>NC_134858.1:79125816-79806650 GCF_049852395.1 Peromyscus maniculatus bairdii
GAAACTTGAGAAAGCCTCTGGGTATATGGCATTAGTCATGAGTTACTTACGTCAGGTCAGGGAAGTCAGTGGTGGTTCAGTAAATAGTCAGATCATCGAGAACTTCTTTCCAATGAAGACTGGAACGCCATGTGTTCAGCATTGTGTGTGTGTGTGTGTGTGTGTGTGTGTGTGTGTGTGTGTGTGTGTGTACACATAAGTATAGATAGGTTCAGTGGGTGAATGAATTAATAAAATTATTTAGGGGGTTTACATTGTATGTACTGTTTATAAAGGAAACAAAGTATCACCTAATGTCACTTCAACAAATAAACTATACTTTGAATCTTTAGGGATAAAACGTTCTGCTTCCAAAGTCTAGTAGTAAAAAAACAGTATGCTTGATTAAGTTCAGGAAGTCAGACCAGAGCTCCCAGCATGCACTCCTCATGACTTGTGTGCTTTCTGCCAAGGCAAGTCAAGTTCATTGCCTTCCCGGACATTTCTAAGTATGAATATCTACAAGAAAAAACAAACAGCGCTTGATAGTCTATGAAATTAGCTGAAGGACATGTAAGCATATGACATCTTTATTCTAAAAGAAATCAGAGAGAAAAAAGTGATATCTTAATGTAGAATATTATTTTGAGAAAGTAAATCTCAACAGAGTTTAAGGAATCACCAAAATGTATGAGAAGGTATTTGAATTCCAAATGTCAGGACACAGTGCTTTTTTTTTTTTTTTTAATTTTAATTGCCAAAAGAAAGACTGTTTTGCTGCTTAAAGGACTCGACTCATTAAAATCTACTTACATAGGTGACAGATTTGGGGAGCAAAAATTTCTTACATTGAGAAAGAAATGTGGTGATCGTGTCTGGAGGCAGAGTCCATACAGAATAAACTTAAGTCTGGAACATGTTTCACCTATGAATATTGAGAAGGAGCCCCAAGAGGCCCACATTGAATCTACATTTCCCCGAAAACACTCATACCTTTTTACACTCTGGCTTATTCATGGGCCTATGTTAGTTTAGTACGTACACTGCTGTTCTCCACTTCTTTTTCAGCCAGGAAAGGTCAAATTTACTCATACACGAAACCTTTTGTTTATATGTTAGAGGTTGCTGAGCCAATTGTACCTGATTTTAAATATTTGTCAACAGGAAGTCTTGCAAATGAAAATGGCTCTTTCAAGAAGTTGCTTATTTTAAAAATGAAATTAGCGTTTCCATAGGTGCCAAACTACTGGCAGAGGACAATGGGGCCTTCTGTAAACAGGAAGACACATACATTGAGGAACTGTGGCAACATCTGTACACCGCTTCACCTTAGGAACAATACCTCTACATGCCCGTAGAGCAGGTAAGGGAAGAAGGTGAGGAAAGCAGCTTGCTTTGCCCTGTTTAACCCAGGTGCTAACATTTTATTTGTTTATAGAGACCACTATTCTGTGCTTGCATAAAAGAAGAAATATAGTTTAATTCTTTATTTTCCCATAGTTCTCCTAGCCCTTCCCCAAATAGCAGCCACACATTACACGTATGGAAGAAGTCTTAGGGTTGCAGTGGCTGACATTTAACTACTAGGATTATCTTTTGTCTAGGTTAAACCACTGACCAGATCTTTCAAAGGGTATGGAAGGAACGAAAAGGGCAGGTACCTAAGATTAAGTGGGGAGATAAAAAAAAAGGCACTGAGTACAGGGTCAGAATGTTCAGTTTGGTCCTACCATCCAAGGCAACGTAAGCGGCAGATCGAAGCAGCATGAGAATGCCATGGGCAAATACGTGTTCCTGAAAAGGGAAGTTCTGCCGCTGTGTATGTATTTCCCGAGGAGAGATTCTAAAGGCAGATGTTCACTGTAGAAGTCATCCTACTAGCACAGGCCAAAGGGTGTCTGTTTCGGGGTAGGCACAGGTAGATCACCTAAAAGGGGTTCTCAGGTGTTAGAAATTTCCATTTGTGAGTTTGGTACTTAACATTTGGAATTGTCATTTGAAAATAAGTGTTATCTGGGTGTTTTGTGCATTTCTGGGTAAAGATAATTTAATAAAATGCATAAGAGAAAAATGAAGATGCTTGAATGGGGAATGATCTGGAGGGGGTGTGTCTTGAAAAAGAACAAAAAAGAAGAAAGAAGAATATAAAGAACGAATGAATGAAAGAAACTTACAATGGATAGAAACACAGAGTGAGGCTGAAATAGAGATGACCTGCAGATATTTTGACTTAGATAAAGTGGATATTATTTTATTTATAGAGCTAAGAGACTCACGAGTGGAATTGACAAATTCCATAGTGAATATTTGAGATATTTATTTGTGATGCCAATAAAATCCTTAAATGAAGCTTATAACACAAAATCTAAAATGGTCTTTTACTAAAAATCCTGGAGCCAGATATTGGGGTAAATGCTGAAAAATCAGAGAGAGAAAGGAACAAGTCATCGCCATGTCTTACCTCTAGGACTCCTCGGCCTGCAAAGGCTCCCAGGCTGAAAGAGCTTCCTCAACTGAAAAGCCTTTAGTTCCTGTCTCCTCACGCCTTATATACCTTTCTCCGCCCAGCCATCACATCACTTCCTTCTTAGTGCTGGGATTAATGGCATATGTGCTTCTCAAATACTGGGATTAAAAGTGTGTGACTCTGAAGTACTGGGATTAAAGGTGTGTGCCACTACTGCCTGGCTCTGTTTCTTTCCTAGACTGAGTCAATCTCATATAATCCAGGGTGGCTTTGAACTCACAGAGATCCAGATGGACCTCTGCCTCCCGAGTGCTAGGATTAAAGGTGTGTACCACCACTGCCTGGCCTCTATGTTTAATCTAGTGACTTGTTCTATTCTCTGATATTCAGGCAAATTTTATTAGGGTAGATAATATATCACCACATTTCCTCTTTTCGTCTAAAATAATAAAAGAAGGTTATAACTAATATAAGAAAAACTTTATAGAATAAGTACAATAATTATATATAATATACACAGTCAAGAATTACATTAACAATGTCCAGTCCATAATCATTTGACAGATTCAGAGAAAATACTCCATTATTTATCCTATTTTGGTGAGTCCAAAATGTTGTATTTAATTCACTTTCCATCCTAACTTATATTACCAACCCAAAACTATCTTTTGATGTCTTTCAAACTTATACAATTTACACCTCTTTAGTGAGTTTCTTTTCTGAATTTGTTAACAAGGAAAACGAAAACTATAACTATACTTATCTAGTCTTCAACTCTTTCAGAGACCTGAGAAGGAAGTAATATTACCTAAGTAAACAGGAAGTATAGGCAAGCAGCTTCCAAAATATGTGAGAAATCACCGAAATTGCTGGCTGCCTGGACAGTCACCCAAGGTTCCTCTGCAATGTTGGGGATCCATTTTCAGCCTATAGGCTTAGCATATCTGACAGACTTTTCTGTGAAGCAGGATTTTCTGAAGGGCTGTACTACTTTGTCTTGTCATAGTTTGGAAGTCATTTCTTGTGTGTCTTGCTTGTCCATTTGGACAACATACTGTTAGCAGTTGAGGCAAGGATACTTTCTTACCCAGTGGCTAACTTGCTACAAGGAAAGTAAACTCTATAAGGAGTTTCTTCCATGCCCATCATCTTCTCTGAAGTAGATTGGTGCTGCCAGGAGCAGACATGTCTCATTGACATTAAAAAAAAAAAAAAGAACTTGCATCATTAAAACATCTTACATGCCATATTCTGTACATCTCTGAAGTATTTGAAGATGACCTGTCTATCTAAACATATCTGTTTGACCTTGAAAACATACCTAACCTGACTATCAGTTCAATTGTAATGACTAACTGCTAACTTGCATTTCTTTATATCCTAATTTAGTTGGTAATAATAACTTTCAAGGACTAGAAATTTTCATTACATTGTTAAATAAGCTGTATAGGTACAATTCCTTAAACAATATTAGAAGTGTGTGTACAGTATGTTCTAACAAAATTAATCTCAAATTTGTATTAATATACATGATTTGTATACAATATACAAAAATCCAATCCAATGTAAAATATGTAAAACAAGTAGTTGCTTTTTAAAAGTAGATCCAATAATCTACCTTTTTATCTTATCATATTTATATCTTCCCTTTTTTCTTTTTAGAGTAGATTCAATAATCTAGCCTTTTATTCTATTATTTCTGTATCTCTTTTTTTCAGAGTAGATTCTATAGTTAATGCATTTATCCTATTATATCTATATAATACATTTACATATCAGAAGCTATTACATACTGGGCAAGGCATCACAACATAGGGAATAGGTTCCAAACAGCCAGCTCATGCACCAGGGACAGATCCCGGTCCCACTGCTAGGGGCCCCACAAACAGACCAAGCTACACAACTGTCATCCACATGCAGAGGGCATAGGCTAGTCCCATACAGGCTCCCTAGCTGATGGTCCAGAGTCCATGGTCTCCCCCTAGTTCAGGTCAACTGTCTCTGTGGGTTTCCCTAATCATGATCTTGACCCCTGTTGCTCATGCAATCCCTCCTCCCTCTCTTCAAATGGACTCCCAGAGTTTGGCCCAGTGCTTGGCTCTGGATCTTTGCATCTCTTTCCATTGGTTACTGGATGAAAGCTCTCTGATGACAGTTAGGGTGGTTACCAATTTGATTACAGAAGAAGGCCAGTTAAGGCACCTTCTCCACTATTGCTAGGAGTCTTAGCTGGGGTCATCCTTGTGGATTCCTGGGAGTGTCCCTGGTACCAGGTTTCTCTCTAACCCCAAAATGGCCCCCTCTATCAAGATGTTTTCTTCATTACTCTCCCACTCTATGCTGCCTTGTTACCCTTTGCTTTACATCTAATATCCACTTATGAGTGAGTACATACCATGTTTGTCTTTCTTGGTGTGGGTTACCTCACTCAGGATGATTTTTTTTCTAGTTCTATCCTATTTGCCTGCAAATTTCATGATGTCATTGTTTTTGCCATTGAGTCATACTCCCTTATGTATATGTACCACATTTTCTTTATCCATTCTTTGGTTGAGGGCCATCTAGGTTGTTTCCAGATTCTGGCTATCATGACTAACCAAATAACATTGCTATGAACATAGTTGAGCAAGAGTCCTTGTGATATGACTGAACATCCTTTGGGTATATGTCTAAGATTCGTATAGCTAGGTCTTGAGGTAGATTGAGTCCCAGTTTTGGGGGAAACTACCATATTGATTTCCAAAGGGGCTGCGGAAATTTGCACTCCCATCAACAGTGGAGAAGTGTTCCCCGTGCTCCACATCCTCTCCAACATAGGCTGTCATTAGTGTTTTTGATCTTAGCCATTCTGATAGGTATAAGATGGTATCTCAGATTTGCTTTGATTTGCATTTCCCTGATAGCTAAGGATGTTGAACAATTCTTTAAGTGTTTCTTGGACATTTGAGATTTTTCTATTGAGAATTCTCTGTTTAGATCCATATCCCATTTTCTAATTGGAACATTTGGTATTTTGATGTCTAGTTTCTCGAGTTCTTAATATATTTTGGAGATCAGCCTTCTGTCAGATGTGAGGTTGGTAAAAATATTTTCCCATTCTGTAGACTGCCAATTGGTTTTATTGACAGGGTCCTTTGCCTTACAGAAAGAAGATTCTCAGTTTCAGGAGGTCCCATTTATTGATTATTGCTCTCAGTGTCTGTGCTATTGGTGTAATATTCAGGAAGTTGTTTCCTGTGCCAGTGCATTCAAAAGTACTTAACACTTTATCTTTTATCAGGTTCAGTGTAACTGGATTTATGTTGAGTTCTTTGATACACTTGGACTTGAGTTTTGTGCAGGGTGAAAGATATGGATCTATTTGCATTCTTCTACATGTTAAGATCCAGTTATGCCATCACCACTTGTTGAAGATTATTTCCCTTTTCCATTGTATAATTTTGGCTTCTTTGTCAAAAATCAGGTGTTGATAGGTGTGTGGATTTACATCCAGGTTTTCCATTCAATTCCATTGACCCACGTGTCCATTTTTATGCCAGTACCATGCTGTTTTTATTACTATTGCTCTGTAGTAAAGTTTAGTTTTCTGTGAAGGCTTCCTGTTTAGGCTGTTATTATTTTGGGGGGCCAGGGGTTGGCATGGAGGTAGCTATTGTCATAGAAGTCTTCTATGTCTCTGTTTCTCAACTGTGTATCTGCAATCACAGATATCACTGCCAAAGTAGCTTATTTGCTCTATGTGGTCTCCAGAAACATGGCTTCAACATGTTTTCTGGTGACAGCACAAACCTCAAACATAGCTCTTGGTTACAATAAGGTCACAGACCCAGACAAGAACCTCTGATGCAGCTGGGATCATGGACAAAAGCATGACTTCAGGCTGCAGTATAGACCACATAGATATCTGCGCAACTTTCAGTGGGAACATGAGCCATGAACATCAACATAGATGCAGCCACATTAAGCTCATGGACCCAGATATGGCCCTCAACAGCATCATGGATCTGGACATCGCCATGGCCCTAGCCTATTGCACAGACTATGGGCTTCAGCATGGCTTTTGGTGGCAGCACAGGCCATAGATATCAACACAGACATGGCTACAGTAAAACCATAGACCCAGACATGGCCCTTGGTGGCAGCCTGGACCCAGACCCCACCACAGTCTCAGGTTGTGGCACAGGCTGCTCACATCAATATGGTTTCTAAGGGCAGCATAGGCCATGGACATCTGAATGTTGTAGGACGATAACACAGTCCTTGGACATCAACTGGACCCTGGCCACATCAGGGTCACTGACCCACAGATGGCCATCAGTGGCATCACAGGACAGAGTGGTCCTTTGAGGAGGTCCAATCTAGAAAGTGGACCATTCTTCATCTAGGGCTTCCATCATTGCCCAGAGCTAGGGTGATCCTGTGATTGGGCAGCTTGTTTGGGGGCTGAGTCTGTTTAAGCTGTGGGCTGCTGCACACCATCCCGTCCACCCTATTGGAAAGGGACATGATCCACCATTGACCCCAGCCCTCTCATGCCTGTCACAGCCATCATGTCACCAGTTCTACCTCTTTCCACAGCACACACTGCTCTGCTCCCCCCTCACTGCCATCTCTGCATCACCTGTCCCCTCCAGGGGCATTTTTTGCTTGGCCAGCTACTGTGAATAATTTATGAGGAGTAAGGGACATAGGACTAAGAAAGCATTCCTACCTAGCAACAATTTAGTTGGAAAACAGATTTAAGTTAAAAGTTCGAATTCATATTTTTGATTTAGTCTTATTATAAATGGATCAATCAGCACAATAATTATAAAACTTGTAAGGGCTGACAGAAATTTTGTGAAAGCTAAACACGTTCTAAAAGTTTCTAACCTGTTCTAAGGTGCTTCAACTGTCAATGTAAACCTTCTGAAAATATTTAATCTTATATGGTATTAATAAATCTTTGTGGATGCTGTCAAGTTAACTTGCCAGTCATGGCGTCATCCAGACTGATAAGATACTATGGTGAATGAGCGTTGGCCCTAGGCATTACATACTGCACGGCAGTGATACTGTTAATCTTGACTCAGAACTTCAATGGGACACAAAATCTGCCATCCAATTTTGCATAAGACAGGCAGCAATTCAGCCCCAATAAAGGAGAAGTAACTCAATTAATCTTAGTACATTTGAGGTGAAGAAAGCATTTTTACTTTTGACAATACAAAGCAGATCCTGGGATTTGTAACAAGATGTATTTGGATAATAGGTTCCTGAATTGTAAGAGTTCTTTAATATTCTTTAATTCCACCTGTGGTGATTAATCTTGGTTTTCAAATTGATTGGACCTGGAGTCAAACTAAGAGATATGCTACTGGGAGGGTTTTGAAGGTGCATTTCATGGAAAGATTAGCAAGAAGGAGAAGACCCTACCCCCAAAGGCTGGTGCTTTCCAACACTGACCTGGGCATGGAGAAGTCTAAAGGAAACAGCGATATTTTTGCCTGCCTTCCCTCACTCCTTCCTGGTGAGATCATCTACTTTGCAGCCGCTGCTGCACATTCCTTCACTGACACTAGAACTTCAGTCTTACAATGTAGAGCCTTACAGTACTCTAGGTCTCAGGTCCAGATTGACATTGCTGTGGCATCCAGCCTTGTCGATTAAACATATACCCTATTCTCAACTTTTTCAGGGTGAGATGGCCATGATCGAAGTATTAGTCCATACTATACAGCAAATCATTTGAATACATTCCTCTTTCAGTTTACACTCACTTTAATGGTTGGATCCACCAGAGAAACTTGATTAATATACTACCCAAAGCAAAATTAATTTTATTTCATAAAAGATAAGGTCATTACTTGTCATAAAAGAAGGAATTTAAATGGAGTCACAGTATAATGGGAGAGATAATTGGGATTAGACATCTAATGCCACCAAGTAAAACCCCCAGAACTAGGAATGGGTTATATCTTATTATGTTGTTGGTCAGAGGCATCCTATAGACCCCTCCCAATGTCACAGGCCATTGACAAATTTATTGGTTACTCTCCCTGACCTAATGGTAAAGCTCTATTGCTAAAGGCACCCCTTATGTCATTAGACATTAACAAATCAACCTGGTGCCCAACTAGAAGCTTCACCCATATGACTAGTGTTTGTGATGCTCGAAGGTACACTACGGGCTACTGAAGGAGAAAATAATCATTAATGTCATATAGCTACTAAGCCTGTAATCTACAATGGTAATCTGCCTACAAGATATACTGGTGTAATAGTGGCACAAATGTTATGGGAGTAACCCAACTGCTTTTTCATTGGATTTGAGACTCACTCTGTGAGATGGAATCCATACCTGATACTGCTAAACTGAACAAGAATTTGACAATGTGTGTGTGTGTGTGTGTGTATGTATGTATGTATATATATATATATATACATATATATATATATATATATATATTCTGCTAAAGGAACATAGCAATAAAATGACTCCTAATGACATACTGATATACCCATAGATCAATGCCTCACTCAACTTTCATCAGAGAGTTTTCTTTTTGAAATAGATGGTAAATAATTAACACAGAGACACACAATTGACAATGCAGAGAGTGAGAGACTTTGTAATGTTCAGTCCTAAATGAGATATCTTTATCAGACTTCCAAAATAAATTCATGTTTTTATTTGTTTCTTTTGGTATTTTTTTGTCTTATTGAATTTTTGCTTGTTTTTATTTTATTTTATTGCTTTTGTTTGTTTTTTTTGACATAGAGATAGATAGATAGATAGATAGATAGATATAGTGTTTGAATCTTAGATGGTCTTTTAATAAAAAAAATCCAGAGTCAGATATCAGGGTAAAAGCTGAAAGATCAGAGAACCAGAATAGCCAGCCACTAGTTCTTACCTCTATGAAATTCTCAGCCTAAAGAGAATGAGTTCCTGTTTCCTCACACCTTATAGTCCTTTCCCTGCCCAGACATCACTTCCTGGGATTAGAGGTATGAGCCAACACCAACGGTGAGACAACACCAACGGCTCTGTTTCTCTCTTGTAGTCCAGTGTGCCTTGAACTCACAGAGATCCAGATGGACCTCTGCCTCCCAAGTGATAGGATTAAAGATGTGCACCACAACTGTCTGACCTCTGTGTCTAATTTAATGGCTGGCTCTGTCCTCTCATTCTTAGGCAAGTTTTATTGGGGTACACAATATATAACTACATTAGATAGATAGATATAGATTAAGTTGGATGTATAGAAAATGGGAGAATTTTGGGTAAGGTAAAGACTATAGTCAAAATAAAGTTTGTGAAAAAAATTAAAATAAATAAAAAGACATTACTTAATATTTGTAGTACCTTATGTGATTAAGGAAAATACTTTCACATATTAATTCTTCCCAATGTAGGCATTTTAACTTTGAAACTAGAGGGCCTGAAAAGTTTTATCAGATGTGAAGGAATATTAATAACTTAAAATCAATACACATGATGAATACAGAGAAGACAAATCAAGATTTCCCCCTTCACTCACTAAGTAGTGTTTGTACTAAAAGACTAATATTATAGTGTATGTTTCTATCATGGTGGTGCCTTGCCTAACACTTCTCTAAGATACTTAAATATCTAAGGAACATAAAATCCATTAGAGAAATATCAGTTATAGAAAGAAGATCCCACTTTCACCTGAAACCCACCCTTGTCTTTTCTTCAAAACAAAATAACAAAAGCAAAACAAAACTCTTTTCAAGATACTGCAGCATTTGCGCTGTCCCTCCTTGGTTTCTGAGACAACTGGGGGACTCTCCTCTGAACAATGATGATTCAAGATGTTGGAGGGAATAAGGCCAAGACTATCGCTCTCCTTGTCTTTCAAAATGTTCCAATCACATATTCAATCTTTTCCAAATAGATGTCGGACAAATTCATCCTGACCCAGAATCAGAACAATCAGGCCAGAATCTAGATCCGTCTACTCTGGCTAATGTCAGACGACTGGCAAATATATTTTTCAAAATTTCGTTTTGTTGGGAATTGAATCCATTTTTTTCCACATGAAGAAAAGCCAATAACAAAAGCTGATGATTGTAAAAGTGAGACCAAAGGGCCACAGGACATATTTAGTTTGGATAGAAAATGAAAATACTAAGAAGCTGGGCCATAAAAGATTTTATACCAGTTTAGATTAAACTAACAGCTTAAAAGATAAATGTTTTTCATATTTATGCAGATGCTTAAGATAGGAATTGTGCTAATAGAAAGGTTAGGATTTCTGTGGAAGAGATTGGTACATGGTTCTTTTATAAGTGTTGCTGAAGCAGAGGTTTGTGCAAAATGAGAAAGTCTTATTTTATAGATATTTTTCTGTTCTGAAATTTCTTTAAAAATTGGCTTCAAAATAACTTGTTGACTCTTCACGTTGAAGTCTAACACAGAGGTTAAAATATCTTCAGTGTGGTAAGATTTTGACCTTTTTGTCCACAGAGAATGAGAGCTAGGGACAGAAGAAGTAACTAGGACAAGAGGTGTAATGTCATATAGTTGAGCTCAGTATGATGACAAATAAGACCAGTGTAGTTTTCGGCTAAAAAGCAGAGAAGACCTGGGGGTATCATGTGACTCTCATAAAATCTGATGTGACAAAACATGGACCACATGGTAGTCAGATCCCAACAGAAAACAGATGATCCACTCAGATCAAGATGTTTAGAAGGGCTTTCCTTCCAAATGGGTGGTTTATTGTACATGGGTCTAGGAGAAACCCAAAGGATGTTGGACTACTGTCATATCTAAGCAGGAGGAGATGTAAGGGAGGGACTATTGTGGAACTTGAAAGAAATATGAAGTGGAAGTCCTGGAGAGGAGCAATGAGGGTTACACAATTAGCTTATAGAGACTTGCAGACAGGGGCCAAGGGATGCAATTCCCTGATTGAAGTTGCATTGTGTCAACCTAGTATCTTCCTGAGGTGTCATCACATTGGATAAGTTCACATCAAAGTGGGAGCAAGATTTTTGAGATGATTAGAAGGGAGTAAAATAGGGGAGGAAATGATTCTTTGCTGGTCAAACTATAAAGTACAGAGCCGATAGAAAGGGGTGGAAAAAGAACCTTGAGCAGTCAACTAGATACTTGGCATAGGCTAGCCCCTAGCTACCAATGGCAGTCTGATACTAAAATAATTCTTTATAAATTTAAGATAATGGTTTCTTTTTTTTTTTTTTGCTTATGTTTTTTGTTTTTCAACCTGAATATCCATCATAATCTGGAGACTTATGTCTCACTGATTGGCTTTTAGATAACTATTTCTTCATCTCAGAAAATAAATGATATTGGACATATGCCAATTGTTTTTGTGAATTACATGTGTATGTATATATTAACCAACTTCAAACACATATTCACAATATGTATAAATGTTTCTTGCAAGAAGGCTTTTCCCATCAAGGCCTTTTTGAATTGTAATTCAAGAATTAACAGACTGGCCTAGTTTGGCGACCTTTGTAAACTGAGTGCATATTCCTTGTTCATAGTCTGAGTTATCAAATGACATATTTCAAAATCTCAGACTCAGGGTTGGTTATTATCAGCCTTTAGGTGGTATTATGTAATTTTCATTTCTTTATTACATGAAATATTGAAACCAGACTGTACCGAGGTTAGGTAGGTTGATTATTTTATCCTAAATGGAGATGAAAAGCCTTTAGGTTTAGGACCAAAATGTGCTTCTCAAAACAACAACCACTAATTTACATTAATTATCTATCCTTGCTTAGATACTTTGAGACTGCCATAGAATGAAAGAGTTTAACATTAATTTTCTCTTCACACAATATTATAGCATTGCTTACTAGAACTCACTAGGATAGACTCAGTCCTATATGACATTTTCTATCAAGACCTTGATTAAAGTATGAATTACATCTTCCCAATATTCATATGACTCAAATGTTGCGTAGCAGAGCATCTCTTGTCTCCCACTTACTGGTTCTGTTTCCAGTGACTCTATGTAACGCTACTAACAATTCAAACCTATGATCAGCAGTGGCTTGCTCTTAGCCCCTGATCCTTTATTGTACAAAAAGCTATGGAGTTTAATTCATTACCATCATCATATAATGAAATCATCTATTAACCAGTTGATGTGTTGATTGCTGGGCGATAGAGCCTGTTTCATGATGCATAATAGCCTCTTTCAATTGAGCAATCATGATAAATAGGATTTAGTGTAGGGAAAAGAAAATATATATATTAAGTGGAAAATGATCCAGTACAGAACGTTGTGGTGATCACTACAGGTCAGGTTGGAGAAGCTAACGCTAGGCTGGTCTCCTGTGGAACACCATGTGACTCACTTGCCAGGGGAACTTACCATTTTAACCAAGAAAGATGAAGAACTGTTACTATTGAAAGGGGAGTCTAAAAACATGCCGTTGCAGCTGTTAATGGTGGCTTCAAGGCTGTGCCACGTTTAGCTGCCTCAGGTGCAAATGTCTCTCAACACTCATGAGGCTGGTCATCAGAACCTGGAATGTCTGTAAACATTCCTGTCTGTTGAAAGCCAATGCCAGAATGAAGGTGGCCTCCACCTCATGTCAGCATTCCAAATATCTTACGATTGCTCCTAATTGGCGCACTTATTTTCCAACTAAAATCTTAGCTGCAAAAACATCTGAGACATAAAAATCTAAGCTTTCTACACATTGGGACATAAGGGTGGCATATTTGTAGGACGCGGGGACTAGTGCTGCGTGACAACCAGGGCCGTTAGGATGCTTAATTCTAAACAACATCATTCATAATATAAATGGTGGCCCTGAACACCCAATGCACCAGGATGACTCAGAATATCAATTTGAGATAATCTAGAGTCAAGTGTAGAACTTTAAATGTCAAAATTTAAAATACATAGTAACAAAAAGAGTGTGTGCCGGGGTAGACATCAAGATGGTAATGAGTGGTTTGAAACCCGTCACGAAGAGAGGGAACTGGGACTTATAACAGTAACCTGCAAACATTTGAGAAGGCAGGCATAAACTTTTTTTGCATTTAGTTCATATTAAAATGCAGATCAATATGGATATATTAACACTCAGGTGGGTTTCAATTGAGTTTTTCATTAAAAATTCCATGCGACAGTCTTTTTAAAGCTAAAATCCTGTGATTGTTGATTGGTCTACACAGCTGACTATAGGCCAAGGATCTCTCCATATTATTTGGAAGGTTTGAAGTTAAATATAATTTTTTAAAAAGCCTTTTTATTCTTATAGTTTTTATCATTTATTTTGTAAGTAGAGTAAATGATAGGTGAGTTTTTATCTCTTCTTCTTTTCTTTATTCATTAACAGTTTATTTTTATTTTTGAAGGCTTGTCAGGACACAAGCATTCCAAAACTAAGAAAGACCAGAGAATGGCAGTTTGGGCACTTGAGAACTGAAATGGATTCTAGCAGGAAAAAAAAAATACAAAGTATATTAATAATTTGAGAAATAATGATCCAACACTCAAATATTTTATGGGCAGGAGAAACCTTGACTACTAGATTGCCAAAAGAGACAGAGATGAAACCAGAGAGCAAATGGTTTTGCCATGTGTGTGTCAATAAATTAAGACTGATGCAACCTTGGACTGCGGAGGAGGAATCCTCACGGACAGGGTGGAGACACTTTCACAACTTCGGCACTCAATAGTCCTCTCTGAGAAAATGGATTCTAGCAATAAATGACAAAAAAGTGGAGAAACACATAGAAGCTATGAAAAATAAAAGTGATTTAGAGAGCTGGTGATGAATATAGAAAAAAAATAGAGAAATTGTGTACTAAATATGTTCTAAAAGCTATGGACAAATGCCGTAAATGAAAGTGTCTAAAATGAAATTTATTTGATAGCATGGCATGGTTGGTCAGGTCTGCAAACTCAATACTTGGGAAACAGAGGCATGAGGAGGAGTTAGAGGTCATGCTTGGATACATAGGAAGCCCAAAGCCAGCCTTGTCAATGTGAGACCCTGCCTTAAAAAAAAAAGAAAGAAAGAAAGAAAAGAAAAAATAAAAAAAACACAAAAAACAAAAAAGAACAAGAAATGAAAATTCATTTCATAAAACTAATTATTCTAGGAAATTACAGTAAAATTTGTGTATAATAAAATCTTTTCTATTAAAATTCATGATCTAGTCAGTAATTGAGAAATAATATTCTTCCTTTAAAGAAGAAATCAGAAGGTAGAGATTCACACACATAATAATTGCCTGGATCAGTGACAGATTTACAGATATCATAAATTCTAGGGTACATTATTTTCTAATGGAATAAAACAACATAAATGAAAATGATATCCTGACAATAAGTATAAACAACAGAACAAAATTCACATTGAAAACTGGGAGGACACAGAAAAGGGATGACTGAGATTAGCAGCTCAAATTTTGGCTCTGTGGTGATATAGAAACAGGAGAATTTCTCCCCTGAACTTTAAGGATACTTTCCACAGTACCCCTGTTTTGTTTCTCCTTTGGACTGTTCTGCCCATATCAAACGTGTACATCTTGTTCCTAATTAGCAAGGACCCGTATCATTTGTTGAGCACAGACTGCTTGTTCACTATTGTATGATCAGGAAAGTAATTATCTCTACCACTTACCCCCAGGTGGTGTCTCTTCTTGATAGCAAAGCACTAGAGAACTAGGGAGTGTTCAAATGAGCCACCCACGTTCTTCTCCCACACAGCAGTTGACCATGTAGACAAGTCTGGCAGGTCCAGAAGAGAGGGAAAGCTGGGGTCAATCAGTCAAAGTCCATCAGCTGCGTGCTGAGACTTTGGGAGGTGACATTTTCTCTCTGGGGAAAGCAGGAGAAAGCTGTTGTGAGGGAGTCCATTCGGTGCACAGCAAGGTCAAGAGCCATATGGCTTTGAGACATGGGCACACCACCTGCTATATGGAATTACTCTTTTGTGTACTTTCCATATGCTGTTATTAATATTCTCAAGTTTCTGAAGTTAGTAATTTTATGTGATTGTCTTTATCCATGATGAATAAAATTCAGGCATAGTGAGGTTAAAACTTACTCAAACAAACACAATGTTTATATTTGTGTCCTTCACCATGAATTAAACGCTATTGTATGCATTGTTCCCGTAAAGGTACAAAGAGCAGACAGCCCAGTTACTTTATTATTGAAAACAGAAAGAAGTTACTTATAGCTTAAAATATGAAACAGGAATTCATGTTCTTTCCCAAAACTTGGTCCATTTCTTTTGAACTCCATTGTATGATAGAGGATATGTCCGTTTAGTTTCGAATGGATAGAATTCTGGAAATTTTCCCATTGAATGCATGGGAGGAAGTGTAAAGTGCATGGTAGTTAGAAGCCCTCTTCCAAAGAAGCCTTCTTTGAAGATGTGGCTAGGGCAGAGAATTGGAAAGGACTGGCTATGTTCTCTCTTGCAAAAGTGTACTCACCATTCAGCTATGAACCCCTTTGATAATGCCAATGGAGGGGATTATCTTATGAATAAAATAATCCTCTTCAGCGGGTTCACTAGGTTCTTGAACCAGATAGCACTTCTGACTTACACACTTTATTGGAAAACAATCAACATATCAATATAAATACTTATATACTTTTAAATAATTGTTCCAAATTATGCTAAGAAAGGTAGCATTAGAAGTTCACAGCATCCCTGATGGAATTTATAATGTCACTGTTGTCTCAAATCTAGAATAAGAAGTTTCCAATTATCCAAGTTGCTTAGCTAAAAATTATAGTCACAAAAACTGTCAGAAATTTTATGTGTTGCTTATTCTAGCATATACTTTACAAAAAGGAAAAATTGTGGACCTGACAACAGGTTTGTACCAACATTCATGGCCAACTTGAGCAGCATTTCTTTATTTTATTAATTGAGAGTAAATTTTGATCTAGTCTGTTCCCCATTATCTCTGTTCTAGTTCATCCCCTGTTCCTGCTGTCACCATTCTGTTCCCTTTCCCTGCATCCTCATCCTTTTTGTAAACCCATGGAGTCCATCTAGTGCCATCAGTGCTATACACAGCTCTAGGTTCATGTACTGGAACATGGTAGATTCTCAAGGGCCACATCCTTGAGGAAAACAGACTGACTGTCTTCCAGCAGCCACCAATTGACAGTAGTTCCTCACCTGGGTGTAGGACTTCCTCACCTCCTCTTCCCCCATGCTGGGATTTTGTCTATCTTGGCCTTGTGCAGCAATTGTGCATGCACACACTGGCTGTGAGTTCATATATGCTTCTGCCTTGTTGTGTCCAGAAAATAGTTTCACTGTAGTCATACACTGCCTCTGGATCTTAACATCTTTTTTCCATCTGTACCATGGTGATCTCTGAGTCTTAGGAGAAGACAGTACCATGGATGTCTCATTGAAGGCTGAGCCCT
The DNA here is from genome assembly GCF_049852395.1 of Peromyscus maniculatus bairdii. Lineage (NCBI taxonomy): Eukaryota > Metazoa > Chordata > Mammalia > Rodentia > Cricetidae > Peromyscus > Peromyscus maniculatus. The sequence continues at coordinate 79,142,665 of NC_134858.1, forward strand.
CTGAAATCTCTCACACTCTGCTCACTGACCAGTTGGGTATCAGTGTTTTGTAATTGCCACCTACTATAAGAAGCTTCTCTGTTGAGAGTTGAGGTTCACTCATCTATTGGTATAACAATAAGCTTGTGGGAATTTGTTTAATACTCTGACAATTTAGTAGAATAATAGGAGGTTCATCCCTAGGACTCATGACATACCTAGCCTCGGCTTCTTCCATCAATACACAGTAGCAGGCATAAGTTCTGTCTAGTGTAACAGGCCTTAAATCTAGTGAGAAAATGGTTTTTATTCCCATAACTTTCATGCCACTGTTATACCAGGGAGCACGTCCTGTCATAGCTAGTCATTACTGTATCTTGCAGTGCTCACAGGAGAATAGGATTGATAGTTACTCTTCTCCCTGGTATTATGTATGCAGAGCACCTTCTGCTCCTATGAAAACTATCCTATAGGAGAGAAGCTTTCAGGCCAATCCCAGCTTGATTTTTCTCTGTGCTTTGATTCAAGTATGTGGTGTCTTTGGTGGTAAAGTTGTACTGTTAAATTCTGGAGAGTAACCAAGAGCAATACCAGTAGCTGGTATTGCTTGGTGGTCTATGGGACCCTGCTGACAACCCTAAAGGAGGTTATCTATCCCTGGGATCTTTATTTTCATAGCCTTCAGTGTCTGGGACAGCTATTATTCTTCTGTTGTAGGGTAATTCTACTTAAACTCTTTAAAAAAGTGTGTGTGTGTGTGTGTGTGTGTGTGTGTGTTTACTTAGGAAGGTTCTATAGCAGTAGACCCGTTTGAATTTCTCATAAGCCTTTAGCGTTCGTTATCCATATCCACACTACTTCCTGTATTCAGCCCTCCCACTCCCCACCCACTTGACACTTCCTACTCAATTTTCTCTATGTCACCTCCATAGTATCTGCATTCTATCCCCCTATCTTAAAAGAACCCCTTCCAAGGCCCCTTACTGTTTCCCTCGCTTCTATGGGTATTCCAACCACACATATCCAATAATCCAAAGGTAGCATCCATATATGCGAGAGATCAAGCAAACATGTCTTTGTGGGTCTGGATTACCTCATTTGGAATGTTTGTTTCCAGTTCCGTCTACTAGTCTGTAAACTCCATAATTTCATTTTTCTGAACAGCTGAGTAATATTTCATTTTGTAAATGCACATCTTCATTATCCATGCATCAGTTGATGGACACTAGGCTGTTTTCATTTCCTGGTAGCTATGAATAGAATGATAGTGAACAGGATAAGCAACTATCTCTGTAGGACAGAGTCCTTTAGATATAAGCCAAAGAGCAAATGTTGGAACATAACAGATAGATTTCTGTTTTGTAACTGAAGTTTAAAAGGTCCTATTAATAAAAACAAACCTGGGCGCCTCTAATTATGTTCTTTTCTCTGTCTCTGCTCTCCTCTTGTTTCTCTCATGGCCAGGTCCAGTCTGCTGGCCATGTTCAGTATATGACTTTCTCTAATCTGGACTCTTCCAGATATATCTGACTGTTCTTTCTCTAAAAAATCTTCCCCTTAACCATATCATGGTGTGGTTTTGGTCTTCAGCTTATACACACATGAATTTCAAGATTAAAAAAAAAAATCGATGACAATTGCATTGCATCTGTAAATTCATTTTGGTTGGGTGGACAGTTTTTACAATATTGGTCTAACCAATCCAAGAGCATGGAAGGTTTTCTCGTCTTCTGTTATCTTCCTTTGTTTCTTTTGTCAACATCTTAATGTTTTCATTGTGTAATTTTTTTTTCATTGTATAAGTCTTTCACTTCTTTGGTTAGATTTGTCCAAACTTATTTTATTTCTTTTTTTTAGGCTATTTATTTATTTATTTTAAAAGGAACTCCATCATCATTTCTTTATTTCATAAATGTATTATTTAAGCTAAATTGTAATGGAACATTATTGACATTTTAATGAATTTGTACATAAATCCTATAATTTCCCATGTTTGTTTTTTATTATATAATTTAATTTAATTTTACATATCAGCCACAAATTCCCCTGTCCTCCCTCCTCCTGCCCCCCCTCCCCCAACCCATCCCCCATCCCCAACTCCTCCAGGGCAAGGACTCCCCTGGGGATTCAGCTCAGCCTGGTAAATTCAGTTGAGGCAGGTCCAGTCCCCTCCTCCCTTCGCCCAGGCTGAGCAAAGTGTCCCTGCATAGGCCCCAGGCTTCAAACAGCCAGCTCATACACTAAGGACAGGTCCTGGTCCCACTGCCTGGGGGCCTCCCAAACAGTTCAAGCTAATCGACTGTCTCACTTATCCAGAGGGCCTGATCCAACTGGGGTCTCTTCAGCCATTGGTTCATAGTTCATGTGTATCCACTAGTTTGGCTATTTGTCCCTGTGCTTTTTCCAATCATGGTCTCAACAACTCTTGTTCATACAATCCCTCCTCTTTCTCATCTATTACACTCCTGGAGCTCCACCTGGGGCCTGGCCTATTTAAATGGAATTTTTTTAAATGCTATTTCTTATTTGTTGTTGTTATATTAGGGAGACCAATGATTTTTGGATTCTGCTACTTCCCTGAATGTGCTTATCATCTATAGAAATTTTCTGTTGGAATCTTTAGTGATTTTTATATATAGAATTATATCACCTACAAGCAAAAATATTTGATTTCTTCTTTTCCAATTTCTATCACTTGTCATATTGCTTTAGCTAAGACTTAAGCATTATATGAATAGGAGGAGAAAGAGATGATTGTGTAGTTTCTCTCCTTCAGTCTATTTATATAATGAGTTTCAGTTATTGATTTCATTCTTGCATCTCTGGCATGAAGCCAATTTGGTCATGGTTGGATGATTATTTTTGTGTTTTTCAACTCATTTTACAAGTGTTTTATCAATAAATTTTGGGTCTATATTCATCGGGGAACTCGGCTCATAAATTTCTTTTATTTTGAGTTGTTATCTAATTTTGTTATGAGTGTAAAACTCACTTTGTTGTGCAATCACTAGGCCTGTGGGAGAGGTATGTGGGTCCACTGGCCCTTGTGTAGTCACACTTGGGCCTACAGTGTGTACCATTGAAATTTATGGCAGATGGGGAGTTTCGCACTGGTCTTCAGGTGGCTGAGGCTAGGGTTGGTGGGTGGGTGGTAGAACAGCAGTTCTTAACTGGACAGATAATCTGAGAGATTTTAAAACATAATATTTCTTGGTATATGCCCTAAGATTTTTTATTTAATTTATTTGAACTGGAATCTTAGTATTCAACATTTAAAAATGCTTTTTAGGTGGACATTAGCCTTAATGGTTAATGTTATTCTTTAGTTCTGAAGTTCTTATGGTATCTAGTCTCAAACATTTCTTTTCCAAATGGAAGACTCTTTGAAACATTAGAAAATATTGTAATCAACTTATAATCAATTATTCAAGTTATTAATGTATTTTCTTGTTGCAAAAATTTACAATAAAGAATTATGTCTATAGTTTTAAAGAAATGCGTATTAAAATTACTCATATACTTAATTGAATCCTACAAGTTAAGTATAACTCCGGTGAGGCAAAGTGTATGTAAGAGTCAGACAATACTGTGTTAGCCTTTCAGGGTATTAATTTACACTGAGAAACTACAAGAAAAGGCCAGGAAGAACACATGATAAAAGGAGAGAGATGGTAGGACTGTTCTTACTGTTAGAAATACTCCATCCCAAATACTCTGACATTTGTGTTCTTTCTTTTTCTTTCATTTCTCTTGTCCACTCTTTGTCACTGTTGTCATCATGAGAAAAACAAAACAAAACAAAAACAAAAAACCTCTGTTGATTGTCAGCATGGAGATTTATATATTCCAGTAAAAGAATTAGCACAGGTAAAAAGTCATTGTGTTTTAAAGAATGAACTTCTGCTGTTTTATGGCACTCAGTTTATGGTAATTTATTTTGACAGCACAGAAATTAAAAAAGTAGAGACCACAATACTAATGAGAACGTGTTAAAGTGCAGAAAAGCAGGCATAGTTGCCTGATTAGGTGTCTTAAAATCTCTTTTATTGAAGGGGAGACTAGGAAAAGAGGCAAGAGGTAGCAGTTTTTGAGAAACATGGCTAGTATTTTCAGGTTTCACAATGACTTTTTGCCTGTGCTAACGAAAATTATCATTTCCTTATGACTTTGGAGTAACTTTGTCTGCCAACAGTATTTGGGGATTTTATGTCTATTAGGAAAGTGCCACGACTTAGCTCTGAGTTTCTGTTCCACATCAGCTTCTGAATCTGGTGTCGCTAGTTACCTTCTCTCTTCAGGATCAGTACACACCTGGAGTCTTTTCTATCTCTCCCTGGTGGAAGAAACTCTAGACCAGGGTGTGAAGTAAGTTTATGCAGATGTGAGATCCAGCAATTCTGTGATGGCTATATTTTTTGCCTATATAGAATTGAAAAAATAATGATATTTTATAAAACGAATCTTTTCAGGTTGAAATAAGATGCTTTATTAAAATCCCTTGTCATTGAGTTTATTTTGTTTTCCAGAAATGGATGCTCTCTTTAGAATTTTTTAAACTGATGTGAATTATTCTTAGTGGCATTTTTTGAACCAAACATCTGCTTATCTAATGTCTTATTTTGTTTGCTTGTCTGGTTGTCTGTCTTGAATATTGCTTGTCTGGGTGAGTCAGCGTCTATCAGGAGAAGACAAGCTTTCAAATCAACTTATAAGGATGGCATACTGGCTAGCACATTCACTGATTCCTTCTCACATCATTAGAATGAATGGACTTTACCTCTGGCCACTCTTTTGAGGCCCTACAAGTGTGTTTTTCCTCAATCTTATTTTCATGTTCCTGAGAATTCTTTTACTCTTAGTTTTGTTGATTTGTCTGGCTACTGATGGACAGGAATGAGACTGGAGTGAGAGGATTAAATGGGGGAGGGGTTGGAGAGAGAGGCAAGGGAGGAACTATGGGGAGGAACAATGAACACTAAGGGCTATATGGAAACCTGTCACTATAGAAGCTTCCTAAAATACATACATAAGTGAAGAAATCTGAATATGGTCACAAAATAATGGGGGAGACTAAATCTTCTACCATCAAGTAAAACCCAAAGTACCAGAAAAGGGCTATATCAGTTGAGTCTCTGGCAATAGTGGTCCCATGGAAACCTTAAACATCTCAGACAATTGCCAAGGTTACTGGTTGTTCTTTACAAACTGATGGTAAGCCCCCATCACTGAAGGCAACATTTACATGTGTCATTGAACACAAAGAAGTAGAACTGGTGACTAACTGGAACTTCACCCCTTCTGACTAGTGTTCACTGTGCTAAAAGTACTCTGCACACTACTAGATGAGAAAGATAACCACCAACCCAGTTATAAACCTTGAGCTACAATGGTGACCAGCCTGCATGATGCACTGGTGTAATAGTGGAACAAGTGTTGTGTGAGTAACCAACCCTATCTAATTAGATTTAAGGCCCATTCCATGAGATGGAATTCATGTGTGTTACTGGCCAAGAATCTGAGCTAGATAGGCCATCGGCTTAGGGGAAAATCAAATACTATTGTTGTGCTAAAGGAACTAAAATGACTTGGAACAATAATCTGCTATACTCATAGATTGGTATCTCACTCAACCATCATCAGAGAAGCTTCATATTGCAGTGGATAAGAACTAACATAGAGACCCACAAGTGGACAATGTACAGAGGAAGAAAAATTTTGTAACATTCTGTCTTTACTGGGATGTTTTTATCCAAGCTCTCCCCTTAAGGCTCAGGAAACTATGTAGTAGAAGAAGCAAAAATAATGTAAGCTCCCAAGTGGATTGTGGGCTCCAAGGAAACTGTGTCTTCCAGACACAACAGGATTGATGCACATATGAACTCACAGAAACTATCAGCATGTACGGGGCCTACACAGGTTCAAGGTTGATGAGGTCCCTAAAATGACATGAGGAAGTAGACATGGGTTCCCACTCCTAACCAAGAAGCTACCTGCACTTGATATATACTTGTAAAAGTAAAGTTAGTTTTCACCCATGGAGTCTTGCTGGACATATTATCCAGAATTAAGGATAGGCCCCCATGCTCAGCAGTAGATGGCCAACACAGAAAACCTCAACAGGATTTTTGTAAGACTTTTTGTCTTAGATTATTTGTTTGGGCTTTTTTTTTCTTACTGGTGCTTTCCTTATATACTGTGGTTTCTGATTTGTGTTTTTGTATTTATGCGTGTGTGTGTGTGTGTGTGTGTGTGTGTGTGTGTGTGTGTGTGTGAGTGTGTGTGTGTGAATTTCTTATGCTTTTTGTTTCTTTGTTTTCTAAAGAGCAAGAGAAAGAAATAGAGTGGACTTGTGTGAGTGGAGAGGATCTTGGAGGAGTTGAGGGAGGGGAAAGGTGTGACCAGAATACACTATATAAAATGTTTTTTTTTCAATTACATAAAAGTTCATAGAATCACAAGCTTTACAGATACACATGAAGCATTTTCAGTCTAAAGGTGTGCTCCTTTAAGCAAAACACCTGCACATTCTGTGCTTTCTCATGATACTGTTAACTCTTGTGCATGAATTTTCCTTCATAGCTTCATGAAAGACAACTTGTAATATCTATGACCACTATATGTGCCATTTGACATGGACAAAAATTGTTCATATAATGGTCTACTTTTGTTATTTGGTATGAACAGATTTATATTTCATTTTGAGCTGAACAATGACACATTTAAAATATTATTTAGAAAAAGTTAAGGCAATAGTATGAGAAATATAACCATGTGCTTGTGGAACTTTTGCAGCCTGAAAGACCAGCTCTCAATGCTGCATCCAGGGTTACTCAGAGAGTGCTTCTCAGAATCGAGGACTTTGAAAAGTTTCTTATCTACAATAAATTCACACACAAACTGTTTGAGTCATGTTCTTTTATTTTTCTGCTTCTCCTTCTCCACAGCTCTAATTCTTCCTAAGTTCTAATTCCTTCTAAGTTTGAATTCTTTCTAGTCTTCTCTTGTTCTACATGGCTCTATGCATATACAACAGGAGGCTTTTGGGCAATAAAAGGAAGAGTTAGAAAAAACTACATCTGAAGGTCATAGCACATTTCTTGAGTAAAAGATAAGGAACAGAGCCATTTACCATGGCAATACGTAGGTGGCTACATGGTGCTTGATACTTTCTTGGGCAGTAGCTACTGGTCTGTGTTATCAGCCAGACTTGACTAGAGAAATTAGCATAGTATTTTAGGTTGCTTTGTGTTAATAACCTTGGTTAGATATCTGCGACTCTGTCCTTGTGCCCATCTGTAAAGTTTTAACTTATGGTCCGTTCACAGAAACATTCAGCCTAGTTTGAAAATGCTTTGAAGTTTGAAATCCACTAAATGTACATGTAGGTTGTCTTAGACTGGAAAGAAATTGTTGCTTTGTTTATGTTAGTCTGAGTTAGAGGAATAAAGCAGGCCTCTAAGTGTCTTATAGTCCTCGTGGGACAATAGAACTAGTTATGAAGCATATCCTAGTGTATTTCTGTTCATCAAAATTATACAGCTTAATGAGAAGTCACCTTCCAGACCATCCATGGATATATGTGCCCATAAGATTGAGATGTAATCATGAGATTACATGTTACAGTGCAGGTATTGAAGAGATACTACAGCTGTTTTTTTTTTGCACATGTGAAATTATAGACCGGAGTAAGAGTTTTCAGAGTTGTTGGTCTCACAAGCCTTGTCTGATGGGGTTCTCCTCCACCAGAGATTTATTGATCTGGTGAATTGACATCTGAATTATCAATTGCTATCTGCTGTATTTGCATCATGGCCCACAACAGCTCCTGACATGGAACCACCCAAATCCTATTCTATCCCAACCCTTCTGTGTATCCCTCCATCCTTTTCCATATAATCTTGAAAGTTGATGATGATAAATTCCATGTCAGAAGAGTTTGATGAATGGACTTTTCTTTTCTTTTTGAATATTCTTCCATTTGAACACAAAAGTCCTTTTCCTGTATCAGAGAGAATGCTTTTCTAGCTTACCAAATCCTGACTGACTTTCTCTTTTAGACACATGGAAAGCCCTACATTTCAGTCTCTCAGACAGTCAGGTTAGAGTAACGAGAACATGCCTTGGACAATGGGATCCAGGAAATTCTTCCAGTAATGGCTATAAAGCTCTGTATATTAATCCCATGTTCATTCTCACTTGCTTTGGCAATCATGAGTGCCAGATGAAAGGTCACAAACTAGAAGAGGCTACATTTGTGTTATTTGACAGAAATCCATCAAGGAGAGCTATTGGACCACAATATTAACCAGAAAAACATTGTTAATACACTAAGACACTAAAATTTGAGGATCATTTATTTCAGTAGCTAATTTAAATAGTCCTCACTGATGCGGTAGCCCAACCATAATATTTTCATAGCCCAAATTTTGTGGAGAACTCAATTATATAACTTTATTTTTATATAAATATAAATTTTAATATAAATATAAAAATAATATTTGGTAAACAAAAAATAATTTTCTTAGAAAAATAAAACATTGCTCAATACCCAGTCAAGTATCTCATCTCAGAGCTATTGAACTTAAAGGTGAATCCACTGGAAAACTATTATTAATTAATTGTTGTATAGTTACATATGTGATGGTGGGCATACTGTGATATGGATATAGAAGTCACATAACACTTGTAAAAGCTGGTTCCCTCCTTCTATCAGGTGGATTCTGGGGATCAAGCTCATGCCATTAGCCTTGCCAGCCAACACTTTTGCCCTCTAAGCCATCTTTCATGTCCCCATTGGAAAATTTTATCATGTATATGGAATCTATATAAATTGGTATTCTAGTTTGATAAAGAATCTACTTATCTGTTTTATTTTTCAGAAAAAGAAAAGGGTTTTTCTATACATCCTAGGGTGCTTTTAAACTCACTATGCAGCACAGGGTGTCCTTGACCACAACAAATCTCTTGCTTCAGCTTCTAGTGTGCTGTGATTGTGTGCCACTGTGCATGGCAGGGAGTTCCATGAGAATTGAAAAACTGCAGGTTCTGGGGAGAGTGACTCAAAGAACATTCACTAGGGAGATAATTTATGAGTAATAAAATACATAAGGATGCTAGCTCTCTGAGAGCTACTGCCACAAAAGCCAGACAAAAATCCCTGAAATGGGAAGATGCCGCACATGTGAGAGGCAGAGCTGCCGATTTAAGCACCACATGCTAAACAACTGTACTACTGGAGTACCATGGGCCGTTTCTGTGCATGAAATGTCATGATGAGGGAGATGACTACAGGAGATGAAGTCAGAGTCTGATGGAGTTCAGATCTGGAACACAAGCCTGGATTTTGCATGATGAAACAAAATCCCACATACATTTAGCATAAGTATAATCTGATTTTTAGTTTCATACAGTCACTTGCTGTGGGATGTTCTGTATGTCCTGTGGGAGCCTGTTCTTGGGTTCCTCGTGGCTTTACCCAGCAGGTCCGCATAGAGGATGATTAGGACCACAGGCCTGAGTGCAGGTGTCTGAGATGGTCTGCACTTGGCTGTGCTATAGGATGGTCTGTATGTCAAGTTGCTCTGATTGGTCAATAAATAAAACACTGATTGGCCCGTGGCTAGGCAGGAAGTATAGGCGGGACTAACAGAGAGGAGAAATAAAAGAAAAGGAAGGCAGAAGGAGTCACTGCTAGCCACCACCGTGACAAGCATCATGAAAACATGCCGGTAAGCCACGAGCCGCGTGGCAGGGTATATATAGATTTGTGGGAATGGATTAATTTAAGCTATAAGAACAGTTAGCAAGAAGCCTGCCACAGCTGTACAGTTTGAAAGCAATGTAAGTCTCTGATTTGTCCTGACTGTAGGCAAGGCAGGAAAATTCTAGCTACAGTCACTCTTGGCTACCGGATGGAACTGGAATGTACTGGACAAGGAGGAAGAAGAGACTGGGTTATGACACAGACGGTGCAAGAAGACTTGAGGTAGAGGCGAGTTTGACGTTAACTGAGAAAGGAGAGGCTGTGGGAAAAGGTGTGGGGAAGCATAAGAACAGGGTTTCAGCTCTGTCTTCACTTTGCAATATCACTTAGATATTCCTTTTATAAAGAAAATACAGTTTAGCTTTCCTATTTATCTTGAATATTCTACTGTTGTTACAGTGTTGTTTTTTCTTCCAATAGGTTTCACTGTCCATCCTTGCGGAGATGATATTTTAGATCTTCCTTTATCTTCTGTGTTGGCAAGTAGAATTTTGAAGTCTACAGTTTCTCATTAAGTCTGACCATTTTTTATGAAAGAATCAAATGAATGTATAATGAATCATGCATTTGAATTCAGTTTAATAGAATCCATCTTTTAAAATTCAGCTTAGAGTTGTTTAAACTCTTTGTGTGAGCAGGTTCGTGCACTTTATCATCCAAAGTGAGCAAGAAAAAGAAAAGAGGTTTGGCAGATGGAAGAGAAAAGCTCTCTAGCAATTAGATTCTGCCTGGAAAATGTTAGCAGAAGTGGTTCCTGTACAATACATGCCTTTACAGGAAGAAGCCCATTTGTGTTTAGTTTGCATTTCAGCTTTTACCCAATGAAAATTCATATCTTAGCAGCTCTATTCAGGAAACATGCCAGAGTCCTGGGGACTGAACCCAGTTAGGTTGGGACAACGTCAGGAGCAGATATGGGAGAGCAGTCTTTTCTGCATTTTACCAGGTGGATAATGGTCTTTTACTACCAATCCAAGTTCAAAAGCAAATTATGATGAGTCAAAGTAATTGGAGTAGATGGTCACATTTAAGAAAGTTTCTTATGTATGGTATAGGAGAAAATTATTTTATTTGTTTTTAAAATTCATTTTCTTTATAGGTATGTGTGTCTATGTGTGGGTATGTACACTTGAATGCAGGTGCCTGAAGAAGTCAGGACAGGGTGTTGGATTCCCTGGAACTGAATCTAATAGTGGAACCACCCAATGTGGGTGTTGGGAACCAAAATGGGGTCAATTAAATGCTTTTAACCATTGAGCCATCCATCCAGCCCCCTTATTGGGGAGTTTTGTTGTTGCTTCTGTCTTTGATTAGAGTGTTTTAGCAAATTGGCTTGCTTTAGGAATAACATAATCCATGATTTTGTGATCTCACATATCAACAATGCTAGCACATGGCCAACTAAATCACTTTCAAGTTGTCTCACTCACTGGTATTATAATAGTCCCATGACACAGTTGTTAGTTTGTTGCTTTATAAAGACAGAAAACAAAAGGAAGGAAATGAGTGTTTCCAGTTTTTCATGAGTCTGCATAACTGAGAATGAATACTTAGGGAATGTAAAAAGCGATACAAATAAATATGTTTATCTCCTATGAAAATCATGAAATGAAATGTATGCAGTATCGTTACATCTAAAAAAATAGTTTGTCCAAACGATTGTCTGTTACACAGAACTTATGTAGTGGTATAAAGTCTTTCAAAACATACAGGTTGAAACAATGGTCTCTCTAGCCCCTGACCACTCTCACCTCTGAGAGTACCTCATATAATTCTGTAACAAACCTTGTTTATTTCTAAAAAAAAAATAAGTAATTTCATATTCAAATTATGTATTTCATGTTTTTCAACTTTAAGTACTAAGTTTAGACTGAGATTACAGTTAATTCCACCTGTTGGGCTCAGTTTTCAATACAACAGAAAATTTGGTGTGTTGATTTGTGTTTCCTTAAATGTACTCTGTGGTTAAAGAATGATATATAAGCAAACATTTATACTTTCCTCATTCATGTCAGATTAGAACATTCTCATGCATGTGGATTGGAAAAAAATTTTCTCCTCTCCACATATTACTCCCTAAGTTTTATAATGTTTTACTTTAGATGATTCTGTGGATTTAGGATTAATTAAAAATGTAATTCATAATTCAAGCCCCTTAATGTTGCTTGGCTTTTCTTTTCTGGAAGAAGGTAGAGTATTGCTGGCCCTGACTATTCTGCACGAAGAAGAAGAAGACTTAATTTCAGGTCCTGGTTTTGAGTAGAGGGCTGAGTCCATTACAGAGCACAGTTCTCTGTATTTTCTGATATTTCAAAATTTAGGAGCATATGTATGGTGAGGTGGGAGTGTCTTCAGTGGGTTGGTGTTAAGACCTTTCCTTCTCAGCTTCCTTCTGCCGCTTTTTGCTATCTTTGTGCTAATAAGATAGAGGCCGAAAAGAGGGTAAGAGTCCTGCAAAAGCAATTACAATCAAATGAGTCACAGTGTAAAAGGCAAAGCAGCTTGTCTACATTTACAGAACAGACGTCAATCCTGTGATTCTTAGCTAATTAACGACATCACTGTGGGCTTTTGTTACCATCACAAATCTACTAGATTCATGTAAGGGAATATTTTTATTTGAAATAAGAGGAGGCTAGAGCTTTGAAAGAAGAAAAACAAGAAAAGAGTCCTTCACATTATTACTCTTTTTTTTTTTTTACAGAATTCCAAATGTCATTACTTCCCAAATAGATTTGTGTAGAATCTTTTTTGTGTCTAGTTACTCCTCAGAAAATCTGAAGTGAAGCTTTCCTCATTCATGCTTTTTTTTTTTTTTTTCTGGAGGAAAGATAGGAAGAAGGAAAGAATCCAAATTGTTATTGAACATTGCACCTTTCCATGTTGGCTTAGCAATAAATAGGATTTCAATATAAATCCTTCACTGAAGCAATTGCTATTTTAAACTAATCATACAGGAAATAAAACAATTCAACCGAAATAAGCAAATCATTATTAGGAATGCAAAACGAAGCGCATCACTCATAGCATCTGTAATTGTCTATAATTACCTCAAATTCACACACACCCAAATTACAATGCAAGTTTAGATGAAAACCCTTAAGATCCTATTTGAGAGGAATTGGAATCTTTGTTTTTAGTGATTTACAAGCAAGGCAATGCTGATTTCTTTCCACTGAGCCTCTGCTCTCTTGCTGTGGGAAGACTGGAGGTAGAGGCTCCACCTCTTGAGCTGAGTAGATGAGACACCTTCACACTCTCAATTTACTGACCATTTGATCCCTGGAGATGAATGAATGGAACAGGCTTCTACCTCTCTATTATACACAGGAAGTCACACTGGACAGTTTCTTGTTTCCCACAGTGAGAATCTATACCTAAGAACAGTCATACCTGGAGAAAGTTCCATCGTGTGGAGGATAACTATTTTGATATGCTGACTAAGGGCATGCCTTAGTATCGCTATTTCCATAGGAAAAATGACAGCATCGCCTTACTCTGACATTTTTTGCTTTCTTTCCTTTTTTTCCAATAATCACACCCCCCCCCTTGTTGGGGAATAATCTTCTTGTACACTGTAAAGATTTGTCACTCAAATTGGCTTAATAAAACGCTGATTGGCCAGTAGCTAGGCAGAAAGTATAGGTGGGGTGACCAGTCTAGAAGAATTCTGGGAAGAGGAAGGGCAGAGTCAGGAGTCACCAAGTAGACACAGAGGAAGCAAGATGAGAATGTTGTACTAAGAACAGATACTGAGCCACATGGCTAAACATAGATAAGAATTATGGGTTAAAGTGTAAGAGCTAGTTAGTAATAAGCCTGAACTACCGGCCAGGCATTCATAAGTAATATTAGGCCTCTGAGTCAATGGTTTGGGAAGCGGTTGCTGGGTATTTGAGAGTTGCTGGAGGGATAGAAACTTCCACCCACACCCCCTTCCTACTTTGCATGAGTATGAAGGGAATATAGGAACATGAGGACAGAGCTTTGTTTCTTGACAAATTAACACAATAGAAGATAGAGAAATGGAGGGTACCTGCTATTAAATTTGTGAAAGGGGTATTTGCCACCAAACATACCATGCAGTATGCCCTTGTCATTTCTGATCTGTCAGTATTAAAAAAAAAAGAAACAAAACAAAAAACCTTGTCATGGCTTACCAATACTTCATGTGAGTCTTTCTTAGCACAAGTTTGCTTGTGGAATGCTAGAGGAGTGCTGAGTTTGTGAGACTGAAGAGAAAAACCTTTTGGCAAAATCAAATGAGGAATAAAACAGACTAGCCTAAAACTAGAATCTATTTTCATTTGCCATGCAGTCACAATTGGAGACACAACCCAAAATATATTTTCTTCCCAGTTAATCACCAGGAATAAGTCTTAGCCATGAACTCAGACTGACTGTCATTTTTGAAAATGGTAAGTCTGGCAAACTAAAAAGACAAAACAAAACAAAACTGGCTGGATACTTCCAGAATATTCTGCTCCATTTATTCACTATGAGCATCTTCCTTGGACTGATAAGACCTAGTGATAGCAAATGAAATGAGTGGCCAGATTTCAATCAGGAATAAATCTAGGCAAGCTGTCAGCTAAAATAATAACAGACTTACAGCCTTTCCTTGCTAGTTTTGGGAAAGAACATGTACAATGTTTACATACATATTTATATATGTACATATACATATATAAAAGGAACTTGAAGGTAAGAAACTCTTGCTGAAGATACCACACACATAGGACATAGGGCTTAGAGGAACTGAACTGGAACTGATGTGTATGGTGATATATTGTGTACCTTAATAAAATTTAACTGAAGATCAGAGAACAGAACAAGCCACTACATTAAACATAGAGGCCAGGCAGTAGCAGCACACACCTTTAATCCTAGCACTGGGGCGGCAGAGATCCATCCAGATCTCTGTGAGTTAAAAGCCACCCTGGACTACATGAGGTTGACTCAGTCTAGGAGAGAGACAGAGCCAGACAGTGGTGGCGCACACCTTTAATCCCAGCACTGGGGAGTCACATGCCTTTAATCTCAGCACTAGAAAAATTGAGACAGGAAATGACATGGCTGGGCAGAGAAAGGTATATAAGGTATGAGGAGACAGGAATTAAAGCCTTTTGGCTAAAACTTTTTTGTCTGAGGAAGCTTTTTCAGCTAAAGACCTTCCGGCTGGAGTTGGTGAGGCAAGAGGTGGTGGCTGTGGCTTGCTTTGCTTCTTTGATCTTTCAGCTTTCACCCCATTATCAGGCTCTAGGTTTTTTATTATACAACCTTTAGAAATTTGAGCAACAGATGTGGAAGCCTCCTTCTTGAGGACTAGTTCTCATACTATCAGAAGGTGGTAATCACCCTGCCAAGGGCAGGAAACAATCGATAGTCCCACAAGCCTATGATTCACAACAATGACCAGCTCAGCAAAGTATCCCCGAGGGGGCAATGGTGGCATGATGGTCTTGTGGGTAACCAACAGCTGTTTGTTTTGACGTAAGGGCCACTCAGTAAGAGTAAGCTCAGGCCTGATACTCTGAACCTAGTCAGTTATCTGGGGGTGGAGAAGTCATAAGCCCTAGAGGAAAACTTGCTGCTACCACCTTTTAAAATCAATATAATTTCAAATTGTATTTCAAATATTTATCCTTGTACTCACAGATAAGTGTGTCTCTCATCTCTTACTAAAGAAGCATCTGTTTGTCTTAGGTGGAGGCTATTATGGAAATCCACTACTCATCCAATGCAGAGAATAAATGATCAAGGGATTCCCATTACCAGATAGTACATCTACAATGCCACCCCTACACCTGAGGCTCAAATTACACTATGGACAAAGAGATAGAGAGACTGCAAGGACCAGAAAAAAAAGGACATCTGCTGTGTGACAGTGTCATCTGTCTATAACAAGGAGCTGTATCTTAACCATATAGTTACCTAAACAAGACCCACACAATGACAACTCCAGGGGACATTCTAGTGTGGATAGAGTAAATATCACAAAGCCTAACACCTAGATGAAGAGCTACAGGCAATTAATGGTTACTGAGAAAGCCTAGGTCTCCTCAGGGACAATTCTCCTGATAGGTTATTATAAGTGCTCAGTCCCAAACACATGAACATAAGAGGAACACTAAATGGGTGCAATAGATTTCATAGGTGTGTATGTGTGTTTGTGTGTGTAATTGTGAATGTGAATAATTGTAGAAGAGTGTATGAACTTAAGAGGGATGGCTAGAGGGAGGGATGGGAATGATGTAGATACAGTATTTATGTATGAAGTTCTCAAAAAGAAAATAAATTTAAAAAAAAAGAAAGAAAAAATTGTTGAGAATGCCTTTGATTTCTGATCCATAATCACTCATGTGGCTATTCCAGAATAAGATAATTCATGTATGCTGTTCTGAAGTACCTCCATTCCTGAACCCTGTCACTATGGGAAGAATCAAATGAATCTGCTGCAAAGTAGTCTCATAGCATCTTTTCTTTTTAAAAGACTTCTGTTTGAAAAGCAGTGATATAGTCCATCCTGTAAAGCATGGGTGCCCTAGTTACTTTCTAACTGCCATGATAAAACACTGTGACAAAGGCCACCTGAAGGAGAAAGGGCTTACTTTGCTTTACAGTTCTAGAGAGATGCAGTTCATCATGGAGGGTCACACATGGCAGCAGATAGAGAAGGCTATGCACTTAGGAAGCAGATCACAAACAGGAAATAGGGTTGTGCTATAAACAAAGCTCATTCCCAGTGACCTACTTCCTCCAACCAGATTCTACCTACTAAAGTTTCCATAACCCTCTCAAACACTGTTACTGTCTAGGAACCAAGTGTTCAAACACATGTACTTTATGGCAATAATTCTGTATTTGAATATTTTGATGGTCTTTCTGTTACAGATATTCCTCTTAGCGCAACTGACTCAAGTAACATGAATGTCTTACTAGCTAAGTTTTGTTCATGGGCTTTTGTAATGATAACAGGTTAAAACAGACATATATTTATCATGATATCCTAGGGGGACTTCACTAAGAAACCTATGTGGAAGTAAACTCCACAGTAGATTGTCAACGTTGGCATACTTATAATGTTTCACTAGACTTTTAAGTCACCGAATTCTCTGAAATATATAATGGTACTGCCAAAACAGTCTTTTTCCTTTCCTCCAGGGAATTATTTAAAGTGGAGACTTGGTGTAAGTTTCTCTAAGACTGCTTTCCAGGGCCATTACATTTGCCAGTTTAAGGTGGAGTTATATATTTCTTGTAATTTATTAGCTCCTTCCACTCACTATCCTGGAGAAGCTGATCTTGTCAGTAGAGCATGCTGAGATAGTAGAATCTGGACAATGAGTAAACCAAACACCATTCAATACTTAAAACATGAGGTAATTCTAAAGCAATTCCACACTCACATTTCAATTTCCTTGTTGAGAATAATGAATTAAAAGATCCCGAGAGGCATATTAAAGCATATGATATTGATATTGATACTTAACAATATACTAACTATAGTTATCAATTGGATGAATTTATTGTATATTAGTATTAAAAGGAAATCCTGTATTGGTTGCTTGTCTTTATCTTTTCCTACAACTATGACTCTAAGATTTCATTTAATAGTAATAACTGCTAGTGATGGGCACAAACTAGTCTAACTAATAGTCACCAACTAATCAGAGTATATTTCAGTACCATGTCTATGTGGATGTAAGAAACATTGTTATGTGGATGACAGGAATATCTCCATGCAACTTTTTCACACCTCACAATTGAAAGGAAGACTTGATCTCATTTTGAATAACTAGTCTGAGAAAGTGATGCAGCCTTAGCCATTCATCGCTTCAACTCCCTGGAATTAAATATGGCATTGCAACCCTTGCATAAAAATGGCTGGATCATATTTTCTTTTTGGATTTGGTTAGAAAAACACATAAATCAGACACCTGAAATGTGCAGACAAAATTTCTGACTCCACAAAAAAATAAATATTTCCTTGGTTTGCATCTAATAAAACAGAAAAGTAACTCACTTGACAGAAAGTGGGCTTCTTAAAGCAGTGGGTGTGCCAACATCTGCTGTACGTAGCACTGTACATTCAGAATAACCAGACTGTGCCGACATGTTGCAACAAATGAGTTTCTGCTGCTGCTGTTGCTGACACTCGCAAATGAGGAAGAATTCAAAGATACAGTCTTCATAACTAAGACTTCAGTGACTTTTCTTGCTTTGGATGGCGCAGCCAAGGACATACTGACAGATTCTGGCAGCCCAGCTAGGATTACATTCAAAGTATGTCTCCTAATGCCAGCACCACAGAACTAGATGGGAGGTGGATGCTGTTAATCATTTTCCTTGATGCAGCAAATTCTTAGCCCACTTGTTTGTCCTTGTCTTGCTCACACATTCAAAGGAAGACTCTTGACACTAAGATTCCCTATTTATACTAATAGAAACAGGGATAAGAGACATATCTTTGTTTTCCACATTTTTTTCCTTTTATGAATTCAGCTGTGTTTCTGCTTTACTGATAAAGCACAGCATACCGAAAATTAGAATGGAAAGGAAATTAGAGAAAAATACTAAGGGTTTAGTTCTCAAAGGAACAATCAGAGAAAGTGAAGAACACTTTGTAAAGGAGACAGAAATTGTGAATGTTGCACACAGCTAGCCTGTCTTTTTCCTCTTGACAAACCCTGGGTTTCTACTTTGAGCATCTGCATGTGTCAGAGTTTAATTCCTTGATGATGAATAATTAAGAAATAAAAAGAGGAGAAGACTGATCACTTAGAATGAGAATGGTTTAAGAAGGGCCGAGGAACCTCTAAGGACATAGGTTGAGTGAGAGAAAAGTATGTTGGAAAGAGAAGAAAGGATTGAAGGCTTGTTGAGTGGGAGGTAAATGAATAACTTAGTAAAGGTGAATTAGCAAGATTTAAAAATGTAGAGGCTGTGGTGAAGTTCGGGGCTGGCATGGAGCTGGTTCCACAAGCAGCAGACAAGGTCAGCATCTATACCAAGCAAATTGAAGAGGCATAGTAGTTCTTTATGGGAACCAGCCACATGATATGAGTATAATGCTTAGGTCATTAGCCCCTTTTAAAGACCCTGTTCTTGATGGAGATTTGTTTGTGTTGCCCCTCCAAGACTGCCAATGGAGTCCAACCCTGGTTTGGAGGACAGAGTCCACATTCCGTTGACTGGAGTGGACCATAGAGTTTTCTGGCTGACTCAGAGGGAGCTAGAGGGACACACAGGAGGAATAAAGACGGGCAAGGAGAGATGTGCAGGCTTTTCCGATCAGGGAAGTTGAAGAAGAGAGCAGGTGATCATTTCTCTGTTGCTCTGTGGATCTCTCAGGTATATTCCCTAATATTCAACTCCTGAGTTTTATTTTTTTAATAAAACAATAAAAGACATCATAGTATCTGGCATTCAACACATGGCTTTAGATCACGCCAAAGCAATGTGGAGCTGCCACCACCACAGTGACAGCCAAGGGGGTTTCTTTGCACTTCCTGGGCAACCATACTCTACCATTTGCAACAGGTGGCTCTGTCTCCTCCCAAGCTGCATCCCAGCCATGCAGGTTTCTCCTACTTTCTCCTAGACTCACCTGTGTGGAAGCCAACAGTGATTCCACCTTGTGGCCTGATTCCATCTTGACATAAGGTCAGAGAGTTCAAGCTTGTTTTTGCTCCTTAAGGCCAAAAAACATGTTGTTTTGCCAAAAGCATGGTTACTAGATGTTTTGAGAATTAAGGAGGTGCTTATACTTGTTTGTTCCTTAAACTATGGTAAGGAAGTCATTTGCCCCACCTTGCTTTGGATGTAAAAAAAGGCTACAAGAAATAAAGTTGGGGCTGCTACAGTATTCACTGAGAGCCCTCCCGATTCTATCCTATGTCTCTGACTTTTCTTTTATGTCACTGTGTTTTCTTAAATTTCACTGCCCTATTCAGGCACTATTTAACAGGTTACCCAAAAGGACAGATACGAAAATTAAAACCATATGTGGATAACATAGCAAAGAATTTATGGTGACATGCTTTGTTACAGCTGTGGAAATCACAGATTAACATTCTTCCAGCCTCAGAAACAAGTAATAAAATAATGAATGCTTCTGAGAGAAATATTAAAAGTTATTATCAAGAGCAGTTATAGACCGTTGAGGTTGTACATAAGCAGGGCACAATAGCTGATTGTCTTTCAAGGGTACCAACAATCCTCCCTTTAAAATGGTTAACTGACAAACATGCAGGGGTGTAACTGTAGGCAAATTTTTCTTTGGGCTGCCAGCTCACAAAAAAATGACATGGAGACTTGTTATTAATTATGAAAGCTTGGCTTTAGCTTAGGCTTATTCTACTAATGCTTATAACTTAAATTAACCAGTGTTTTAAAATCTATGTTCTTTTATGTGACCTGGTTGGTTACTTTCCCATCTGGCTGGTGACTCCACTTTCTTTTTCTCTGAGTCCTCTCTCCCAGAAATTCCACCTATACCTCCTGCCTAGCTAATGACTTTTCAGCTATTTATTAAACCAATAACAGCAACACATCTTCACACAGTGTAAAGGAATATTCTGTAATGTGGAACAATAGCCTTTGACTCCAGAAAAATTACAGGCACTAGAACAGCTGGTAGAGGAGCAGTAGATGCTCAATGTATTGAAGAATTGACTAGTCCTTGGAATTCTGCTATATTTGTCATTAAGTAGAAATCTGAAAAGTGGAGAAAGTTAACATATTTAAGAGCCATAAATTCAGCCAATGGGCTCTTTACAGCCTGAAATTCCGTTGCTTTCTTTATTATCTAAAGAATGATCTATTACAGTGATTGATTTATTATTATACCTTTACAAGAACAGGATAGAGAAAAATTTGCCTTCACAGTGCCTAATTATAATAATTCTCAGCCTGTTAAAAGGTATCAGTGGAGAGTTCTTCCACAAGAGATGTTTAACAGCCCCACCTTGTATCAATATTTTGTACAATAGCCATTTGAAAAAAATTAATAATTAGTTCACTCAGTCTATAATTTAGCATTATATGGATGGTATCTTACTTGCTGATTCAGACACAGGTACCTTAGAAAAAATGTTTGAAGAAGTAAAGAAAAATTTGCCTTTTTGGGGATCAAAAATTGTTCCTAAAAAAATACAAAGAGGAGATTCTATTAATTACCTAGAATATGAGATAGGTTTACAAAAAAAAATCAACCACAGAAAGTAAAAATCATGAGAGATCAATTACAAACTCTTAATGATTTCTAAAAATTCCTGGGAGATATTAACTGGCCCTCAATTGGATTAACAAATCAAGAACTAAGTAATTTATTTCCTTAAACCTTAAAAGTGATAAGGACTTAAATAGTCCAAAAAATTATAAGTTGAGGCTATGAGAGAATTGGCTTTGGCAGAAAATAAATTACAGGATGCACATGTGGATCATTTGGATCCAGAGCTTGACTGTATTCTGATTATTTCACTGTCTATGCATTGTCCCAACATAATTATTATGCAGTGAGAAGGTGATATCTTGGAATGGATATTTTTACCACACAAACAGAGTAAAAAATTAAATATCAGTGTAGAAAAGGATTTTGAATTAATTCAAAGGAAAATTGAGTCTTTGTCAATTAGCAGAATAGACCCAGCCAAAATTGTGGTACCCATTACTAATGCTGAAATTATCTCATTATGGACAGAAAATGAACATTGGCAAAGAGCCTGCAGTAATTTTTGGAGAGATTAGCAACAAATATCTCAAAAACAAGAGACTTCAATTTATTAATAGAACTAATTGGCTTGTTCCTCATATTATATGGAGAATACCAATTTCTGTAACCCATACATTCTATACTGATGCAAATAAATCAGGGAAGGCAGGTTATAAGTCAGGAAAAATAAGTAAAGTAGCTCAAATCCCTATGATTCAGTTCAAAAATCAGAATTATATACTATTATGGTATTATTAAATTTTTCAAAACCTCTTAATGTAGTTAATGGCTCTAAATATGCAGAAAAAGATTTTTTTACATAGTGAAACTGTTGAACTTATTCCAGATGATTCAAAGTTAACTTTGTTATTTATTCAAGAAATTACAAAAAATATTCAGGAATAAAAACCATCCCTTTTATATAAAGCACATGTCAGATCCCATTCATGCCTACCAGGCCTTCTAGCAAAAAGTAATGATGAAATGGATCAGCTATTAGTAGGAAATGTGCCAGAAGCCTTAGAATTTAATAAGAAATCCCATGTTAATAGAAAAGGTTTGAAGAAAGATTTTTCTAACACTTGGCAACAATCCAGGGAAATTATAAGGAAATGTCCTACTTGCTCAAACTCCACTACCTGCATGCAGGAAGTAACCCAAAGGGTACCTAAAGAAATAAAATTTGGCAAATGAATGTGTTTCATTTTGCTGATTTTGGAAAATTAAAGTATGTGCATCATACTACAGATACTTATTCAGAATTTCAATGGGCAACTGCTTTGAGTTCGGAAAAGGCTGATTTTGTAATTACACATCTATTAGAAGTTGTGGCCATCATGGGATACCTGTATAAATTAAGACTGATAATGCTCCAGCATATATCTCTAGTAAAATGAAACAATATTTTGCATATTACAATATAAAGTATGTTACAGATATACCACACCATCCCACAGGACAAGCAGTTATAGGAAGATCTAACTGCACTTTAAAAGGTATGCTTAATAAACAGAAAGAAGTAATAAAGACCCACAAAAATAGTTTTCCCAATGCTATATTAGCTTTAAAATTTTAAAATGCTAATGATAAAGGAACGACAACTGTGGAAAGACATTGGGCAATAGAAAAAAAAACCCACTGGATTAAATCATCCTATATACTTCAAACATGTATTGACCTCAGAATGGGAACCAGGATATGTGTTACATTCGGGAAGAGATTTTGCTTTTGTTTCTATAGGAGAAGAGATGCCGTGGATACCATCAAAATTGATAAAGATTACATTTGAACAAGAGAGACATCTTGATTAGGAGAGGCGATAGTTTGTCACACTGCTTGGTCATTCAATCCAAACTAACTTATAAGACTAACAAATGTCTTTCATTTGATCAGATATAACCTTCCAAAAAGGGAAGCTCCCCAAAGTTAGGGTTTGGGCAGGGTTTTGTTTTTGTCTTTCCAGGAGAATAAAAACATCCAACTTAAGAAATTGAAGACCATTGGACAAATAAGACATCTGAAGAAGAACGATGAATCATCTAGAGAAAATGTCCCAAGAAAAAGAGTAATTTAGCTTAATGGTATAGCATGTTCCCAATATGAAAAAATTTCATAAATCTTCCCAAATGTTTGTTTTTCCTGTCATATAAAGCAAATGGTCTTTTTGTAATCTCAACTCAATTAAAAACTAAAGTTGGCTTTGGAATTGTAGCACAGCTCTCTCCTTCTCTAAACCCAAGCTTGTTAAAGGAAAATCCAAAATCTATCTCTTGTCAGAAGAGGCACCTGGTATGGGACAGAAGAAAACCAAAATTAAGGGACTATTCTATTGTCACTAATTTTATCATCCTTTGGTTTTGTGTTGACTCTTTAAAACTTTCCTTAAGGTATAAATATTATCTCAAAATTTATAAGATATACATATATATATATATATACATATATATATAAACTTTATATTATGATATTTAATGATCCTACAGAGTACTAAGTCTAGAAATAGGCTTTATCTAGCTTCCTATTCGTGATTTTTGGTTTGAGTCTGAAGCAGGTAATTCGGAATTAAGCTTGTATACCCCAGATGTATTTAATAGATTACAGTCCTATAACCTCTCCAAGATCTTCTGCATGTGACATCTAAAATATTTACATATTCTGCAATGAATCATGATGATTTCTAACAGACAACTTTGAAGTCTCCAAAAAGGATGATGTGGCCTAACAATGATGAATTCACCTGGATTGTGGTAATGCCACTAAGCTGACAAACACCACCCAAAGATCAGTTTTTGAGTATAAACTCCTCAGGACATCTTCTAAGTGGTTAGCTAAGATGGCTCAACTGTGTAGACTACTCCAATCAGGACTTCAGATAAGCACTGCACTTTCCCATCATGCTGAGCCTGAACAAGAGCTAGCTCCCCCTTGACTTGTTCTTTATCTCATTTTTTTTTTCAGGATCCCCTAAAGATGCCATTGACTTCAGGCAGGACAAAGTAATTTTAAGAACATGACACCCATATTCCCAAGTGTTGGAGTGGGTAGTTTTTAGTTTTAAGTGAATATTTGTCATTGTTTAGGGGAGTTGGTTACAAGCTGTTATTAGTCATGGTCAGGGAAGAAACTAAGCAAAGGAAATTAGATTCAGGGATCTCATTCCGAAAAGAAAAAGGGGGGATATAGTAATGGTAGGCTAAAAGGGTGGATTATTGAATCTACTTTCAAACTAAGAAAGCAACTACTAGTCTCAAATATTTTATATTGGTATTTTTTATATTGATACAAATTTAAGGTTATTTCTGTTATACTGTATTATAGCTCTATTTCTTATTTAAGATATTATGCTTGTGTGGCTTATTTTAAAAATGTAAAGTTTTAGTCCTTAAAAACGACTTAGGATAATGAAGAAAGACAGGTTAGTAGTTAGTCATCTATAATAATCAAATGTATAGTCATGTTAAGTGTGTTTTCAAGGTCAGAGCTATATTTTAAATAGATACATGATTTGCAAACACTTCATAGACCTACAGAATATGGCATTTAAAATGTTTTAGTAACGTAAGGCTTTTCATGACAGTGAAACATGTCTACTCCTGGCAGCACAAATTTATTCCAAAAGAGGATGCTGGGCATGGAAGAACCCCCATAAGGAGTTTTCTGTCAATGTGGCTAAGCTAGCTGTCTGGGCAAGAAACTGCTCTTTCCTTGACTGCTGACAGCATGTTGTCCAAATTGGACAGGCAGGACACAAAAGAAAGCAACTACTGAACTTTGCCAAGACAGGGTAGGACAGTCCTTCAGAATTTATTGCTTCCCCCAAAATTCTGTTAGATATTCTAGGCCTATAGGTCAAAGATGGATACCACAGTGTTACAGAGGAACCTTGGGGTGACTGTCCAGACAGCCAACTGTCTCTGTTGTTTCTGTAGTTTCAAAGGTGTTTGCTTTGCACTTCCTGTTTACTCAGGGAGTAGTATATCCCTCTTGGGTCTCTGATGAGGTTGAAGGCTACATAGTTATTGTTACAGTTTTCCTTAGTTATGACAGAAAGTGAATTAGGTACAAAACTTTGCAGTCACCAAGAGAGGATAGATAGATAATGGTGTATTTTCTCAGAATTTGCCAAATAAAAATGGACTGGGCATTGTGAATACAATTATTACTTGATAATTGTTCTTATTATATATAGCTTCATTTTGTTAAGGTTAATACCTTTCCTTTTTATTTAGACAATACCTGATAATTTTTCTTATTGTATATAGTTTTACTATGTTAGAGGGCAAAACTTCTTTTACTGTGTTAGAAGGCTTAAAACCCTTCCTTTTTATTTAGTCAAAAGGGGGAAACGTTGCAAAAGATTTATTTGTGTGGCCACTCTGAGACTGCCAATAGAGTTGGACTTTGATTCTGAGGGCAGAGTCTACATTCAGCTGGCCAGAGTGAACCATAGAGTTTTCTGGCTGACTCAGAGGAAGATAGAGGGACACACAGGAAGAATAAGAAGGGGTGAAGGAGATACATGGGCCATTTCAATCGGAGAAAGTAGAGAAGAGGGCAGGTGATCATTTCTTCATCACTTTGTGGATCTCTCAGGTTTATGCCCTAATATTCAACTCCCAAGATTCATTTTTTTAATAAAACAATAAAAGAAGTTGCAATACACTGTATACTTCACATTTCAGCTTTATCATATACTAAATGCTCCAGTTTCCTTTCTTGTTGCTAAATAAGTAAATAAATAAATAAATAAATAAATAAATAAATAAATAAATAAGTAGCCAATGAAGGAAACTTTAAAGGAGAAGGGCCTTGTAAGCTCACAATTCTAGGCAATATTACACCATTTCAGGGAAGACAAGGCAGGAACTTGAAGCTGGTAATTGTATCCACAGTCACCAGTAGAGAGGGGAGCATGTGTACATATATGCGGAGCTCACTTTACCTCTTTTGATACAGTTCAGGACACAAAACCAGGGAATCATGCCACCGACTTTTAGGTTGAGTCTTTCCACAGCCATTAACATAATCAATAAAGTCCCTCCCATATGCTCACAGACTAACCTCATCTAGACAATTGCTCATTAGAATCTCTTGCCAGGTGACAGTAGGTTTTGTCATATTACCAACTAAAACTATCACACTGAACTTCAGTTCTCTAAATGCATCATCCCCACCCCATAATACTCACCTCCTTTTTGTTGCTCTAGGATACTTTCATTTTACTTTTCTGACCATTCTTACTGTAGCTTATACAACCCTTCCCATCAGAGGGCTTTGTGGTACTCTGAGTTAGATAAAAGTCTTCTGGATTCTCAAGACCCATTCTACTGATTCCATAGTGCTTTGCAGAATGTGTTAATTGAGGACTGGCTCTGATGTTGACTTTAATGTACCCCACTAGACTACAAACTCAGTGGAAGAAAGCATTAAAATTGTGTTTAGTACACAATACAATATCTGACATGTAACTAAACGCACTCTGGACCTAATATCCACAAAATACAGGAAATGACAGAATTCCTTTTTTATTAGAATGAAGAGTCTATATCTCTCTTAAAATACATAGTAATGCAAACTATAGATTAGCCTCCATATCTAAAAAAAGACCTACTAAGTTAAAGGTAAGTTTTGGCACATTCAGATAAGAGCTAGATGGTGAATTTTAATGTGTGGGCTATGGATATTTTATGGGATGGCTATACAATTCTGAATCATTTTCTGGACTATATGAGTACTTGTTTAGGTAATCAATGTATCTTCCATTTAATTCCATGAATTAAGCTGTATGGGAAAATATCTGGGAACATCTGTCTACACCAGAAGAGAGCCCCTCCATCAGATGGCCTGGAGTATAGGTGCTTCTACTGTGTGATGTGGCATGACATAGGCTTAGGTATCAGGAAGGGCTGGGCTTATGGCTAGACTGGTGCTAGAGTGACCTTGAGTGGTACCATCACTATTATCATCCTTTAGATTCATGATTTGTCACAGTTCTACCCTCTTATGCTGTTGTGGAGTGTCAACGAGATTATATATGTGCAAGCTAAGCATGGTGGCTGGCTTTGTAATGTAATCAGTGCTACAACACAACAGAGAATGTGGGAAAGGACAGAGTAAGAAGAGTAGCAGCTTACCCGCATGGATGTAAGAATATTGGAGATCTTCACATGAGGAATATCCCTGAGCAGAAACAGTGTGGGTGGGCCATGCTGTAGAATATATCTGTTCTTTCATCATGTTTATGTTCAGAGATGTATGTAGAACACAAGATTTTAAAAATAATAACTGCTTCTTGCTGCACTATTTATTGTGTCAGGCACTTTGGTATATAAAAATCTCTAGGTGTGGCCTTGTAGGAGGAGGTGAGTCACTAGGGGTAGGGTTTGAGATTTCAAAAGCCCAAGCCAGTCCCTGTGTCTATGGATCAGAGATCTCTTGGCTACTTCTCCAGCAGCATGTCTGCCTGCAGGCCACCATGCTCCCAGCAAAGATGGGAATGGACTAAACCTCTGAAACTGTAAGACAGCCTCAATTAAATGATTTCCTTTATAAGAGTTGCCATGCTCATGGTGTCTCTTCATAGCAATAGAACACTGACTTAGATAAGAGGATACAGCATTTTCATGTTTTCTCTGTTAACCATACCCAATTCTACCTGATTCTTTCCATTTAAAAAACAAAATAAAACAAACAAAAAAAAAACCCTAGAATTAGGTAAAAAAAGGGGGCTCCAGAATACACTTTGGGGAGACAGAGTGTGGAAATATTGCTGCCTACAGAATAGGGAGTGAAAAAGCATCAGAGATGATTATAGTTCTCACTGTGAGATCATGGGCACATGCAATCTCTGCTTTCGATGTTGAACCCTGTTCACCATAATTAGGGCTTAGAGAGAGGGAGGGAGTCAGACAAGAGATGGATTTTCTGTAGTCTACACAATCCTTAGGAACATTAGGTAATATTGCAGAAAATCAAGGAAAGTCTTCATGAAAGAGAAAGAGAGAGAAGAAGAAAGAAAGAGGGAGAGTGCAGGGAGGGAAATGGGGGAGGGAGGGAGAGAAAATATTTACACATGCTGAAACAATTCAAAACAATTGAATCCGGATGAGAAGAGACAGGCTATAAGTGAAATCAACTTGAAGTAGAATGTTGAGGACTTTGAGAATTTTAGAATTATAATTTTGAATCAATCATGGCATTTGTTAATATAGCTTGGCTCTTATTGACATATCAGAAAAGTATTTAATAATTATGGGCAAAACTAATGTGCTTTTGGTTCATTTTTAGCAAAAATTGATCTTTGAGACAGCAAAATAGTAACATTTAAATATGTTGAGATTATATTGTAAATACACAAAAGTAATTCATGTTCTTGATCATATTAATAAACTAAGTTCTTATGAAATGTCTTTTTTTCAGGAGAGTCAGATGGTGTCTATATATGTTTTAAAACATATTTATTTCATGTGCATGTGCTCCTGAGTGTATGAATGTAAATATACCATGTGCATCCAGGAGCCCGTGGAGGTCAGAGTAAGCAGAAGTGCCCTTGAAACTGGAGTTACAGAGGGCTGTGGGTCACCATGTGCACGCTGGGACTTGAACTTGGGTCCTTTATAAGAGCTCTTAACTCGGAAGCCATCTTTCCTGTCCTTTAATGTAGTATATTTTGAAGTAGATGAATTGTGTCATTGGTAATATCTGACCAGTTTTAGCAAAGCTCTCACACAGTCCTGTATTATGATAAAGAAAGTCAAAAAGAAAGATGTGGCTAAATTGGGAAACCCTGAACATCTTTCTTTTGCCATCATATAATCAGATGGGCGATGTATCCAGCCATCTGGGTGTTCTTAGTAACTGATCACAGTGGATTTTAAGTGAGGGAATTTTACTTTTGCCTGACGTGATAATTATACAAGATTTGTAAGCAGGTTTTCACATTTTGACTTCTGTAGCTCCTCTTTCCTGACTCCACCCTAGGTCTTTTCTGCTGCCCTCAGCATCCTTTGAGTGTAGCTTTCTAAATTATACTTGGGTGTGTATCTGCTGAGGAGAGGAAGCAACTACTTAGCTTTTCTCCCATCTCGACTTAGCCCTATAGTTACATCTTCGGTTATAATGATATATATATTTATGGAATGTTGTGATTTATATAGCATGTTCACATACATTTTAATTTAATTATTACAAAAACATATCAGGCAAGCAGAATACATAGTGTTCATCATCTTCACGGGTACTGAGAACCACCATTAGAGAGATCAAAGGGTTCATCCAAGTTCGTGGCTGAGATGTGACAGACTAGATCAAAACAATGTATACTTTTAAACACATTTTTAACAGAGCATAAAATTTATTTTCTCTGTTACAAAACAAAATTAGATTTATCATGAGCTTATATCAAAAAGAAAAGTAAATGAGGATATATTCCTGTCACCAATATCCAAAGATAAGCTTTACTCAGTATTTTGTTCATTTTTTTAAATACTAAATAGGGGAATTTTAAAACGAAAGCAATCAACTGCATTTATACCCACATCCTCTTTTTTTGGTGATCATTTAAGGTAAGTACCATAAATTATTTTATAATTTTTTTACTTTAACCATTAAACAATATTGAAGAACTTTCAGACTTTTAGAAGAGAAGCTACACAGAACCTACCAACCTTCCAGTATTCCTAGAGCCAGAGCCAGCCTGTTGGTACAGTCTGTCATCTTTATGTCTATGTGGTACTCATAGCATGTACACACACACATATGTGTGTGTATATATATGTATATATATATATATATGTATGTATGTGTGTATATGTATATAGGCTGTTTTGTGCTGATTGCCATAGGAAATATTAGCATTTGTGTATATGAAAACTGATAGATTAAAAAGGTAGAATAATAAGTAAAAATATGAAAAATGCTTCACTTGTGTAGGCCATTTACCTTGAATAGGACTTCTGTGACATGAAGTAGTCTGAAGGAGCCAGCACATGAGTGTCCAGAGAGTATGGAGACTGGGAACACTACTATCCACCACTGTTCACTTTATAAATCCTGAACAGTTGGGCCAAATTCATAAAAACATAGTTTTCAATAAATAACTTTCTGTAATGTTTTATTTTATAAGCTTAAGGTTTAAAAAAAAGCTCTTATAGTTATGTTTTAGCTTAAAGCACACAGTGTAAGGCCATTTAGAAATTATTTTGTCTTTATGGTCTTATTCTAAAAAAGGATTCTTTCTATTTTGAAATTTGCATTTGAAATTTTTAAAACTGGCATTAACCTTTAAAGTTTTGTTTGTTTTGTTTTTGTTTTACTGTGATTGTTAAAACCTAAGTCACAAATATGCATCAGCCCAGGCCTACACAGGTTCAAACCATTAATAGTAGCATTGTCTACCAGCTTTACATTGTTCCCTGAATGAGCATTCCAATGCTCTTTTTGCTGTGTGTGTGGGGGGTGTATGTAGGGGCGGGGGGTGGGTGATGGCCAAAGAAAACAATTTACAAAACCAAAAATGTTACACACACACACACACACACACACACACACACACACACACACACACACAAATCCTATCCTGTGTGATATGTATGTAAAGATCTCATTTATCCAGCCATGCACTGCAAAAGGAAATCTCATTAAGGAAGAATGACCTGTGTATATGACAGAGGTCTATGGGGTGCTTTGAAGGTTTCAGAGCTGTCTTATTTAGGGTTTCTATGCTCTGATAAAACACAGGAATCAAAAGTAAGTTGGGAAGGAAAGCATTTGTTTCCACTCACAAGTCGCAGATCACACTGTGTTACTGAAGGAAGTCAAAGCAGAAACCGGGAGGCAGAAACTGAAGCAAAGGCCATGGAGCAATGCTACACATTGGCTTGCTTCTCAGGGCTTTCTCAGTCTGCTTTCTAATACAACTCAGCACCCCTACCCAGGGGATAGCAGCACTGACAATGGTTTGTACCCTCCAAACACATCAATCATTAACCAGGAAAATGTCCTATAGTCTTCCATATAGGCAATCTGGAAGGAAGCATTTTCTCAATTGAGGTTTCTTTTCGTGGATAATTCTAGCTAGAATTGTGTTCACAACAAGAAAGAAAGAGAGAAAGGAAGGAAGAAAGAAAGAAAGGAAGGAAGGAAGGAAGGAAGGAAGGAAGGAAGGAAGTTAGAAAGAAAGAAAGAAAGAAAGAAAGAAAGAAAGAAAGAAAGAAAGAAAGAAAGAAAGAAAGAAAGAAAGAAAGAAAGAAAGAAAAGAAACAACAAGGACAAAACCTAACAGGGACAAAGAGCAATGACATGAATAGTCTGCATAGAATGGTTATCAGCTCTGATGACAGTACCTTCCATGGAACCCCTTTAGAAGGTCCTATCCCCTAGTCTGTCCTGAAGAGGCATAGTTCTCCAGAGCTGTGGTTGTGGGTATATTTGGGTGGCTGCTTTACTCATCACAGCTAGCTTTACAAGCAGGTGAGATCCCAGGAACTCTGCTCTCTTCAATGACAGCGTTTCAGTGGGGAAGTCCGTGCTTGTGTACTGCACAGAGTTCTGTGAGGTCTACAAAAACTTCTGCTGAAGCCTTCACCAGGAATTTTCTTGAAAATGCCATCGTTCCCCCAGTGATTCTTCTTCTCTTTCATCTTCTTTGGACATGCTCATATTGTCCAATGGGAACTATGGATCACTATCCTAACCCCATAGGCCTCCATCTTATATATAACTCATCTGTCTTTGATGAGAATTCCTTATGCAGTGCATGACTGGATAGATGAGATCTTCATATATTATCACATAGGATGGGGTTTCTCTTTCACTTATTATTTTCTTTTTTGGTAAATTGGTTTTTATCTGGCCACGTCCCCTCCCCCCACAGCACATGTCAAAGAGAGCAACAGAAGGTTAATGATGATGCCAACTTCTAATAAAGACATAAGGATTATAGAACATAGGATTGAAAAATCAAGCATAATATTTTCAACACATCAAACAAGTTCTAAAGCCTTAATCATGTTTATATGAGGATAATGCTGTAGTGGGTAGCCATTCCAGCTTGGATCTGGAAGTTCCAACCCCCATTGAGACTCTAGCAACTGTCACACCTATGAGGCGGGGCCAGGGGAGATGCCTAGAGACCGGAGATCTGGATGGGCCAGCGCTCTCTCGGTTCTGGGTCCATGAACGGTGGAGATGGACCTAGCAGAGCTCCAGAGAACACTGATGGACTGTGATACACCTTCCCCAGACCCCGTGACCTACCTATCCCTTAATTTGTGAGTTACGCCATCAAATAAATATCCTTTTAACTACGTGGAGTGGCCTTAATAATTTCATCATTAAAATGCATTACTGGAAAACAATATATGTCAGAGAAGAATGGGATTCAAATTTTCATGAAGTGTTACTGCTTATGTAAAAATTCATATTAGTAAATTAGGAAAGAAATAAACTAAACTATTAATGGCAGTTTCCTTCAAGACGCACTTGAAATGTATTATTTATTTTTATCTTAAATAAATAAAATGACTAACAATGAGGATTAAACAAATTTTAAGCTAGACATGGGTTTTCCTTTTTAACTCTTAATCTTTTTTTCAGCTGTTCTACACATGAAGGCTGTTTTTATGTCAAAGATTCTCTCTTGTTTATGGTAATAATTTCAATGAGAATCAACACATGCTTTCTCATAGAAGATCCCTATTTAGTAAAATGCTTACCTATTGATAAAGAAGCCTCTGCTTTAGAAGACTGGCCATCTATTTCTTCTTTGGATTAAATGGACTTTACCAGAATAAAAGAGACATAGCTTACTTTGTATTGAGGAGCAATGCCATTGTTTACTACAGAAAAGTGGACATCCTGATAACACTTAGAGTTCTTGAGTGGTTTATTTAGGAAATCAAGACATGACAATTGGGCACTCAGATAAAAAGTACTTCTGAAAAACCACTGGGGAAAAAAATCCTTAAAATTGTTGTGATTGTCAGTAAATATGAAAACACTTCAGGAAGGCTTTTAGTTCCTCAGTAAATGTGAAGCAATACAAAGAATCCTCCCCTCAAACTAAACAAAGCAAGCTCTAAGCACTACAAAGTGGATTTTTGCTCCTGTTTATTTAATTTCTCTGTCGTTACACTATGTGTAGTCTACTGAAAACATTTTATTACTTCTTTTTGGTATGATGTGAATCCTTGTGTCAAATTGTTACCAAGGCAACCAAACCTTTGCTTAATGTCCTGTACTTTAGTTAAAATAAATGCATGTTGTTTTAAATATGGAATTTTTATAGTAGAGATCTTACTTTAAATGGTTTCAGATCTTACTTTAAATGAAAATGCCACTTTTCATAAATCTGTTTCCACAAAATACACTTAAGCATTTCAAGTGAACTTTCTTGGAAATATGATTGCTTCACTCTTTCTTGCTGCTTCTAATATTGACACATCAGTAGTTGTCTCTCCTCTTTCTAATATAGCAGT
Source organism: Peromyscus maniculatus bairdii (assembly GCF_049852395.1). NCBI lineage: Eukaryota > Metazoa > Chordata > Mammalia > Rodentia > Cricetidae > Peromyscus > Peromyscus maniculatus. Next base: position 79,176,098 of record NC_134858.1, read on the forward strand.
AGTTCTCAACCTGTGGATCATGAGCCCTCTGGGGGTTGAATGACCTCTTCAGAGAGGTCACCTAAGACCATCTGAAAACACAGATGTTTACATTATGATTCATAACAGTAGCAAAATTATAGTCATGAAATAGGAATGAAAGCAATTTTATGATTGGGGGTCACCACAACATGAGGAACTGTGTTAAAGGGTCAAAGCATTAGGAAGGTTGAGAACTACTGACACACTGATTATTGAAATTTTCACTGATGCTTTCTCAACTGCAGGTGAAGACTACATCAGGTATACACATACTACCAACACCTATCCTTTGAGGTTTCCATGCTTGCCTTCGTGTTGGCAGAATATTTTTACCTGTTAGGAGAAATTATTGCCTCCATTTATAGATAGAGAATGTGATAGAAACTCTTCTGACCTGTGTCAAAGCTTTCAGAGTCAGTCTACTTCTACCTTAGGTAGGATAGATTTGGTGTTTTATACAACTAGCAGTAGAGTTTGCTCATCCGTTAAAATACATTCCTGTCTCAGAAAGTGAGGAGGAAATGTATTCAAATGGAATTTTGATCAAATCCCTCTGAGGATTCGAAGCACAGGAACAAATGCACATCCCTTGTTAACGCCTCAAAACAGAACCAACTTCTAAATCCCATGGATCAAGACAATGGGAACTTTGTAGGAGTCCTAAACTTGCTCTTTTGTTGCACATTGTTCCTCCTAAGCTGAGCTGTGAATAGCAGTTGAGAGACTTGGGATCTGTGAGTTAGTAGTATCCTTTAGATACTATCCTTAGACTATTTAAGGGTTACTGGGGGAAGGAATGGAATGGAGAGAAGTCCCATTCAACTCTTCAGTAATTCATGGCATACAGAGACCGATTTCAAGGAGAAGTCTGTACCATGAAAGAAAGGATAAATGCTGAGAACCAACAAGAACTGAGGGAGGCCAGTATCATGGAAGGGTTCCTCTCATGAAATGGGCCTTAAATCCAATAAATATTGGTTGGTTATTCCAATTACATTTATGTTTCTGCTGCACTGGTGTATTTTGCAGGTATGTCTCTGCTGTAGGACACAGAGTAAAAATGATAGTTACTTTTATTCTCTGATAGAGTGCAAAGTATTTTCCAGCATCATTAACACTGGTCAATAGAGATGAAGCTTCTAGTTGGGGACTAGCTCTATTTTTCTATGTTCAATGACATAAGTAAGTTGTATCTTCAGCAATAGGGCCTTGCTATCAGGTTATGGAAAGTAACCAATAGCCTTGACAATAGTCTGTGATGTTTGGGGGATCTATGGGACCTCTTTGGCCAATGATTTAAAAACATTTTACCCATTCCTGGCACAGGAGGTTTTAGTTAGAGGCATAAGATGTCTAGCTGGGGCCCTGTATCCCTAATTTATGCTCAACCCATTTAACTTCCTTTCATATATGGGTATATTTTTCAATAGTAGGTTTCTATATGGCTTTTAGTGTTAGCCGTCCTTCCCCATAGTCCTGCTTTCACCTGCCCTCACACTCCACTGTATGATCCAACTGTTCTAGTCTCCTCTATTTCTCTTTGTAACACTATGCTTTTATAACCTCATTCTTGGAAGATCCCTTTCTCCCCTGTCCACTTACTAGCTCCCTAATCTCTATAGTTATTGTCATCAAAGTTTCTAAATCTTAAAAGCTAATGTTTATATATAAGAGAAAACATGAAGTATTTGTCCTTTTGGGGTCTGGGCTACCTCACTAATTATGACTATTTCTAGCTCTATCCATTTACCTGAAAATTTAATTTTTCTCCTATTTAAAAAAATGATTTATTGTATTATTTTTTTCATATGATACATCCCAACCACAGCCTCCCCTCCCTTCCCTCTTTATAGTCCTCCCCCCTTCCCTCCAGATCCATTGTTTTTCTGCTTCCCTTCAGACAACAGCAGGCCTCCTAATGATATCAGCTGAACTAGGCATAAAAATATGCAATGAGACTAAGCATGTACTCTCATATCAAGGCTGCATGAGGCAACCGAGTAGGAGGAAATAGGGCCCATGAGCAGACAAGAGAGTTAGAGACATCCTTACTCTCATTGTTAGGAGTCCAACAAAAACCCCTAGCTAAAGAATCACAGCATGTATGCAGAGGGCCTAATGCAGACCCATGCAGGATCCATAATTGCCACTTTGTTCTACACAAGCTCCTATGGACTCTGCCTAGTTGATTCTGTGGCCCTTGTTTTCCTGGTGTCCTTGACCCCTCTCACTCCTACAATCCTTCTTTCCCCTCTTCTGTGGAGTTATTTGAGCTTCACCTAAGGTTGGCTGTGGGTCATTGTATCTGTTCCCATCAGCTGCTAGAAGAAGCCTCTCTGATGATGATTTGGTTAGCCACCAATCCTATGAGCGGGAAAATATCATTAGGAATCATTTCATTGACTTTTATTTGCCAGTCATGCTTGGTTCTGCTTCCAGATCCTGGCCATCCAGGCACTGACAGGCATGGGCTTCCTCTCATGGTGTGGGCCTCAGGTTAGACCAGTCTTTGGTCGGCCACTCACATAGGCTCTGAGCCACACCTTTGTCCAAGAGCATCTTAGAGGCAGAGCAGGTTGTAGGTCATAGATTTTGTGACTGGGTTGGGGTCACAATCCAACCACTGGGAATCTAGCCTGGCTACCCAAGATGGTTCAGGCTCCATCCACATCCTCCATTACTAGGAGTCAATCTCATAAGTTACAGGAAGTTTCCACTGCAGTAGGTTTCCATATTGTCCCCTAAATGCCCACCTTTCTTAGTTGTATCTCTCCCTCTGTCTTTCCCCCTCCTACTGGATCCCTCTGTATGACAAAATTTCAAGTATTTGAAGAAAGAAATTCAAGAAAATATCCAAAGATAGAAAGATCTCTCATGCTCATGGATTGGTAGAATTAACATAGCTTTAAAAATGACCATCCTACCTAAAGCAATCTACAGACTCAATGCAATCCCCATCAAAATTCTAACACAATTCTTTGCAGACCTTGAAAGGACAATACTCAGTTTCATACAAAAAAAAAAGCAAAAAAAAAACAAACAAACAAACAAAAAACAAACAACAACAACAAAAAAAAAACACAGTATAACTAAAACAATCATACAATCAATCCTACAATAAAAGAATGTCTGGAAGATTCACTAACCCAGATTTCAAGCTGCATGACAGCTTAAATAAAATAGTAATAAAAACTACATGACATTGGCATAAAAACAAGTACATTGATCAATGGAATTGAATTAAAGCCCGAGACATAAGCCCACACACCTATGGATACCTGATTTTTGATAAAGAAGTCATAAATACACAATGGAAAAAGAAAGTATTTTCCACAAATGGTACTGGTCTAACTGGATGTCTGCATGTAGAAGAATGCAAATAGGTCAGTATTTATCACCCTGCACAAAACTCAAGTCCATGTGGATCAAAAATCTCAAAATAAAACAAGACACACTAAACCTGTTAAAAGACAAAGTAGGGAATAGCCTTGAACACACCAGCAAGCACTAAAGACACTTTCCTAAGCAGAACACAAATGTTACCTCATGAAACTGAAAAGCTTCTGGAAGGCAAAGGATACCATCAATAGGACAAAATGGCAGTCTACAGAATTGGAAAATATATTCATCTACTCCATATCTGAGAGATGGCTAATATACAAAATATATAAAGAACTTAAGAAACAATGTACCAACAAACCAAACAATCCAATTAAAAAGTGAGGTACAGACTTAAACAGAGAATTCTCATTAGAGAAATCTAAAATAGCTGAAAAACACTTTAAAAAATGTTGAATAGCCTTACCCATCAGGGAAATGTAAATTAAAACTACTTTGAGATTCCATCTTACACCTGCCAGAATAACTAAGATCAACAACACAAATGACAGCTCATGCAGGTGAAGATGTAGAGCAAGAGGAACACTCCTCCAGTACTGGTGGAAGTGCAAACTTGCATAGCCATTGAAGGAAATCAATATAACAGTTCCTCAGAAAATTGGTAATTGATCCACCTCAAGGTCCAGTTGTATCCCTCTTTGGCATATACCCAAAGGATGCTCAATCATACCACGAGGACATTTGCTCAGCTATGTTCATAGTAGCTTTATTCATAATAGCCAGAAACTGGAAACATCCTAGATGTCCCTCAACTGAAGAATGGATAAAGAAAATGTGGTACATTTACACAGTGGAGTATTACTCAGCTCTTAGAAAAAAATGACATCATGAAATTTGCAAGCAAATGAATGGAACTAGAAAAAAAATCATCCTGAGCAAGGCAACCCAGACCCAGAAAGACAAACATGATATATACTCACTTATGAGTGGATATTAGCTGTTAAGTAAAGAACAATCAATCACACTACAATCCACATAATTAGAGGAGTTAGATAAAGAGGAGAGGTCTAGGGACTCCATGTATTCCATTTTTCTCAGCAGATGAATAATGATTATAGTTACATTATCTACTTATCAGGTGATGGGCAACTGGGCTGTTTCCAATTTCTGGCTCTTAAGAACAGAGCATCAATGAGCATAGATGAACAAGTATGTCTGTAGTAGAATATAGAATATTTTGAGTATATGATAAAGAGTGATATACCTGGATCTTGTGGTAGATTCATTTTCAGTTTTTTGAATAACCTTCACACTGATTTCTGTAGGGAAGACTGCAGTTTGCACTCTTAGTAGCAATGAATAAGTGTTTCCCTTTTCCCGAGTCCTTGCCGGTAAGTGTAATTGTTTATTTTATTGACCTTGATCATTCTGACTAGAGTAAGAAGAAACCTCACAGTACTTTTCATTTGCATTTCCATGGTGACTATAATAGTGAAAAAATTTAAATTGTTTCTCTGCCATTTGTGTTTCATCTTTTGAGAACTAGCTGTTTAGATCTATATCCAATTTTTAACTGTTGTTTTCTCTTGATGTTTTGTTGTTGTTGTTCTTGGTGTGTTCTAGATTCTAACCCCCTATTAGATGTATAATTGGTAGTTTTTTCTCCTTTTGTATAGGCTGCCACTTTTCATGAACGGTAGTATCCTTATTAGCTTCCTAAGGTCCCATTGATTAGCTATTGGTCTTAATGCCTGTGCTATTGGGTCCTGTTCAGAAAGTCCTTTACTGTGCCAATGGGTTCAAGCCTATTCTCTACTTTCTCTTCTATCAGATTCAGGGTATCTGTTCTTACATGTTCTTAATCTATTTGGAGTTCAATTTTGTGTAGGGTGGTAGATATGGACCCATTTTCATTCTACTGCATGCACCTATCCATTTTGATGAGCACTAGTTGTTGAAGATGCTGTTTTCTCCAGTGTGTATTTTTTGCTTCTTTGTTAAAAATCAGGTGTCCATAGGTATGATGGAATTATGTATGGTTCTTCCATTTTATTTTATTGATCAACATGTGTGTTTTAATGCCAATATAATTCTGTTTTTATTGCAATAACTCTGTAATATAACTTGAAATCTGGTATGGTGATACTTCCAGCAGTTCTTTTGTTATTCAAGATTGTTTTAGCTATAGTGTGTGTGTGTGTTTCTATATGAAAATGAGGATTTATTTTTCACTTTCTGTGAACAATTTTGTGGGAAGAATTTTGATGGGGATTGCACTGAATCTGTAGATTGCTTTCAGTAGGGTGGTCATTTTCCATTTTTCACAACATTAATGCTACTGATTCATGAGCATGGAAGATCTTTCCATCTTCTGGTGTCTTCAACTTTTTCTTCAATGTCTCAAAGTTTTTATTATACAAGTCTTTAATTTGCTTGGCTATAGTTATCCCAGGATATTTTCAAGACATTTCCTGAGTCTTTAGTGTTCTTTATGAAAAGAATCATATAATCTGCAGTAAGGATACTTTGACTTTGTCCTTTCCTATTTAAATCTTCTTGATCTCAGTTGTCCTATTGCTCTAGCTAAGACTTTAAGCACTATGCTGAATTGGTATGGAGGTCATAGACACCCTTGTCTTGCTTCTAATTTTAGTGGAAATTATTTGAGTTTCTCTCCTTTTAGGATGATTTTAGCTGTGGGCTTTCTATAATTATGTTGAGGTATATTCTTTGTATCCCTAGTCGTCTCGACAAGAACTTACATCTCTGTCTCTGTCTCTCTCTCTCTTCTCTTTCTCTCTGTCTCTCTCTACACACACACACACACACACACACACACACACACACACACACACTGAAGCCAACTTGATCATGCTAGGTAATTTTGTGAATTGTTCTTGAATTTGATTTGAAAGTATTTTATTGAGACTCTTTGCATCTATGTTCATAAGATATAGTGGCCTGTGATTTCCTTTTTTTTGTTGGGTCTTTGTCTGATTTTGGTATCAGGGCTATAGTGGCATCATAAAACGAGTTAGGAAATGTTTGTTCCTTCAATTTGGTAGAATAATTTTAGGAATATTGGCATTAGTTCTTCTTTGAAGGCTTGGTAGAGTTCTGCACTGAATGCATCTGGTTCTGGGTTTATTTTGGTAAGGAGATTTTAATTACTGCTTCTATTTCACCGAGGGTTATAGATCTGTTTAAATTGTTTATTACATCTTGACTTAACTTTTGTAGGTCATTATATATTAAGAAATTAATCCATTTCTTTCAGGTTTTCCAATGTGGTGGAATAAAGATTATTAAAGTATGTTTTTATGAGTCTCTGAGCTTCCTGAATGTCTGTATTGATCTCTTTCCATTTTCATGTTTAATTTTATTAACTTTGAATTGCTCTCTTATTTCTGTGGTTATTTTGGTGGAAGGTTGATCAATTTTGTTGATCTTCTCAAAGAACAAACCGTCATTTTGGTGATTATTTGTATTTTTTTTCCTATTTCATTGGTTTCAACCCTGCAGTTGATTACTTCTTCCCATATACTCCTTTTGTATATCATTATTTCTGTTTTTCTAGAGATTCCAGGTGTATTGTTAAGTTGTTAGTATGGGATTCTCTGGGTTCTTAATGTAGGTATTTTCTGCCGTGAACTTGCCTCTTAAAACTGCTTTCAATTTATCCTAAAAGTTTCAATATGCTGTGTTTTCATATTCATTTGATTCTAAGAAGTTTTTAATTTCTTTCTTGATTCCTGTGTTGATACTATTTTCATTCAGTGGTGAATTGATTAGTTTCTGTGAGGTTATATACTTTTTGCCATTTCGATATTTGATATACAACTTTAATCTGTGTTTGTCAGATGGGATGAATGGTGTTATTTCAATTTTATTATCTCTTGAGAATTGCTTTATGCCCTAATATGTGATCAATTTTGAAGAAAGTTCCATGGGCTGCAGAGAAAAAAAAATATTCTTTAGTGTTTGGGTACAAAGTTCTGTAGAAGTCTGTTAAGTCCATCTGATTGATGACATTTTTAACTCCAGATCTTCTCTGTTTTGTTTTCTCTGGATGACCAATCTATTGATGAGAATTTGGGATTGACCTCACCCACTATTACTGTGTTAGGATGAATATGTAATTTTAGCTATTTTACTAAATTTTATGAATTTGAGTTTCTTACATTAATGTTCAGAATTATAATATCCTCTTAGTGGATTTTTCCTTAAATATTATGACATGTCCTTCCCTGACTTTTTTGGTTAATTTTGTTCTGGAGTTTGTTTTGTCAGATTTTAAGATACCTGCTTTCTATTTGGTTCCATTTGCTTGAAATAACCTTTTCCATCATTTTACTCTAAGATGATATCTGTCCTCGATAGTCAAGTGTGTTTATTGGATGCATTAGAAAGATGGATCCTGTTTTCTAATTTTCAATCTGTTAATCTTGTGACAATTAATATTGAAATTTATTAATGAGCAGTGTTTATTAATTCCCATTATTTTGTTGTGGTGGTATGGGTATTTCTTCCTCTTTTGCCTAATAGTTCTGGGATTACTTATTCCTTGTGTCCTTTTGGGTGAAGTTAATCTTGTCTTCATACTGAAGTCTCATTCTAGTCCTTTTGTAGATCTGGATTAGTAGTCAGAGATTACTTAAATTTATTTTTCTCATGTAATGTTTTTCTTCTACTGTTTGTGATTGATAGTTTTGCTGGGTATATGAGTTTGTGCTGGTATCTGTGGTATCTTAGAGCTTATAGAACATCCTCTATATCCTTTCCCACTTAGGGAGTCTCCACTGTAAAGTCAAGGTGTTATTCTAATTGGCCTGCTTTTGTATATAACTTGGTATTTTTTCCTTGCATCTTTCAATACCTTTTCTTTGTTCTATACATTTGGTGTCATAAATATTAGGTGTAATGGGGACTTTCTTTTCTGGTCTAGTCTATTTGGTGTTCTGTATTTTTAAATTTTTTTATATTAATTTTCTTATTTATGTTCTTTGGTTGGAGAACAACAACAGCTAAAACTTATACAGCATTTACTACATGTTAGATCATTATACAGCTCTATTGTAAACTGATTAATGCCATTTGAAGAAATGAAAAACAAAACTCAGAGATGAATTGGCATGATTGGGTAGTCTAGGAGTCTGACTTTGGATACTGTCATGCTCTCCTGAGAACCACTTCAAATCCCTCACTAGGCCTATAGTTACCCTAACTGAAGAAAAGAAAAGGGAGCATTTGTACTTTCACATCACGGGTAAGTGGCTACCACATCTTCTGAGACTGAAACGCTTCAAGCTCAGCAACAGAACATGTTCTTCCTATTCATGGGAAGCATGAAAAATAATTGTGAAGTGGGAGGACAACTTGAGACACAAGAAACGTGCCTCGTATCCTGCTGCCCTACTAGTTACTCTTGCACAAGAATGCTCTTTTGTCTCTGCTAGAAATTCCCACAGAGAAACTTTGTTGCTTTGCACAACTGAGTAACAAGAGTAGTTACAACAGTAACAACATTGTATTTAAAATCTTTTGAGCCATAGTATGCTGTCCAGTTAAAGAATTTATGGCTGGAGAAGGCTTGGGACTATAATATGGGTAAACAGATTATCAATTTGGACTATTTTTGAAATTTTGGTTCCCTTTCCAAATATATTTAAAATGTTCTGAGAACAAAGAAGTCATGCTAAAAAGACCATGGGTATAGGGACAGAAAGGTTTTATATTCAGTACCGGCTGCCCTATGAATCAGCTGCACGGATTTAGTGAAGTTATATCTCTTCACTGAGCATTAGTTAGTTAGTTAACCATACAAGTTACTATGAAGAATTCCAATTATCAATATAGACAATTAGAATTATTAAACTGCCTCACATTGAGCTCTGCTTGCTGTACCAGTGTGGCTGCTCATGGCTTCTATATGTACTAGAAAAAAAATGCACAATTATTTATTTCCCTTCTGGCTTTACAAACTGAGAATAAACTTCCCCTAAGGTTCTTAGAAAGTACAAATGACAATAGTTCCTTTTATTGGACACAAAAACACAGCATAATAGCTTCAGGTGTTCCAAGAAGTTCATGCATATGCTTTACTGTGAATCACAATTTTACACACAATAGAAGATAAAATATGATTGTATTGCATTAATGGCTTAATATGAAGTTGTTGAGTTCTAATTAAGTTTAAAACTTACATTATAAAACTAGTGAAGGTACAGCAGTCCAAAGCAACTGTGACCTTTTTGAGTTTCAGATTTTTTTAATTTATAGAAAAGTAAGTAATCGTAGCTGTCTAATATTGTCTGTAAGCAACCATATTTGATAATACAACTTGTGTTCCCCAGCATTGATGTTGGCCTGATCATTCATCCTATTTTCCTGGGATATAGGACATTCAGTACTAAACACAGGAAACAGAGACAAATTGTTCTCTACACATTCACAAACTAACTGTTGATAGCTAAATCATTACATTTTTAAATTACCAAGTTTACATAGTTGCTTCTAATAAAAAGAAAAAATATACTTCATTTAAAAATTAAATCTATGTTTTATTTCCTTTCAAAATTTACAGTGGAGTAATGTACAACAGTGTCAGAAAGAGACTGATTTCTATGGAAAGTAAAATTAACTTCAGAAAAGGGAGAATTATGGGTGTAAGTGGCTGAAATTTTGGCTACAGATGAATTTCAGGCTTTATAGTTATATTCCTTTTCAAATCTTCCTGCATCTTGCAAATGGGCAGCTTAATGTGATAGTCCAAATATTATATCAATGTGTCATGAGGGAGTAGAGTCCATGTTGTGGAAGATATACAGCCATATCTAAATTCTAGAGTAGTATTAAGACATTTGTTTTTAAAGAGGAGATATTCTCTCTAAAACTTATATCCAATATCAAAATTTTTTAAATTAAGGAAAATAAATGCAGAGAAACAGAAAAATAATTACACATTTCCAGGATAATGGGACACCACAATTTTCACTTTCTAACACAAATACATGAAAAGCTCAAGTATTAAGATATGATGAAATACTTGTCTACTTATCTATTTATTTATGCCTGTCTGTGGCACCTGTGAAAAATCAAAGGACAAGTTGTAAGGGTTAGGCCCATCATTCCACCATGTGGTTTCTCAGCCTTGAACTTAGTTCTTCTTGCTTGGTACCCAGCACCCTTACCTACTGAGCCATCTCACTGGCCTGTCTGCTGTTTTGCTGTGAGTATTGAAGTTCTGATGTGTCCCTCCACTTTCTACCAGCTCAGTTCCACCTGCTTCTAAACATAGTCGTTGTCCCATTAACAGGGTGGAAGGGGTTGCCACAGCTAAGTGAAATTAGAAAACCCAGAACAACAATATCACATCTTTTCTTTCAAGTGCAGAACACACATGGCTACAGACATACATACATACACGACATAAAAGTGGAGAGAAATCCTGGAGAAATGGAAGAGGACTAGGGAGAGGGAAAATAGTATAACAAGGGTGAATGTGATCAAAGTATGCTACACACACATACGGAAGTGCCCTAATGAAGCCCACTATTTAGTAGAATTACACACACAAGCAAATGCTGGAAAAATGTTATATTCAGGAAATGACTGCCCCACAGGCTCTGTGCTTATCGTGGGCACACTAATAAATATTTTGCTACAATAATCATTATAATTCCCTGTGAGCTTTCAAGGGGTTGACATTATGGTCCTAGGAACCAGAGAAAAAAGAAGGAATTCCAAAAGAGCAAGTGGGAATAGGAGAACGGCATTGTACAAAATGATGTCAGTTAAAAGAAGCTGCAAAGACTTAAGTAAGCCCCTAGAATCAGAGCCAAGTGCATTGACAGAACAGTGACAAAGGGCTTGTAGTGTGTCTCGGTGACTCAGAAAGAGTCCTCCATTTTTCACTATGTGAGAAAGCATTGACATATTCTTCCAAGAAAAAGTTATATTTCTAAGGAAGCATGTGGAATTCTCTCCACTGTTCTAAAATAGACCTCTACTGAAGAAGAGCATGACAACAATACTGGTTTGTAAGTTTAAGGGAAAAAAACCTTTTCAGTTTTCCCTGTTTCTCCCAGTCTTAACATGAATTCCTTAGAAAGGCCCATAGCACTTTTGAGACAGGGCCTTCTTAGATAGTCTGGGTTGATGTTAAAGTTGAGAATCTCCTGCCTTGGTCTCCAGTGTGCTGGAGGTTTATAGGTGTGTGTTCCCTCTTGGTCTAAGAAAAATTCTTCTAGGCTTTTAGCCTTCTGGCGGTAAATGAAGAGCAGCTTAATCTCTTGGGAACAAAAAGATGATATAATGATGTAGCCATGAGCACTGGGACCAACTTTCCCCTTCAGCATGCTTACTAATTAAATAGATAAATTTTTATAAAGCTTCAGATGAAAGGAAGTATGACAGTTATAGATGGATAAATTGTTCACAGAATTTCTTGAAATCTTTATTAACTAAGACTAAAAATTAAACCTGGAGTAACCTTATGTGTACATTCTCAGTGAGAGAAGTCAAACAGGAAAAGTCTTGAAGGCTCTCTAATCTTAACCACAGTAGCAGTCTTGAAAAAGCAATACCATTAAACCAGCAATAAAAGATGATGAACAGGGTGGATTCCCATGCTATGGAGGCCTCTAGGGAAGTAAAACAATTCAAAATGACACACAATGGTGGAGTCAAGCCGTTGTACACTTATCACATCCTGTAGAATAAGGACAACATGGCAGCATTGGTATGGGTCTGTTTATTGGTGACAGGGAGGGTGTCTAGGCCTGGAGTTATGGACTACACAGAGGCCCGAGAGCAAGACTGGAACATGGGAAGCAGAGATGAGGCGGCTGGGAGTCAGGCTGTGCCAGCAGCCACTGAAGGAAGAGAAGCCAGGCACCATTTCAAAATGACTGATGCAGTTAAGATTCATTTTAATTGCACCCCACAGCAAGGCAGGGCAAGTGACACCAAGAAGCAAATATCTTCTACCCAAAGCAGAGTCTAGCACATTGACAAGACCCAAGAATTCCTTCCTTTGATCCTCATCAGGCTCACAAGCCAGGATCACAGTGTCTTCTCTTGCACCTAACACTGAAACTTAAGACTCTCTATTACTGTTGTCACCACCCTGAAATTGACTATCCCCCTGGACCTACAAGGGGGACTATAAGACAGAACAAACAAGTCAAATATTGGAAATATATGGAAAAAAACCACAAACCAGAGGATATATACATGCCAACAAATGTGCAAACACATTAAAGAAACACATACAGACCCACAAATCACAAGACAACACTCCTACAATAATTTCACAAGCTGCTAACCTATTGACACCATAAAACAAACATGGGGAGTTATCTGAAACGCCAGAAAAAAGATCTCAGATCACTATTTTTAAAGAGTTCAAAGACAAGATTGAGGTTTAAATAAATGTTTAAAGAATTTAATTCAAGACATCAAAAGAAACAGACAAATTTCTGGAGTGGGTGAAAGAAGAGGTTCCCTGATCCAGGAAAGTTGAGACACAGAAAGAACCAAATACAAATTAGGGAAGGGAAAGAGAATCAATCCATCAATCCAATAAATAATTAAGCAGAAAGCTGCATCACCAGAAAAGACCAAGCACATGAATGAATATTGGAAATGGAGAAAAAGATTGAGACAATAATGAATATTGTCAGATATTGATGAGAAACACGAATATTTTCAGATATACGTGAAAAAAACAAAACAATAAACATAACCAAAATATTGATGAAATTTTTACTCTTGAGACTAAACCTAAGACTTTATGGGGTAGAAGGAGATAAGATAAAATCTAGAGGCTTAGGTATGCCTTGCATTAAACTTACTACAATTTTCCAAACCTAGAGAAAGATGTAGACACCTAAATGCAAGAAGAATATAGAACACCACGTAGGCATGATTGGAGAAGAATCTCTCCATGAAATACCATAAGCAAGATGTCAAAACTAGAAAGCAAAGAAACAATGCTAAAATATGTATGGGGAAAATTCTAACTAACACACAGAGGCAGATATATCGTAATATCATCAGACTTACTCCTAAAGCTAGGAAAACATGGAACTCTGTATGTGTCATATGAGAGATGACTTCAAGGCTTGTTGAAATTACTTAGACAATGAAATGAAGGGACAAAGTTAAAGCGAAGCTAAAGCACAGTGCAAGTGATTTCTCAATAAATGTCATCTCTTTTTACCCATCACCACTATCAGTTTTATGCGGCATTGTTTACCCTTTGAGAGAAAGTCATGAGACACAACAAAACCCACTATAAGAGTTAATTAGGAAAAGGGAGGGACAGGAAAGGATGTGCTAGGCCTATTTGGAAGACATGTACGGAAGAGGGGGAAGGGTACGTGGGATCCACCTTTTATGGACTTCCTTGCACATGTGCATACGGGCCTATGCAGCTATGCTACACATGTACATAGATTACATGATCACGCTGCTCACAATTATGTGACCACTCAGCACGCGGATTACATAGGATGACCGGCCCCGGAAATGACAAAGCATGCATGATCATGGAGGTGTGGCTTGAATTCCTATCTACCATGTCAATGAAGACAACTCATTCTATCAGTGTTTCTTATTTGAAATATGTCTGAGTACCCTTAAGCTTGATCTTGGCATCTAGACTCAAGGTTGTACTTTATAACTAACAGTTATCTCATACTTGTCTTTTTGGTGTTAGGTGAGGCATGATACTGACACAGACATGAGCATCATTCCCATTATTGGTGACAGATAATGAGATAAATCAGAACAGACTGTATGTAACCTTATGCACTTGGCACCTGAGCTGTCTTCAAGCAAAATATTTACAAACAAATGGTGTAGTTCCATGATCCTAAAAATTCTCAGATACCTTTATATTTTTGTAATAAATTTGTATCTCTCTTATTTGTTTGTGATATTTTGACTCTTTCCTAAGCATAAATTCAGGCTTTCAGTGATTATGTTGGAAGCACAAAAGTCCCAGAAAGCCTACAAAATGAAGAGCATCATCTAATAAGCAGAGAGGGTGACTTAGTCCCTGAGTGCCTGTAGAGATGCTCACACTCATCACAGAAAGCAATTTGGACCATTCACACAGAGACTAACTTATGGAGAGACTAGGTTTTAAGTACTTCTAAAATACATATATCCAACCCAGGACTATTGCTAGAAGTTTAGTCCAAACCCACATAATAGTGTTTCCATAAGCTTCAGCAGGATACAGCAGAGGGAATCAGTGAGTAAAGTATCACATTCATTCACCTTTCTTTGTTTTCTCCTTCCCTCCCTCCCTCCCTCCCTCCCTCCCTCCCTCCCTCCCTCCCTCCCTCCCTCCCTCCCTCCCTCCCTCTCTCCCTCCCTCCCTCCCTCCCCCTCTCTTTCTTTCTTTCTTTCTTTCTTTCTTTCTTTCTTTCTTTCTTTCTTTCTTTCTTTCTTTCTTTCTTTCTTTCTTTCTTTCTTTTTGCCTGCCTGTATGTCTTTCTCTTTGGCATTTTTAAAATTTTTGAGATGAGGACTATATAAAGAAATCCAGTCAAATACTCACATGTCAGTCTCTCCTAAATGTTGAAACTACAGGCATGTACCAACACATTAACTCACTTTTTTGTAAGACATGAGAAAGATGAATAGGAAGATTAAAAAGTGTCATATCAAACAAATTAATCTATGATAATATAATTTCTGAAGATAACTATTACAGTGGAAGATCATGTTTAACTGTGATATGTTACTCATTATTTTCAGTGCCAATCTTTAATAATGAGAACATACTCACATACAGCAGGGCAGGTGCACTGTAAGACGGAATTGACAATGCAAATGGAAAAAAATCTCCTGTATTCTTTATTTTTTCATTCAAAGGATATGCTCATGAAATCCCAAACTATATTTGAAAAATACTCAATACTACTAAAGATCAAGGAAATGCAAATTAAAATCATGAAATATTATCTCACACCTGTTAGAATAGATATTATCCAATACAAAGTCATCAGTCCTTAAACCATACACATACAAGTAACATTAAATGGACTCAGCGGGTTGTATCATGTGTACACACACACACACCAATATCAATATCTATCTATCTATCTATCATCTATTTATCTGATCAATAATAATCAAAAAGAGGCCATGAATAGCTAGCTAGTGAGGTATAGGAGAGCTGGAGGGAGGATTGTGAAGGAGGAAGCAATGTAATTCTATTTTAATTTCTAAAAAAAAATTTAAGAAGGCAAAAAGATAATTAATAGGATGTAGAAAACAAGGAATATTATGTATCTTTTTGGGAATATAAGTCAGTCCAGTAATTATGGAAAAGTATAAAAAGGTTCCTCAAAAATTGAATATAAAAATACTATATGATTTAATAATACTATTATCAGCTATATAGATTCCAAAAGAAATTAAATCAGTATATTGAAAGGATATCTGAATTTCCACATTCACTGTAACAATATCCACAGTAGTTAAAACATGAAATTAGCCTAGCAATCTAATGATAAAATTATATATAAAGAAAATGTAATTATTATGTAGTCTTAGTAAAGAATGAAATTATATTTTTGAAACACCACGGATGAACTTGGGTAACATAATATTAAGTGAAAGAAGCTAGTCATAGAAAGATAGTGCCACCTGATCTCATCTTTGTGAAGATCTAAAAAATATGAACTCATAGAAGCAGACAATATGAAGATGGCTACTTGAGGATAATGGGTGAGGGAGGCAAGAAAAAATAATCAGCAAAAAATATAAAATAACAGTTAGATGGAGAAATAAGCTGAGGTGACATAGTGACAATAGTTAGCAATACATTGTGTGGAAGAATTTCCAAACAGTAAATTCTAAGTATTCTCAAAAAAAAAAAAATATTGGAAGCAAATGTTGATTAGCTGGAGTTAATCTTTTCATAATCTATGTGTACTTTATAGTACCAATAAACACATCCAATTCTTCCCAGTTAACACATCAGAATGTATTTAAGAATAATGGTATGTTCATATTTATAGTGTTGGAAAACGTGCTTATTAAAGAAAATAAAAACTGAATAGTTCGTACTTCACAGCAGAGTGCTATCCACACCAAATCTCTGTGCTGCCACTCAGATTCCAGGTAGAGATGATGCGGGCACAGGCTGTAGTTGTAAGGATTATGTCTTTAATTACGTTACCAGCCTGCGAAGGTGTCCCAGCCTAAAAAGTGGGTGTGCCCTCTGTGGGTTCTCTTTTTCCACACTCTCTCCTTCTGTACTACCCACTCTGTGCTGTCCCTCTCCCTCTCCCTCTCTCTCTCCCTCTCACCCTCTCTCTCCCAATAAAGCTCTAGAAGGGTAACCATGGCTCATGACTCTTCCCATCACTGATACATCCAGCACTCTCCTCCATCAGCATGGCCGTCGTGGGTGCCGGCCAGCCATGAGTGCTGCAGCATAACCAACATTGGCGTAGCCAACAGTAGTTTCTAGTCTTGAGATTCTCACAAAGTTCTGCAAGCTGTAGCTCATTTTATAATAAGCATTACTATGGTTCAATAGCCTAGTCAAGTAGAAAATAATTAACAAATCGATATATGTAATGGGTATATGTATGCTGGATGTGAAACGGATACCTGGAAGGCCTGTCTGGACAGGGTACATGATGTTTAAGGTGACAAATTCATGGAAGTTTTCTTTTCTTTTCTTTGTTCTGCTTTTTTCTTCTTTTTTTTTCGAGACAGGGTTTCTCTGTGTAGCTTTGTGCCTTTACAGCCTCTGCCTCTGGGATTAAGAGTGTGCACAACCACCGCCCCGCATGTTTGTTCTGCTTTTAAATTTGCAAGGAAAGTAATGGCTGGTGATCCAAAAGGATTGCAAATTTTTTTCCAATTTGAGCATTATTTTATTATTAACAGACTGCTTGTGGTGAGCCACAAGAATATGTTATAAAGAGGCCAGCTGCATATCAAAGCTATACCTTGACCAGGCCAAGGGTCAGTCAAGTGGGAAGCCACCTAGCATGAACTATTTGGTGTTACACAGCTTAATATTCAGCTGTGCCTTGTTATGAATTTTTTGTGCTCACAATTCCCATAGAATGTGTGTGTGAACTTCCCTGTTCCAGCCAGTGCTTGGATAAGGTCACATAGGCAAAGATAAGCAAGCTGGAGACACACATCTTTGTTTCTTGTGCTAATGAAGCTCAGACCATCCCCTTGCCTTGAGGCTTAGAGGCTTTCCAGAGCAATTGACTGAGAACAAAAGAGATTTTTACATATCAAGGTGGAAGGTAGGGTGGAGCAACATTTCTGAGGAGGCAGAGGCTAGGGGAAGAAGGAACAGGCATTTTCTGTAGAGGCAGACTGAAGGACATGACCAGGGAGAACACCGAGGTAAGGCAGAACTCTTGTGGAGTTCATCAGAGCCAGGAGTAGAGAGCAAGTAGAGATGGAGGGCGAAGAAACAGAGGATGAAGATGAGGCTGGGAGCATAAGAGCTTAGTTGTTAGCAGGACTTTGAGAGGACAGTAAAAGAGAGAACAAAGAGGAACTGAGTGTCAGGACAGAGCTGAAGCTATGTAGACAGGATTTCATACCAGAGAAATATAGTAGATGGACAAAGAGCTTGGTGTTTCTAGATTTATTCCTGCCCTGAATGCCTGACAGAGCTGTAGCTGTATTGATAGAATTTTGTCTTAGTGGAATAAAGTTAACAGACATAAGAGCACAGTATACGTAGATTTTTTTCCCCTCAGATATCCCATGCTGAACATAGCATCTGACCAAGACTCAGGGTAATCAATAACTACCTACATATCATTGTAAATACCTGAATAAGGAGGCAGAGATACAATGCTTTACAGAAATTACATATCATACCTGATCATATCAAATAGAGATCACTATGTGCTGTGGAATAACCCTTTTGTACATTGTGAAGATTTGCCACTCAGATTGGTTTAATAAAGAAGCTGACTGTTAGTTATTTTGCCACGTTGTATTCTTACCCTGTAAGGAAGTGTCACAAAACATGACAGAATCTGCTTATAAGAGTTTTATTAAAGATAAAGGGATAGAGAGTGTGCAGGCCTGTGGGAGAGACACGTGCATGGAGAAGAGAGAACCAGGAACATGGCGCTCCGCTTTAAAAACCGGCTGGGGGCGTGGCCAGGTCATGTCACTACTCCACGTGTGTGTGTAGATCACATGGTCACGTTGCGTGCTTATGTGGCCATGAAACGTCACGGATCCTGGTTATGCGAGACGCCTTGACCCGGAAATGGCTATCTTGACCTGGAACTGGCTAGGCGGAGGTGTCCAGGTCCACCGGGTATCCTGGTTACAAGAGACGCCCTGACCTGGAAATACCTATCCTGACCTGGAATTGGCTAGGCGGAAGTGTCTGCCTGGTATATGCGACCGTGGGGGCATGTTGTGAACCCTTCATTGACTCCCCAATAGCTGAACAGGATGAGATTAGTCAAGAGAGACAAACTGAGAATTTGGGGAAAGAAAAGGGTGGAGTGAGAAGAGTTGTTAGCAGAGACAGAGAGAAGCAAGAGGGACATGTCATACTGAGGAAAGGTACCAAGCCATGTGGCAAAGCATAGATAAAACATATGGGTTAATTTAAATGTAAGAGTTAGCTAGTAACAAGCCTAAGCTGTTGGCCAAGCATTTACAATTAATATTAAGTTTCTGAGTGATTATTTGAGAGTGGCTGCAGCACAGGAAAACTCTACCTACAGCTACACCTAATGAAAATATTATAGACAGCTCCCACCCCATCTAAACCTTGGCCTTCTACTTGCTTCCTTCATTCCTGAGCATCTCGTGCATCAGTTAGGAAATATGCCATCATGGAATGCTCCCCATTACATTCTATATTCTTCTCCAGCCATATTTCTCAGCTCCTCCTCCTTACACAACTTCTGTAAGGAGTTGACTGAGGTTTTCTTTGTTTCCCAAGCTCTCTTTCCTTTCCACAGTGCAACCCCAGGGGAAATAGCTTAATTAATCACAATGGCATGAATGAGGATTGCTCCAGGGTTCAAGTTACAGTCCTCATCTCAGATGGACACCTGGTGACTTTACAATGGTCTCTTTACCTGCTTCTTGGTGCATCACTGCCTCGTGATTTCTTTCTTCCTTGGTGATTGACTGTGATGAATACCTCTCCATGTTTCTTTTCTCTTCCCTCTGTGCAGTCTCTGACATTTTAGCTGCACATTCCTCATCAAATTCAGAGTTTTAAACACTTTCCATGTCCTAGAGAAGTGCAGCTGTCAATGTCTAGTTCTAATTCTTGCCAAGTTCTTTGTGCACAGCGACTATCATCTCTTATCCAAATTTTAACTAGACATTCCTGGTTGGTTTCTGTATTTTCTCTCCTCCTCTTATGATCTCTTTTTCTACATAGAGGTCAAAGGCATTTTTTAACAAAACAAATGATACCAGGTCAGTGTCCTAATTGAAACTAGCCAACGACATCTTGCCAATTATACTTGGGATGAAATCTAAACTATTTTTTCTTTAAAATAAGGCCATAAAGCATCTAGACTCATTTATAACTCTACTATGTCACACTAACTGGTCTGTTACTGTCTCTTCCCTTCATATAATTGTTAATGGAATTTCTTGAGCCCATAATGTTCAGTCCCACTTCAGATCCTATGGATGGCCCAACTTAACTGGGCTCAGAAATACGTGGTAAGCTAGTAAGATTTTGTCTCTGGGTATAGAGAGCTGGTAAGACATTGTCTTTGTACATAGCTTTTAAGGTTCTTCTAGAAGAAAGCAGCATTTAAATAGTTGTATGGTGTAAAGAAGATGGAATGTAAGGGGCATCAATTTACACACAGAGGGCTTGGATAGAGGAAAAGGCAAATCTTTCTCTTGCCTTTTCTCCCTGGGTGAGGCTGTCCCTCTTCTGCTTTCATATATCAAAGTGCCTGGTTCTCAAGCTTTTGAACCTGGACTGAATTATATCACTGGCATTCCTGGTTTGATAATATGAAGATGACATTTTATGGATCTTCTCAACCTCTGTAGTTATATAGGCCAACTTCTGTAATGCTTTAGTTTCACTTCAGTCACTTGATAAAATGCACTGACAGAAAAGCAACATAGCAGAAGAAGAGGCTTATCTGGTTTACAGTTATAGAGGCAGAGAGAGGGCTGGTTACAGAACCAGCAAGAGGACAGTCAAAATCCCAGAGAGAAGGAAAGAGATAGAGATAGAGAGAGAGAGAGAGAGAGAGAGAGAGAGAGAGAGAGAGAGAGAGAGAGAGAAAATAGAAACCCAGAGGGAGGACAGTCAGCACCCCAGAGGGAGGGCAGTCAATACCCCAGAGGGAGGGCAGTCAGTACCCCAGAGGGAGGACAGTCAGTACCCCAGAGGGAGGGCAGTCAGTACCCCAGAGGGAGGACAGTCAGTACCCCAGAGGGAGGACAGTCAGTACCCCAGAGGGAGGGCAGCAAGAACCCCAGAGTGAGAGAAGGACTGTTGTTGACACCTTGATTGATTGTTGTAAGCTATCAAGTTTGCAGTAATTTCTTATTGAAACCCTAAGAACGTAGCACAAAGAACAGTCAAACAATTAAGACACTGAGAAAATAAGAGTAAAGTGAAGAATAGAGAAATACGAAAAGAAAACGGAAAGGAAATATGTATACATGTTAAAACATTTGTGTGAGTTAATTCCTTTATCCAAATTTTTAACTCTCAACATAAGTAACTTCTATAACCAGAAACATAATGAATGGTATAAAAACATAACCCTGGAAGAACTCATTATTGAAAGTAAAGTTTTCTGCCACAGTCTTCCTGTTTTTTGTTTTTATTCTTCTCTCATACAATATATCCAGACCAAACTTTCCTCTGCTTCCATTCCTTCCAGGCCTCCCAACTCTGCTCTCTCCAGTTCAACTTTTTCCTTTTCTTCTTGCACCCTCCTAAACTTTGTCTTTGAAATTAAATATACTGTGCCTTCTAGTCAAACGCAAGGAAGAAACATTCTTTAAAATGTCTCTAGTACAAAATCTTTTTTTTTTTAACCTCTCTGTATTTTTTTTTTCTTAATGCATCTCCTTCAAAGTTCTTGAGCCTCCCTGTGTTGATTGCCTGTGGATTGACTCTTGATTAAAACATGTGAGCTTTGCTGGAAGAGGATTGGGTAAATCCTATCAGGATCATGGCTTACTGCTAATTAGAGAGCAGCTTGTTGTGACCGATGCATTTGAATAACTCTAATTCTTCCTAGCTTTTTAAAAATAATAAATATGGCTGTAATATTCTTAGCTAGGAGATTAGTATTTGAGAGCAGTTTTAAGTTTGCAGGAAAATCAAGCAAAAAATACCAAGTTCCTCCCCCAATCTCCACCAGCAGTTTCTCTTTTATGTGCACCCTTGATTAGTGTATGTAATTGATTACAACTGATGAGTCAGGACTATTGCATTATTGTGGTTTACACTAGGATTTACTCTTTGTGTTATATATCCTATGTAAAAGGTCTTAATTTCTTTATCACAATATGACTGATAATAGTTTGATTTGGCACTTGCTGTTTTTTCAAGGATCTGAGTTTGGTTCCCAGCATCTCTTACCAGGTGGCTCACAAACACCTGTAACTCCAGTTCCAGGGCATCTGAAACTCTCTTTTTGCCTCTGTAGGCTAGAAGACACCCACATACTCACATATGCAAACACACACACAGACACAAAGTATATATACAGTTAAAAAACACAAGCCTAGTGGTGGCAGGGGACACCTTTAATTCCAGCACTTGGAGGGCAGAGGCAAGGGGATTTTTGTGAGTTCGAGGCCAGCCTTTTCTACAGAATGAGTTCCAGGGCAGCCAGGACTGTTTACACAGGGAAAACCTGTCTTGGAACAACAACAAAAACTGTATATTGATTTAAAAAAATGTTTATAATTTATTGGAAGTCACCTCTTGCTTTTATATTAATTTTGTATCTTGAGATGCTTTATTGTTTTTTTTTTTTTATATGTAGGAATGTTTTGTTGGTGTCTGTGATTTTTTTTTAAATGTGTATGGGTGTTCTTTTTATATACTATTTGTGGGCAGTGCCCTTTGAGGCCAGAGCATGGCATCAGAACTGTGTTACAAAAAGTCTTAAACTGTCATATGGGCACTGGGAATTGAACTTGGGTCCTCTGGAAGATCAGTCAGTGTTCTTAACAACTGAATCATCTCTCCAGGACAATAAATGAGGCTGTTTTTTTAAGTAAAACAAAAGTCCCTCATTGGCAATAGAGATAATTTAACTTCTATTCCAATCTTTATCCTTTTTATAATTTTCTTTTGACTTACTGCTCTAGCTAAAATTTTGAGTACTGTATGAATAAGAGTGGAGAGAATGGGCACCCTGGCCTCATCCTACATTTAGTTTTCATATTTAATATAACATTAGCTATAGATCAGGTGCATAGCTTTTATTATGTTGAGATATTTTCTGGCTATTCCTAGTTTCTTTAGGACATTTAGCATAAAGGAGAATTGAACTTTGTTATATGGCTTTTCTTCATCTACTGACATGTTTGTGTGATTTTTGTCTTTAAGTCTACTAATAGTGTATAATACCTTAAATTTTTAATTTTGTTTATGATTATTGTGCATATATGTGTATGATGTGGGGCATGTGTATATCACAGTGCATGTATGCGAACTTCGTAGAGTTTGTTCTTTCTCTTGGTCTTACATGAGTTGCAAGGATCAAGCTGAGGACAGCAGTCTTTCCTGGCAAGCACCTTATAACCACTCAAACATCTCACCAGGTCCACAATGTGTTTTATTCAGGCATAAAGAAGATAAAATTGTCATTTGCCAGAAAAATGGATCTAACTGGATGGAGATCCTTAAGGTTCGGTGAAATGAACCTGACTCAGGGAGGCAAATACTACAATATCTTCACATATAAGGAATCTAGATTCAACTGTGTGTGTGTGTGTGTGTGTGTGTGTGTGTGTGTGTGTGTGTGTGTGAGAGAGAGAGAGAGAGAGAGAGAGAGAGAGAGAGAGAGAGAGAGAGAGAGAGAGAGAGAGAGAGAGAGAGAAGCACACTGAGGATGAATGGAGATCAGGGAACCAAAGAGAGTAATGGTAGGTATATGTGAGCAAAGTACAGTGATACACATCTATGGAAAGGTCATAATAAAAATATTTTATATGGTAAGAAAAACAATACTTGCATACGTATGTGTGACCTTTCCACTCTTAATTTAGTCATCAGTTTTCAGGAATCATTTTCCTGATCGATTCGTTATTAGCTGAGAATATTTTGGTTGGAGGATTTGATCTTGCAATTTTAGTAGAGGTATTCTGTCTTGCCTTAGTGGTATTCTCATTACACCAACTCACTTCCATGTTGCTCCCTGTATACGTTCCTAATGGCATAGGGATGAAGATAACGCATTACATAAAAGTAGTAAATTCAACATATCTTTGATATATGCTCATATTTTACCATATGTGCCGAGATTCTACCGTGTGTGAAGAAGCGGTGCCTTGGCCTGACTCTGGTACATGGTGAAATGGCCTTTGTGAGAAAACTTCATAAGTTAATTCCATAAGCATACAGCCAGAGTAGCGGTTGCAGAAAATGTAAGGTTGCCAGCTATGGGCAGGACTTGGCAGGGAAGTGCAGGGAGACCCCTCTGCTGCCCAGTGCTTCACACCTACGGGCACACTCATTCAACACCTCAGTCATAGTTTTGATGAGGAAAAGGTTAAGGAAATCCTGGAGAGTCAAACCAGACAGAAGACACAGTTCTTCTGTCCTGAATCAATGGGGCCATTTGGGCCAGAATTTTGCATTCCTGCAACTGGAGTCCAATCTGGAGCAAATCAATATTTGTTGATGCATAATTTTGTGGGGCAGTCTTGTGTTTTCTATAGCAAGGCTGTCTTTTAATAAGATGACCAAGCACGACTTTTATAAGGCAAACAAATGAAATAAAACCTTCCAGACTACTACTGGAAACGTTACTTTTTTTTTCAGCCCCAATACAGACCTTTTAGTGAAACAGCCCGACGGTTTTATGTGTTTCTTCCTGTTTAGCATGGCACTGAGGATGGAATCTGGGCTTGTTCTGTCTCAACTCCGGTCCACCATGACCTGTTGAAGTCACTCTCTCAAAATAAAGACAGACTTAAATAATAAACTTAAAAAAAAAAAAACACCTGAAACTCAGGCTTTACTGAAGTTTTTCCTCTTTATTTATAATTTTTTTTAACATTATGGACTTCAAAAACATAGAACTAATTAATTGCAACTGCTACACTTTCCAGAATACAAGTTACCATAGAAATAAGCAAGGACGTGTTGTACCCTATCTGAACTGGGCTT
Source organism: Peromyscus maniculatus bairdii (assembly GCF_049852395.1). Taxonomy (NCBI): domain Eukaryota; kingdom Metazoa; phylum Chordata; class Mammalia; order Rodentia; family Cricetidae; genus Peromyscus; species Peromyscus maniculatus. The sequence continues at coordinate 79,200,828 of NC_134858.1, forward strand.
TCTAGGGGTGAGAATGTATAGCGGATCCAGGGGAGTCAGTATAACTTAAGAATAACTCTGTTAGCTAGCTAAAGAGAAACCCAAGCAAGAATGTTTTAGAGTGACCAGAGCAAGCCCCATGAGGGAAATAAATCCAGGTTTTTCATATAACCTGTTCAACATTTATTGAAAAGATAGTTTTTTGGTCCAGGGAAATTGTTCAGTGGGTAACACACTTGGCCACTGAATGTGAGGACCCGAGTTTGAATTTCCCAAATTCACTTGAAGCCTGGCAGCATAGCACACATCTGAAATCTGTTCCTGAGGAGAGATGAGAGGTAGAAATGGGTAATGACTCAAAACTTGTGGGCCAGGTAGCTCAGCATAGACTGTTTCAAAGTTGTTTTCTGATCTCTACCCATTCATGTGTATTCATATTTATGCAAATTAATGCACACACACATATATACACATAAACACACACACACACACACACAAACACACACACAAAACAATGGTTTTTATACAGTTTTAAACTCTGCCCTTACAGAGATTTACAAAAATATTGACTAGAAAGCACAGCTTCTAGATCCTTCTATCCTACACACTATAGCCTCTGTCTCTAGCAGCGGTCTGCAGCACAGGGGATGTTTGCTACATTCAAGGACCCTATGTGTCATACTCACAAACTGTTCGTAGTTTGCATCAGGGCTCACACTGGATATTGTACGTCCTATGGGTTTTGACAAATTAGTGATGTTTTGCATCTACCACTGTCGTGTTCTATGCCAATTTCACTGCCTCAAGCATCCCGTGCTCTGTCTATTTATCCTTCCTTCCTCTCTAACTTATAAAATTGACCAGTCTTGTTACTATCTCCATGAGTTTGAGTGTTTCCAGAAGGTCAACTGGCTGGAATCATATGGAATGATTGAATCCTTTCAATTGGTTTCATTCACTTTGTATGCATATATTTCAGTATCCTCCATATTGGATGACTAGATAACTCATTTCTTCAGCACTGTATATTACATTATTTTATGAGTGCACCACATTTTATTTATACATTCATATAATGAGGGACACCTTGGCTGCTTCCTGAGTTTGACAAATAACTATAAAGCTTCTACAAATATCCACGCGTATATATGTGTGTGGATCTAAGTTTTCATTTCATTTGGGTAAATGCGAAAGTGTGTGACTGTTGTTGAGTCATGTGACAAGAGTGTGCTCGGTGTGGTAAGAATTGTCAGACTGAAACTAGGACCACCGCTTAGTAGCACAGTACTTCCCTAGCACATGTGAGGCCGTAGGTTCAGTTCTCAGCACTGACAGAAAGGAAGGAAGGAGCAGATGGATGAGGAGAGGAGGAAGTGGAAAGGAAAGAAAGGAGTTGCCGAACTCTTTCAGAGTAGTTGTCCTTTTCTGGCGGCAAGATGGCTCACTAGGTAAAAGCACTTGCTGTGCAAACCTGAGTAATAGCTCATATAAAGAAGATGGAAGTGACGGCACTTATTTGTAATCCAAGCATTCCTATAGAAAAAAAAGAGGGGGAAAAAACAAAACAAACAACTGCCCAGAACTGCCCAGAAGCTGGTGGGCCAGCTAGCCTGGAGTGCTTAGAGCAGTAGAAGAAACAGCAAGAGATTCTTCCCTAAGAAGGTGGAAGGCGAGAACTAATTCCTGAGGAGTATCCCCTGACTTCTCTACACATGTGTTAACCTGCACTCACACATACATCACACACACACACAAACATAGTGATAAAGCACATTTTAAGATTAAAATTAAAATCAAAGCGGCCGCCTGTTTTTGAACTGTAAACACATGAGAGTCCACTTTGCTCCCTATCCTTGCAAGCACTTGGTGGTGTCTATGTTTAGGATTTTCATCATTTTTAAATGATCAAATGGAATCTAATGTTTTCTCCCTTTAGCTGGAAGATGGCTTCCTCACTCGCATTTCTACCCTGGAGGTATCCAAGTTTAGAGAAGGAGGAGCTGACTCTAAGGTTTGAAGAGAACGAGTATGAAATTTCTAGTTAGCTGTCATAGGACTTGAGGGATTATCGCTAGACTTCAGCTTAAACCCCCAATATGCAAAAAAGAAGATCAACTTATTTCGCATCACTCCCTGTTTCTGAGATTTGTTTTGAGATTTGCTTCATCCTAACCCCAGCAAAAACCATTGCCATCAGAAATAAACTCCCCCACCTTCTTGGTAAGCCAACCCATGCATATGTCCATGTGCTGGGAGAACTTGTCCTCTACTCCCATAGGCAATGATATTACTTGTCCTCTGAATCCTATCCCAGATGAAGAAAGTTATATTTCCAAATGTTCTATTAAACAACCAGGTATGCACCGCCTCTGTCTTAGAGGCCTTTATTCTCCTAGCTGGAGGGCATGGTTCCCCACTGCCCCTTGTCCCCTCCTTCTCTGGTCCATTCTTATTCTTTTGTTTTCTTTTCTGACTCCCTCTTTAAACTCTCCCCTTGTTTGCTAGCTCAGGATTGGTCTCTGTCTGCCATCTTCTCCATCTCATTTTTGTTCTGAATGAGTTCACTCTAGCTGATGACACCCACATTTTCATGGGTCTCACCTATTTCCCTGCTGAGATGCTTGTATTCGTACCCAGAGGTGTACCTGGCATGCCTTCTTGGATGTAGCTCAGGTTCTCTGCTTTACACAATAAAGTTCTGAAGTTTTCCCTTCTATGTCCATCCTTGAAGTTCCTGTAACCTTTAAGAAAAAAAGTCGTGTTTCATCAAATTCTTTCTTAAAACCATACAGAACCAAAACCTCACCACTGAGTACATTAGCAAGTCTAATTGATAATCATTTGAAATAAAATCTAGTCTTTTACTAACCTCACGTCCATCTTCTTAGTCTAGGCCTCCTCCTTTTCTTGTCTTCATGAACATGTCCATTATTCTGCTTTCACTTCTGTGGTTCACAGCACCCAACAGCTGCCTACCTAGTGTGGTGGTATTCTAATTGTACTGAAATATGATTTTGATTGTATGTTAATAAATAAAGTTGCCCGGGGTCAGAGCTATTAGAGCCATAGACAGAGTGTGGCAGTGGTGGCGCACGCCTTTAACCCCATAGATCTCTGTGTGTTCAGGGATACAGCCAGCATTGGAGACATACGCCTTTAAGACCTAGAGGGCTGTACATACAGACAGTGATGAGGCAGTCACGTGTTTGGGTTTACAACCAACGAGAAGGCAGAATGACTATGAAACGACTTACACACAGGGAAATAGCTCTTTCTCGGGAAGCTGGGACTGCCGCAGGAGGAAGGGTGAGATTTTAGCTCTGAGCTCTGACCTCTCGGCTTTCTCTTTTACATTGTTTCTGTGTTTCTTATTTTTTAAGACGGTTGGTTACATCTACAAACTAGCATCCATGTAAAAAAAGGAGGGGGCAGTGACTTGATTGTAATTCCAGCACTAGGAGCCAGAGAAGTGAGGAGCCTGGGGCTCACTAGCCAGACAGCCTAACCAATCAGTGACCTCCAGATCAATGAGAGACTCTATTTCAAAAAATCAACACAGCTCATGAGGAATGGTATCCAAAAGCTGACCCCTGGTTTCTACATGCATTCACATACATACACATCCAAGAATATCCTCACATGTGTGCACTACACCAACATGCACCCCTATGCACATATACATACACACATAAAAACTGACATAATAAGCCTGCCTCTGTGTGTTTATTTAGTAATTATAATTACTGTTTTTTTATAGTAATTAAGCAATGATACATTTGCACGTTTAGCACGATGCAGTACTCAAAATTTTCTAGCTCCCCTCTCCCATTTCCTGTTTCAGAAAACACTTTGTAGATGTTTTGCTGCAGGCTATCCATTATATAAACCTGCACTTGTCCAATGATGTCAGCGGCAGCACCTTTCGCTCAGCCTCTGCTTTGAAACCAGGCACTGTTGTGAGGGCTTCACGTATGTCTTGAGCTTCTCAGCACCTGGATAGGTATTCTTGGTAAATGGTGAGGAGGTGATTGATTCCTAAGACAGGTGCAGGGATAGACCAGCAGAAGACTTGGCAATATCGAGAGGTTAGACTCAATCCTGTGCAAGCAGAATCCATAGACGGAAAACCAGTAAGAAGAAATAGCTTAAAGGGACTCTGGCAAAACTGACCTAACCTGCTTCTTTCTGAGAACAGAGCAGAATGAGGAGACTCACACTGGGCACACACAGTGGGTGATGAGAAAACTAACTTGTCAGAGATCAAGGGTGACTAGATAGCATGGGCTGGGATTCTTGATAAACTCCCTTGGCAGGATTCTTTGCTAGAATTGCTGAATTTTATGTAAAAATACAGGTGGGCCTAGAACAAGATTTGGGAGCCTCACTACATCTTGGTTCAAGTGAGAATCTTTTTCAGAACCCCAATGTATATTGTCAAATATAAACTTTTTGTTTCATCATTAAAATTAGAACTCTTGCTGATTTCTTTCTGGGGATTCTTTTATTTTGTTTTGTTTTTTCTTAAACCTAGATTTTTTTCCATAGAATTTCTTTAGTCTGTAGTCTTATATAGAATGTAGTTTTATTTTTTTCTTTAATTTCCAGGAACTACCAAAGAAAATAGCTAAACTAACAAATCACTAGACAATATTATGTTCAAAATAGATAAATTAATTCCTCCAGAAAATCACAAGCATTGGGTTAGTCTTGTAATTGTCGGTATTATCTGTATTTTAGGTATCATTGGCAGCCAGGACAGAAGTATTACTCACCCACACTTGGTTAGTGACCTTTTTTTCCTAAGAACAGAACATTTATGATATTTTCCTGACGCTGAATTTACTTGAAGAATGTGGTGGGACACCAGTCATAGAAAGAAAAATAGCACAGCTGTGAATGTACAGGTTCTTCGGGTCTTCTGGTTCAGTACGAACACGAAAGGGTGAAATACAGCACTGTCCTGCCCCAAGTTCCAAAGGAAAGTCACCTTCACCCTTCAAAGGGAAGTGTGCTGAGACTTGCCATATCTGACTTTGCTAGTCTCTGCTTCATTTATGACCAGACTTAGATTCCTCATTTGAATACGTTGGAAGCTTCATCTGACAGCTGTGTGGTAGGCAGTGGGGATTACCTCTGTGTGCACATACATATGTGCTATCCTTTCTGAAAAAATGCTTGACTCATGAGACATAGCCTAAGGCAACAGAATGTTTGCTGGTTTCCTCATTGCTCAGCTCATATTTGGGCAGTCATGTTGGTGGGGCTAGATGGGTGTAGTTTCAGATGTTGCTTCCTAGGAGACACAATCTCAGGGCAAAGTCCCAGATAGTCTGGCTCTTAGAGTCTTTCTGGCCCCTCTTCTGCAATGTTCCCTGAGCTGTAGGTGTGGGGGTGTTCTGTATATTTCTTCATTGGGACTGGGCTGTACAACTTGGTGCCAGAAAAAAAGCCCAGGAGGCCTCAACTCTACATAAATAACTACAGGCAGCTGAGTAAAGCTAGGACTGGGACAGGTGGACCTTTCTAGGGAAGAACATACCAATTGGTTGTACAGTGCCAAATGGTAAGCCCTGAAAACATGCATACATGTACTATTATATGGACTCAACAGGTTATATATGTGTATATCCATATATATGCACTTAATAAAGTTGATGAAAAAAAAGACCATGAATTTGAGAGAGCAGAGAGGGATTTATGGCAGTGTTTGAAGGGAGAAAAGGAAAGTGAGAAATGTTATAATTAAAATACAATCTCAAAAACAATAAAAATAAAAAGCAACAGGAAAATAAAGTTTCAGGAGAGCAATTTTCTATGCATATGTACGTAATACTAATGAAATACTCATTAGTCGTTTTGAGTGAGATAATGTACTAGGATATCAAACATTGTGACGGAGCTGAATAATCATAGAGCAAAGGGATGTCCATCTATTTTGGAAAAAGAGCATGCTTACCCTCCTATGACTGGACATGTGATTCTCTCTTGCCAACATTCCTCTTGTTGGTGGCAGAGTTTGTACAGGTTAAAATATCCTTCATGTCAAGCTACCCTCTCTATTTTAGTCACCATCTATACAGCTTCCATCACCCTCTGCCCTATGGGGACACTAAGAACAAACTTCCATTCTGTGCTGTACAACAGATGGCCATTCAATTATTCATTCATTCATTCATTCAACAGACCTTTATTTAGCACTAATCATATGCAGGCACCAAGGACTGAAAGGTCAGATATGCTAATTCTTGTTCTCGGTAATGTTACAGTCCATTATATCAGTTCTTTAAAGTTGCTGTTCTGCAAGGGAAACATCCTTTGTCCCCTCTGACATTTCCCACATGCCACATTCCCAGCCTTGCTTAACATTACGCTCCTTCAAATAAATTGGAGTTCTGGTTCATCAAGGTGTGGAGTCCTGAGCTATATACAATCCTAGCCATTGATTGACCAGAACAGAGACCACAGATTCCATATCCCATGAGCAGACTGCTCTCAGGCTATTAGAAAACGTTTTTGTCTTAAATTTAGCTAATCAAGTCTAAAATTATTGTCTTGCTTTGACAAACCATCCAAAGCTACTTTTATTAATTTATCCAGCTCTACTCCCCAGGGTGAGTTCTTAGTGTATTTTCTCTCCTTCATCTTGTTGCCATATTGTCCCTATTTCTAAATGTTCTCACGATGGCTTGTTTCACACCTACATGTTTTTTTTAAAAGGATAATTATTGATGTCTTTTTGTTGCCCAGTTTTTAAAATTATGCTCCTGACATGTGGTAGTTCTAGGACAATGCCTGTCAAACCAGAGTAAGATTTACTATGGAATAGCTATCCATGGCTACTTATTGAACAGCAAGTATTGTCCTAGATGGAGTTCACATTATTATCATCTAATTCTCACAATAACTCTGAAAAATAGAGATAATTTACATAAACTGTCAGGATAAAAGTGAGCCCTCCATCAAGGCTGCTGCTGGTCAGTGTCATAAGAATTACCCAACTGTATTGCATATGCTGCTAAGGAGACGTTTGTTATTTCAGTCACTGATCCAAGAGTGCCTCTTAGGGAGGCAGCTGTCTCTATTTAGGAAATGATCCAACAGATTGCTTTATGGCAGCATGATGGGATTACAAAGACATGCTGTATAAGAAGACAGTAAAACACAGATCTACTTAAAGAGGTCAAGGGGAAATGGGGTTTTGGGAGCAAGCAGGGATTAAAAGAGATGGAAAGAGATCAGGATATGATGGGAAAGTGGGAAAGTGCAGGGAAATGGCCAAAGCAGAGTGGCCAGAGGCTTCTGAGCTGAGGTTTCTCTTGGTCCACGATCAAGGCTTTGCTGTTCAGTTTCAGGATGTAACTCTGCTTATGTTATTGTCACAAATGTTAGGGAATATCTGTCTGCTGCAAATGCTACACATGACTGATATTTTGGGTGAAGTTAATTTCAAGGGGCACTATTGAAAATCTAGATAATTCGGGCAGAAGGACTGCATTGAAGAAGTACAGAAAGAACGGCAAGGGAGAAGTTGGCCTCCGGACAGACCCCCTATACTTACTCTTGGGTTGTAGGAACTGAGTGGCCATGGTGACATATGGCTTACGTTTATGTTTCTGCCTATTGACTAGACACGAAGCGACTTGGGTGCAGACTGTGAATTCTATTTTGCTGTCCCCTGTGTCGAGCCTTCAGATTTCCTCATTGCTCACTTAATTTCAAACTTCCGGTTTCATATTCAGCAACTTTTGGGCTGTTATTCAAATGTTTATCATTTCCAGGGAAATTTTTCATTTGCTGCGTATCTAAAGATTAAGGCCACTCTGCTGACCGTGTTTATACAAATACAGCATGTTTTTCATTAGTAACTATGAAACATGCTCACTTGTGCCATTTCCCATAGAGTCCAATTTTCTTGGTGTTTTGTGTCACTGAGGTTAGCATCAGTATTGTCTCTCTTTTTTAAATCAAGAATTCAGACTTCTATTTTATGCTGAGAGTAACCCAAATTTCTACCCCATTTATGCTTTCTTAAAAGTACTATTAACTTTAGGGAAAAAGGAGCAATTAAAATCTGCTGCCCAAGCCAAGTGTTTGTTTATGAAGATTCATTGTAGGGTCACAACTTAATTTTATGCCCTGTGACTTATAAAATCATGAATCTTGATTTATTAAGGAGAATTTTGAGGATGAGTTTTTCATAGCAGGTAAAATAGCTTTAGTATTACCATAAACAATATGAAGACGGAATATATTCCTGCATTCATTATGAGCTGAAGATTTCTTCTCAACAAGAGAAAAATATAAATTTATTTCAGAAAAGCATAGCCTTCTACCTCATGCACAATGCAGTCTAAACAGAGATGGGCATTTCGTTTTATGATGAAGGACTTGAAAATTTATGTCCTAATAGGAAAGAGGAAACAACCAATACTTCTGGGCACATAGCTTAAAAGGAGCCACTAGCTCTGACAGCCCTTCTGGGTGGAGAATTTACACTAATGCATTATAGTGTCCCAGGGTTGGTTTGTGGTGATGTGTGAAGCCACCTTGGTTGTCATTGGCCCTCATCAGTTTGCTTCTAGCTCCCCAGTATTCTACTCATTAGCAGAAGTGTGGTTGTCTGCCTGTTGTCATAGGTCAGTCTGCCTCTTTCCTCCTAATTCTGAGGCTCACACTCGATCTGCCCCAAATTCCAACTTCCTTAACCTTAGGTGAGCTGAAGGAGAATGGGCCATCTTTTGGAGCTCTTTACTAGCTAGTTAAGTCTTCAGGCTTTACCTCCTGATGGAAAAGAAACCCCAGATGCCTGACCTTATAGCCCTCATGGATGATTTTGGCTTTAGATGTCAACAGGCTACAAGTCACATGTAACCATCAGTTTTATATAAATATTTTATAATCTGGAAGAGACAAATTTAACCAAGAAATCAAACAGGAATGCACTAAAAATAAGCAGTAAAATCAGAGGATTTAGTGGAAGTTAAAGCCAAACCGGACAGGACAGCATTGCACTAACATTGTGTTATTGGTTCCTCTTCTTGAGTCTACCCTACGACAGCTGGTGCAAGGCTGACAGTCCCTTCTCAGATCTCCTCCAGCTCTTATTACTTTGTATTATCAGTTACTCTACTCTCTAGTTACTCTTTCTTGTTAAGTATTTAAGACCAAGTAGATTAGTTAGAGGTTTTGGCTTCAACATATGAATAGAAAAATTAAAAAAAAATCAAATCCGTTTATCAAAGACATTCCAGCATACTCATGTTTATTGTGGTGTATTATACAGATACCAATATGTTAATGCTAGCTTATGTACCCATAAATGGGACTATGGAAAAAGAAAATGTATATATTTACAATAGACTATTAGCCATAAACAAGAAATATATATATCAAAATGGACAGAAATAAAGAATTTTATTTTAGATGATAAAAAAGAGACACCAAAAGTTACCCACAAGTATGACCCACATATTCTCTAGTGCATGTGGACTCTAGAAAGAAGTAAACCTAGGCCCACAGTTGTGATAAGTGGGTGGTGAGAAGGCTTGGAGAACAGAAGAATTAATGGAGAGAGGCTCAATTGGATCAGGGTACACTGTATAACTATGTCCAAAGTCATAATAAAATCTTTAGTATATAAGACTCATGCAAAATTAATGTTATTATATCTATAGCTTCATATCTATCCATCATCCATATACATATAGAAAGAAGGCACTGACTTGTCAAACTTTGCTCATAACAACCTAAAATTGTCAATATTTGATGATATGAAAAAATGACAAGCCATAGAGTTCATGGATTTATACGTCCTTTTCACACAGAAATGGTTTAAAAATTACAACTGCAGATGCCATTATTATATCTATATCCTAGTTAACAGAATACTGGGTAGTGATCATGCAGTCAGAACAGTGGGGCAACACAGGGATTAGTAAGACTCCGTGATGAAAGCAGATATAGTGTGTTCTGATGTTGCATGACTCTGATTTTATGTAACACGTGAATTGAACCATCTGCCTTGACACACATCACGTGGAAGGACTTCATTTATGTTTTTTTCTGATGTTGTTAATTATCCTGATAAAGAAAAATAACTATGAGAAACACACACACACACACACACACACACACACACACAGAGAGAGAGAGAGAGAGAGAGAGAGAGAGAGAGAGAGAGAGAGAGAGAGAGAGAGAGAGAGGAGAGAGAGAGAGAGAGAGAGAGGAGAGAGAGAGAGAGAGAGAGAGAGAGAGAGAGAGAGAGAGAGAGAGAGAGAGATTGCCCCTTTGAGGCTTCTACCCTGATGATTGACTACCATTTTCAGTGGAGACAGTCATTTTGGCACCTAAAGCCTCTTTGTTCCCATGACTTTTATTCCTCTCTGTAGAATTTCAAAGGAAACTGTCTAATTTCATCCTGTCTGGCCAACTTACAGGGAGAAGCTCCCTAGAATGATTGGCCGAGCTGTCACTTCCTTGCCGTGTGGTCCCTTTGGGAAAAGCCCTTTTGAAGTTTTCACTGGGAGGAATCCTGTTTCTCTAGGACAGAGGAATAAAACAGCCAGGGAGGAGAGCTCCAAGAAGATTGGTAGCTTCCAAAAGAACAAATAGACAAATTACGAACTCTAAGAAAGGAAATGGGAGGATGATGAGCTAAGAATGGGGACATTTTATCTAGAAAGTGCATAAAATATAATTCTAGCAAATGTTTTTTTGTAGATGTATTAAAGTAGTAATTCCAAATGATGTATCCTGACTTTTGCAGGACATTCTTCTTTTTCTTTTCCTTTTCCCCTCATGTTTAGTGCTGTTAATATGCCACTAACTAAAATTATTTGTAAGAAGGTGAGTCTTGGTCTTTATATTTGTGGGTAAGGATAAGACTGAATCCACAGGACAACTGCACAGGAATTATCTTTTCTTTGTTAGAATTTTAAGCACAGTAAGAATGGTATAAATTAAGCCTTTTATTTTTCTCTTAATTTTTGTTTTTAATAAAATGACATAATAATATGAAACAAAATTGGTCACACTGAAGTTGGACAAGGTAAACCAATGGAAAAAAAAGAAATGAAGAGAAGGCACAAGAGTCAGAGACCCACTTGTTCACACACTCAGGAGCCTCATAAAAAATACTGAGGTGAAGAAAACTTGGTGCAGACCCATGCAGGTCCAGCACTTCATTCTTCAGTCTCTGTGGAAAGTTTAGTAAACTATGAAAAAGAAATAGGTATGTAAAACAAAATTAACTATGCTGATTACAAAATTATGATTGTCACTAACTCATGAACAAAACATTTGAATAATCACAAAAAGGGCACAACTACCAAGTTGTTAGATGGACAAGAGGTGCAACTTGATTACTTAAGATTTAGAAAGAGCAGACGCTTTCCCATTTCTCACAACACTGCATTATTCCTCTTATCTCTGCTTTACTCAAGCATTAATTAGCTTTGTTCTCTTTTTCAAAATATTGACCTAGTGTGCACATTGTAATACCCACAAAACACCACTAGCTTCATAATTTAGGGTTCCTGCCACTAGAGTAGACTGATTTTCTTTCTAAGTGCTAGGTAGGGAATATTCTACAGGAAAAAAAATTCAGTGTAGTATACTGCAGGCTTTTTCTTTAGCCTGATAACTATCATCCACCCAAGGTGTAAATGGGATCTTACGTAAAGCAGTCGCTAATGTTGACCTTGCCTCTGATGTTAGAACACTTATCTTTTTATAAGTATGTATTTGGTCCAAGAAATCGTAGACTATAGAACTGATACACCTGCTCTGTCAAAAGAGGCAAGGATAAGAAAACGTGCATTTTAGAAAAAGAATGCAGAAAATTAAAATGAAATATTAAAGAATTGGATATTAGTATGAAGAAAACTCTCTTTTTAAATTTATTATTCATTCATTTACTTTTTGGTATCCAGATGGATAATCTCACTGAAAGTCCAGTGATTATATCTAACATGGCTCAGAATTCAGACTCAGAAAAAAACAATCTAAAATGATCCTGGCATTTCTTGTAGTTATATTGCTAGAAACAAGATAGTTATTTCCTTGATAATACAAAACCAAGGTTTATAGGATTCCCACAGCTCGAGCACAGCTAACTAGCAGCTCATATGTGGAAAGAAACTGTGAAGGACAGAGGCAGAAGTGGAATAAAGAAATGGGGAGGGAGTGGGGAGAAGAGAATTGAAGGGAGGGAGATTACCAGATCAGTAAGCAAGAGAAGGACATGGAGTTGAGTTAAGCAAACATTTCTTAAGTCTATTTGTAAGTTCAGAGACCATGTTGTGTTTTAAAATACATGTCAGTGTTTTAAAATGTCAGTATTTAAAAGAGCAGATATGAATGTATTAGTATTATAGTGTGAAAGGCACAGTTGCATAGTATTATATACTTGAAAAAGTATATAAACAATTAAAAGATCAAAGAAAACTTTATAATAAATTTGAGAATATGAAAAACTAAATGTCAATGGCATTATTAGCATCAAAATTTGTAGAAAAAAATTGAGCTGGTGGTGAGAGAAAAGTTTGCAGCCTTAAGTTCTGACAGTACTGAATGACAATGTCTGATATTGAAAAGCCAAGGCTGTCTCCAGAGTTTCCAAAGGAAAACAAAAGTAGAACCAAATAAAGTATAAATAATTAAGAAGCAGGCATTTAGGAAATAGAGGAAAGGTTACACTAAAAAAGAATCAACAAAGCAAAGCATTTAATTTATGAAAACACCAATTATACAAATAAAGAAATTTTGACCAAAGCAGTAAGCAATATTTGGAATGAAATTCAGGGAATTGATAGAGCAGATACATTACAAAATACAAAAATGAAACTTAATGTTGAAATTTTATACAGATAAAACACAAATTTCTAGAAAGATAAAATGCTTCAAAATTGACTCAAAAAGAGATAGAAAATAAAAGCAAACTTGTAATATCAAATGAAACAGAATTAACAGTTGACAGAACTGTGAACTAACACCTGTCCTTTCTGATGGCCTAGACCCGCATGCTTTGTCATTGGGTCCAAAGTGGAGGCACTACTGCATGTGGTTTATTAGTTAGTTCTATTTTGGAGTGGTGGTCCCAGAGAAGTTAATGATGAGATTTTTACCTCATGCAAAGTGGGGCAAAAGCAAATCTAACTAGATATTACAGGGATGAGTTTAATCTGTTCTCTTAAAAGAATCCTTAGCATCTCTCAGTTCCTCGATGGAGACATGTGAAAGCAGTGTAGGCGATAATCACTGTGGCTTACATGAGTGCTCTTCATGGGTCTCGACATCATAAAGGAAGCATGAACAAAGGCAGAAACAGTCCCCTACTCTTCTGCCACCTCCCTTGGGCATTGCTACTTCTCCCTCACTGACTTTATAGTACCAGTTTTATCATTGGGAATATTGAGGCCTGGCAAGAACTCATAGGTTTCTGAGCTAAAATAAGTATAAGCTACAGAATTTCAACTCCGTCACATTTAAGGACTTAACTGATCTTCAGAATGGGAGAAAATCTTTACCAGCTATAACTCATGCAGGGGGCTAATAACCTGAATATATTAAGAACTGCAGGAGTTAAACACAAAGGAAATAAAACTGCCAATCAATAAATGGGCTATTGACATGAAAAATTTTCAAAGAAGAAACACAAAGAGTCCATAAATATTTTAAAAAGTGTTCATCCTCAGACATTAAGAAAATTAAAAATCTCTTGAGATGCCATCCACTATGGTCAAATGGCTACCATAAAGACATCTGACCACTGCTAGAGAGGATGTGGGAAAAGAAAAACCCTGTTCTCTGCTGGTGGGAGAATAAATTAATACAGACAGTATGGAAATCAATTTGGAGGTTTCTCCAAAAAGTAAAAGTAGAGCTACCATCTGTCTCCGCTATTTCACTCTTTGGAATATACCCAGAGAACTTCATATTCTACCGTAGAGATATTTGCATATTCACGATTATTGTTGTTCTATTTATATCAGAAAATGGAGCCAATCTAAATGTCATCAACTGATGGTTAGACAACATAAATATGGTGTATGTATATTTATCTATTATACATATAAATAGCATGTTTTGACTCACATGGTAATTTTAGTCTATAATATGTACCTGTATATATGTAAACCTGTGTGGATGCAGAATAACACTCAAAAAGAAGACCAAGAAAGAATGATATTAGATGCTGAACATGAACATGATGCAAACAAAGGGACATGCATTGTGAAAGTGGATAAAATGCTATTGTTTATTTACTGTTTTCAACTCTGTCATAGGTTTTCTTTCTCTTTTGTGATAGATAAGTATGCTTATACTGGTTAGTGTTTTTGTTTTTGTTTTTTTTTTTAAATTAATTCAAGCAAGTGTCATCTGAGAAGAGGAAACATTGAGAAACTGTCAACATCAAACTGCCTGTGGGCAAGTCTTTGAGACATTTTCTTGATAATGATAGATGTTGGTGGGCCCAGCCTACTATGGGTAGTGCCAACCCTAGGCAAGCTTATCAAGCCACAAAGTTAATATGCAGCATTCCTCCATGATCTCTGCTTCACTTTTCTGCCTCTGGGTTCCTTCCTTTAGTTCATATCAACTTTCTTTGATGATAGACTATAACCGGTAAATCAAATAAACCTTTTGCTCCCCAAGGGTTTTTTTGGTCATTGTTTTTATCATAGCAGCAGAGAAGAAAACTAGGACAATAAGTATAAAAAAAGTAATTGAGAATGAAAATATAAAATCCCAAATGAAGCTTTATGACTTACAAACGACCATTGAAACCATATAGAAATTCACAGATAGGTATAATGTCTGAGAATAGGGAAGCAATAGAGTGAGCTATTTCAATCTAGCTGTGTGGACTTTTATTCATGAATTTATTGCCAGTAAGATAATTTTGTTCTAAAAAAGAGGAAGATAAAGAAAGCAAAAGAGAAAGAAATGCTTGAGTTTATTTGTGGATCTGTCACTTTCAACAGCTGGGTGACTTGTAAGCTATAATGAAGATTTTAGGTGGAATGTGGGTATTGGCAAGGAAGTTTCTGCCTCCTGCAATGTCAGCTTAGCCTAGTAACCCAGGAAGGAAGGGCTGAAAGGAATGTTAACACTGTCCCAGGATTTTGAGTTTGAACGACCACAGGGCAGAAGGTGATCCATTCTGATATACATGCTCTAGAAGGGAGTCATTTGACTCATGATGTTTCTTCCATTTTTAAGTTCGAATTGGCTTTAGCTTTAGGAATATGGTAGTAAAGCTAATTTAAAACATTTCCCCCAATTGTTCTTAATTCCAAGCTCAATCATTCAAATATTGTTAGTTCATATTTTGAAACTATAACCACTTTGGCAATTTTAATTTAATTTAATTTTGTTTAAAGCTTGTTTATGCTCAATCTTCTAAATATTTCAAGAGAGTATATTTTGCCAAAGGCAGAGAGATGTTAAATAATGTTACTTATGTTGGAATGGCAAAAGGAATGTTTTAACATTATATGTTGCTTCCTCACATTGGAGTTCAAGTTAATAACAATTTTTGTATCTGAATGCTTTGTTTGACATGAACTATACTACATTCTCTGACAGGTTACAGAGGGAGGTCCAGCTGGATTTCATGTCTCATTTGGCTTTGGTCTTTGAGTAGCATACTATGAACGAACTACACACTTCAGGGAACTAGAACAAACGGTTCTCAATGTAGCATGGTAATACTCAGAAATTCTTGGAGACTTTTCCTGACAGTAGAATGTCATTATATACTATATATTTTTCTAGAGTTGGAGAGTTATGACATATTAATTCTTTCCATCTTGATAGCTGGACATAACTCCTCTAAGGCATATCATACTATACTTCAATTTAGTGTGACCATGTGACTCCTAATTAGTCAATGGGTTATAAGCACAGATGTTGTCTGCAAATTCCTAACAGTCTCATGAAATAAATCATTGTTCATGTCAGTTTTCTTAATTTATTGCCTTAGGAGGGTAGGATATGCCAAATGCACCAGCATATTGCCTGAGCCATAACAACGAAGGTCTGCTTTTGTTTTTTGTTTTTTTCTTTCTAGCTGAGCTTTGGAAGTTACATGAGAAGTACATTAAGTATATTTCCTACTGTATGTACCCAATCATTCTAAATATGTAGTAGAATTTTGCAAGAGAGATAGAATCCCACAGCAATAAATATTAAAATGGGACAGTGACATAGTAGAGGTTCCAGATAATGAGATGTGAACTGTGGTCCAGAGGGTAATACCATATTCCATATTCCCTGCTATAACACATAGAGAAAGGTGCCACATATCCAAAGCTGAGAATCTTGACTCATATTTGATGGTTTTAGGGAGGTTTTAAGTTAAAACACTCATGGAAGCCCCCACAAGTAAACATCTTCCAACACGTGGTCCCCAGTACGTGGTAGTGCATTGGAACATTGTAAACCTCTAGGATGAAAAGAGTCACTGGGAGTGGATCATGAGGTTTTATAGCTTGGCTCCACTTCCTGCCCACTCTCTGTTTGTGCTCCTTCATGATCTGAAGAATGAGGGGTCCCAGCTGCTGTCCCTGTCACCATGGAGTTGCCTTCCCTCATGTATTGCTCTTTATAATGGACTGTACACCTCCAAACTGTAAGCCACATTGTCTTTCCTTTGTTTGTGGTCAGGTATTTAGTCCCAGTGACAAGCAGAGTGGCCAGTACAAAAACTGTTGTGTGGAGGAATGAATCTAAGTGTGGTTTGAATTTGTATTCTCCTGATGCATAGGAATGTCAAACGTTTTTTTCCATGTACTTATAGACTGTCTGTTCTCCCTCTTTTGGAGAACTGACCATCCAGTTAATTTGCCCCTTGATTAATTGGGCGGGTCTGAACTCCCGTTTTCCTGAAAATTTCTTCATTCTTTTCCTACTGCTTTGTTGATTCAAAAGCCCTGCCATATTCACATCCTAGCCTTTTGTTAGCCATACAAATAACTAAAAAAGCCGGGTGGTGGTGGCGCACGCCTTTAATCCCAGCACTCGGGAGGCAGAGCCAGGTGGATCTCTGTGAGTTTGAGGCCAGCCTGGGCTACCAAGTGAGTCCCAGGAAAGGCACAAAGCTACACAGAGAAACCTTGTCTCAAAAAACAAACAAAAAAAAAAAAAAGAAAAGAAAAGAAATAACTAAAAAAAACACCCCCAATCATTAACCTTCTTATCTATATATTTATAGACATAGTTCCTAATTTTCCTCCTTTGTTTACAAATCCTACAATGTTGTTTTCTCCACAGACTTTCTAAAGCATTAGGCAAAGTTTGTTTCAAAATTGTTTCACTCTCTATGTTGCCTGGACACACTGCCCATTTTCAATAATATTTTAGTCTTGGGAATTTCCAATTGAAATTTTATACATATACATATATATATATATATGTTTTTGTATTAAATTTTTTTAAAAGATTTATTTATTTATCATGTATACAGTATTCTGTCTGCATGTATGACTGCAGTCCAGAAGAGGGCACCAGATCTCATTACAGATGGTTGTGAGCCACCATGTGGGTGTTGGGAATTGAACTCAGGACCTCTGGAAGAGCAGCCAGTGCTCTTAACCCCTGAGCCATCTCTCCAGCCCCTTGTATTAAATTTCTTATGTCATGAGATAATACTGTAGAGTGATAAAAAATATCTATATGGATTCAGTACATATTTGTTTAGTGACTGGTTAATTTGCACACTTAAAAATATCTGTTATACACAGGTTTGTGAAACAGCAGCAAACCAAATCCAAAGTGATTTTCATAATAGTGAAAGTTTTTTCTTTTTATTTATAAAAGAAAATCTTTGAAGGCCATCCTGGATTCCTTGGGTAGTTACAAAATATCATAAGAAGAAAAGTAACCTTCATTTTTCTCTTCTTTACCATTTCAAGATGGCAGCTGGGCTCCTCTTTTGTATTCAGGAAAGACAGCAAGGGTGACCACCAAGTCGGGGTCTATATCCTAAAATGCACACAGCACTTTTCCTTCCACAGTGATACCGAAAATTTAGTAACAACTATTAGTCAGGGAGAATACTTCAAATCATTATATAGTTTTGAAGCTACTTTTCAGATGAAAGCTAAGGTCCTATTACTAGCAACGTGATAAGGATGAATATAAGATGTAACCGGACATCTTTACAATTTTTGTTATTATTTTATGTGTGCAGATGTTTTGCCTGAATGTGTGTCTGTGCACCATGTGAATGTCTGGGACTGGCAGAGGCCAGAAGGCAGATGTAGTCAGACTTTCCTTTAGACTGCCAGCCCACAAATAATGACATGGAGACTTATTATTAATTATGGAAGCTTGGCCTTAGCTTAGGCACCTCCCACTAGCCTAACTTATAACGTAAATTAGTCTGCTTTTATTAATCGATGTATTACCATGTGGCTTTTTACCTTTCTTTCATTCTGTATGTCCGACTTCCTCCGTTTCTCAGTGGTGTCTCTTCTGTGCCCTAATTATCTTCTTTTCCTTCATCTCTTTGCCCAGGAGTCCCACCTATTCCTCCTGCCTAACTATTGGCTATTCAGCTTTATATTAAACCAAATCACAGCAATATATCTTCACACAGTGTACAAATATCCCACAACAGGCAGAGGCATAGATCCCTTGGAATTGGAGTTATGATGATTGTGAGTCACTTTGTAGGTGTTGGGAATTGAACTGAGGTCTTTTGGAAAAGCAGTCAGTGATCTTAAACCCTGAGCAATCTATCTCTGTGGAACAGCAGTATTTTTGTTTTTTGTTTTTTGGTTTTTTTTGTAAGATGCCAGGATTCAGATCATTTGCCTGGTACACACTGCACCAAACTCTATCCCCAACTCTGGAAGCCCATTTTCTACAGTGTGACCAAGTTGAGGAAAAATAAATAAGTGACATAGATTAGGAAAAAGCCAGAGAAGTGTGTGGAGAAGAACAAAATAAACTTCCTATTCAAGGTGTGTGGTCATGTCAAGCACCTGCCAACAACAGTGAAATGCACTGAATTTAGCCTGTCAGAAATTACTTGTGACATTTAAGTGTATCCTTCTTTGTTAGCTTGTTTTTTTGAGACAGGGCTTTTCTGTGTAGCCCTGGCTGTCCTGGAATTTACTCTGTAGACCAGACTGGCCTCAAGCTTGCAGGGAATCTGCCTGCCTCTGCCTCCCAAGTGTTGGGATTAAAGGTGTGTGCCACCATTGACCAGTTTAAGTATCCACTTTATTTTCAGCAGCTTGCCAATAGAAAGCCTACCATAAATTCTGGAGGAAGGGTGCTGGTAAGTCACACACAAACAAGTCTTGCTACCTGGGTTCACTCTGTCTCCCTAACATTGACACTTAGATAATTAAAAGGGTAGAGTTGGCAGCAGATCCTTCTCTCTTGCCAATTGATTTGGACAAGATAGTTATGTTGAGAAGGGAGGGACTTCATCAAAAGTGTAGGAACAGCTGAATATCCACAGGCAATAGAATGGAGTTAGACACATCCTGCCTTTCAATACCCAAGAGCTAATACGATGGATCACACAGTGAAATGTGAGAAGGGATGCTCACATAACTGACAAAGGAAGTTCTTTGTGAGTTCACTAAAAGCCTGGATAATATACTTTAAAGTGTTAGACTTGCTCTTATTTGAATTATATCTGAGCAGCTGCTAGGATTTAAAAAAGAAGATGGGCAGAACTCAGGATGAGTGTTTTGATTGACAGTGACTGACAGACATCATTTGCTAGTCATAAAAGAGGCTTGGATGTGAGCAAAGAATGTATTAGTGCTCACTCTTGCTTGGAGCTGCTTTCCATTCTGTGACCCTGAAATTCCACCAATCTCTACTTCATCCCGTGCCTCCCTCCATCTCTTTCCCAGACGGCAACTCAGAAAGACCAATTGCTCGTAGCCCCTGGAGAACCATCAAATCTCCGCTGACACAATTTCTTCCTTCCTCTCTTCTTTCAGCCTGGCACTTGCTTCCCACTTGGGAGGATGCAGGGGATGGGAAAAATTACATGAGAGCAGCTGGACTGGATGCTACGTACTGCCTCTAGTGGTCTTCAGACATCCTCACTCTAGTTCTGTCTTCTACACAAAGAGAACTGAAAGACAATCTCTGAACTCATTGACTAATTGAATAAAGATTGGAATCTCTAAGCACTGCATTTGCAATTCTCTGCTCTTATAAGAACACATTTAAATAGCTGCACTAAGGAATTAAAATAGGGGTTCCATGAGTAAAGCAGGCATTGTGTTTATTGTAATAACAGTGTGAACTTGTTGAATACTGTGTACCAGGCATTGTCTAATTTCTTTGTGAATAAAGCCTTTAATCCACATTGCATCCTAATGAAATAGCAATGTTATTCTGGTTTTACAGATCAATGCACTAACATTGGGAGATGTTTGGGTCTTCACTCAAGCTAGAGAATATCATCCTCAGAGTCCAAAGGCCTCTGAAGGAGATTGCACCCCAACTACTGTGCTTCATTCACTCTTTTGGGTCTCTCCAGCACATGCCTCTCACACACACAGGGTCTGATACTTGCTAGTCATGGTAAGAGTTTAGTGTTGTCAGAGTATGTCTTAGGTATTTTTATGCTGCTGTGATATAACATTATGACTGAAAGCACTCAGGGAGGGGAAGGTTTATTTCATCTTATAACTCTCAGGTCACACTCTGTCACTAAGGGAAGTCAAGGCAGAAACCCAGAGGCAGGAACTGAAGCAGAGACCATGGAGAAATATTGCTTACTGCCTAGTTCCTAGTTCCTGATGGCTTGCTCAGCACTTTTTTTTTTTTTTTTTTAATAACTCGGTATCCAGGGGTAGCACAGGATTCCACCCCAGATTGGGTCCTCCTCCATCAATTATTAATCAAGAAACTACCCTAAAGACAATCTGATGAAGTCATTTTCTCAATTGGGGTAATTCTAGCTTTTGTTGTTGACGAAAAAAAAAACCCAAAGCAAACAGTAGAATCAATTAGTCAACACATAGGAAAGCATTTGTTGTTGTTTCTTACTAAGAAGTATTCCAAGATTTGGAATTTTGCTATAAGTAGATTTATAGACTCCCCCCGCCCCCCACCACCACCACCTTGGTATGTGGCCGAGATTCAAATCAGATATTTGTTCCTCTGAATACACAGCTGAGTATGCCTACTGGCAAGCTAGCCTGGTCTTCCTTGTGGCCATGTGAATGAGGTCAAACAGGCAGTGATGGGCTCCAGAGCTGCTCTGTGAAGCTGCACTGAACCAGTTTCCTTCTTCCGTTCCAGGCACCTGGATAAGAACTGTCAGGCTGACTTTCCCTCCCTCCCTCCCTCCCTCCCTCCCTCCCTCCCACCCACCCTTCCTCCCTCCCCTCCTTCCCTCCTTCCTTCCCTCCCTCCCCCCCCTCTCTCTTCCTTCCCTCCCCCTCTCTTTCTTTGTTGCCACGGTATAATTGGTAGGCCATACTACCTCACATGAGTGACCCTTCTGCTTCAACCTCCAGAGTGCTGGAATTACAGATCTGTGATATCATATTCAGTTTATGATGCTCTTACAAGCCCCATTTGGAGACGGTGAAGGGGCTGACAGCTTAGAACCTGAAAGGCAATGAGAGGGAGTTGTCTCTCCCATCAGAAGGAAAAAGACTGGAAAAAAGCAAGAAAGAAAAGTCTACTGCTTCAACACACTAAATGCTAGTT
This sequence comes from Peromyscus maniculatus bairdii, assembly GCF_049852395.1. Taxonomy (NCBI): domain Eukaryota; kingdom Metazoa; phylum Chordata; class Mammalia; order Rodentia; family Cricetidae; genus Peromyscus; species Peromyscus maniculatus. The sequence goes on from NC_134858.1 coordinate 79,222,503, forward strand.
TTGAGCAGTTTATCATAACTCATATAAGCAGATATGAAATGTGACATGCAATTATATTAATATAGCTATTAGCATATTGTTCTTCTGAATTACATACTAACTAGTCATTATGGAATGAGCTAACAAAACAACAAAAAGGAGGCCAGAGGGAGAGATATTTCTCTTGTTCTTAGTATTTTCTGTAATTTAACATGCTGTTTCAAATCTTCATGAATACATCAAGTATGTCATTAACACAGGGACATGTTTACAGTCTACAAAACTAAGTTCCTACTACACCAGGGTGCCTCAGATGGTTATAACCTTTTTTCCCTCCAGGGTTATCAAGTAGAGAAGACACTCATCAATCTGATTCTGTTTACTTACGGCCATGAAAGGACAGGTGGGTCCCTAAGCCAAGTTTTCAGACTTTGACACTATTTTAAGGTTTTCTACCTCAGGACTTGGATTCTTTATTTCCTTCTCCATATTTATTTATTCTCTTTAAAATATCATTTATTTGTGTGTGTGTGTGTGTGTGTGTGTGTGTGTGTGTGTGTGTGTGTGCACATGCATGCATATGCTCTTGTGTATGGAGGTCAGAGTTCAGCTTGTGAGAGTCAGTTTTCTCTTTCTTCCATCTTTGGCGCAGGGATTGTTTCAGCTGGTTAGGCTTGGTAGTGACTTTGGCCAGATAAGACATCTCACCAGCCCTCGATTCTACCCCCCCCCCCACAAATACATACACGTTGGTTTTAATAGGAAACGATTCATTCATACCTTCAACTGTAACAGTTTTTTTTAAAATAAGTTCAGAATGTATTAAGTCAACAATTTTATCCTCGGAAAGTAGTAAAATGTCCTTTCATTTTATGTGGCTATTTTAAATCTGCATTAATAAACCTGCAATAAAAATTTCTGGCAGATAAACAGTGATAATTTAAGGTATAAAATACTTTAGGCAATGAGGGTAATACTTTTGCATATTTAAGAAAATAGTTTCTTTTTCTTTTCTTTTGTTTTCTGCTCTTCTTCCTCTTCTTTTGGTGGAATTGCACTGTGTAGCTTACTGTCTTGTGACTTGCTATGTAGACCTGCCAGGCCTTGAACTCACAGAGTGAGTTCTATCTTTATCTCCTGAGTGTTGGGATCAAAGGTGTGTGCCACCACGTCCAGCCAGAAAAACAATTTGCAAAAGAACATTTTCTCAGTTATCTAATCTTATGGGAATAATATACACATGTCCTAATGTGACACATATAATGTGTTATTTTTAGAACACAAGTTCATGTCGATTTGAAGAAATAAACATTCTATTGCTTATTTTACAAACTAGAGAAACTTCTGTGCCCAAGGTAGCTCTCCATTAAGGGGTAGTTTGACAATAATTAATGTAAGTGGGGATTTGTTCCTGAGCAGCTGTGAGAAGACAGTGATTCCTTCCAGAGACACGGTAGAGCACAAATCTGTTTTTAATCTAAACTGAAATGTTAGAAGTGTGGTGACAAAATCTGGGCTCCGTCCAATTTGGACACCATTTGAAGTTGATTTAAGTTTATCACATACAAACAGATCTCTTGTTTTAATTTCAACTTGACAGCTACAGATGCTTTGGACAGCATGTATACCATAAAATGAAGAACCTCCCTTCTTTCATTATTCCCTCCCCACCCCCAGTGAATATGGATATTTATTGGGAAACTGGCCTTGAAGAACATTATTCTTCAAGGCATAATCCGAACTCACTTGGCAAAACCTGTGCGATGTCTCACAGAATGTACAAGTTTTCTTCATGTACATATCACCAGAGAGTTTTAAACAGCACCTGCATTCATGTGTCAAACTGTTATTCTCTGATTTTTGCTGTGCTGTGTACTTAAAGTTCTCATCCATAAATCATTTTTATGGAATGAATGAACGACTTCTTTCATTGACCGAGTACGAACAGACTGCCCTGGTTACATTATAGCTAAGAGTAACATATTGATAGGGCCTTGCAAAGAGGAAATGAATGCTGGTCTGTGCCTGAGAAAAAGGGAGCTTATTAAAGCAAAAGTCAAATCAGACTTCGGATGGCCCAAATTCAAGCCTATTGACATTTTATTAATAATTATTTAAGAAGTCCACTAATAATTTTTTTCAGGAATTTAGACAGTGATGAACATGAACTAAACTACCTTAATACTTACTAGCAGTCACCACAGCTAGAGAAAATGACGTGGGAAACAAAATCAGAGGTGCTTGCTTTTACCTCACATTTAATGTGAGAGTTTTATTTTAGAGTAATTAGCACACCACATCTCCTTCATGCTGAGGAACACTAGCATTACCACTGTATATGACTAAAGACAATGCGGGTTGGAAGTAGAGAATGCGATAAAGGAGAGAGTTCATGAAAGGCCAGGGGCCTTCAAATCTGTCAATGAATTTCTGTGCTGAAAGAGACAGTTATTTGTAACCACATAGCTATAACACCATAAGAAATGATCAGAATGGATTGGTTTTTAAAAGCTTAGTCACTTGATAAGGCACCAATTACATAATCAAACTGAATGCTTGATGCCATGGAGTCCACAGTCTGAGTTAATGGCTCACATTTTCACTGAGGCCCTGAGCTGTATATTTTTCTGATGTATATGGTAATCTTTATAGATTCTAATGTCTTACATCATTTTCTTATTTTCTTATTCTATGCCTTCAATTTGAAATGACACTGATGTAACTTTTAAACTCATTTCTAAATTTTAATATAGAACTTCTCAGTTAATGAAGTGATTATAGAAGTTTTAGATTCTGCAATATCTTTTAATACATAATAAAAGAGCTATTTATTGACCTCAGGCTATATATTTTTAAAATCTGTAAATAAGGGAAATAACAAACCTCTGAAGTTGAATACTTAACTGTACAACTTTTGAACATTTAACATTACCCTGTTTGTGAAGCCACTGACCACAAAGCTACTGCATTAATTTTTTCCACTTATGCATAATTTGTTTTAATAAATTTAAATTCATTGCAATCCCAAGATCAATGTCAAACTCATTTATGAACCCCACCTTTGTACGTAAACATCTCCCATTTTACATCCTAATTCCACCCTGGAGATCCCTAACTTTATCCCATAGTTGTTGACTCTCCACTGATTGCATTTCCTTCCCTGTACTAACCTGCTGCAGTTGGGGTGAGCAGATTTGCCCATGAAACCTTTCCCTCAGAGACAAAGCCTGCCTTCACTAATGTTAGCAGTCTCCATTTCTTCTTGGGCTTGAGACCTTTAAAACAAAATCTTTGTAGTCTGAAACATGTCATAAACATTGTATAACTCATGTAAGACTATCATCCTCTTTCCCTTTCTGCTTATATGTAAGGTAGATAAACCCATTGCCATGACACAATGGAGTCAAATCCATCTGTTACACCAGGACCTATGTATGAACCATCAGCCTGGATCCTTCCCACAGTGAAACAGCGGGGAACTCTAGGACTAGTGCTGTCTTTGAGGCCCTTATCTTGCCTCATTTCCTCTTCTCTAACACTGTGAGACAGGAAGAATTAGTTCTAGTGTTCTCCAGTACAGGAGAGAAATGACTGCCAGCAACAACTTTATAATGTGGTCTCAAAGGACTACAGGAGTTTCCCAATAGAAAAATGATAAATACTTGAAGAAGCGGAAATAATAATTACATCATTATGCATTGTGCCCATAGATCAAATTATTGTATTGTATTATCTCATAATATGTATAAATATTACATGTTCATTAAAATAAAAATTCCTTTCATGTTGGAATTTATCAAAATCACATTGTTAAGCAATTTACAATTTTTAAAAATTGGCGACAGATGGAAGATTAGGCACATTCTAAGATGGCAAAGAAATTTAGTAATAAAAACACAGAAGGTCAAGCCTGGCTTTGAGAAAAGGATCTGTCTGATCACGACAAAGGGTAGAGTAGAAGAGAACCACACAGGCCGCATGCCTGGCTTTGGATTGACTAACTCTTTCATACACAGTACCTGACTATAGAGATTTTCAGGACTATGTCCTTCTACAGGGTTCCCTTTTTCCGCTTCCCTCTTCCCTGCTCCATGGAGGACTCTCCATGGAGAGTCGGATATATCATGTTTCTAGGGCATCTTTCACATGGCTGTGCTTACCAATGTCAGACTCTAGGGACAGCCATTCCCTAAGCAGGTGGCTCCTTGATGGATTGTTCTGATAACTGTCTTCAGAAGCAGCTCACAATCTGCTCAATAATGCTTCAGCATGAGACCGCTTCGCATATTAAAAGGTCACTTACAGGGTCTTCTCTCTGTCTCTCTGCTCCAAACCCACAAAACCCCGGGTTCTGTAATGCAATTCTCACACAATCTGATTTCTCGAGAGATTGAGGCCTCTTCTGGATGTAGTACTTTTCCAGTGTACCATGCAAATGACAGTGCCAAGCCTAGACCCAGGGTTTCCAACGTAACCTAATTGTATTTAACATATCTTACTCCTCATGTTGCTCTAGGGACTCATTAACTTTTCAAGCAGAGACATACATTTTTGTGTCCAGGAATTGGGGATCTGGCTGTGTTTTGCCCACGTTCTGAGGTTGAGCATAGGAGTTAAGGACTAATGAGTTCAGTGAAGAAAATTTCCAGATAGTAACGTTCAGGTTACTTGTGGCATGGCTGTTGCACACTTCTCTCATACAGGTGTAAAGAAAGAGTAAGCAAAAAGAAGTACAAGAAGACATGAAAAATGTACATTTAGGTGATGAAATGAGTAGGAGCAAGTATGAAAAAAAAATTTTCTAATTTCTTCAATTTATTTTACTTTGAAAAAGCATGCATTCCTCAATGTAATAAACTTCCATTTATTATAAATGGACATTAGGGTCATAAGTAAGTAACTTTTCTTAAGATATTTTTTCTACATTAATAATTGTATTATTAAAATAACATTTTAAGTTTCTAAGACTTATAGGAGAATCTATGTAGCTATATAATTTCTTGAATCATTTGTGCTTTTAGTTTTTGTTCAATTCAGTAATACATAAAACAATGAATACTATTTGAAAATGATGTAAAAGGTTGTTCAAATGTATTGTACAAAGTATATAAATCTTAAGTATTGTAACCAACTCCTTTCCTTTAAAGGACACTGTACACCTAAGTTCAAAATCTCAACAAATCTATAACTTTGACTCTTTTTTTAAACTTTGAGGCTTTGCAAAGGCGTTGCTAGGTAGAATTCATCCTTGTAAGCAGTGTACTGGAAGTGTAAAATTTAGTGTGAAGTCTCAAAGCTTGTGTTTCAAATGGCAATTATAACTGTATATAAGTTCATTGAGCCTCTAGACCTGGAGTCTGGTGAATTTTCATGTGTAGTGTTTTTATTTATTTGCAAGTTTATTTATTTATTTGGTTTTTCGAGACAGGGTTCTTTTGTGTAGCTTTGTGCCTTTCCTGGAACTCACTCTGTAGCCCAGGCTGGCCTTGAACTCACAGAGACCTGCCTGCCTCTGCCTCCTGAGTGCTGGGATTAAAGGCGTGTGCCACCACCACTAGGCTTATTTGCAAGTTTTTAAATAGCAAAGTTTATTTAGGAATAATTATAAGCAGTAAATTCAGCTTTGTTTTGTGTGCACCTCCATAGGAAATCCATATAGACTGTAGTCACACGTGCTATAATGGGGCTTAGGTGGCAGACCAAGTGTGTAACAGTAGTCACATAAGATTATGAAAAAGAAAAATAGAAAAAGAGATTATAAAAAAGAAGCTGAAAGAATCCTTCCTTACTGATGTCACAGCTGTCTTGTACACATCATGTGTTAGTGGTGTGTTGACTTAAATAGACCGTCTCTTTTGCCAGCCATATAAAAGTATAGCACACGTAATTATATATAGTATGATATTAAGTGATGATGTTAAAATTTCTATCATTGATTTCATTATAACACTATACATGTAATCATTATTTTAGGGTATACTCCTGTACTTATAAAATAATGTTAACCCGCCTAAGGTAGGTCTTTCAGAAGAGATGCTAGGGGAAGGCCTTGCCATCATGACAGGGGGCAGTACCAGGATCTTTACTGTGCAGTACCAGCTTCCAGTGGGGCAAGAAGTGTGCTAGGAACAGTGGTGCCAACAATCTCGAGCCTTTGTAGGCCTTGGCTAATGCTTGAATCACTGCCTTCCTTTGTAAAAACAATAGCATTTTTAAAAATGAAAAAAAAAGTAGGAACTATCTTATAGAGTAAGAAATAAGCAAAAAATACACTTTTGTAAAATTATCCGAATTGTTACTGTATATACTGTGTTATAAATCACTAAAAAATAGAATGCTATCTTTTTATGCTATATAAACTAGTTACTTGATTATTGAATCAACATAAATTTTATATGAAGTTTGTCTAGCCCAGGTACTCAGTGTTTATAGTCTACAATAGTGGACAATAAGGTTCTAGCCTTTCCCATTCACCCACCCAGTCAAAGCAACCCCACCAGGTCTGCAATCATTCCTGCAAGTGCTTTTATGGATATCTTTATTTTTATATCATAGTTTTACTCTACTTTTTCATGCTTAGGTCTGTTTATGTGCACAGATGCTTACAAAGGCAGTACAGCGATCTAATGCACTTAGTGCATTCATTATAGAGTAATAGAAAATGAATATGCAGTCTTTGTATCACATTCTGAGATATATACAGGATCCCATGTTGAATACAAAATGTAAACAACAAATTAAAGAATAGCATGGGTCAGATAGAGCATCCCTCAGTGCAAAAGCGAGTGTACACATATGTTTTCTCTCTCTCTCTCTCTTACACACACACACACACACACACACACACACACACACACACACACACACACACACTAATCTGTAGTTTGTTATCAAGTTTTCAACTTAAAAATGGGGTAAAAATTTCAATACACATGAGTGTGTATTGAAAGTTATTTGCTTCTTAAGATTTTTTTATAAAGAACCTAAAGTGACTGGTAATAAGCGCTTCTTTTTGTTAACACCTGAGTGTTGCCTCGCTGATGTGTCCCCTTGCTCTACTGATAAAATTCTTAAAAGCACAATTTCATTTAAACTTGATCTAGAGGAGATTGGGAATTTGATTGAATTCTTTCATACTTTTGATTAGGTGCTCTAGAAAGTTAATGCATGATTCTTAAATGCTTATACATCTTATTGAGAAGCTGAGCTTTACTTATTATTACATTGAACACCAGACCAATTAATGGAAACCATCAATTTTCTATGAGGAAAAGTTGGAAAATAAAAATTACTTCTGGCAGAATATGAGTTATCTTCCCACCCCACCCCCTTTTTTTTAAAAAAGAAACTAAGGGTGTGGCTATGTTAGGTGATGGTGACATTTATCATTCAACAAGCTTAGGTTGAGACCAGAAGTGGGGTCATGGGAAGTGAACTATCACCACAGTGGAATGCCGGGACTCTTCTTGGACATTGGAATTCTTAGTCACTCCTTCTGTAAGTCATCTCCCAGGCACTAATTTGGCCATCCTTGGAGATGTGTTGATTAAAATTATGACAGATATCTCCTCTCTCACAAAATAACATTTGAAAGTAAAAATGTCATGGATTATTCTAAACCTATCATGACAGGGGGCAGTACCAGGATCTTTACTGTGCAGTACCAGCACAGTAAATTAATTACATTGTAGGGAATACAGAATTTTGAGCTCTAAATTTATGTTTCTATTAAAGTGATGTAATGTCCCATCTCTTACTCATTCTGATGTTGTTTTCCCTATTCTGTTGTCTTTTGCTGCCTAAGCACATAAGTGCTTAGATCTTTCAGTACAGAGCATCATGTCTTCCTTTGTTTTATTTTTACTTCGCTTTGTCTGAAACACAGTGTGGTGTTGGGATTAAAAGCCCCATGATGGACTCTGACTACCTTGTTCACACTTTTACTTCCTCATTTATGATTATTGATAGTAGTAATCACCTTGTTTTTCCTTGATTTTCTGAGCTGTCATTGGGAATACAAGCCGAGTCCTAAGAAATACCTGTCATGAGTTATTGTGAGATCACATTGAGCACACAGTCAAATTCTTAAATACAATTATTTTTATTATTATTCTCTTCCTAAATTGTTCACACAGATCAATTTATGCAGCTTTCTTTTTTTTTTCCTTTTATTTTATTTTACAGTACCATTCAGTTCTACATATCAGCCATGGATTCCCTTGTTCTCCCTCTTGCCCCCTCTTCCCACCCCCCTCCCCCAACCCACCCCCCACCTCCATCTCCTCCAGGGCAAGAACTCCCCTGGGGATTCAGCTCAGCCTGGTAGATTTAGTTGAGGCAGGTCCAGTCCCCTCCTCCCTTCACCCAGGCTGAGCAAAGTGTCCCTGCATAGGCCCCAGGCTCCAAACAGCCAGCTCTTGCACTAAGGACAGGTTCAGGTCTCACTGCCTGGATGCCTCCCAAACAGTTCAAGCTAATCGACTGTCTCACTTATCCAGAGAGTCTAATCCAGTTGGGGGCTCCTCAGCTATTGGTTCATAGTTCATGTGTTTCCATTCATTTGGCTATTTGTCCCTGTGCTTTATCCAACCTTGGTCTCAACAATTCTTGCTCATATAAACCCTCCTCTTTCTCACTAACTAGATTCCCGAAGCTCCACCCAGGACCTAGCTGTGGATCTCTGCATCCAGATTCCTCAGTCCTTGGATGGGTTTCTGGCACGACTATTAGAGATACCCCCACAATAGACTGATGGCAATGGTTGAGAGACAGCCCAAACTGACCTACTCTGGTGATGGGCAGTTTTCTTTTTTAAAACTGTAAAACATTATCTTTAAGTAGCAAAATAAAATTCCACCTAAAAATTCATGTGTTAGTTTTAAAAGATCTGTTTGGTATCTGCTGACAAATGTTTCTACTTTAATGTTTGTTAGGTTCAAAGAGGAATGTGGTAATATGCTATCCATGATATCATTAAACAAGTATTAGTTACTGTAGCAGGCTTTTATGGACCATCAGACCCCAAATCACGACATGGAGACTTTATATTAATTATAAAAGCTCAGCCTTAACTTAGGCTTGTTTCTAACTAGCTCTTATAACTTCAATTAACCCATTTCTGTTAATATATGTGCTGCCATGTGGCTTGTGGCTTTTGCCTCTCCTCCTGCATGTCCTGCTTGCTCTGCATCCGGCTGGTGACTCCCCCTTTCTTCTTTCTAGACCTCTCTGTCCCCAGAAGTCCCACCTAACTTCTTCCTGCTTAGCCATTGGCCATTCAGCTCTTTATTAAACCAATCACAGTGACACATCTTCACATAGTATAAAGGAATATTCTGCAACAAATTATCAATGAGAAAAAAGTTGGAGGATATATTAAAATGAAAACATATTGCTATGATTTAATAACTCAAAATATAAACTATTATTTTTCTTCAGCTAAAATAGAGTTCCTATCAATAATCTCATGGAAACACTAGTTTTAGATACTACTTAATAAGTCTCTAAGACCTAAAAAATTTCTCAAGGAAATTACTTTAAATGAAAAGGCTGTGGCAATGGAAAAATGTCTGCATATTAAAGCCAAAACATACTTCCGTGACTTTGGACTTGAGAGACTAAGATTCCAACAGGATTAACCAATTGAAGTTCTAAGCATGCTTGATAGTTCTGAACCAAGTTCAAGTATTCATTTTATAATCAGTGCCTTAGAATTAGACATGGTTTAATCTATCAGTCAGATTCAATTGACAAATCACTCCTTATTAGAACTACAACACTGTACAGAGTATGGCGCTGTGCCTTTGGCAGGTGGGTAGATTTCCCATGAAGTAGACTTCGTGTGTCTGCATACTAGAAACTTAACAAGCCTGGCCAAAGAAGGCTTACTATGATTCAATCTGCTAATTTTGAACATTAGCTCAAATTTACCATTAAACGAAGCAAAGATACAGTTACTCAATTACTAAAATATCCAGCTTTATGTTTCCAGAAATAAAAAGGGAAAAGGTGATTCTTGAGATTTGAGGGAACTATTTTTCAATAGTTCAAGAAAGTGAGTCATCTCTTGGATGTATTGATTTCAGCTACACCATTTGGTTTGTGGAAGAAAATGTGATGACATAAAACAGAAGCACAATAACCTTCACAGAAAGATGAATGAATACATGCTTCCTTCTCTCCCCTCCCCTTCCCTCCCCTCTACTCCCTCCTCTTCCCTCTCCTTCCATTCCTTTCCCTTCCCCTTCCTTCCTTCTTTCCTTCCTTCCTTCCTTCCTTCCTTCCTTCCTTCCTTCCTTCCTTCCTTCCTTCCTTCCTGCCTGTCTTCTGGTCTTTCTTTCTTTTCATCTTCTATGCATTTGCTATTGATCTGTAATAAGCCTAAATCTGAACATATCACACGATATTAAAGAAAAATATGTTGAGAAATGGCTCATAGATTCTAGCTGCACAGCTACAGGACAAAGCATGCCAGAGAACGGAGGGAAGAGATCACATCATTGTAATAAGTAGATGGGAAAGTCTGAGATAGGGTAGGCGATCCTCCACTGTTTACTTATATTCTTAACCATAGGATTTATAAGTATGACATGGATTTGGTTAATTTTCATTTCGTTTATTTTGTGCCCATGTTTTATGGGAGGGGCTTATTCCACAACACATGTATGAAGTTTAAGGAGAACAGAGGAACTGATTCTCTCCTTCAACCATGTAGTTCCCAGGAATCAGTGTGTAATCAGACTCAGTGGTATGTACCTTTATTTACTGAACCATCTCCCTGTCCTCAGGCTTGATTCTTAGATACATGATGTTTAATATCTTACTTGAGATATGAGCCCTTATTTCTCAACTCTACTTTGAGAAACTCCATCTGAGTGGTCCTTTCTAAATTTCAAATTGTATGGCATTAGCTCAATTTGTTGTTTTCTGTTTGGGCATACCTAGTCTGCCTTCAGTATTCTCAACAGTATTTAGTAGTGTCACCATCTACTCAATGGCACAAGCCACATTGTTTTTTTCATTTTTGCATTTAAAAAGTAAGGATGTGGGACTGGTGAGATGTTGCAGCAGTTAATAAAATATACTCCCATTGCAGAGGATCCGAGTTAGGTACCTAGCGCCAACATTGGGTACACCTGTAACTCCAGCTATTAGGTGTCCAATGCCTGTGACCTCCTTGGGCACCTCCTCTCATGGGCACATACCTAGACAGAGACACATACATACACATAGTTAAAAATAATAATAAAATCTGAAGACTGAAGATTATACAGTGAAGAAATGACCTTTACTGGACTCATGGTATTACTATCACAGAATACTTTTTCATGGACACTGTGTTATGGCTTTGTCAGAGTGAAGGTTAAATTCTCACCATTCACTGTAAGGTTCTGTGTTTCCTAATGCAGTTCCTGATGTCTCTAAACTCATTCACATATCTCTGTCTTTTTCAGTTCCTGTTTGCTGTGAACTGGCTTTAATTCACACCAGGGTTACAGGATACTTCTGTCCAGAAGTGATTCTGGGACACTTTTTCCAAGGAAAGGCAACTCCAAGGTTATGTCAACACAAACGGCAAGTAAAAGTACCAGAGTAACAGCTAACCTCAGAAAAATCTTTATAATCCTTTGGGGGGGGTTATTTACAAACACGAACTTGCTGATACATTTTATGTTTCTTTTGTGTAAGTAAATGCTGTCATTTTGCACTTCCATCCATATTCATTATGGTTACTCTCCACCCTGAACCTTCTATCTATTTTCTGCCTACCACTATTGGATCCCAGTCTCCCTTATAAATATTTTTTACTTTATTTACTAGTTTGTTTCTGTTTTGGGTTTCTTTTGCTTTTGTTTGTTTTGTGTGTGTGGTGATATTGTGTCCTGCAATATATTGTGCACCTTAATAAACTTATCTGGGGTCAGAGAATGGAACAGCCTCTAGACAGACATAGAGAGCAGAAAATGGTGGCACACACACCTTTAATCCTAGAATTCTGGAGGCAGAGATCCATCTGGATCCATCCGAATCTCTGTGAGGAGTTCAAAGCCACACTGGAAACAACCAGGCATGGTGACACATGCCTTTAATCCCAGGAAGTGATGGAAGAAACAGAAAGGTATATAAGGCATGAAAACCAGGAACTAGTCTGTTAAGCTTTTAGGCTTTTGAGCAGCAGTTCAGCTGAGATCCATTCGGATGAAGACACAGAGGCTTCCAGTTTGAGGAAACAAGATCAGCTGAGGAATTGGTGAGGTGAGGAAGCTGTGGCTGGTTCTGTTTCTCTAATCTTTCGGCGTTCACCCCAATACCTGGCTTTGGGTTTGTTTTCATTAATAAGACCTTTTAAGGTTCATGTTACATGTGTCCCACAGTTTAACCAAGGCCATTGGTGTGACCCTAAGTTTGCAACTACTTTGTAAGAGCCTGGCAGGCTCACCAGTGAATGCACAGCAAAATGCCATCTCTCCCCCTTTCCCAGAATCCATTTGTCATCGGTAGTTGAGTAGTAAGTGATTTGATCCTGTGAGTTCCTTTTATAATTGACTGCTAGGAGGGTACAACCTCTGTGGACCAGTGCCAGTACGTGTAGCTGCTATGAGTTGCCCTCCTGCTCAGAGGATAGTAGTTTATAACCCCTCTCCATCCTCTGGCACTGCTTTCTTGCTCCCTGAGTCATAAGGGTGTGTTGTAAACACCATGTCTACAGCTGTGATTTCAGCTGTCCTTTATTCTTACCACCTTTTAAACTTGCTCATCTTATAAGCCACAAATATTTATTTCTAAAAGAGTAATAGCAAGAGTTCTTTCTTGATCATCATACTGGAGATAACATTATCTTATAGATTTTGTTTCTTTTGGTATGAAGAAAATATAAATATTTGAAAGTGGTAATGACAGGCAAAGTGACTGGAAGTTTTCTATGATGAACATCATTAATGGTTTCTAGTTTAATTTTCCTAATGAGGTTAGATGACAAGATCATAGTCATGGTGATACTTCCATACAAATTGTGACAGCAGGATGGTTAATAATACATGAACATCTGACTTCAGATGGCTACACCTGAGTTCATCCTGTGAGATTTCTTTTTCATTTAGACTATCTTTTTAGACTACAGTTTCCTCAAATGTAAGTGGAATAATAACAAGCTTTTTCTTGTAGATGTGTTTAATTGGTAAATGTAAGTCAGTATCTTTAGAACTTGCTATGTATAGGTATTGGTTGGAAGTGTTTAAAAAAGTGTCTAGGGCCCTGTACCCAGAGTTTTAATTCACTAGATCCAAAGTGAGACCTCAGATGCTGCATTCCAAAGAACATTCATGTGGATGTTGCCAATCAGTACCTCACTTTGAGAGCTGCTGAGCTAGAATACACTGTGGTAACAAACAGTTCCAAACATTAGTGGGTTATCAGACAGATGAATGTGTGTACACAGCAAAACAATGTGGTCTCTAGAGGGACACCCCTGGCTACCAGAGGCTGTAGCATCCTTCCATGGTCATCACAGAGGGGGAAGGGCACAAGATGAATCATGAGCTGGCCCTTAGGATGTCTCATTGGAAGTGTTCACTTAACACTGGCTATTATTAGTAAAGTTTTACGTAATTTCTGTTTCCGATAACAGCACTGGCTAGGGCTAGGGAGCTTTTCAGGGGGGCACACTGTGTTCTGAAACTTCTTCAAGTGTACAGTTGTGGAAGAAAAAGACTGGCAAGGAAGGAAGAATGTTCTCCTCGTTGCCGTGCTGTTGTGAAATAGAACTCATTCTTCGTTTCTCCCGTGTCATCCTTGAGTGACTTCAAACACTTTTCTTTGTACAAAGGATCCTGTCTCTGGATTCTTCCCAGCCTCCATTTCTGGATTCTATTTCTGCACTCTTGTCTTCTGTGTCAACATGAGGGCTAAGAATGATTGATTAGGAGATTATTTGAAGTATTTACACATATCCTTTTCCATAATACTAAAACCAAAGTCCTTTAGTGTTAACTTTTTTGAGTTTTCCTTTGCTCTCAAAGTCCCCTCTTCACTCACCTTCATCTGTGACAGCCCTGAGTTTACATCTCTTACTCCTTTCTTAGACTAGATAATTTCTGGGGAAAGTATTGTTGAAGGATGGTAGAAATGTCTGATGCTACATTCGTCTCAAAGGTATTGGAGAAATACAAGATACTACAAATGAAACTCTGAAAAAGCATATCACACCAGAGGAATTACTTTCTTCCACTTTGGCTTCATACAACCATAATTCCATTGATGATCTCTTTGTGTTCAGAAATTTATAGTGATTGCACTAGCCAATTTTTCCCTGAGTCTTCCTACCTTGTTTTAAATCCCTTTTAGAGAGACAGGAAATTACAGCTGGACAATCCCTGGATCTGGGGCCAGGTGAATCCACAGCCAAGTCTCTGCTCTTTTTCTCGACAACCTGTGGGACTTTGAGGACATTTGATTTCTGTAGGCTTAATTTTTATCTATAAAGTAAGAACAACTGCAAAAAAAAAAAAAACCCTCAATTTTAGCTAAAAAACACCGTGTATCACTTTTCTTTATTGCAAGAGCCGTTGGAAGTTTAAACAGGAGGTGGCAAGACCAGTGAGAGCTACGCAACTGTAATTAATTAATGAGATATGTGGGTCAGCTCTTTACAGTTTTGTTTTCAGCTCATTTGTGCTGCCAAAAGATGAATTTTCAGTCTCCAGGGACTAGGATTAGCAGTATGAAGGACTTGAAGTGATCTTTCTTTCTTAGCAAGACTGCTTTTTAAAAACAAAACAAAACAAAAAAACTCTGTTTAAGTGGTCAAGTTGATTTGCCGCATACTTGTAGATTTTCCTTCATATTTCTAAGTATTTGCTTTTCAGTATATATGTGACATGGTGCATACTTTAACATACTGATAAGCATGGTCATAACTATGCAGAAAGTCAAACTTCTTGTCTTTGTGGTTAGGAAGGTTCGATGTTCAGGCAGAGCTCCTACTCCAGAAACAACAGTAGGAAAGAATGCATAAATATATTTTACAGTACCAGACTGTGGCTGTAGTTGAGCATCTGTAGTGTGAGAAAGGCATTTTTCTTGTCCTGGAGAAATGCATTATATGAACACTGCAGTGGGCAGAAGTGTTATCTGGAAGATGGTGTCTTGGAATGCATGTTTATAAGATATAGGTGGGGTGGGGTGGATTCCAGTCATGTTACCCGCATGACTCATATCAGATGGGTCTTATCAGAAGACCAGACTAAGACAGACAAGAATAAATAATCCTCAGTCCAGAAGCTACAATGTTAAACAAAACTCCAAAATGCATCACTTTCTGTAGTCCATTCTCTCTCAGACTTTTAGAAAAAGAAGCTAAAGGACTGAATGCCTTATGGCCAGTTTATGACTATTTTGTCAGAGGAATCTTTACATTGGGATTTACTTTCCAAAAGTCAAGGCTTTAGCATCATAAACTCCAAGGAAAGCACAGAATAGCAGTGTATTGCTTTTTGTACCCCAGTTGCCACATTTTAAGAAAACCCTTTAGTCACATAAAGTATTCTCTTGCCTGTGCTCAGGTTTACATGTGCTTTGTAAAAGGAGGAATTGATAGACTTTCCAATTCAGTCCATGTGAGTAGGAGAAGGGAAAACTAAGAAGCCTATTCACAAAGATAAATGTAATATATGTGTGAACCAGCATCAAATTGTGTTCAGCAAGCATAGAACCTGCAGACAATATATGGGACAATGTGATGGTTTTTCTTTCATAAGATGGTTGGTTTAGATCAGCTGTAGAGAAAGAGAGATACTCAAATAGGGTAAACATATGAGGAAGAGTGAGTAAAAATTCAGTGCTTAGTTATCAAACTTAGTAAAAAAAAAAAAAAAAGATACCCCCCTACTTTCTTTCCCAAAAGACATCGAAGTTAAGGTCTAAGCCAGTGGTTTTCAACCTTCCTAATGCTGCAACCCCTTAATACAGTTCCTCATGTTGTGGTGACCCCCAACCATAAAAATATTTTCATTGCTCCTCTGTAATTGTAATTTTGCTACTCTTATGAATCCTAATGTAAATATCTGATATGCAGATGGTCTTAGGCGACCCCCGTGAAAGGTTTATTCGACCCCCAAAGATGTTGTGATCCACAGGTTGAATGTATTCTAAAAGGGATTATATATCATTCAGTGGTTAAGCAGAGACCACCAAGTATGCTGTTGCTTAATACTTTGGGATATGTGTCTTGCCAGCAATTCTTCTGTCTTGCTCTCAGTCTCTGTTTAACCCACCTGGCCTATTTGTAACTTAATTGGTTTTAGGAGCTTGCTGGACATACTCTTAATGTTACTTAACTTCTTTTTGACTTTCCTTCCCACCAGTAGATCTGTTGCTGCATTTTTTTTTCTTTAGAGAAAACCAGAGGGATGGTTGTTACAGTAATTACTAGGAAAAATCAACATGCTATATGTTGGTTGGAAACTGTTGTTTTCCAAAGTACATCTGTGAGTATAGGTTTTTCTTCAGCCTTTATTGCCTTCATCCCTCACCACTGGTTTTGGTATTTAGGACTTCCATCTCTGCCAGGACTAAGTAATTTTAATTTTAGCTGGGTTTTGAGACTTATATCCATCACCAAATGTTTAATCCAACTGTGACCTGCAGGTCTTTTTAGATGTCCTATGTAGAAATTCCTTTGACAATTCTGGCTCACATCTAGAACTGTTGGCTGAGAACCTTAGAGAGTTGGCTCTCAAACCTAGCTTCCTTCACTTCCCCAAGACTGTCCATGCTGGGCCCAGTACAGAAAGCAAGGGGACTAACGATGTCTTTACCAGGTAAAGAGGGCTCTGGATATTACTGTCAATGCACAGAGTCCCTATGGCATGGCAAAGTTGGAAAGATTTATCTCAACTGAAAGAAAACTAAGTTATGGTCTTAAAAGAGATTGTGATATGAGAAAGAGAGGGAGGGAAGGAGGGAGGGAGGGAGATACAGCATGGGGAGTGTGCCATTAAAATACACCTGTACTTTCTGCCTATTATGGGTGGGATCATTCTGAGATTGCTAGAATAGTGAAGGAACAGGACAGAGTTCCTAAATTTAGGCCTAAATCTTATGTAGTTCTTTACTACTGATAATGGCATGCAGCAGGTATGAAAGCTACTCTTAGGATAAAACTGGGCAGCAATCATTTTGAAGAATTAGTGCATGAGTTCTGTGCTATTTATTGTTTCTTTCTTATTTTTTTATCTCTTTACCTCCTTCCCTCTCTTTTTCCCTGTCTCACTTTTTTCATTCTTTCTTTTTCCCTTGGGGAAGGGGTGCTGGAGATCTCTCTCAAACTCATCTCTAGTAATCTGTAAGACATCTTTGCAGTTGGAATGCTTGTGAATGACTTCTTTATACCTTTGTGTTTTAATGTAGCTGAAATATCGATGACACTCCCAAGTATTCTGTGTGTTTTAGAAACCTCAAGTCTGAAATGAAATGCAATACCTTAAAAGAATGTAAATAGAATTTGTGGTAGGTTGGATAGAAGGTTATACTTTAGAGAAAATCACTGGATTTCCTAATTTTCAGAAAATTGAAATAAATGAACTACTACTTTAACTTTTAGTAACCAATATATAGAAATGAAAAATATATTCTTAATGAAAGTTAGTAAATACCTAGAAGCAATAGTAACAAAATTGATTCTTATCAAATATTTACAATGAAAGTAAAATAAATATATGATCATCATGTACTTATTACTCATGTAAAATACCAAATCTCATATAACCTTGATGAACTATCATAATCAAGGGAATACCAAAAAAATTAAAACTCTGAGAGGGTTAGGTTTGGGACCTTGTCAAGATCCATGTTGTTGCATAGTTGCTTCCCAAAGGTTTTGCCTTCAGTACTTCGGCAGACAAATGTGTAAGTTGAAGAGTGTGCGCGCGCGCACGCGCGCGCACACACACACACACACACACACACACACACACACACACACACACTGCATGAAAATCACAGAACTTTTATTTCAGTTCTTCAGAGTTTCTTTAGCTTTCTTTTCTTTCTTTTCTTTCTTTCTTTCTTTCTTTCTTTCTTTCTTTCTTTCTTTCTTTCTTTCTTTCTTTCTTTCTTTTCTTTTCTTTTTTTTTTTTTTTTTGAGACAGTTTCCTGTCCTGGAACTCACTTGATAGCCCAGGCTGGCCTGGAACTCACAGAGATCCACCTGGCTCTGCCTCCCAAGTGCTGGGATTAAAGGCGTGCACCACCACTGCCCGGCCTTCTTTAGCTTTCTTAAGGAGACAAAAGTAGAGAATGTTACAAAACCTTTTAGCTTTCCCTAGAACAGCTTTTGAGGTGAATAACAGTCCCAACTGGTCCATTTTACTTGGGAAGCCATATTCCTTAGACAGATAGTTTCACAAAGAATAAAATATTAAATTTTAAGATATCTCAAGCTGCTCAAATATGCTTGTGAGCCCAAAGTAATGAAAAAGAATCATTCTCAAGGAAGTCATGTTCCTTTTTTTTTTTTTTTTTTTTTTGATTTTTCGAGACAGGGTTTCTCTGTGTAGCTTTGTGCCTTTCCTGGAACTCACTTGGTAGTCCAGGCTGGCCTTGAACTCACAGAGATCCGCCTGGCTCTGCCTCCCGAGTGCTGGGATTAAAGGCGTGCGCCACCACCGCCCGGCCATGTTCCTTTTTTTAATTTAAGAATTTTTTATTTATTTTACATATCAATCACAGATTCTCCCTCTCATCCATCCTCCTGCTTCTCCCCATCCTTCCCTCGCAACCCAATCCCCCTACCCCTCCTCCGAAAGGGCAAGGCCTCTTTCTAATGCTTTAATTAGGGGCACAACCCCTCATTTTTACACTGCTGAGTTTGGGTAATTTGGTTGTTAAGTACCAACAGGTTTTCATGCAGACAGTATGCAAAAGAGAGGCCAGTAATAGGATGTACCATGGTGTTCCTTGGGCCACTGTCCTGGCCACTTTGTAGATAGAGAACAGAACATCAGCATGTGTACTGACCACTATGGGGCAGGTAGGGAGACCACAATCAGCCAACAAACACCATTCAAGATTGGAAAGCAAATTTAACAAGATATTTCCTGTGATTCATGGAAATCAGAATCCCAATTCCGATAGGTTTATGATGTATAGAAAACATGGGGCTGGTTGTGAAGAGCATGGGTTGTTTTGTTTGCAGTTAATAAACTTTGTTGCAGCCATCTTAGGTTTACTGAGAAAAATAAGAAAATACTGAAAAATTGGATATATTCTCTCTACTTGACCCAAAGTCTTACTATTGAAAGTTTGCCACAAAGTTAAGGTAAATTTGTCAGCATTTAGGAACCAATATTAATATGAATGGTTTTATTAGAGCCCGTTGTACATATTAGTGGTGACTGTGTATAATAGCACTTGGGTTGCTGATACTGACATATGTCATCATTAGAATGCAATGCAAAATAGTTTCACTGCCCTCAATCTTCCCTTTGTTTCCCTTCATCCACTGCTCTCTGCCTAGACACCTGGACACCATCCGTGTTTGTGCTGTCTCCACAGCACTGCCTTTTCAAAACCCGGACTTCTACAGTTTTCAGAGGGACTTGACTTTGTAAAATGCATTAAGCTTCCTGTATATCATTTTATTACTTGATATCTCCTTCCTTTTTGTTGCTGAAAAATTCCATTGTAAGAATATTCACAGTATTTTTTTTTCATTTGCCTATAGAAGACAACTTTGTTGATTCAAATTTTAATCAGTTGAGATTAAAGCTGCTCCAAGCACATTGTACATATTTCTTTGTTTTGGTGTAAGTTTTTAACTCATTGGCTACCTGATACACTGATTATTGGATCACATAGGACTATATTTAGCTTTTTTAGAGGGCTTTAACTGTATAAGAAGCTATCTCATCTCAAGATCATGTCTTTGTCCCATCTCAGTATTTTCTTTGTTTCCTAGGAGACTGTGGTTCTCCTGTGTCCTTCACAAGAGGAATGATATCCAATATTCCTTTTCCAAGAGCACGTAAGTTCTTATATCTTTAGGGCTCTCATCCCGGGCAGAAAAAACAAAACACAGATGAACATAAGCAACCTTCATTGTGTGCAACTTCCATGTCACATTTTCCTTTCAATCAAACAACTCTCTGATGAGTTAGCCAAGTTTCACACAGCTGGTCTGTCGGTCGGTGAAGCAGATGGATGGGCACTTTAAATCTTATCCAGAATAATCACCACAGGTGAAATAAGTAAAAACATAAACTAGTTTTTTCTCCTAATTCAGATTAGGTATTGTGATGTCTAACTAGGTTGATATGGGACACTTTCTGATAATGCTGTCATTTAAAAGGTTGGCATTATCCAATCCTATAACTTAAAGGAAGTATTATAATGGTTAGTTTATTCTTTAAAAATTTGATGACACACAACTAGTCAGAAGACATCTGCCTTTTAAAACACCTTTCTCAAATCTAAAAGTAGAACAAGTAAGCAGTGATGCTCATTAAAACTAGAGAAAACTCTTAAGACAAATATTGTCTGTTAGGAGTAACTTTATACATCTGTTTGCTGCATTTAAAGGGGGGTTTTTGTGTGTATGGAAGTTATTCATGCATATAAAATGCTACATAAATATTTCAATAATTTTCTTTTTTCTACAGAAAAATTAAGTACTGGGAGGAAATACTAAAATTAGAGTCAATCTTTGAAATGGAAAAAGATTAAAGGTTTTCCAGAACTGCAGGATGATGCTTCAGTTAAAAATTTCCTGACCATTCCTCAGTTCCTTGGAGTAACCCCAAAGCCACCAAGTGGCTTCTGGCCATGTGCACATTTCTGGACACACTTGACATATTGTTCACAAATGCTGCGTGGTGTGTAAATGATGAGCTGGGATCCTTGGTGTGTCCATGCTCCCCTCTTTCAGCTAGTTCCCAGATAGCACCACATTAAGGAATTGCAAATTTTTCTGTTCAGCACCTGTATTTATTGTCAAAGAGTTCCACACCAAACTGAACAGCTTAAAACAAGGCATTTCAATGCCTCATGTTTCTAGAGGTTAGACAGCCAACAGTGTTGGCACCCCTCAGGTCTGCAAAGGATGTCCCTTCCTTGCCACTTCCTAGATTCTAATGGTTTGTCAGCCTTATACATCTTGGCTGATAGCTTCCCTACTCCAATTTCAACCCATACCCTAGCTTTCTCTTTGTTTATCCTGTGTTTTGGTGTAACCATCTTGTTATAAACATATCATTTGTATTGAATTAGAGAGTCACATCACTCCATTATGACCTATTTCCTTAATTGTACCTGTAACCTTGTTTCCAAACAAGGTCACATACTAAGGTACTGAGAAATAAGATTTGAATATATCATTATGTGTGTGATACACGATTTAACCCAGAATAATACTCTTTTCTGTTTTCTGGGCATATCAGGCAACTTTCTTTTTGTAGAAGACAGCTCTTGCTCTGTCATTAAATTAATTCCAGCATGTTTTTGTGCCATCGTGGATATCATGTCAAATACTCAGTGCTTGGCTATAGCCTACTTGTGTGGATGTGGAAGCCCAAATACATTCCTATAGGGGTCCTTACCTAAGATTTTACGAGTTATAGAAAAAAAGAGACTCTACTCCATTGGCAATAGAAAGCACATGTAATGTGAGACACAACAATACTCATTTCCAATATTCATAGAGGAGAATCTTCTCAGAGTAAGCAATCAGCAAGCAGAGATAAGCCATACAAAAGAGTCTCTTTCACTGAAGTTCTATAAAGCTGCTTCTTGCTTCAGTTACATTGAATAGTTCTTTTCTTTTACTTGCAGAAATAAAAACAAAACACAACCAATAAAATTATCTGGGGATCTCTAACTTCTGGAGTGGGACAGTTGCCAAGGTGAGGATGTTCTTTATATGCTGACCCAGGGAATTGTATGAGGAAACAAGTTTCACAAGGGATCAAACAAGCTGGGATTTCTGCACATGTCCTCAGTTCACAAACTCTGGACTAGGGGCTCGTGAAGCCCAAATTAAAGAACGTTAGTTTTATGCTTCCATTTCTGGATGTGTGAAAATGAGTCCCCGACATGTGAATTTCAAATTCATACTTCTCTTCTTTGGCTTATCTTTTCCATATGTAATGATTTCATTTGAGGAACTGAAGTTTTTAAAAGTAGTCTACTATAAAGTGTCTTCTTTTGGTTCTTTTTAAATACTCATGGAGGCTATGCTACAGATTATTCATGTTGAGAATGAGTATGCTTTGTAGTGCATGAACTCTTTATCATTACAAATGACTTTCTTTCTGAACAATGCTTCATGTCTTCTGTGTGGCTTTTCTTGCTTTATTACATATAATTCAGCTTTTATATTGCTACTTTTTAAACCTTTTATCCTTCTTTGTCCTTGGATTTAAATTGCCTTTGCTATAAGTGCCATATGACACGAATTTGGTCTCCTACTTAGAGCACTCAGCTCACATGTACTTTATGTAATTATTAATAAATTTAATATTTATAAGATTATTATTTACTAACTACTATCCCAAATCTCATTTTATTGTGTTCCCTCTTAGTCTTCTCTTCCATTGTTCAGATATTCTTTCGTTAGGGATTCTTTTTTTCTACCCTTGTTGGCTATACAAAAAAAAGCATATTATATTACATTAAATTATCAGGATCCAAAATAAGTTAGTGCATTTTGTTCCTTTTGGAGGAATCTGTTCTGAAGGTGGAGCAAAGCACTATGGCTGCTCTTCACAAAACTCTCTTTTAAGACAAAGGAGAATGCTCTCAGTAGCATGGAGGAAATTTTAATTCATGTAAAATGGAGAGGTGTTGCACTTTGCAGATAATGGAAAAGAAGCTAAACTGAGAAGTGAAGTGGATGAAGTGAAAAGCACAGAGCTGAGAAGCAGGCACAGGATGTCCAAATCTCAGTCTTAGAACTGATTTTCACACTGAAAAGGAAAGACAAACCTGTGCAGGAAAACAGTGAAACAAAAGACAGTGAAGAAAAAGTATTATGAAATGGAGATGGAAAACAATAGCCATTGTCCATTTTAAATAGCTTCATTCCTGCAGTAGAGAAAAGCAGACATTTTTTGAAACTATAGTCCAAGCAGGATCTTTGTGAAGACCCTAGTGCTACAAAGTAACTGTTAATGTTTTATGAAGCAAAATTAGGATAATGTATTCTAGTTTTATTGAAACGGAAACAAAATCTGCCTGTGGCTTAAGATGGTTATGTACTTTCTTACCTTTATCTTAAAAAAAAATCAACACCAATATTTAGCTGTGTAGAAAGTTAAAGCACTTCTAGGGGCTTGTAAAACTATAGGTACTGTGCTGGCTAGTTTTATGTGAACTTGACCCAAGCTAGAATTATCTGAAAGGAAGGAACCTCAATTATGAAAATACCTCCATAAGATCTAGCTGAAAAACATTTTCTTAATTAGTGATTGATGGAGGAGGACCATTTGTGGGTGGTGCCATCCTTGGGCAGGTGGTCTTGGGTTCTATAAGAAGCAGACTGAACAAGCCATGATGAGCAAACCAGTAAGCAGTGTTCCTCCATGGCCTCTGCATCAGCTCCTACCTTGAGGTTCCTGCCCTGTTTGAATTCCTATCCTGATTTCCTTCGATGATGAACAGTGATCTAGAACTACAAGATAAACAAACCCTTTGCTCCCCAAGTTGTTATGGTCATGGTGTAAAATTACCACAATGGTAACCCTAACTAAGACAGATACCAAAACATTTTCTATCAACAAATGCAGGCATCTATTGGACACAGTAGGTATAACAGAGGTGGCAATGGATTTCTTAAATGACTAAAAATAGTTAATCAGATTTCAGAATGCTTCTCACTTGGGAAGTATTATTAGATATTTTCATAAAACTAGTCAACCAGGATTTTTTTTTATGAACAGAAAAGAGTTGTAAGAGACATATGATAGAAATTTCTAGTACTTCAGCACATGAAAATTCTCTCAATTATACCATAATATGCTTTCTAAGAATTAGGTTACTAATTTGTTGATGTGGAACATAACTGAGTTCAAGTCTTACATTTTTGGTCAAAGTTCCAAATATCTAGCTCTCATCTCCTTTATATTTCAGCCCTTTAAAATGACAGAATTTTGGTTCAATGGTGTCTAGGAAAAATTATTTATTTATGTATTTAAATTTTTACCATTATTTAACTAATGACAATTAGAATATATTGAGCATTATGAACAGTTCAGCTACAAGTGTCATTTCTAATACAAATGAATCCTGAAGCTGAGAATATTCAACTTGGTTAATCCAAAGGTAGACACAAAAGATTCATGGAAGTATAAACACATTTAAAGCTTGTAGAATTACTTGTGAAGCAGAAATACTATGGAAAATCCATAACAATTGTGATCAGATGTATTTAACTCTATTCAGTTTGGATATTAGTGTTAATGGTAATAGCATGCACCTGTTGCTATGAGCTACTAAACTATTCTTGCTTACTCTCAAAAAAGTTAATAAACTTTCCAAAAAACTTCTAGAAGCAGTGATATCTCTAAACCACAGCAATGACCCACAAGACAGGATATCACTAAGATACTTATAACTTTGGATGTAACCAAAAGCTGTATAATAGGATTTAAGGTCTCTTCAATAGTGTGTGTGTGTGTGTGTGTGTGTGTGTGTGTGTGTGTGTGTGTGTGTGTGTTTGATTGTGTAGGCCAGCAGACAACATTGAGTGTCATTTTCAGGAGTCATCCACTTTAGTTTTGGATGTAAGGTCTCTACTTTGCCTCGAGCTCACTGAGAAGGTTAGGCTGGCTACTGCTTCCCTAGTACTGGGATTACAAGTACATGTCATCAACTGAACTATATCCACCAGCCCAAACCATACAGATGGGTCATTTTTAATTATAAGGAATTTTAATTTACATTTTAATGAATCACTAAAAGTCTTATTGAAAGAACTGAGTCTTTTTTTTTTTTTTTTTTTTGGTTTTTCTAAACAGGGTTTCTCTGTGTAGCTTTGTGCCTTTCCTGGATCTCACTCTGTAGACCAGGCTGGCCTCGAACTCACAGAGTTCTCACAGAGGCCTGCCTCTGCCTCCTGAGTGCTGGGATTAATGGCGTGTGCCACTGCTGCCTGGCTAGAACTGAGTCTTTTACAAGGTATTTAAAATTAGAAAAGAATAATAAACAGCTACAATAGATATTATCTGCATTGAGTCACTCTTTTCCTCATTTTTATTAGTTCTCTGAGAATTCCATACAATGTGTTTGATCATATTCATCCTCCAACCCAACTCCCCCAAGATCCATGCCCCTTTCCTTGCCCACAGAATTGTATGTCTTCTCTTTTCTGTAAACCACCAAGGGCAATTTGTACTGTCCATATACTTTTGAATGTGTGGTCTTCCAATGGAAACTTTGTTGACCTACCAGGGGTCACCTTTAAAAACAAAAGCTTAATTCTCTCTTCCCCAGCAGCTATCAGTTGCCAGTAGCTCCTCAACTAGAGGTGGGATTTCATGCCCATTTCCGCTTTCCATGTTAGTGTTTTGTCTGACTTGAATCTTAGCTGGTCTTGTGAATGCTGTTGTCACAATGCACCATGAGTCCGCATGTACGGCCTTCTTTCTCTCTTGACAAGAGAATCTGAGATACAGATATATATTTATATCTATCCTATTTAGGGCTAAGAATTCTGCAATCTCTTATTCTTTGCCCCTTGACCAGTTTTGGGCCTCTGTGTTAACTCTCATCTTCTGCAAATAAGCTTCTCTGATAAGGATTGAGAGATGTACTAATCTATGTCAGGTTAAGTCATTAAGAGTCAGTGAGTCAGTTTAATACTATGTTCAATTAAGAAAATAATTGTAGTAGGTTCTCCTCTAGGGATTCTGACCCACCTAGCCATAGGTGTTTGTTTTTGTTTTTGTTTTTTGTTGTTGTTGTCTTGATCCTATAATGGTGTCACTATAGCTTTCAACTTGTGGAATGGGTTTTAAATCCAATAAGACAGTGGTGTCATTATTATTTATACCAGTGAGTATGTTTTACCAGACCAGTGGTTACTGTAGCCCATGGGGCTCACATCCAGGTAAGACTGATGGCCATTTTTCTTCTCTAGTGGAGTACATAGATCCTACCAGCAACCTGAGAGTTAGCCAGTAAGGATGAAGTTTTCATTTGAATAGAAGCTTGATTTCTCTATGCCCCATGACTCAATTATATGGCATTTTCATCAATAGGATCTTACTGTCAAGTTTTGGATGGTAATATAATATGTAATGTTTGGGGTATCTATGGGACTCCACTGGCAATCCAAAAGATTCTGTTATAGGGTAACTCCATTTAAATTGATCACACACACACACACACACACACACACACACACACACACACACACACAGAGGCTTCTACAATAGTAGGCTCCCATATGATTTAACATTTCCTTCTATCTTGCCTTTAAATATTTTCCTGTAAACGAGAGGCTATAATGACAGTAGCATCATGTACAGTTAATGACACAAAAATGTTCTCATAAGAAATGGCATCTCTATTACATGAGGGGTGTGAGTACAACTACTTCTTACAGTTATTTATCCTATTTTTTATGTATGTGGGTATTCTGCCTTTTTGTGTATCTGTGCATACATGAGTTATAGACATTTGTGATCTGCCATGGAGGTTCTGGGAATTAAACCTGGGTCTTCTGGAAGAACAACAAGTGCTCTTAACCAATGAGCCAACTCTCCAGCCCCACAACTGATTTTTTTCTCATCACTTTCATAACATTTTCTCTGAGATTATTTAAAAAGTAGTTCGTTAAATTAAAATAGTCATCATTCATGCTACTGTGATGACTATTGCATTGTTTCTTCCACTCTGACTAAGAGACTATATGCTTATTCGTACTCATTAAGAATCAAAGAATGTGCTTCCATTCATTTGGTTATTTGTCCCTGTGCTTTATCCAACCTTGGCTTCAACAATTCTCGCTCATATAAACCCTCTTCTTTCTCACTAATTAGACTCCCAGTGCTCCACCAGGGGCCCAGCCGTGGATGTCTGCATCCAGATTCCTCAGTCCTTGGATGGGGTTTATGGCACAACTATCAGGGTGTCTGGCTATCCCATCACCAGAGTAGGTCAGTTCCTGCTGTCTCTCGACCATTGCCAGCAGTCTTTTGCGGGGGTATCTTTGTGGATCTCCGTGGGCCTCCCTAGCTCTCTGCTTCCTCCCCTTCTCATGTGGTCTTCATTTACCATGGTCTCCTATTCCTTGCTCTCCCTCTCTTTTCTTGATCCAGCTAGGATCTCCCACTCTCTTTCCCTCGACCGTCGCCCTTCATTGTTCCCACTCATGACCAGGCTGTTCATGTAGATCTCGTCCATTTCTCTGTGTCTTTTTTGGGGTCCCGTTTTCCAGGTAGCCTCACTGGTGATGTGAGTAGCAGTCCAGTCATCCTTGTTCCACATCTAGCATCTTCCTATGAGTGAGTACATACCATATTTGTCTTTCTGAGTCTGGGTTACCTCACTCAGGATGATTTTTTCTAGATCCATCCATTTGCCTGCAAACCTCATGATGTCATTGTTTTTCTCTGCTGAGTAGTGTTCCATTGTGTATATGTGCCACAATTTATTTATCCATTCTTCAGTTGAAGGGCATCTAGGTTGTTTCCAGGTTTTGGCTATTACAAACAATGCTGATATGAACATAGCTGAGCAAGTGCTCTTGTGGTATGATTGAACATTTCTTGGGTATATGCCCAAGAGTGATATAGCTGGATCTTGGGGGAGATTGATTCCCAATTTTCTAAGAAAGCGCCATATTGATTTCCAAAGTGGTTGTACAAGCTTGCATTCACAGGATCTATGAACCAAAGGCTGAGGGGCCCCCAACTGGATCAGGCCCCCTGAATGGGTGAGACAGTCATTTGGCTTGATCTGTTTGGGAGGCAGCTGTGCGTTGGTGCCGGGTCCTGGGTTCGTTGTATGAGTTGGCTGTTTGAATCCTGGGACTTATGCAGGGATGCTTGGG
The DNA here is from genome assembly GCF_049852395.1 of Peromyscus maniculatus bairdii. NCBI lineage: Eukaryota > Metazoa > Chordata > Mammalia > Rodentia > Cricetidae > Peromyscus > Peromyscus maniculatus. The sequence goes on from NC_134858.1 coordinate 79,250,524, forward strand.
TCGGTCTGGGAGTGGGGGAATGGACCTGCCTGGACTGAGTCTACCAGGTCGATCCCGGTCCTTGGGGGAGACCTTGATCTGGAGGAGGTGGGAATGGGGGGTGGGCTGGGGAGAGGGGGAGGGGGGCGAGAAGGGGAGAACAGGGGAATCTGTGGCTATTATGTTGAACTGAATGGTGTTGTAAAATAAAATAAAATAAAAATAAGAGAAAAAAAAGAATCAAAGAATGTTAAATGATATAGAAATTTCTGTATATTTCATCTTTTCAATAAACATACCTTAATATTTTAATTTTAACAATATTTCTATAAATTCACTTTGATGAAACTTTTGGCTCACAGATTCACAATTTCAAATAATTTCTTTTCTTATTAAATTAAGAAGTATCTGACTTTAAGCTTTCCAAGGCTTATTCTTTTGTCATTTAATGTGAGTAATAGTTCTGGAAAAAAAAAAAAGCACAAAGTGATTTGCTCTTTTTCTTGAGGTAAAATGATCTGGTGATTCAGTTTTTAAATTACGTTCAGTTGGCTGTATTGTAATTTGCATCTCAATGACACAGTCATGGTTTGTGTAGTGATGGAATGAATCTGAGTCTTTGCTTGTTTTTGCCAAAATTTTAATGTGAAATAAAAGCCAGAGTTTTTTTTTTTTTTTGTAGGCTTACAAAATGTAATGGATACACATATTGCAATATTTTCCCAATAATCTTAAGTATAAATAAATAATGTTAAAAGTGTTATTACTTAGAGCAATGGGGCTCATGGGTGGGATGCATGGTATCTGTGAACATATATATCTCATAAAAACTTACAGGAACCCAAATAGAGTCATAAAAGAGCTTCATAAATGTTTCTATAAAGTTGGGTGTATGCTTTTCTACTTGTGTGCTTTGAAAATTTCCAGTAGAGATGTGTAGAAACAGAATTGAACCTGGTTTTTAAAACGTAAAATAGATGAATTCTCTTCAGTGCTCTCAAAGCCCTCACGAGGGCTCTTCTCTGGCCATTCCTGGTACATTTCCAAGAGTCTCTTTTTTCTTCTCTGGAAACTGGCTACTGACTCCCTACAATGTAAAACCTTACCTCATAACTTATCTTGGGGCAAATAATTGATACTTGACAGATAAAATGTAGATGTCCCACATGTTGGAAATTTGATAATTTATGTGACACATGAAAATAATAGCAGTATCAGAAAAAATTAAAGGGGTGTAGATTTAAGAGATTTAGGTTTACAGATTGATTTTTTTCATTATTTTAGCTTTTTTGCCTTGAAGAAACCTCTAGTTCTTAGTTTCATCTAGTGAAAATACTAAAGACTACTGTATATTATGCTAGTATGAGCGACAAACTCAACAGTTTTCTCCTATAGAACCTGCCAGGTAGTACTCGCAGGTGGCCCTACACTTGTTACAGTCACTGAATAGTCAGTCAGCATCCTGGTATAGTATTTCTGCCAATAATTTTAACTAGCAAAAGGTGACAATGTATTTAATCTGTTAAAAGCATTTGATCATAGCACTGGGGAGTAATCAGGCCATAGAAGGCTCTTGTGGGGCTCTGTGCCTGGAATTCATAGTTTATCTATTTGAAAGACTGAACAACTATAACCAGCTCAGCAATCTTTTACATTTCATGTTTATTTATGTCCATATTGCTCTTTTTCATTGAAGACAGAACCATGGGATGTGAGAACAGAGTATTAGCATTTACTGAAGATTGTTTATGAATAGTGACCCAGTTTAGTTATTCCCAGGCTCGGTAATCTCTGTGTATCACTGTGACCAGCGATGATGTCTGGGTGCTGTGGAACACAGTGGATGATGACACACTTCCTAAGCCTCTCTCTTGCTGAATGCAGCCAAAATGCTGCACATGAATCTAAACAGATGTTCCTGTTGTTTAGGCCGATGAAGTTTATAGAGTGCATGTTTATCTTTTAAAAGAGAATGTGGAGAGTTCATTCAGTCTTGAGATCCAATCTTTCCGGACATTGGAGTGCCTAGTAAAGTTTGAACAGAAACTGGAAGAGCATATGAAGTCATTTGGGGGATGTCAGAAATGATAGTCCTTTCCTAGTGGGTAGGAAAGAAACAAGACACATGGAAGTCGTTTGGGCCTAAAATGGTTGATAATTCAAATGGGAGAACATGAAAAACAGTTTGGGTTTTAATCGATTTACTGTGACTTCAAGATAAAGGACACATAGAAATCATTCCCAATGTTATTTTGGTGTATGTAAAATAAAAGCATCAGAATTGCCAACACGTATTTTTTTTTAAATGAAAGTTTCCCGTATCATTAAGTGAGTCATCTCTGATTTAAAGTGCTGGCCACAGGAAATGAAGCCTTTACTTGTCCAATTCAGCATTTGCTGTCTAACAGTTTTAGCAGGGGAGGCAGATATAAGAGTCAGTTACCATGCGGCAGTATGAATCATATGTACAGCCTTTACCTGAGCAAATCTGTCTTTTCTTTACCGTGCATCAGATCACATTCTGATATTGGAAGAATTTGAGCTAGTAAAAGTGAGAATTCTTTTCTCTGGAGTAAACACAGAAAGAAATGGATAGATATCCTAGGCCCTTTCAAGTATCTGTTTTGCATCTGTCACGGAGCGTGTCAGGACTAGGCCAGCAGTGATCTATGCAAGAAGGGCCCTGTGCTTGGTCTCCTGCTTTGGTACTGTTTTGAATTTATTAATGCTTTTTCATAAAAGGCCCCATATTTGCCAATTTATATTGGGGTCCTCAAGTTAGAAAAGACTATTAAACCACCCACTTTTGAGATAGTGGGACAAAATCCTAGGACTATCTGAGAACAGTTAGTGCTATCTGGAGGAGAGGTGAGGATCCCGCTAAGAGATGTGGATGCTGAGAAGGAGTCCAATAACATGGGAATGTCTCTGGAGCACTGAGGTTGCAGGCAAGCATCAGGACAGCTTACTAAGCAAATTATTCCAAGAGCAGGGTTTTAACTTCGTCTTAATTCACCACCTAGAAAATACAACTTAATCCTTAGAGTGACAATGCAGGCCATGGTAGTAGCCCTTACTGTGATAATCATCACTCACAGAATCCTAAACCACAGAAATATATTATTTCATAGTTCTACAGGCCAGGAGTTCAAAATCAAGTGTCAGAACTGACTTCTGGAGGCTCTGGAGACTCTGATCCTGGTCTTTCTCCTTGGCTTCCTGTGCTTGCTGGCAGAGCCTCAGTTCTGTGGCTTGCAGATGGATCACTCCAGTTCCTCCCAATCTCCCATGCACAATGTGCTCTCCCCCATGCCTCCTGCTCCAAATATCCTTCCCCTAGGAGGACTCCAGTCAATAAGTGAGTTAAGGAGCATCTTCCCAAGTATGACCACATCTTAAATTCATCACATCTACAAAGATCTTATTTCCATATAAAGTGTCATTCAGAGGTTTTTCATGGACATAAATTTTAGGGAGACTTTGTTTGTCCCATTAGAGTTACTAGTACTCTATTAAGAAATTATTTTCCTATTTAAGTTATTCTGATCTTGTTCTATTGTTGCAACCATGAACAGCGATATATATATATACACACACACACACACACACACACACACACACACACACATATAGGTATTTTCTGCAGAGATTTAGATTAGCTGGGGTGGGAGGAGGTATTTTCAAAGGTAAATATGACTTGTATAATTATTTTGTGTGTATGTGTGTGTGTATGTGTGTGTGTGTGTGTGTGTGTGTGTGTGTGTGTGTGTGTGTTTGCACATATGAAGGCACATGTATGTCATGGTACATGGAGGTCAGAGGACAACTTGCTGTTTGTCATCTCATCCCATTATGTGGGTTCAAAGTATCATTAGGCCAGCCCAAATAACATTTTTAATAACAATAAAAAGGAAAAGTGCATGGACGGTGCGGTGGGATAATGCTCTTGTACACTATAAAGACTTGTCACTTGAATTGGTTTAATAAAATGCTGACTGGCCAGTAGCTAGGCAGGAAGTATAGGTGGGGCGACCAGACTAGGAGAATTTTGGGAAGAGGTAGAGCAGAGTCAGGAGTAGCCAGAGAGACATAGAGGAATCAAGATGAGAATGTCGTTTTGAGAAAAGTACCAAGCCATGTGGTAGATAAGATAAGAATTATGGGTTAATTTAAGTGTAAAAGCTAGTTAGTAATAAGCCTGAGCTACCTGCTGAGTATTTATAAGTAATATTAAGCCTTGGAGTCAATTATTTAAGAAGTGGCTGCCAGGTATTTGGGAACAGGCAGGCAGGCAGAAGAGAAACTTCTGCCTACAGGATGGCACTCATATGATATGAAGTCACCAAGGCTAATGGGTAGCTAGAAATTCTCTGTCTTTGAGAATTAACATGTATGGAGGATGGAGAAACTCAGCATAGAGTTGGAGGATTTTGGAGATGAAGGACTAAAGGGATATAAATGAGCTGGTGAGGTGGCTTTGTGGGTAAAGCACGTGTCTCTAAGCCTGATAACTTCAGATATATTCCCATAACCCAAATGGTAGAAGAGAACTGACTTCTACAAGTTGTCCTATGACCTGAACCTGTATGTTTTGGCATATAAGTACACACACACACACACACACACACACACACACACACACACACACACGGTGATATATTTTGTACCCTAATAAACTTTCCTGAGCATCAAAGGACAGAGCCAGCCACTAAATTAGGCATAGTGGTCAGGCAGTGGTGGCACATACCTTTAATCCCAGCACTTGAGATCTCATGCCTGTGCTTGGGAAGCACATATGCCTTTAGTTGCAGAAAGTAATATGGCAGGGCAGAGAAAAGTATATAAGGCCTGAGGAAACAGGAACTCTCTCTCTTTAGGTTGAGGATTAAGTAGAGGTAAGAACTAGTGGCTGGCTGTTCTGCTTCTCTGATCTTCCAGCTTTCACCCTGATATCTGGCTCTGGATTTTTTATTATAAGACCATCTAAGATTTAAACAACAACAACAACAACAACAACAACACACACACACACACACACACACACACACACACACACACACACACACTAAATACATATAGTAAAAAAATGAAAGCCCTGAAAGGACCAGGGAAGGAGAGGATTCCTTGAATGGATGTTGTCATCTGGTGGTTGCAGTCATTGGCAATCTTCACAGAAAAGTGACATGAAGACATTTACATTTTTGGAAAATTTCTGAGCAGAAGTAAGAGGCCCAATGTGAAACAGTTTGAAAGTGAGGAGACTAACCAAGAGAAAGTAGGATATAATACAGGAACCTTTATGCCTTTGGGTCAAAGCAGTGGTGATAGAAACACAGGGGTCGATTGAATCTAGAAGAGATGGGACCTGTGAGTTTCGAGAAGCAGGAAGCAAGAGGGAGAGAGTGATGTCAGGGATGGATAGTAGTTTCCTTGTTCTCTGGGAATTAACCAATTAGGCATTACTCTAACCATTTCACAATCATCTGAGGAATTTTCTTTCTATAATATTGGTTCTATTTATATTTGGGGACAGAAAAGTCTTAGTTGTATATGTGGAAGGCAATTTCTGATAAATCAAAGTTCTTTGTTAGCCTCCCAGGATCCATGAATCATAGACAGGAGTGCCACCCTACCTCTAGTTGTCATTAAAAATAGCTCCAGATGGGGAAACCTACAGAGACAACCAGACCAAACTAGTGGCAACTCATGAAATTTAGATCAACAGCTGTGGAGCCTGCATGGGACTGGACTAGGCCCTCTGCAATCAAGACAGTTGTGTAGTTTGATCTGCTTAAGGGTCCCCTGGCAGTAGAATCAGAATCCATCCCTGGTGCATGAGCAGGTTTTTTGGAACCCACCACCTGTGATGGGACATCTCGCACAGCCTTAAGGCAGGGGGAGGGGCTTGGACCTGCCTTTACTAAGTGTACTTCCCCATGGGAGGCCTTGCCTTCTTATAGGAGGAATGGGGGGTGGACTGGGAGGAGGAGGCTGTAGGGGTGGGAGGAGGGAAGAGGGGGATCTTTGATTGATATGTAAAATGAATAAAAATTTTTTTCTTAATAAAAAAATATAGCTCCAGATAATGCCAAAGGTCACTTGCAGACAAAGTTGTCCTGTGTGGAGAACAAGCAGGCAAATGAAAGGCATAGTTAAAGAATGAAAGAGGTCAGTCTATTTCTACAACTTCTATGTCTGTGGTTTCCAGAGTTAGTCTGCTTAAAGACGTTCAAGTGTGGTTGGAGGTAGAAACTGGTGTTTTTTTTTTTTAAAAAAACCTGGTATGGAAACCTCAGCTAGAGATTCCTTAGCTTACACATGGAGAAGGAGGATTTGAGTAAAGGGAAAGCAACTGAAAAGCTTCAGAGGTAGAGAAGATCAGGAACAGACATCCGGGGTCCCCAGTATCTATGATGTATTTAGGAAACGATGAGTTCACCATAGAGACTGTCTCTCCTCATTCTTCTGTGATTCCTAATGAAGGTATCTTAGCAAACTCCCTGCCATCAATTAGTAGACTACAACAGTAAAGAAAACAAAGAAATAGTCCTGGCACTCAAGGGCAATCTTTAGGCTACTTTCCTAAGTTGGTAAGAGTCTGTGAAAAGAAGAAGAAGTAATTTAACTACAACATCTTAAAAACAAATATTTTCCTACTTTCATCTTGAAAAGAGTACTAGAAGAACAACTCTGAGTTTAATTTTTATGTTTTTGGTTGTATTTCCATGCTTCTCAGAGATTTTGTGTATTAATATTGAAAGTTAAGACTTTAAGTATGTTTAAAAAATATTTTTCGCTGGGCGGTGGTGGCACACACCTTAATCCCAGCATTCTGGAGGCAGAGCCAGGCGGATCTTTGTGAGTTAGAGGCCAGCCTGGTCTACAGAGCAAGATCCAGGAAAGGCATCAAAACTACACAGAGAATTCCTGTCTTGAAAAACAAAAACAAAAACAAAAAAAAGGAAAGAAAAAAATTTTTTAACCATAGTATATCAAACAATTGAAAAAATTAAAATCTCTCAGGAAATAAAATACACAGCTTTACAAATAATGGCCTGAGAAACTGAACAAGTAATCTCTCAAAAATTAACCTTTAGCCAACTTAATATGGCAAAAGGCCCTCTTCTCATTGACTTAATTGAAGGTTTTTTATTTTATTGTCTTCAAAATCACCCAAGTCACACATAAATATGTTATTGTTGTAAAAGATTCAAAGCACACAGAAACATTTAGAAAAAAAAAATGTTCCCCCACTTTCCTCCACCACTTGCCTCACTCTTCTCCCCTTTCCCCAGACATAACAATGCTCAAGTGCTTGGTGTCCTGGCAGCTACTCCCCGGTGCCAGACAATGATCACCCACTATGAATGTGGGGCATTGTTCGGTAGCTTTCCAGATCTTGGAAGTATGAAAGAATCTTTAGCACCATAGAAACACACACAAAAAGGTTTTCTTTAAATTAAAAGAGAGTGAGCTAATAAAATTAAACCAATCCAACATCTGTCACAGGATGAGAGGGACTACACACTGATCACTCCGTGAATGATCACAAAGTCTTTGGAACCCACCTTCAGGATACATTTGGTAATCAGCACGTTGAATTTTAAAGTCTCAGTAGTTTCATGTGGTAGCTAAAGAGACAAATGTCATCCTTCAAGGTACAGCAAGAGGAGACCCTGAGAATGACTGTTCTATTTTGCTTGAATATATATATAATTTATTATTTTTACTATTATTATTATCATTATTATTATATAGGGGTGTGTTTAGAGCTAGCATCAGATTTTCCTGGAAAGAAACATGTGGGAAGCAAGGAGAAATAATTATTTTCTTTGTAGTTAAAAGGAAAAAAGTACCTAGCCAAGTTTTTATTCTCAATATTACTATTCCTTACTCGACTCAGGGAGGGACTGGACCATTTCCTGCTCACAGACTGAGGTGGCTAAGGAGGGGACCTTCATGTTGACCTGATACTTTCTTCTTTTGTTCTATAATTCTAATCTAATCTCTATGTGGCAACTGAATGCAGTGAAGAGTATCTACAAATACTAATTCAAAAATTCCTTAGATACACCTCCCCTAAAAGTCTTAAGTTCAAGCCCTTCATTTTCACTACTGATTTTCTTTATCTTTTAGCTGATGCCATCTTGGTAATACCACTCATTATCATGACATATAAACATGGAGTGTTTTTGTATTATCAGAGGAAATTTTTGTTTATATCACATAGAGTGGTTCCTAAATTAGTCTTAAAGATTATCTTACTCTTTACTTTCATTTATCATATAAATCACATTAATAAACTGGCTGCATCTTTCTGCATACACTTCCCCTTTGCTACCCTTCTTGTTTTATAGCTGATGAAATCTTTCATTCAGATCTTATTACTCACCTCCTTGAACGTCAGTGTCCTCTTTCTCAGTGAAATCAACTGCTCTTAGTACCTCTTCTTTCCCAAGTTAGGCCTGATTGTTCTAATCTATCAGGAAGATAACAGTCTATGGATAGAAAGTCCTGGCTCAGAGTTGTGGTACCACTCTTTTTTTCCTAACACATCACTCCTGGCCCAGCCATTTGTCAGCCTGAGTTTCCTCATCTGTAGAGGGAGGACAGAATACTGGCTGCAACGCTTACATCCTTGTGTTTGTTTTGAGGCTGGGAAAAGAGAAGAGCCTACTTAAAAATGTTCATAGAACAATCACAGTACAGTACTGTCAGACCCAGCCTAGGTGCTTGGGATGTGTTTGTGAATCCTAATTGAATCTAGAGTGTCTAATAACCATTAGCAGCCTCCACAAAGCTTTACTTCCTAAGACAAAGGCTTCGGAAGGACTTCCTGGCTTAGAATTGTGTTCGTGCCCTTTGCTCTTCAGCTCCTCTCATCTCAGAGATCAGTCAGCACACGGAGGTCAGGCTCCAGGGACTAGGTCTGAACTTTGTGATTCTACCACTGTTGACAGAAGTGACAGACACACAGGATAGGAAACGTCCCCACAGGGAGCTAACCTGAGCCTCCCCACTGGGGATTTGACTTTTGACAGAAGACAAAGTCTCTTGTCAATGGATCTCTCCTCTTGAAAGAACCCTCATCTTTTTTCAAGTGAAGGAAGTCATGGCTGCGAAGGCTCCCAACCTCACCTTGCTTCATATTCTCACTGAAGCCTGTTGAATACCTGCTTGGGTTCTGTGAAATGCATGCATGAAAAATAATACCTGCCTCATAGGGTTTTCTGGTATGTCTAAAATAGTACTTCATTAAGTATTAGCCATTGATATTATTTTTTATTATTATTGAACAATATCAAACAATCTCCAGCATACATAATAAGTACTTGGAAATATCAGTTACGATTTTAGGAGATTCAGCTCATAGGGCTGCAATATAATAATTATAAATACAACTCACTTAGTATAGAACTAAACATGTAGATGATTAATAATTACTTGCTATTATTTGTATCATTCAAATGTTATTTTAATGACAGACTATGTGTCCTAGTTTGCTTATTGTTGCTTCGATGAACACCAAACTCAAAGCAACCTGGAAAGGAAAGGGTTTGTTTGGCTTATGTGTTCTCATCACAGTAGATAGATCATGGAGTGAAGCCGAGGCAGGAACTCAAGTTTGTCAGGAGCTTGACATACCATGTATCAAACATTTCTACTAAATAGATGGAAAATGAATTCACTTTGTTTTACTTTTCTGAGATGGGATTTTGTTCTGTGGCCTCGGTTTGTGGTCCTTTGGCCTCCTGAGTGCTGCAGTTAGAATTGTGAATGTGAACCACTACACTCAGTAAGAATGACTTTTTTTTTTTTTTTTTTTTTGGAAAATGTCTGAATGCTATCAATTAATTTTCTCTTTAGAGATAGATGTTTAGGTTTGCTGAGTTTTGCAATGAATTGTAACAAACCACTTTAGACTCTACTTTTGTGAATACTGTTTTGTCTGTTTATGGAGAAGAGATCTATTGTCGCAGTAGCTCAACCATGAAGCATACTTGACCTTGGTAAGTTGTAAACAATAACCATAGAAAGAGCTGAGCTGCTACCTATCACACTCAAGTTTTTCTGTTCCCTTGCCAGCATATTATGTTATCAAATACTGAAAAGATGTTATGAGCTCATTTTAAGTTACACTTTATTGATTTTTACTGAAAATCATTTGCATATGTTTATTGACCATTTATATTTCCTCTTCTATAAATGCCTGTTTTCCATTTGTTCACTTTGTGTCTGATTTACATGGTCTGTTTAGAGGAGGATTCCTTCAGAGGCCCAAGAAATATATTATCTTCTTTCTTAGATCTGCAATTTCTAGTCCTGCATGAGTGAAAATGAGTTCTTCCAGAACAATCAAATGAGAATTATAATGGGCTCTTAATTATAAATTTGTACAGTGCTTCTCAAAGTGATCTCAGAAGCATCAGCCACATGGAGATTTTTTTTAAAAAAAATATAACTGTATTAATTCTAAGGCCATCTCTAAAGTACTTAACCAGAAACTCAAGGGGCAGGTTTAGCAAGCTGCAGGTGGGTTTCGCAAACCCTCTTAGTGATTGTAGCTATGCTAGACCATTCACAGAATAAAAAGTTAGCAATCTTAAAGCTGTGTTAAGATTGGGATTAGAATTGTCTTCTTTAGTTAGTAATTAACACTTAAAATTGTATTGGTACATACATCTTTAGTTGTAAGAAAGTTACAGTGAGTATGAAAAGCCAGTCTCAAACATATTACATAATTCCATTTATAAGTATCCTTGAAGTGTACATAAGACCCTTAAATAAGGGAGTGCTGGGGATGTCTTTCTGTATGCTGTGAATGTGTTGTTCTGATTGATTGATTAAATAAAATGCTGATTGGCCAGTAGTCAGGAAGTATAGTATAGACAGGATAAGCAGAAAGAAGAATTCTGGGGGTGGAAGGCTGAGGCAGGAGAGGTTGCCATCCATGAGAACTGCCATGAGAAGCAAGATGTAAAGTACTGGTAAGTCACAAGCCTTGTGGCAACTTATAGATTAATAGAAATGGGTTTATTTAAGATAAAAGAACTAGATAGCAAGAAGCCTGCCATGGCCATACAGTTTGTAAGTAATATAAGTCTCTGTGTTTACTTGGGTCCAAGTGGCTATAGGACTGGCAGGTGAGAGAGTTTTGTCCTGACCACGTGTCCTGGCAGGACTGGAGAAAACTCCAATAACAAAGGAGGACATTTTAATTTTGTCTTTCTGGATCTGGGTTACTAAATTCATAATAGTTTGCAGTTCTATCCATTTATCTGAAATTTTCATTTTCCTGTGTAGCAGAATAGAATTCCATTGTGTGTATGTACCACATTTTCATTATCCATTTATCAGCTGATTCACATCTAGGTCGCTACCATTTCCTACTTATTGTGAATAGACCAGCAATGAACATGGCCAAACAAGTATCCCATAGTAGGTCACTGAGTCTTTTGAAGAACATGCTCAGGAGTTGTATAGCTGGATCATATGGTAAATCTATTTTTTGGATTTTGACAACCCTTCACACTGATTTCTATCATGGAAATACTAGTTTTGCAATCTCAACAACAGTGATTGAGGACTCCTCTTTCCATGCATCCTCTTAAGCTTTTACTGTTTTGTTGGTCTCAGTCATTCTGACTGTCATAAGATGAGCTATAGTAAATGAACTCAGGAGATATGTGCTCCTCCCCAAGGTGTGTGTGTGTGTGTGTGTGTGTGTGTGTGTGTGTGTGTGTGTGTGTAACATAAAGAGGCCATCAATATGACCCCCTTCAAATGAGAAAATTATTCAAATGAGAAAATTAAAGAAAGAGAAGTATGATAAAAGGCTAGAAGTTGGGTGTGCTAAGAAAGAGTCCTACAGTCCTACAATGCATCCTGATGCCTATGGCACAGCTCTGTAGTGTCACAGTGTTGCATGCATCAAACTACACACCAGACAAACTTGCATAGAACTGAATTCACAAATGCAGACAAGCACAAGTAAAAATGGAATATAATTTGGGGAGTAAATTGGTACCGGTATTCTGGTCTTAGCATTCTACACTTTGAAAGAGTGATCACTGAGAGAAACCAGTAAGGTTTAGAATGGAACTCTCTGTGCCACTTATCATAACTGAAAATGAGACTACAGTGGTCTCCAAACTAGAAGTAAAATTAAACAATAGTACTAGAAACCATGAAAGGTTTTTGTTTTACTAGATTTGGTTGTCACAAGTTCCTCCATATATATTGATATGAAGCTGAGAAAATGGCCTGTGGTCATTTTCTGCATGAATTTAGCAAAATGTTCCAGTTCTCTTCATTATAAGTTTAAAGACTTGAAAACCATAATGTCCAATTGAAACAACTGGGAAAAAAGAGACCATTTTAAACTTCATTCTATTTCTTCAAATAGTATAACCTTCCAGGTTTCAGTATTGCATACTATATTAATTCTTCCTAGGTAATTATATAAGAGAGCTGTAAAATACTTAAAGGGGGCATAGCATTCATTTTAACTTTGAGAGTTTGGAGTTGAATCTGGATTTCTTATAATGTTGATCCTCTCTGGGTAAGTAAAGCCTGTAACTAAAAGCACACCAGAGTACAACTTCTAGAGAACGGGCAGAAAGAGAATTACGGAAACCCTTGATTTCTGTAGGATTTCAGTTTTTTAATAATTGCAGTACACCATCGCTCAGTATTCCCAACACCAAAGGCTTGTACTGTTAAGTAGTCAAAGTGAGAGGGCATTTATCCATCTCCACTAAATGTTACAATTTCCACATCCTGACACTTTTTGCCCTGTTAACAACCTGAACTATTCAAGGCTGTCAGTTTTGTTTCCTTTGTCCTCTGGGCTTCCCTGAAGGTGGCACTTAAGTCATGACTAGAGTGATCTGCATTTGGCTTTCTTCCTGGAACCTTAATCTCAGGTCATCTTTTGACTTATCAGGTGGCTGTTGGAGACACCGAACATTTCTCCCAGGCTTGCATGGCCAGCATATTTGAACACATACTTCTCACCTATGAATTTTAAAATTGTAAGTAAAGGTTGACAAAAAATATATAGAATTGTTGTATATTTTAATTACAAATTTCCCTTTATTTGACAGAATTTTTTTCTTAATTTATCAGAGAACTTTTCACTCTATTAATTGTTCTCTTCTAGGCTTTAAACCCTACCACAAAATTGAACTATGCCTGGCAGTAGATATTACTATAATTATTTTTAAATTACGCGTATTTCCTTACTTGTGTGTGGGGGCCATGGCACCGTGTGCATGCACCCTGCAGGTGAAGGTCAGAGAAAGGCTTGCACAAGTCACCTGTCTTCTTCCCTCATGCGGTTCCCAGGGGTCAAGCTCAGAGGATCGGGCTTGGCAGCCAACATCTGTGGCCATTGAGCAATCTTGTCACCTCCACATTTATAATCCTTAAACCGTAGTTACCAATTTCAGAAATTATCTTGTGGTTTCTAAAAACCAAAATTACTTGCACATAGATGTATTCAAGCTGTGGTTTACTTTTGCAAATAGTTTATTCTGCATTGATTCCACCTCATCTCCTATGAGGTAGGAGTAGGGATATGTTTGGGATGAGCTAGAGAAGTACATGAATCAATAGTGCTGCTAGTGATGAGCATCCTTCTTGTTGGATTTTTTTTTCTCAGATAACTTCTAGAGCTCTGTTTCTATAAAGTATAGTTTACATAAAACTATACTGTAGTGGTCATTCAATAAGGACATTCCATGTCCTGCAAACTTGACACTAGCCCGTTTTGGTTAGTCTTTGTGTTGCTCACTCCGTATATTTTGGGAATCTCAGCTCTTCCTAATTCTAAGATCCCTACAATGGGACTTTGAGCTACCTTTTAAGGAAATATTTATTTTTACTTTATAAGTATGAGTGTTTCGTGCAGCACATGTGAGTCTGGTTCCCTCAGAGTCCAAAGAGAGCATTGGATCCCCGGGAACTGGAGTTACGGATGTTGTCCCAAGTGGTTGCTGGGAACCAAAGACCTGTCCTCAGCATGAGCAACAAGTGCTTGTACCCTGGGAGCCTTCGCTCCAGCCTTGTTGAACTACTTTGAAAACCAGTGAGCGAAGCTTTCTTCCACAGTTTCTGTTGACTGAGTCTCTGCACACTAGTTTTCTGTTCAAATGCACACCAGCGCCACTCTCTGTAAACAGCTCTTAAAAACAGGTCAGCGAAGGACTCCCAGAACTTTGATTTATGGAGCCTCAGGCAGTGATAAGAAGAATCCTGGACTGAGTTCAGAAACAACAGTCAGCTGGGACGATGAACGGAAACAATTTCAGATCGTTTTAGTTGGGGAACTACGAAGCTGCTGGGAGAGAGAATGACAGGGAGAAAGCTACATAGGCACAATCAAGCCAGCTTCCTTCTTATGTTTTACACGTTTTTAAGGGATAACACTTCGAGTCTTTGAGGGGTATGCTTATGTATTCCCATGTTCTTTCTAGATTGTTTACTTACAGAAACGACAATGGAAACCCCTATTGTACATTTGTAAAATACAACGTCCACTTTAATAGGATTGAAAGCTTTATTTTTGGTACAGCATAGAGGACCCTGTGTGCTGAGTTACTGATGCTCACCTACTTCCGGTTGTCACACAGCTCCCGGGCAGTAGGCTTTCATTCTCTTGCCCCCTATACAACACGTTCTTTCCTGGCATCAGCCTGCCGCCTGGCTGTCACTTTTGCTTGTTCCTGTCTCAAGCCATCCTCACTGTTTTGTTAACCTGCTCTCTGTAAGTCTGTAAACCAAAATAAGACAGCTCACTGAAAGGAGAACACAAAAGATAAGCACTTGTCAATCACCTAGGAAGAGATCTAAGGTTTTAATATCGGTTGACAGAAAAAATACTTTGAAAACCTCCTATAACACTACTATTTAACTCGAGTAAAATAAAGTGTATTCGGTTTTACACCTTTGGGGACATAAATGAAACAGGGACTAGAGAGTCTGCGTCTTCCTCTGACCTGTCTGCCCAGGGGATAAAAAAGTTTGCCATGCTCCCATGAGGAGGCATCTGTCCTACTCCGGGCATAATGTTTTCACAGGCTTTTCTCTTATCTCGGCCTCCCTAGAAACCTTGCCTCTATTTCTGCTACTTTATCTAATTTGGAGATAAGCAGAGTCAAAAAAAAAAAAAAAAACAAACAAAAGAGCTGCCAAAGAAATAACAGGGGCTTTTGTCTCCCTCCTGAATTCCTGCTCATGAAAGTGGTCTAAATTAGAATAGTGAGTCATGCTTTTCTGTCCTTTAAGTGGCACCTGTTGTCTACCTGTGCAGGAAAGGACACCTAGAAGACTGATGACTCATGCTGCCCGGCCTCCTCAAGGACTGTTAGCTGCCCATGTGCCATACTTACACACATAATTAAAAGTAAATCTTTTTTTTTTTTTTTAAAGAATAATTAACATTATGGATTGCTACTGGTAAGCACGGGAAAGGGTCATCCGATCCCTCTGGGACTAGAGTTGCGAGAGGTTGTAGACTGCCTACTGCTGGTGCTAGCAACTTAGGTCCTCTTCAGAGAGCTCTGTACAGACTTACCTGTTTAGCCATCTCTCCAGCCCTCCCCAGAATTGTCTGGGACCTAGAAGTTACTAGGCTTGCACAGTCTCTGGGCAAGGACCTCATCAGACTTGAAATCCTGTGAGTAACTCAGGCACATGTTGCTGACACTGAGTATCTGCACAAAGAGCCCTGGATTTCAATACATTCAAAGCAAATCATGTATGATTGATCAGAATAGAGAAGACAGAATGACAAAGCATCGTTCATTCTTTGTCAAGATAACATTTATGGGTATTCGGCTGCTATTTATTTTTATCACAGAAGTGCAATGTTACAAATCTGTGATTCTGTTTTATTTCTTTGGGAATTATCAAGTGCTCTTCGAAAAGACAGTAGCAGTTACCATGACCTACAGGACTAGGATTGCTAAATTATTAACTCACAATCATTTTTGGTCCTTACCCAAGGAGATAGGTGCTGCCATGTTTATTTCTTGGAGGAAACTTAGCTGTGGGAAGGCAAGGCAATTTATCAATGCATAACTCACAGACATGGAAGCATAACTTTCTTGAAAAAGGTTTCTTGTGCTTTGCAATACTACTCCAACATAGAATCACTGTATTAGTTCAGAACAAAATGCAGTGACTTACCCAGGCCAGAGTTAGCATGCACACAGCTTTGTTCCTATGGATAAGTTTATTAATTCATCAAGTATTTACTGAGTGAGAGCTGTTTGCCTCAGAGGGGAGATGTGCAGTGAAGAATTACACTTCTTTGTGAAGAAGACATTTTAAATTCTTAAGTTCCTAGATTTTCTAGGAACTTTAATCCAGATTTTCTCGATCTTTGAAATACCAGTAGTGATATTTAGAAAAGTCAGATGAAGAAGAAAACAATTTAATAAATAGAAAATTAAAGAACAAATAAAGGTGGATAGTAACAGGCTGGTCAGTGAAAAGTCTGTTTTGTTTTTAGTCTTTTCCATGGCAATGATAAATGGAATATGTCCATTGCTGCCTCAAAGGACTCGCTTTCCTGGAGGTGACCATGAGCCAACTTAGAGGATGGAGTATGGAAAGCCATAAACATCTTTCTGCTATTTGGGGACCTGACTACAATCATTTACTTATTCTCTCATTCATAGTTGTTTATTTATTTAAGGAAATAATTATTAAAAACTGAAGATAATGTACTGTACACTACGGTAATTAAAAAAAAGTCACACAGAATCTTGCCTAATCAATCCTAAATAACATGCTTTTGAATATTCTACAGGACTTTCAACCTCAAAAAAACCAAAACAACAACAACAACAAAAAAAAAACAAAACCAAAATAAATAAATAAATAAATAAATAAATAAATAAATAAATAAATAAAACCGAAGATAAAGCCCAGCCTGCTTTTTAGGTCATAGTCCATCAACTACCTTTCCCCTCCAATCAAGTGTGATGTTCAGTATTGTGTTGTCACTTTGTCAGTAGAAGATAATGTGCTTTATCATCTAACAAGCAGCCTCAAAGCACATTGTACTCTTTTGTCTTCCTTAGCCCCCATCCCCACTCTTCATCCTCATTTTCTGTCTCCAACAGTCATCTTGGACCCTCAACTCTGAATGTATCTCCCTCTCTCCACCTGGATCTCAACTGAGATGGGCTCCCAGACACTATCGTTCCCACGCCTGCCTGTTCCACCGTTTTGTATATGTTATTGTCTAAATGGTACTCATAAAATATGAATGATCAATGCATTAGTGATGAAGAGCCAAGCTTGGGGAGATGGGAAGAAAGAGGGATACAATAGGAAAACATCCAAGGTTAGATATGTGTGTACCTGGGCTTATAATTCATCATGTTTGGTTGGTTTCTTGGCACAATGGGCACAGAGAACAGCTGAAGGGGCAGAAACAGTTAAACATACACATGCGTGCACACACACACACACACACACACACACACACACACACATACAAAACACACACACACACAGACATATTTAATGTTGGGATTCAAAGTTTAGAAAATTCAGAAAATGGCTACATTGGTAAATAAAAGCCATTTGTATATAGTGTAAGAGGCATATAAGAGAATGTTTCTGCATCATTAGTGAATCTTTTGGCCATTAGGTATTTGAACTGTTTCCTTGATTTGATTTTACAGTATTAATTTCTTGGCAAACATTCCACAACATTTTTAGGAACGAGTAAAACCTAAAGTAAAGAATTTTCTTCTTGCCACTTTAAAGTTTGATTTTGTTCTGAGTGCTGTATGGAGCCTTGTGGGAGTAAATAAACAAGATAATCCCTACCCTCAAAGGAAATCACAAACTTGCTGAGGGTTTATAAGAAGCAAAACAAAAATTTAGAGTTTAGTCAATTAAGTAGAAAATTTAGGCTCTAAATACTTCTCTCTTAAAGGTGTACAACCGAAGCATGAAGAACGGGATATTTAATTTGTTTTGCTTAATTTATTGGTTACCTACTAGTACCGGAGGCCACAAAACACTAAACAAAAAAGAAAGTATTCATGGGGAATATTCAACATGCAAAACACGCCTGCCAAGAAACCAAACAACCCACAGAGAGCCAATAAAGTAAAGACTCGTACTTCATACTCCAAGTGCCTCCAGATTCAAGCTGCATGTGGGGGAGAACATCTCACATCTGTAGAACTGTAGTTTGAGAAAAGATCATTTCCAATAGTCTCAGAATTGTATCGCACAAACCATTACCTGGAGACTACCACCTTTTAAACAAGGAAACCTGAGAGCAAGGATGCTGCTTTGAAACGTCAGGGGAGAGGATGCTCTGGTGAGCAAATATCTACTTTCCAGCACAGTGAATTTTTATGAGATCACTTTCATAACTGTGGTCAGAGTTCATGTAGCTGAGTTAGAAAGGCTAAAATCCAGGGGAGCGTAGCTTTTGAGCTCAAGCAAATACAGTTGTGCATGCTTGGATTTGGGAACTTTAGCTGCAGTGTCTGTCATTAAAAATAAGGGTGGTTGAAAGCACATGCTATAAAACTGTAATTATAAGACATTCTTTAAAATTCGGCTGCGGACAAAATTTGTGGAACTATTCGTGTTTCTTGAACTTTATTTTTTCAGGTATAACACAGTCAGAAGTAACACTCACTGGGTTAATGATAAATTCCTACTGTGTTGAGTGCAATTTTAACAGTTTCTTACTGGCTGTTTCTTCCAGTCTTTTCTCCATATATTTACATAATTATTAACTGTTTCTTACCCCTTAGTAATGATTAGGTTACCCTACATTAGATATACATAAGGAGAAAGTAGGCAGTATGGAGTAAAAGGTACTTATGGTAAAATTAATTTTTTATAAAACTATAGATTCACAGCAGGGCAGTGGTGGCACACGCCTTTAATCCCAGCATTCGGGAGGCAGAGGCAGGCGAATCTCTGTGAGTTCAAGGCCAGCCTGGACTACGAAGTGAGTCCCAGGAAAGCGCAAACCTACATAGAGAAACCCTGTCTCAAAACAAACAAACAAAACAACAACAACAAAAAACCTATAGATTCACATTTAGAGAAAATGCATCAATGCATTATGTTGAAATTTACAAAATTAACTTTGTCACTAAGTAAAAAGGTCATAATAAAATGAATCCTGCATTGCTTGAATGTGGGCTGGACTTCATGATTAATTGTTGAACCAATGTAGGAGGGAAAGAATTTTACAAAAGGCCCTCAGACATCTCCTTAACTGATAAAAGTGATATCATCTGCAATAATGTTTATTTACCTTATGTACTGAGTGATATGTGATGAGAAGATAACCAGTAAACTTACCTGGGATTTCCCCCTGAAGTCCATAACACTGGTCTAATTGCTTGGCAAGCATCACCCAAACTCAAACTAAGAGACATTCTACAGAGTACTAAGCATTGCTCCTTAAAACTGCCAAAGTCATGGAAAACGAAGGAAGACTGAGAAATCATCACACTGTCAAGGAAACTAGAGCAGGCATCCAGGTTCAGTGTGATGTTCGGGACTTGATCCTGGAACTAAAGAGGAACATTAGCAAAAGCTAATGGAATCTGAACACCACCTCTAGTATTGTAGCCATGTTTGACCAAGGGACTATGACACATAAGTTAGCATTAGAGAAAGTGTGGATCGAAACTCCCTGCACTATCTTTCCAAATTTCTAAATCCATTCTTCACACCTCAACATCAAAATTCATCACACGTACACAGGACCAAACCTTCCCCATGAGGGACATGTCAATGGACAAATAAGGAAGCCTGGATCTAGATTTTGGACCATTCTTTGTGTGAACAAATAAAATACAGCATTTTATGACTTTCTCATTTCTTGAGACATTTATTTCTCCTGCCTCAGCCCCTTTGGTGTTAAGATTACAGGCATGTGCCAACATTTTTAGCATCACTACATTCTCAATATTTAAGTCTGAACTTAGTATTGGAGTATCAGTAAGAGGTTAGTGTCATTAAATGTTGAAATGGTTGAAATAAAACTTTCAGATATACCTTTTTATAGGCAGAAAAACATTTGTAAATCATGAACACATTACTTTTTTCACTAATACATTGGCATAAGGAACAATTCAAAGTATTACATTTAAATATAAGATGACACCCAGAAAAAAATATTACCAGACCTAGAGTGCTCTGCTTGTGACCTGGGCTGTAATTCTCTCGGTCACTCTTTGGAACTTACTCCGTTCATGGTTCATTGACACAGTGAGTAGAGAAGATATTTTGAGGAGGGGATGAGGGAACTTCATTATTTCCATAGAAGCAACATACTAAGTATTTGGAGATTATGCAAATTTTCTAGCATCATTTGGTAGAAAAATTTGCAGTACACTTGATGGAAATTAGATGATTCTGTATGAGGACTTAGTTGAAGTCCTATCATCATTAGACTTGTAATTTGTATGAATATTAAACTCATTTGCTGTATTGTTAAGAGTGACTTAGTAAGCAAACTCAGAGATGACACCTAGTGACCACTACAACACTTTATGTAATCCCCAGAGATGTGAGGACCACATTTAATGATTCCTTCTCTTTCAGTGAATAGACATTTTTGGATTTAGAATTTTAAAAAAATGTAGCTTCATTTTACAAAAATAGCTTAGTTTGTCTCATCTTCTCTTGAACTTCTTACAGCTTTTGGGAAACCATTTGGAAGTCACAATTCACCCTTATATTCAGGGGCAAAAGCTAAGAACACTTAAATAGATCGATCTCAGTGCAATCTGCCACCCACTCTTTCTCTCTGTGTGGTGTACATACAATTGTAGAGTTATTGTTTTCCAAAGTATTTCTGATTGTAGCATACTAAAAGAAATAAAGAAAGCTCAAAAGTTCATAGCTTGCAATTCTAAGTCAAAGACATATTAAATCCTTCTGGAAAATTCTCAAATAATGTCTATATGATATGAAGAAGATCATACATGTGAAACTAAACAAATTTCTCCAGGGGATTCAGATGACCCATATCATATATAGAAATACATTTCTAGAACATTTTCTATTCACTCATTGAAAGCAGAAATTTTTATGATATGTTGGGTTTAAAAAAGTTTGTCTAGCCGGGTGGCAGTGGCCCATGCCTTTAATCCCAGCACTCGGGAGGCAGAGCCAGGCCGATCTCTGTGAGTTCAAGGCCAGCTTGGTCTACAGAGTGAGATCCAGGACAGGCACCAAAACTACACAGAGAAACTCTGTTTAGAAAACCCCCCCAAAAAAGAAGTTTATCTAAGAAATATTCTTATGGAAGATTGCTGTTGTGACACACTAAAGACAATGAATATGAGTTATGCCTTAAGATGATTCAATTTCTTGGAAGGGACACAATGAAAGCAGCTTGTTGCTGGAAGGCTTCTCTCCAGGTTCCCCAAGCCCCGCAGTCCCACAATCCACATATAAAATAATCACTCAGACGCTTATATCACTTATAAACTGTATGGCCATGGCAGGCTTCTTGCTAACTGTTCTTATATCTTAAATTAACCCATTTCTATAAATCTATACCTTGCCACGTGGCTGGTGGCTTACCGGCGGCGTCTCTACATGCTGCTTCTCCTGGCGGTAGCTGCAATGTCTCTCCCCCCTTCTTCCTGTTTCCCCAATTCTCCTCTCTCTTTGTCCCGCCTATACTTCCTGCCTGGTCACTGGCCATCAGTGTTTTATTTATATAGAGTGATATCCACAGCACTTCCCCTTTTCTTCTTTTTTTTTAAAAAGGAAGGTTTTAACTTTAACATGGTAAAATTACATATAACAAAACAATTATCAAGCAAGAATTACAGTTACAATATTAAAGAAGATGTCCTATCTATCTTATATTTGTGAGTTTAAGGTTTTATATCTAACTTATCTTTTATCATAACTGAGGAAATTACAACTATCTAGTTTTCAACCACATCAAAGACCTGAGAAGGAACATAATGGTACCTGAGAAGTAGTAGATGGATGCAAGCAACTTTTGTGAATCTTGCAAGAGTAGACCAAGACAGCTGGCAGCCTGGACAGTCACCTAATGTTTCTCAACATTGTTGGTGCATTCAAATTGGCTACAGGCCTAGAGTATCTGACAGACCATTTTCAGAAGCAGGATTTCTGAAAGACCATCTTACCCTGTCTTGGCAGAGTACAGTGGTCACTTTCCTTGTGTCCCGCTTGTCCAGAAAGGACAGCATTGCATTTGTACTGTCAGCCATCAAGGCAAGGGCAGTTCTTTGCCCAGTAGGCCATTTTGTGCCAAAAAGACAAACTTCCAAATGGAAATGTTTTAGAAGCCCAACATTCTCTCAGGATCAATTGGTGCAGCCAGGAGCAATTGTGTCTCATGTCAACAGAATTCTAAGTTATTTAAATGCCATATTCTCTAGGTCTATGAAGTGTTTGAAGATTACCTATCTATCTGAAATATATCTATGTATACCTAGAAGACTTAACTAACCTGGCTACAAATATGATTATCATAGATGACTAATTATTAATCTATTTTTAATTATCCATTACAATTTTAAATGAGTTACATAAACATAATACCTCAAACAAGAATAGAAATATATATATACAGTATAACAAAATTAACTTCAAGTTTGTATCAATAAACTAAAATTTATACCAATGTAAAACATTTTAAACATAAACTAAAATCTATACCAATGTAAAACATTTTAAACAAGTTTTTTAAAAGTAGGTTCATTAATCTACCCTTTTATCTTATCATCTCTATATCCTCCTATATATCTATATCATATGCCCTTTTCTTTTTTAGAAAGAGATCACATTTATAATCAACCTGTTTTAAATAAAAATATTGGTTTTTCTCTGTCCCACACCAGAGGGCTCTTCTGATTTGGGACACAAGAATCTCTTAACCATTTTTTTTTTTTAAAGCAATATGTCTGGGTTTAGAGGGGGAGTGAGCCAATTCCACCTCTAAAGTCAGCTTGGTATATTTGGGAATTTGGACGTAGCATCTCTTACTACTTCCTGCTGGAGGGGGGTGCTGTATCTTATGGGGACGCAAAGACAATTTTAGGCCTATGGGGTTGTCCATGAGGCTGTATTGTGTGATCCAGTTGCCTTGAAACCACTCTGGATGTTGGATCATCTGGGCCATGGTGTCATCGGAGACCTTTCAGGGGTCTTGGCTGGTGAAACCTGATGTATCTTAATCTGGAACAAATCCACAGCCTCTGACTTTCTGTGGAAACAAAAGCAGAACCTCTTTTCCAAAGTAACATATCCTTATATCCAAATTTTGGAGTCAAGGTACCTTTACAATTTACATTTTGGCATAAATGAACAGCTTTTACAATTAAATGTTTTTCTTTAGTTACAAATATCAAAGAGAACATAATCCAGATTTTATGTGTGATAGCCATCTGTACGTGGCTTATTACCTTCACTGTTTTTTTTTAAACACTTTATTTTTAGATACTATTTGTTTATATAATGGTATATTTTTTTTTTCTTTAAGCCTGAAACGGCTCTGTGGCTGCTGGCTCCACCCACTTCAGCTTCCCAACATGGTGGTGGTACGTTTTCCGCCAGCTCTGGGAGTCATTAATTCTCAGAAATAGTAGGTCTACGCTTTTAACAAAGCAGCGTGTAGCCCAGAAACCTTTTTTTAAAAATACTAGTAAAGACTAAATCTACCACACAGCATAATGTGCCACAGGCAGACGCCTCATTCCCGCCATACTGCAGGTCAAACGCACACGCCAGGAACCCGCCAGTGTTCAAACCTGCGGTTTGCGGCTTCTAGCTGCCCATATGAGACAAGAAGCAGGAACCTGGTTTTGGCTCTGTTTAGAATTGGTTATTAAATATTTTGAGGTTTAAGGTAGAAATTCGAGCCGTTGGGCGCCATTTGTTGCTGGAAGGCTTCTCTCCAGGTTCCCCAAGCCCCGCAGTCCCACAATCCACATATAAAATAATCACTCAGACGCTTATATCACTTATAAACTGTATGGCCATGGCAGGCTTCTTGCTAACTGTTCTTATATCTTAAATTAACCCATTTCTATAAATCTATACCTTGCCACGTGGCTGGTGGCTTACCGGCGGCGTCTCTACATGCTGCTTCTCCTGGCGGTAGCTGCAATGTCTCCCCCCCCCCCTTCTTCCTGTTTCCCCAATTCTCCTCTCTCTTTGTCCCGCCTATACTTCCTGCCTGGTCACTGGCCATCAGTGTTTTATTTATATAGAGTGATATCCACAGCAGCAGCTGTCTATAGATGTGTGTCTCAGTGAAATCATCTTTCAACTATGGTTCCTAAGAAGAGTGCCTGAACTGTACCTGACAGTCAGATTGACCAGTGAGCATGGACACGTTCACTATTGTCAGACTGCTGTGTAGTGGGTAGCCATTCCAGCTTGGATCTGGAAGTTCCAACCCCCATTGAGACTCTGGCAACTGTCACGCCTACGAAGCAGGGCGAGGGGAGGCACCTGGAGACCTGAGAGCTGGATGGGCGTGCGCTCTCTCTGTGCCGGGACTCTGAACAGTGAAGGAGGACTCAGAGGCCTCCAGTCTGAGGAGACAAGACCAGCTGAGGATACGGTGAGGTGAGGTAGCTGTGGCTTGTTCTGTATCTCTGATCTTCCAGCTTCACCCCAAAACCTGGTTCACAGGTTTGATTTTATTAATAAGAACTTTTAAGATTCCTTCTACATTGCTGTGCTTTGTTACATTTGCAATACTGACACTTTTAATTCTGGTATTATCAACAGCTGCCATAGTAAGGATTGTATCAGCGGTATAAGGATGTGCAGAGAAGAGAATGATTTTAAACAGAGACATTAAGATGTGATGGGAGGGAGGGACTCTTAGCAACATCTTTGGAGGATTAAATTTATGTTGTTGTAAGGTGAGCTTTTTAATTTTTTTCCTCATTTTTTTATTAAGAAATTTTCTACTCACCCTACATACCACCCACAGATCCCACCTCCTTGCTCCTCTCACCCCCAGCCTTCCCTCCCAAGTCACGCCCCCCATCCCCACATCCTCCAAATCACAGTCTCCCATGGGGAGTCAGCAGAGCCTGGCACACCAAGCCTAGGCAGGCCCAAGCCCCTCCCCGCCACACCAACGCTGCACAAGGTGCCACACCACAGGCACCGGCCTCCCCAAAGCCTGCCCATTTCATCTTTTTCCCTCAGTACTTTTACTCTCAACCTTATAAATACAAACAAACAAAAACCCACCATGCAGTTCCAAAGTGCATAGTGTTTTTCCTGAGTGAGTACTGTGGAAATAAAGCAACCCAAATTTGGGAAAATAAAGGGGAAACTCAAAGTCGGGGGTGTGTGTGTGTGTGTGTGTGTGATGGGAACAAAAAGATGTGATTGAAACAAAAAGGGAACAAAAATCTTCAGAAGAAGATTGTCAACAAGGAGCACTCGCTGACCTGATACATCTCAAGTGAGGATGAAGATCTGAGAAAGTGAAGAGCAAAAAGACGAAGCTGATAAAACTAGAATGATTGGCAGGCTGGAGGCTGGTTGCCCATAGCACAGATCATCATACTGTGTGATAGTGCATTTGAGCTGCAAGGAGAAAACTTGATGCTTTGATTATCAAGAGAGACTAAGTCTCTGCTGTGTTGTTATAAAAGAATACTAGAGATTGGGCAATGCATAAAGAAATGGAATTTATTAGGTATACAGTTCTGAAGGCTGAAAAGTCACATGCTGAGAGAATCACATGAAGCACAGACCTGGGTGGTATGACCAACCAAGACAGCATGCCAGGGTGTGAGAGAACTAGCTCCATCCTGCATATTTAAGCTGATCTATAACTGACCCTAATCCATTCTGAAGGCAGATCTCTTTCATGGACTCAGTCCCACCCATGAGAACACACTTCCCTACCTTGTTGCCCTAGAGATTAAGTTTTCAACACACAGGTTTAGAGGAATAGAGCCAAAGCATAGCAAAACTATAATCCTAATTCCCCAGGTTCATACAGATGAGACAAACAGTGATAAACCACCATGGAGAAAAAAAAAAGTTTTAAAGTTCCTAAGTACTCAGACTAGTACACATTGATTCTGTGACTTTGCAGACAGAGTCTGTAAGAAAAAAAAAAAAAAAACCTCTTAGTCATTCTAGACATAATCACCAAGAGCCTTCGGGAAACTTCACTCTGTGAGCAGAAAATATGTACAAACTTCAGAGAAATATTTATAGTTTGGAGCAAACAGGAAACATCCTTAGTCTACCTTCTCACTGAGGTTTTGATGGCCCCACTGAAGTCCCATTGATGTGTCCAACCCCAACTGTCCAGTGGTCTCTTCTTGAACATGTGGTTCCTTTTCCACGTCCCTAAGGTCACCTCTGCTGGTTCTATGTAACTCTGTGGCTACACTCTGACCTTCAGTTTATAAAATTCACATTACACTTTACTTTCTCTTCTAGCCTTACTTTGTTTACCAATATCTTTACTTGCAAATCCCTTGAACTTGCATTTAAAAATAGTAGAATATATTTGAGAAGGATGGATATAATGTTCTCTATTCTCTACTGGATCATAAAAATGTCTGCTGGATGCAAATTCACTATCTATTGTTGAAGTCATGAATTGTGTGAGTGGGGTTTTATAAGACAGTCATTTTCCATGTCATATAGAGTGAGTGCTTTCTACATATCATCTGGAATGATATATGTAGAACATATATTTTTTTATAAAAGAAACAATGATGTGACTACAATTATCTCAATTTAATTGCAATTTAGTTGGTCACATGTACACATTTATAAGAACGGGGAGCATGAACATGAAATGGAAAGGCAGTGGAAAGAACCATTTTAACTCCAAACAGATGTGACATTGTTTAATTTACAAGTAGCTTGGAAATGATGGGTGGATATATGTCATATGCCTTATAAAGTTTCCAGCTCAAGTAGTAAAGGGCTCCGTGAACCTTCTTCATTTTTGCCAGCAAAAGTGATTTCATCCACTGCTAAAATTCAGCTGTCAGTTTGAGCATGAAACAGAGCAGCTGCTGGCACCAAGTAACTTTGCTGTCTTTGTGCTTGAGGAGAGAACATAAAAGGAACTGAACTGTGATATAGAAGAGCAAAGCCATCCACAGGGGGAGCATAGCTACCATGTGTGTTTCTGATGATCGTCTGTTTTCTCACTGCCATCAGGAGGTGAAGAATGACTTACACTAACTAACCCACCACACTATTTCAACCTCTCAGTTTTGAGCCTGTGTAAGATGGCTAGAAGAAGAACAAGTAACTAGATTTATCTAATAACCTTCAGGGAGGAAAGTGGGAAAATTCACAGCAGAACAAGACATTTGGTAGCTCTCTCTTTATGGACCACCCTCCAGTTATCTTATCCCTTGAGGTCTGTATTCCAAGCTCTGCTTTCTAAAGCCCCCTTGATGAGGGAGCTCTGCATGGTCCTGCCTTCTCTCAAGGCAGTGATCACTGTTTTTTTTTCTTCCAGTTTTCAGTGTCTTCAAAATTGTTCTCTCACGTGTCTTCTGTGGCTTTTGGTTCAGCTAGGAGAGTAAATTTAATCACTCTTTGTTCATGTTGGGCAGAAGTAGAAGTTGTGCTTTGTTTTGAACAGATTTTCCTTATTTGTAGTGGTTCTGTGTTGATTTCCAGCATGACCCACTTTGAATTTTTGAGATGGAATCTGAAGAGAATGTTTATTTTCTTTCCCCACAACACTTATTTGTTACAGTGCCACTGATTAAAATGGTAGTTTTCCCCCTATTCTGTTTGTTTCACACTGGCTGAAAACCAATTGAACATACATATGCTTAGCTTGGTAATTATTACTCCATTGACCCATTACTTCTTCATTAAATTCATTATCTTTTATTTTTATTTTTTTAGAGTAACAAAAATGTTCTATTAAAATGTAAAATTTACAGAAGTTTCCAGACAAGCCATAGAAAATAGTCACCAGCTTTTTTTTTTCTTTTTGGAGGTGTGTGGGTAGGGGCAGAGAATCTACATGTGACAGCAAAGTCACAATATTATTAGTGAGGGCTGAGATGTTTATTTAATGTTCCCATTTTGGTGCAGGAAATCAAGCTTGTCCATCTACAGTGTCTATTGTTCGACTTGGCTAAAGAGCACGTTCTCAAGAAGTGGTTAGCTGCATTTAACCACTGCCATGAGATCCCATAAAGGGGGAGGGGGAGGAGAACACAAAATTAAAATACAACAACTTTCCCCCCTAAGATATAAGATAAACACACCCATAGCCTTGGCAGCTAATCCTGACAACTACCTTCATTCACAGTGCTTTGTATTTAAACCAGGATGGGAAAACACATCAAAGAGCTGATTACAAACAGTTCACAACAATCCTGATGATATTTCCAGCCTCTGCTCATGCTTTACAACAGTGGATCAGGGCAAGACATAGATTTGCTAATGTGCAGGTCATCACCAAAGATGAGGATGCCTGAGCTTTTATTCTGTGGATCTTTCTAAAACTGAATCTGTTAAATACAAACAAAAAAAGGATGAAGTCTTGGTGGAACAGGAGAAATGATGGACACTTGATGGTCTGATCAACTTCAATATTATTCCTGGCATACAGGCTAGTCTATGTGGTAGCTGTCTCTGTGGCTTGAGCTTCATTGGTCTTCCACTACTGCTTGACTAGTCATTTGCTAATGGGTCATCTGGATTAGGAACACTTAAAAAAAAAGTCTGGATTGAGAGCAGAACTGTGCAGTTCTGCAGTACTGGGGACCACTTATCTTTCAAAATACCTAAACATATCTTCCCAACTTGACTACACAGAATGATAAATTTTGATCATGAAATATACCCCATGTGCTGCCATTAGGTGTTCTTCTGGAAGGAATAGATAAATATTAGTGTTTTTTATAAATATTTTTATTTTATAATTAATTTAATTTTACATATCAGCCATGGATTCCCCCATCTTCCCTCCTCCCACCTCCCAGCCTTACCCCCCAAATCCACCCCCCATTCCTACCTCCTCCAAGGCAAGGTCTCCCCTGAGGAGTCAGTCCAGCCTGGTAGATTCAGTTGAGGCAGGTCCAGTCCCCTCTTCCCTGCACCAAGGCTGAGCAAAGTGTCTCAGCATAGGTTCCAAAAAGCCAGCTCATGCACCAAGGACAGGTCCCAGTCCCAGTGCCTGGAGACCTGCTAAAAAGTTCAAGCTCTCATGGTTCCGAGAGACAGACATTTATCAGACTATAATTGCTCCAAACCACAGAGGAGGCAAAAAAAAAAAAAAAAAAAAAGTCTGCAGGAAACCATGACCATGCCTAACAGTGACTTTGCAATCTTCAAAAAGATGACAGGATCCTACAACGATGATTCCACATGGACTATGATAAAGCCATTAAGCCGATTAACACCATGGAAAAATTGACTTTGGACTACAAACTGGTCAGAACAATTTCGAGAGGACTAGTTGAGATGATCCAAACTGACAGACTACTCAAACAAGGACTTGAAACAAGCCCTGAACTTTCCTATTATCCAGAGACTGGACAAACGATACAGGACTTGATGATTAACCCCAAAATTTTCTTTTCAAGATTCCCTAAAGATATCTTCACCCTTAGAAAGCAAAAAGAAAAAGAGAATATAGATATGAGATAGATCATCGAATCTACTCTGAGAAAAAAGATAAAGAAATAATACGATAAATAGGTAGATCACTGAATCTACACTGAAGAAAGAGGGGAAGATATAAAAATGACAAAAGGTAGACTAATGAATCTATTATGAAAAGAAAAAAGAGAAAATATGGATATGATAAGATAAAAAGGGAGATTATGGAATCTACTTTTAAAAAGGAACTACTTGTTTTAAATAAGATAAGTAATGAAAATTTTTTGGTCTGAGTTTATCAGATGTTACTGGACTGGACATTGTTAATATATATAATGGAGTTTTTTGTCTGGATCTGTCAAATGTTAATGGACTAGACATTGTTAATGTAATCTTGACTGTATATTGCATATACTTATTGAAGATAGTTTTTCTTGTAAAAAAAAAAAAAAAGTTCAAGCTCATCAACTGTCTCACTTATCCAGAGGGCCTGGTCCAGTTCCAGTTCCATGGGGGCTCCTCAGTTATTGGTTCACAGTTCATGTCTTTTCACTAGTTTGGCTATTTGTCTCTGTGCTTTTTCCAATCATGGTCTCAATATCTCTTGCTCATATAATTCTTCCTCTCTCTCGCCGACTGGACTCCTGGAGCTCCACCTGGGGTTTTTCCGTGGATCTCTGTATCTGCTTCCACCAGTCACTGGATGAGAGTTCTATCATGATAGTTAGGGTATTCGGCCATCCGATCACCAGAGTAGGTCAGCTCAGGCACTCTGTCAACCATTGCCACTAGTCTATAGTGGAGGTATCTTTGTGGATTTCTGGGAACCTCTCTAGCACTCTGCTTCTTCCTATTCCCATGGTGTCTTCATTTATAATGGAATAGTTAAATATTAAGAGTCCCTTCCTCAAAGGGGGCATTCTGAGGGCCAGCAATGACTGACCACATGACAAGTGTTGTTCTCCTCTGTTTCTGCTTTTTAATTTTTACTTTTTAGGAAATGGTTCTGCCAGTGAATGTTGGGTTTCCTTGATAATCCTCAGAGCAACTTGGCCATCTTGTGGGATACTAAATAGGAAGCCTTACATATATTTTGTTAGATTCAACCTTCAATATTTGAGAGATTTGATAGGTACCCTAGTTTGGTTTTGATGAAACCAAAGCAAGTTGGGAAGAGAAGGGTTTATTTGGCTTACATTTCTACATCCTAGTCCATCAATGAAGGAAGTCAGGACAGGAACTCAAAGAGGATTGAATCATGGAGGCAGGAGCTGATGTAGAGGCTGTGGAGGGGTGCTGTTTAATTGCTTGCTTCCAGGGACCTACTCAGCCTGCTTTTTTATAGACTGTTGAACCATCAGCACAGGGATGGCACCAACAACAATGGGCTGGGCCCTACCACATCAGTCACTAATTAAGAAAATGTAGGAATAGCTGGATCTTATGGGGGTATGATCCCAATTGAGGTTCCTTCCTTTCAGATGACTCTAGCTTGTGTGATGTTGACATTAAACTAATCAGGACAGATACTAAACTAATTAGTATTTTTAATTTTAATTCGTCCTTTAATTTTACATTTTCTATTTGTTTTAGTATTTAAAAGCACATTCAATTTTGTTCTAGTAGTATGTTAACAGATTTAAAAGGATTTTCAACACACATAATCATATCATCAAATGAATAGTGCCATTCATTTTCTTTATATTTTTCATAGCCTTGACTTTTATTATTTTTTCTTGCATGTATTAAAGAATGTTTTCCTGTCTCAACTTTGAAGAAAAATAACGTTTCACCACAGAGAATAATATTAGCTAATCTTTTTGTATATAGCATGTCAGATTGTAAAGTTCATTTTCAGTTTGTTACAAGTGTTAATCACAGGGGTTGAAGCGATGGATCAGTAGTTAAGAGTCCTTACTATTCTGGTAGAGGAACTGAGTTCTCTTCCCAGTACTCACATGGCAGCTCACAACCACCTATGACTCCAGTTTCAGGGAATCAGGCCGTCTGCTGGCCTCAATGGGCTCCTGCACAAATGTGGTGCACATGTACTCCAAGAGGCACATGCAAATACATATAAATAAAAAGGAATGTATCTTTAAGGGTGTCAATCACAAGCCATGTTGCCATGTGAATTTTCTGTATCTTTAAATATAGCCATAAGCTCCATTTTCTTCTTTAATTTATGTAAATTGGAAAATTAGATTGACTTTTTGTATAGTAGAAGAATCATGATGCACTCAATTGCTATTCTTTATTTGATGTTTATTACTGTTGTTTACTAATTTTTGCTATGTTTGGTGTGCAATTGTTTTGTTAAGGATTTTGCATAGGTGTTTATGAGAGGTAATTTGTAGTTTATTATCCTTTTGGTAACTCTGCCTGCTCTTTTGTACCTGAATAATATCAGTGTCCCACAGATAGGGAATACCTTTTCCTCTCCTTGCTATTTGTAATTTCGGGTACGGTTTGTATTATTTCTTTATGAAATAGATGATACAGTGCATCAAGGAAGTTTTGAAATGAGCATAGTCACTGTGAAAGGTTTCTAGTTAAAATTTAAGTTCGTTAAAAATAATAGGTTTTTTTTTTAGTTTTAAGAATATTTTTGCATTAGGAGTGATAATCTGTGGCTTTAAAGGGACATGCACTTATCATCTAATGTGTCAAATAGCATGTAAGATGTCAAATGGATCTACCAGTCTTTTTTTTAGATTTTTCTTTATTAAGAAATTTTCTACTCACTCTACATACCACCCACAGATCCCTTCTCCCCCCTCCTCCCACTCCCCAGCCCTCCCTCCCAGGATCTACCAGTCTTAATCCTTGCTTTTCTGAAACAATTTTTCTTATCTGTAGTTTCATTAAATCTTGTGGTTAGTCAGTTTATTAGGCTTTTCAAAAAGTAATTGGTTTTTTATTTCTTCTGTCATCTGTGTTTTTTAATATCTGTGCATAAATAGATTACTAATATGAAGCCAGGATATAGATAATCCACCTGCATTTCTAACATGGACGTACATTTAGTGTTAAATTGGACTTCCATTGCTCTCATAGGATGCTAGTGCCTCAAACACAGCAATTAAAGTTCACAGACTAGTCATAATTTGTCTCTTTTCCTATGAACTTGGAACTTTCCATAATTCCCATTCCTTTGCTGCTTTGGAGCATACTTGTTCTTTTCGTGGATTTTTGAATAGATGCCTTCTCACTGCCAAGCCTCCTGTCCTTTCATTTTTCAGTTATGATTCTATCCAAAGCTATAACTCTTTCTCTAAACACTACTTTCACACACTCGTGGTATTTTTTTTTCAGATCAAAGCATTGTCCTTTCAGTTTGTATAATTTTTTTTGATATCTAGTGACTTCCTTTTTGAATAGTTTGAAATTTTTTGAAACTACATGATTTGTGATTACTTATTTCAACCTTAACAATTGCCTGGAGAATATATTTCCTATAGTTTTAAATTTTCTTTTTATGTTCGAGATTTATGTGATTGACTTATGCAAGACTTACTATAAATAATACATTACATTGCAACTGAAATATATTAATGTAATAACGCATAATGTAGTTAGTTCAAGTATATGAGCAGGACTCAAATATTTAACTGCGTGTACATTCAGGGTTATCATTCGCTTCTTGATGGGTTAATTCTTTTATTATTCTCCAAGTCCCTGTTTATTGTTGTATTCACTTAGGTCTTCATTGTCTTAAAACATTCTTTCTTGGCCCACCAATTGTAAAGCCACATAAGATTTATTATACTAATGTTTGCAAGTATGTCCTTCCAAACTCTGCTATCAACCCACTGTCTCTGCTTCTCATGTGTTTCATGTCACTAGTACTCACTAGGCCTTGTTTTATATTTTTCTTTCTTTTTTTTGTTTTTGTTTTGTTTTGTTTGTTTGTTTGTTTGTTTATACCCAGTCCATCAGTCCAACATCCTACCTACTGATGGTCATTTTAGCCCATTTATATTTAATGTGCTTATTGGCATCATGAGATCTAAATACACACAAGTGCTTTATTCTATTTATTCAGTTTTAAAAATTTATTGATCTTGCTTTTTCTTTTTCTTTTTTGGTTGGATTGGATAATTTTTTTATTTATTCAATTCAATGTTGTTTTAACCTCATCTATTAATTTTTTATTTGCATGTGTATGTGTGAGTGACTACTATAAATTGGAGAGTAATTAATTTATTACACTCTATAATAAAATAATTGCATATAATTATTACCGATTTTTCAAATCTTGTGACAATATTACTTTTGCACTGTAAATCATATTTCATTTGAATATATATTATAACTCTCAGATTTGTTACTACTCTTGCTTTGTATAGTGAATTTCTCAAAGATAAGCAGACACAGAACAAGACAGCTTAAGAGAGGCACTTTGTATTTCCTCCATTATTAATGTTTTATATCTAATATTCAAAGTTGCTTCTAGTTCCACTCTCAAAGAACAAGAAAACAACTCCCCAAATATTTGAAAGCAAGTCTATTGTGCCTGTAATCTAGAAAAACAAAGGGCACACAGTTGGTTTCCCACAGATGGCTTCCCCACCTCTGGGGAAACAGGGGCTCCAAACACAAACACAGATTAGTTCAAGTGAAAGGCCCATCCAAAAGCAGACAATGCCCTCAATCCACAGCAGAACACATGCATATTCATTACTAAAGGTCAATTTGCCCAATAATTGATTCTGTAAACAGTGATCGAGGAATTTCACTGATTGAGGAGTTGTGTTGGGGAGAAGAGAGAGAAACAGACTGGGAGTGTATTTGCACATGTGCACAACTGGCATGCTCAGGTAGCATCTTTGTGTGTTTTGCTGTTTTAAGTACTAGGATCACTGCCAAGGCCAGTAGTGAGTCCATCATGATCTGGATGACAAACAGTGACCAGGAACTCACCCAGTCACTTTGTTGACTGAACTCTGAGTTAAGTTGGTGCTAACTGAACATGTATAGTGTTTGGGGCCTTGGCTTAGATGGAAACTCTGGCTATGGAGACAGAAAGGAACTTTACCCAGTGGGTGGATGGCGGACCTCAGAGAAGCCATGTCACATATGCAGAAGTATCAAGCCAAAGACAGAAAGGTTTGAGTGAAAAATTTAAGGAAGAGACAAATTCAACTTTCACAATTATAAAGCACTGAACCAGATCCATAAAGCAACATGTGACTATAGAAGTTTCAATTGTTGGGCTGTGTTTTTTTATGGTGTTTATCCTCTGAAAATGGCAGGTTTTGTGAAATTAATATCACCAAACACCTTTCCCAGGAAATACCATGTTTAGTAGCCTATGGAGTCAAGGATTACCTAAACTTCTTAATTAGGCTTTTTTGTTTTTGTTTTTTTAACCCAGTACATTTCATTTAGATGCACATAAAAAACACTGATTATCTAACAATGCCTGAACTCTACCAGACACTGATAATGTAAATATAATTAATACAAAATTCTTGCCTTTAAGAATACCACAGACTAGTAGAAGAAATCATGTAAACTAATAAGTAAACCACTGTTAACATAGCTTAGTTCTCTTAGGAGGGACAATCTAATCTGAGAGTTGAAAGGACTGTATGTAATAATTGCAATTTGATACCACCATTAATTAATGATTTAATAAGTTTATTATTTTAATAATCAAGCATCCAATAGTTGTATGTCCTCGTAAGGAGATATGGAAACTACCCTAGTACTATAGTCTGAATTCTCTCCATACTCTTCACTTTCTAGTCTTCCTTTTGGAGAAAGAACAAGGCAATGATTT
Source organism: Peromyscus maniculatus bairdii (assembly GCF_049852395.1). NCBI lineage: Eukaryota > Metazoa > Chordata > Mammalia > Rodentia > Cricetidae > Peromyscus > Peromyscus maniculatus. The sequence goes on from NC_134858.1 coordinate 79,285,907, forward strand.
GCAGAAGCACTGTCATCTATTTGAAAACATTTTCTTTTTCAGAGAAATGATTAAGTTGGGTATTCACAGGATTGATTCACAGTATCTTAATGGTGATGAATATAAGCTAGCCATTTTAACTTTATTATTCAAGATTAAAAATTAAAAATTGTATCAAGTCCTAAAGTTGACAAAATTGAAAATGAGATATTAAAAACAACATCTATTCCTCGGTGTTGGTACTAGGTATATCTTGGTTCATCTCAACACACTGAAACTTTTCTTTATCTAACATTCAAAAGCTACTGTATATAGTATTAGTTACAACATTCAGTCTAAGTTTAATTTAATTTGCCTTGTAAAATGGATTGTTTATGATCTACAAAATTTATAGTATCTGACTGATATAAATTGCCTTTTCATCAGAAAATCTAAGATTATTGTCCCACATTGGTTTTATTTTTGCTAGCTGATTGTGGGAATTAGAATTAATTTCACAGTGAATCTGTGCTTAGATAGAAGTGAAAATATCTTTCAGCGTGTGAAAGGAGATTTAACATATGTTAGGAATAGAAAAAGATAAAAGTTCTGAGTAATGTATTGCTTTGCTGTGTTTAGCAAACAAAAAAAAACTCCCACCTTCTTTTCTGATGCCAATAGTGTTTTAATTTTGCATTATTTAATAACATCAAACCTAAATAACAGACAAGAGAAAAAAGCTGGAGCAGCTGTCTTCCAAAGAGCATGTCCTGTAATTCCAGGGCACCTAAAAAAGGTGGAGCTGCTCATTCCATATGGCTGCAAAGTAAGAAGAAACTGCCTCTAGTTGTAAGATTAAATAGACACTGAGTCAGGAACTCCAGGCAAAACACGGAGAGGTCTCTGATTTAGAAGAACATTTTGCAAAAGGTAGAAAGGGCTTTAGGAGAAAACCATCTTAATCATTGCTTTTTTTTTTAAAAGATAAATTGACATACAACTAAAATATACATATTAATGTATGATTCATAATACTATTATACATAACTTGTGCTAACTATATTATATGCTATGTAATCACAATTGTTCAGATTTTATCAAACTTTAGATGTACTTTTTAAAATTAATTAGAAGATTTTAAAAACATTTAAAAGACTACTTGGTATGATACATATTAATGGAACGTTCATTCACTTTAATCTTAATAACCACATTAAAATCTTTGATATAGACATCATATTCTGCACAAAACCCAAATTTAACTGACTTTCATGTGTTTAGAAATTATTACAGCTCACAAAAGACAATCTCTGTGAATTTTGTTTTTTTTAAGTGTCTCAGTAAGAGTGGAAAATTTCTAAAGATTAATAATTAGACATTTCAGGGTCTTTAGTGTAGGGCAAATCATTTAAATAAATATTTAAATATACAGTAGATAACAAATGCTTTGCAGGTCCACAGTCCAAGTGAAGAGTTAAATTGAAATTACAGCTAAGAACCAAAGGCACATATCAACTAGGTTCATGTCCTTTGTGAGAAAACTGTTCCATTGCAAATAGCAAGTGACCAATAGAAGTGAATTTTAACTTTTGAATTATTAATTGAAGACAAAACTGTACTGATCGATAATCCAGATTAGAGGGAGTCCAGTGTACTCAAAGGAGACTTCACAGCTTTAATGGGAAAGGCTCCAGTTGCAGAGGAGGGAAGAGAGACAGGTGGAAAGGAAGTTTGTACAACAGTAATCAGAAGCATGACTTGGTCGTGAGCTAACAGGACCAAGGTGGCCCCTTAGAACCTCCCCTTTGTGAATGACAGCAATGACACTTAGTCCCTTGCTCAAAACAGAGAACCTCTTTGTAGAGTTATTAAGTAGAGGACACAAGCTGGGCTAGCATGTTCAGTGTGACGTTAGCCACTTGAGAGAGAAGATCTTTCTTCCAGGCATGTCAGAGCTTTAACTTATACAGGGTTCACTTAAAAATAAATAACCCTCCATTTAGGGGAAAAAAGCACATGGAAAAACTACACCAATTTCCGGAGTAACAGTGTTGTTTTGACCTTTGAGCAGCCTACTCACTTTCTCCCTGGCCATACATCTTAAATGATTTCTACCAGTTGGCAAACCTTGCTTATTTCCTGACAAAGATTAATTGCTTGGTCAAACTTCAGTTAGCACTAAACCTTCTTATGGACCCATCTGTGCATTTCCTTGTAAAATCCAAAGTATACTGAACAGTTTAACCAGAGCCTGCAGCTCTTCATCTCTGACTAATATGGACATCTAATAAGGGTCCTTACCTTCTGATCCCCTTCAGATCATCCCCTTCAGGGTATATAGTCACCCCCGGGTATTTTCAGCATGAATTCTGATAGGTTGGTTTAGCCAGAAAACATTCACCTTCTTGCCTTACCACTGCTCTTCCTCTTAGCAATTTTCCATCCTTTAGCTACCACCCTGTCCCTTGGCTACAATTGTCTTGTCTATCCTGCATGCAGAGTCAAACCAAACATTTGCCCTCCGTTGGAAAGACTTTGATGCAATGGTCTCTGTATCTTTTGTACTGGGCTTGAACAGAATCTTCAGAGACTCTGAACCTGGCCAAATGAAGAGAATAAGAGACGGCAGAATGCTTAGTCTTAAACAGGACCTCTATATGAATCCCATCCTGTCAAGACTCAGAGATCACTTTGAAAGAGGGAGAAGAAAGACTGTGTGAGCCAGAGACAGTAGAGGACCACAAGAAAGCATATGTGGTTGTGTTAGCACACACAAGACTTGCATAAACTCAACTCAGACAAAATCCCAGCATAGAAGAAGGAAGTAGGCGTGAAGTCCCATCCCTGTGTAAGGAGATACTGGTAATTGATTGTGAGAGGGATTTTTTCTTTATAGATATGGTTCTATGGTTCCTAGTAGGTTGATGATCATACATTCAAGAATATATGGGTAACATTTGACAGATTTAAAACTGTACTTGATAGTTTTTTTTTTTTTTAAGAAGACACAAATTTGAGTGGATAAAGAAGGGGAATGGACCTGGGTAGAGAGGGGATGGAGTGCAAATACTATCAAAATACATTAAAAAAGAATTCTCAAAGAACAAATAGATAGACAAAAATAAAACAAACCAAAAAGTAAAAAAGCTAAATTAAAAACATAAATAAATCATATTCTCAGAGATATTTGGATGCATATCAGTTACCTTAAAATAGAAGTAAAAACAAACAAACAAACAAACAAACAAACAAGCTTAAGCTGGGCGGTGGTGGCGCACCCCTTTAATCCCAGCACTTGGGAGGCAAAGGCAGGTGGATCTCTGTGAGTTCGAGGCCAACCTGGACTACAGAGTGAGTTCCAGGAAAGGCGCAAAGCTACACAGAGAAACCCTGTCTTGAAAAACCAAAAAAAAAAAAAAAAAAAAAAAAAAAAAAATAGCTTAAAAGACAACTATCCAAGTCAAGCAAGTTTTTTTTCTACAATAAACACCTTTTCTAAAAAAAAACAGATGAAAAGCAATAGAAAGTTTATATACTAAATTAATGATCTGTTATTAAATGTAAGAAAGATAAACATAAAGCATAGAACAAGAACTTGAGAAAAAAGTTTGATATGATAATTAATTGAAAAGCCAATTCAGTAACTGATATTTTTATAGTTTTTGAAAGACTATGGACATAAAAAAAACATAGAGGTTATTTAATATTTAAAAAATGAAAATTCTAAGCTGGGTGTGGTGGTGGTGCATGCCTTTAATCCCAGTACTCAGGAGGCAGAGGCAAGCATATCTCTGTGAGTTCGAGGCCAGCTGAAATACAGAGTGAGTTCCAGGAAAGGCTCCAAAGCTACACAGAGAAACCCTGTTTAAAAATAAAAACAAAAAACAAACAAAAAAAAAAAAACAAAAGACAACAAAAACAAAGAAAATTCCTATTAATCAAAGAAAGGCAAAGCCAGGGTTTAGACTTATAAAGCCAAGCAACTGGTAAAATTCGGAACTCAAAGAAAACCAGAAATTTGCAAATATTTCCAGAATGAAATGAAAACAAGCTAGTAGAATGCTAATTAATTATTTAACTATAATAACTAAATAAAGGAAGGCAGTGGTTCTTGACTGTGAAATTTGAGAAAAAAATATTCTATGAGCAAAACATTGCAATAAATCAAAGACTGGCTTAGGTTAAATTGCTACTCGGCCCCTGTGCAGCTAGGCAGGGCTCCCTTGGAGAGGCACACCCTTGGAACATGGCTGCTAGAGCTCTGCGCATGCTAGCTACAATAGTAGCTCATGACTGCTAGCACAATGGAATAGAAATAACTGCTGACCATAGGGACTCAGGAGAGTCTTTACAGAGGTGATAGGCCTCACTAATCCTTTTCTTGATGCAATAATAGAAGTTTGCATTGAATGTTAGAACATCAGAGACAGCCAGGTATGGTAGGGAACACATGTCTAGGACTCACACATTCAGGAGGCTGAGGCAAGAGAATGATAATTTGGGGCTAACTTGAGACATATAGCAAATTCAAAGATAGCTTGCAGTACACAGTGACAGCTTCATTCTAGATAAATAAATAAATAAATAAATAAAATTTAAAAATAAAAAATACTAGCTATGGTAAGCTATTCCTTTACTCATTTTAGTTAACTCAAGCTTGTCCCATCTTTGATTCTCATTTAAGTTTTCTTTTCCATTTTATTCCCAGTGTTTTATTTGTTCTAAGTACTTTCTGCTGGAATAGACGTCAGACTCCCTCCAGTTCACAGATCATTGAATGTGATTAAGCAGATAAATATATTTAGCTTCTCATCAAAATAGAAAAAGCAGCAGATTACATATTTTTCAGATAACTAAATAAAAATAATGTTATGCACTCCTCCAGCTTTTATATGATAGGCTGGTCACTTCTGAACAAAAACTTTTAATCCATAATTTTAATGATTTAGTTGTTTAGATAGAATGTTGTTATTTATGGAGACATAGGATCAAGTAAGACCTCATGAAAGAATGAAATATTTAAGCTTTCTATTAATGCCCAAAGAAAAGTGATAAACTGAGATACAGACGAGGCACCTTATAAGAAGAATGAATTAGGACTTTACTGACAATGACAGTGGCTTAATTTATAAGAAGGATGAATTAGGACTTTACTGACAATTACAGTGGCTTAATTTGCCACTTGAATGTTTATAAGGGAAGACAGGATGATAGATTCTGAAACAACACGCTGTGCCTTTCCATTCTCAAGGTCCATTATTTTTAGAGGAAAATGCTTTTTAGACCGATGACACAAAGCCATGATCTGTGAGTCAGGAAGTGGATGAGTAAGTGTGACGGAGCACGCTGGGCTGCAGGACTCCTCGCTGGCTATTTTAAGGACGGTGTTGTCAGGATTCATGCTGATGACAACCTTGAGCAGTAAACGAATTTTACAGTATTTTCAAAATGGGACCTCTTTCTACATTTTCCTGTTACAGCTTCCTTTCAAATTCTTCTTGTCCTACTACTTAGAAAACTGTGCTATAGTTTAAAAATTCGATTTGCATTTAGGTCAGGTGAAAGTAATTTTAAATATTACTTATACACACACACACACACACACACACACACACACACACACACACACACAGAAACAAAGTTTAGAGTAAAATAGGTTATTTGTGGTCCTCTGTACCTAGATACCTTGACTTTGGCTTGTTAAAATTGAGGATCATAGTCATTATCTTTGGTAGCATAAAATTGGCTGTGGCCATTCAAAAAGAAGGGGTGGGACTGGGAGATGGTTATTGAGTAAGGTGGTCACTGTACAACATGACAGTGGGTATTCCAAGCTGAAGAGCTCTTGGGAAGCCTGGCACCACTCCATGTGTCTTTAATCCCAGTGCTCTGATGGTGAGAGGAACACTAGAGACAGAAGCCTGGAAAGCTTGTGTGCTAGCTACCTGGTAGACACAGTGGTGAGCAACAGAGACCCTGCGGCAAACATAATAGAAGGTATAGGCTGATGTCTGGAGATGTCCTCTGAGCTCCACATGACATGCACATATCTGGTCTTTCTCTCCATCTCTGCCATTCTCCCTCTCTTTCCCTCACACACACACACGTATGCATCATAATCATGCATACACATAAAAAAGTATTTGTTAGCAGAAGTACAAGGCATCACCAACCTTTATTCTGGAAGTGAGGAACACTTCCTTGGAAACACTGACCGGAAAGAAATCTTGAAATCCATCCCAGAGGCTGTTTTCTGTGTATTTGAGAAAAACAACAACAACCACAAAAATCTAACAAATACCCAGGGAAGTTAGTTAGGATGACAGCACAAGGTTTACATAAAATGTCTGATTCTGAGAAAAGGCTGTGTTTAAAGGTATACAGAAGAAAGTTCCCAGACTGATAGAGTAATTTAGCAGCTTTCATTTAATACATTCAGATAAACATGTCCATTTACAAGTTGGTAGATCCAGCTGTGCTGTGGCAGAAGTGGTAGGTTACTTAGAGAGAAATAAAGGCCAACAGGAGGCCCATGAGGCAAGGCTGAATGGATGAGGCTAATGTGAGAGATGAACTGACTGACAAGAATAAATGTCTAGTGACATCTGAGCAGAGCAGAGAGGTAGTGGGTTAGGTCGGAATTTCCCCAAATCATCTAGCGGCAATGAGTTGGACAGGAAAGCATACCAAGAGTTGGAGTGGCATCCACATCCATGGTAAAGGTCCAGTGGCCACATGCTAGACCAATGGCCCTTCATCTACTGGTGATTTTTACTGCACCTAATTACTTCAGGGAGGGGGTTTTAAAGGTTAGACTAAATAAGAAGTGATATCATTAGCTCAGCTTGCCTTATTCTTAGATGACCAGCACTTGAAGGAATACACGACTTGGCATCTGTGCAGGAAGTAGGTTGTCTTCCATGTAACACTAGTTTGCCCAAATTCCCAGTATACATGGGAGGGAATGCACAGCCCTCCAGATATTCTTTATCTAGCATTCTGGTCTAGGCCTACTTTCAATTGCCCTCTTGATTTGGCATGGTTTTGGGGATAGAAAGGGGGTTGGTTTTTGGTGATATCATTTTAAATGTCTTACGATTTATTTTTTTAATTTATGTGTGTATGTGCATCCACATGTATGTGTATGCAACAGGTATATGAAGGTCCCCGTGGAGACCCGAAGACATATTGTTTGGAAGTAGAATTGTGAGCTGTCTGTTCTGGATGGTGGAAATTGAACCTGGTTCTTCCTGAAGAGCAGCAAGTGTCCTTAACAGCTAAGCATTTTCTCCAACTCCTTTAAATTTCTTCTTTTTCTTGGTCATCATATGAGGTTGTCATTTGTCTAATGGTTTGACAAAGAGAGTCTAAGCTATACTTAGGGTACTGAAGAAATTTAGCCTTTTATAAAAGGGGATCTGACCTCTTCTACAAATAGGCAGATGCACTATGGTTTCCTGGTCCTCTGCTGGCTTTTCTTGCAATTTCTTTTCCGAATATCTTACTGGTCTCTAAGCCACTTCCACCTCTACTAGCCCAAAGACTTTCCAGTTCACTTTTAATTTTATTTTCCCCACAACACCCATATTTACTAACCTTTTGAAATGTTATGCATTATTCATTGCTCTGCATTTGCACAGCTGTCTAAATGTCTCTATATGTGTTTGTGTCCCTGCTGTCTGATTTATACTAGTAAACCCGGGACTGCAAGAACCAAGTCTTGCTTGATCCCATTGCTCCACCCATTGAAACACATGTTAAAGAAAAAGAAGTGAATAAGTGTGCGCACAGTATGGTGTTATTTCCAAGTTCACAGAGACTTGATGGTGCACCCAACTGTAGAAGAAAACAGGACTGGATTCTGAGGAGAGAGAGATAGTTATTTCAAACTAAGATTTCCATTTTCTTAGACTTTACAGTGTCTCGATGTTTTACCCAAATATGCCAAAGTAAAGGAAGGAGAGTGTAAATCTTCTACCTACTAATATATTCTGGATTTATGTCATTTGCTGTTTTTCCAGGGAGTCTGAAATTTTCCAGTAGTAGGGCCATTCATCAGCATCTGAAGAGACAGATGTATTGAAGAAAAGGAAAAGTGCTGGCAGGTTTTCCTCCACAAACTCCCAGAGAAATAGCGGTTGAGGCATGCAAAGAACACCCCGAACAGGGAACACGTCCATTCAAATCTTGCTAGAAGCCAGAGGATGTAGCATTACAGTGGGGCAGTATAAGTTATTGGAGGAGCTTTTGACTATTGTTTTTGAAACAGGATTAAAAGCCCTTAAGTGATGCTTCACTCAGAGGGTTGCCCTCTAGGTGTTGGACTAAAAATTATATGAGAAAAATGATGTCAGAAAGGACTACCTTTCTTCTCAGATGTAAGATTCTGGCTCCTCTCACAGTAAATGACAGGACCCATCAGTACCAGGTTAATAATGTAACTATGATCATACCAAAGCCATTGTCAAAATGAAAATAACTGTCATTCATCTGAAGGCTAATTCAAACATTCAACTCTTGTTCTTTACATCTAGGTAGTTAGCTATCATTGTCTTGGCATCTGTCACTATTCTCTGTGTGGACTATTTCCATTCTAGGGTGACTTCTAGTCACTTGGCAATTACATGTCCTTATAACATCATTTGTTTCTACCTCTCTCAATGTGATTAACTCTTTACCTATCAATCTGTAAACTTTCTGTGAGTATGATATATGTTCACTTGGTATACAGAATCTGGCCTCGGCTTGAGAAGATGTGTAATACATGGGATATAAATGATAAGCTAGGGAAGTGACTAATTTTACCTGCTCCCTCTACAATTACATACTTTGGTGCACCTTTTTATTTATTTATTTATTTTACTGGAATGCTTTTGCAAATTATATCCTGGGATATTTACTGTTTATTTTATTTCTTTCACTGTTTTGATCATTCAAATCTCTAATAAAATACCTCAGAGAGTCATTCACAGGACTAAACTAGTTAATCCTAAATTATAAAGACTTAACTTCCATCTAAAGGAAACATAGTTGGATTTCAAAAATTAAGAGGAAATTCACTATTTAAGATATACACATATTCCATGACTAATCAGCACAGTAATTGTTTTTAACTCAAACATGCATATAATCTTAATAAATATCTCAGCTTCTACTGTTTTGAAGGTCAGTGTTTTTTATTTATTCCCTCTAACCATAGGATAGGACATTTACATTAATAATCATAGTTTATGATGTTTCAGCAATGAACATTTTATAGAAAGCAATGTGTTATCACCCCTTTGAGTCCTTTATTACCATAGAATAATATTGGAACCTTCAGAGGAACCAATAGCCACCAGCTACCACAGTGTGTGCTTTGACTACATGTCCACGACTCTGATTCGGTATACATTTCAGCCATCTTTCTCTACTGTTCAGCTTACTTTATGCTTAGAATTGCTTGGGCTTATTTAGTAATATGATTGTCTTGCTATGTGACCATACCAATTTTCAACCCAATTGGGAAGGAGAATAGACTTAGCCAGATGGTTTTTGGGGAATGGAAAAAAACAGTTCTTGAGATTTAGTTTCAAAAGCAGAAGGAAAGTGAGTGGGTCGATCCTCATTATGACCAAATAATGAAAGATTGCCAGGTTCTTCAAAGGTAGCCAAATATTGATTGGGAAATTTTTTTTTGAAAGATGAAATTATTCTAAAATGTTTTGAAAGGATATTTGTGTGCTAAGTTTTAATGCTAAGAACAGATAGTTTCATTTAATACTTAGAACAGATATCTTCTGGAATGTAAAATGGAGCCTTTGGAAAGTCATATTAACATTTGTAGAAATTTTAGAATTTTCACATTCTGTTCTACTGTTAAAATCAATTAGGCTTGGTGGCCCCAGCTCAGTTTTTAGCACCTATTAGGACCCAAGGGCCAGCAGGTCCCGGTCCAAATGCAGCGCTCAGCTCATGAGTGAGATAGAAGCATGTGTTTTGCAGCTGATGAAGTCCTGCCTGCCGTCAGACTCACTTGGGAGCTTCGCTGTTAACAGGCAGCGCTTAGCCCAAGTTCTCACAATTGCTACTACTTTGTAAAATAAGGTCCAGGCTAGAGATGGATTTTTAGGGGACTATTGAGATAATTTTATTTTGTAGTCTATCCTCATTTTTACCATATTTTAGGACAGTGATTCCAACCTTTTCATCAGACAAACAAACAGAACAAGTATTTTCCCAGGCTGGTGCACCAGGTCTAGCAGTGTTTAATGACTGACTCCTGCCTTTCCGGCCTTCATCGATGTAGTTATTACTTCTGATCAATTGTGGTTTTTGTTTTTTTTCTTTAGGTTTATAAATGCTGACTTTCCTAGAGAACCCAGTAGACCACTGCTGCCCCATCAGATAATTATTTTTAAGGCCTTTATAATTACATAAACTGATGACTTTTTGAAGGTTATTTTAAGTGTATTTTTAAAATAATTATTTTATTTTTTAATTTACTCTTCTCTCAGTATGTTACATCCCAACCATACATTTTCCCTTCCTCAACTCCTCCCAGTTCCTCTTCCCACCTCCCCTCTCCACCAGATCCATGCCTCTTCTGGTACCCTTCAGAAAAGTGCAGGCCTCCCATGGATATCAAGCATAACAACTTACAATAAGTCTAGGCACATACCCTCATATCAAGGCTGGAAGCAGCAACCCAGTAGAGGGAAAGGGGTCCCAAAAGCAGGCAAAAGAATCAGACATAACCCCACTCCCACTGTTAGGAGTCCCATAAGAGTATCAGCCTACGCAATCATGACATATATGCAGACGACCTAGCTCTGACCCATACACGCTCCCTGAAAGTCACTTCAGTCTCTGGGAGCCCCTATGAGTCCTGCTTAGTTGATTCTGTGGGATGTGTTTTCTTGTGGTATCTTCAACTCCTCTGGATCCTACCATCTTTCCTCCCTCTCTTCCATGGAATTCCCCAAGCTCCTTCTAATGTTTGGCTGTGAGTCTCTTCATGTGCTCAGTTGCTGAATGAATCCTTTCTGATGATGATTATGGTAGGCTCAAATCTACAAATATAGAAGAATATAATTTTATTTTATGTGCATTAGTGTTTTGCTTGCATGTATATCTGTGTGATGATGTTGGATTCCCTGAAACAGACAGTTTAAGCTGCCATGTGGATGTTGGGAATTGAACCTGGGTCCTCTTGAAGAGCAACAAGTGCTCTTAACCACTGAGCCATTTCTCCGGCCTTAAAAGTGTATTTGTGTGTGTGTGTGTGTGTGTGTGTGTGTGTGTGTGTACGCCAGATATTGTGATAGGTGATCTAGACAAAGGTGAGTGAAAAAGTGAGCTCCCTGCATGGAACTCATGAGTTAGAGAGAGAGAACTATTTAACTATTTAATGATTTAATCCAGTTGGAAATATGCAAAATGTACTAGAAGACAAAGCAAAGAGCTGTTGGCAGAACCTGGAAATATATCTTTTAGACAACACTAAATGTCAAACCCAGCAGAGTTTTAGCTATGTAGAGAGATACACAAAGATCATTCTGAGCAGAAAGAAGATCATCAGTGGAACAGTCAGACTATGGAAGATACAAATGCATTTGAGGAACTGAAAGAGCCCAGTTTGAATAGGAAGAATAGGTAGGCCAAGATGATAGAGCCCCTGGAGGACATACAAGATGTTTTAGAGTTGATGAGGGAAAGGGTTACTTTGTTCATCTTGCTACTGTATGAGACATAGATTGCAGAGAAATGAGAAATGGAAACAAAAACCAACAGTGAGTTCAGAGGCAATGAAGAAGAGTCTACCTGTGAGGATGGTGTGATCTAGGACAGTTAAGCAGAGGAGACAAAACACAGACATCATTTGCTGGTTGACTGTGAAGAAATCAAGGCATGAATTTGTCTATCGGTTAGTGGGCTTGAACCACATAGCCCCAACTAGGGACAGAGCTGAGGATGAGAATCCAAGTGTACTTTGGCATGTGCTAAGTTTGAGATTCACTTCATATAGTCAGGGGGACACAGGTCTAGGTTATTGGAGAAATATCAGCTAGCAAGGAATATTTGGATGGTTAATATTTCAAGTGAATACTATTTCCAACAGAAAGAGTGTAGAGTGAGAAAAGAAGGACTGAGTATCAGGCACCTTGTTCTACTCAGGTTCAGTCACAAAATCCTGCTACTTCTCATTCCCAGATATATGAAGCCTCTGATCTTCTTTATCTCTACACTAAACTGTCTTATGTAAAACCATAAGCACAAATGGACAGTTTTCTCTACTGCCTGCATTTCCCTCCATCATCATGATTATCAACTATGAAATATAATACTGAAATTTAGGTGTGGCACATAATGTTTTAAAACATGTATATACCACAGAATATCTGTTCTCTTTTACTATCATCGATCTTTTGATAAACATCTTCCCAATATCTGTGCTACTAACTGGTCCTTGTTACCTAGCATTCTGCTTTCCACCCCTGAGTGTGACATTTTTGGATTAAAAGTAAACGAATTTATGAAGGGTTTTTACTTACATGTCTGATGTATTTCAGCTAACATGTGTGAGGTTGCAAATGACAGGAGTTTTTTGGTTTGGTTGTTTGGTTGGTTTTGCCTGTGTTTGTGGTTTTGAGACAGGATCCCACATAGCCTACTGTCCCAGTTCACTTTGTTTGTTTTCTATGCCAGTGATAAAGACCATGGCCAAAAGTAACAATCCATCATAAAGGGAAGTCAGGAAAGGAACTGATGACCGCGATCTGGAGGCAGAAACTGAAGCTGAGGCCATGGAAGATCACTGCTTACTGGTGTGTTCTCCATGACTTGCTCAGCTTCTTCACACAACCCAACACCACTTGCCCAGGGGTAGAACTGCCCACAGTGAGCTGGGATTCTGCCATCAATCATTAATCAAGAAATGCCACTCATGGACTTGTCTACAGTCAATTTTATGTAGGTATTTTCTCAATTGAGGTTTCCTCTCCCCAGATGAGGGGGTCTGTGTCAAACTGACAAAAACTAACTGGATGAAAACTGGCCTTCAACTTCTGATATTCTGTCCTTTTCTGCCTGAGTCTAGTGCTGAGATTATAGGGGTGCCCATTGTACTTAGATCCATTTTTCCTTTTTCCCTCCTCATTCTCTCCCTCCCTCCTTCCTCTCCCTTCTTCCTTCCCTCTCTTCCCCTCTCTATTTCTTCTTTCTTTCTTTCTTTCTTTCTTTCTTTCTTTCTTTCTTTCTTTCTTTCTTTCTTTCTTTCTTTCTTTTTTTCTTTCTTCACTACTTGGTGAAATGGTGTTGCACAATATATATGTCCCTCTTTCAGTTTTACTCTGCCCATCTACCATTGGACTGAATGAATATCATGAGCAATGCTGTAGTAAACACAAGGCTGTAGACATCTCATTGATATAGTGATTTTTTTCTTTTGGATATATACCAAGGAGAGGAATTGCTGAACCAAATGGTAGTTCTACTTTTAGTTTTTAATTGTAATACATAATGACTTTACTAATTTACTTTCGGATCAGCGGTGAACAATCGGCTTATCTTTTCTCTCTATCTTCAGCAACATTTGCTATTCTTCTCCCTGGGGACAGCCATTCTGTCAGGTATGAGGTGATGTACCCTTATGATTTTAATATGCATGTCCTAATGACTAGTGATATGCAGTATTTTGAACACATCTGTTGGTCATTAGGATGACACTTGTAGAAAAATGTCTACATAAGTTCTTTACTCATTTCCTATGCTCTCAGTTTTCTCCCCCCCCCCCTCTTTTTCTTTTTCTTTTTCTTTTTGCTATCAAGTTGAGCCCTTATACATTTTTGGACATTAACATTCCTAGGTATAGTTTGGGAATATTTTACCACATTCTTTAAATTACTTAGGTTTTGCTCTTGATATCATATCTTAGCGGTACAAAATAATTTATCTCACTATATTTCCACAGGATTACACAAATGTCCTTGATCACATTCACTCCACCCCTATTTCTCCTTTTCAATTGTTTCTATTTCTCTACAAGAGCCGCTTTGTTCAACATAATTTGACTCGTCTAATTTGTTAGGAGTACTTTAGGGTCAGTTCCAAGACATTATTGCCAAGACCAAAGTCATGGTTCTTTCTCATGTGCTTTTCTCCTTATAGCTTCACAGCATCAACTCTTAGAGTTAAGGAAACTCCTACAATGTAATTTTGAGTCAAGGCATAAAAATAAGGAATTGACCTTAGGTAATATGAAAATATTTAGAGAATGGGAGAATAGCAGAAGAGAAGAGCTTATGATGTAGAATATATATATATATATATATATAATCATATCTTAGTTAGGGTTTCTGTTGCTGCAATAAAATTCCATGACCAAAAAAGCAAGTTGAGGAAGAAAGAGTTTATGTGGCTTATATGTCTACATGATAGTTCATCACTGAAAGAAGTCAGAACAGAAACTCAAACAGGGATGGAACCTGAATGCAGGAGCTGCTGCTTTGCTTACTGGCTTGCTCTCACTTGGTTTGCTCGCCCTGCTTTCTGATAAAGCCCAGGACCACCAGCCCAGGGATGGCCCCAACCACAGTGGTCTGGGTTCTCTCCCATCAATCACTAATTAAGAAAATGCTCTACAGGCTTACCTCTATCCCAGTCTTATAGAGGCATTTTCTTAATTGAGATTCCCTCCTCTCAGATGACTTTAGCCTATGCTGAGTGGACTTAAAACTATCCAGCACAATATAAAACCAAAAGATTCTCTTTCGCCATGGACAAAGAAAAATGGTGTGGTTTGGTTTAGTATTCTCATAGGCCCACATGCTGAAAGTGTGGACATCAGTCTGTGGGATTATTGGGAAACGGCAGAACCTTCAGGAGGTAGGGACTCGTGGAACGAAGTGAAGTCACGGGTGGCAGGCTGTTGAAAATGATATTGGAACCCTGCCTCCTTCTGTCTCTGCCTTTGCTTCCTGATGGCTGTGTGGAAAACAGTTTTTCCTACCATTTAACCCTAATGTTAAGCAGTACCTTGCAAAACGCCAAAAGGCATCAAGAGGGCTATGTGACCATGGATTGAATCCTTTGAGCTATAGATTAAAATAAACCTTTATTCTTTCAAAAATTAATTTATCTAAGCATTTTGTCATAATGACTAAAAGCTGACTAACACAAAGGACTCACTAATCCCCAGTAGGCATAGTTTGCTTCTGATTGCCTGACTGAGACAGGAACAAGATTATTGTGGGAGGGTGAATGGAAGCAAAAAAGTAGAAAAAAGCTTTGAAGAAAAATTGTTTTACTAACCTAAATAATTAATTAAAAAAATTAGGAAAAAATATTTTTGCTGTTTCACTTAAAGTGAGGGTATAAAACATTGCTTTGTGCTGAAGGTATGGCCATAAAATTGAGGATAGTTGGAGTTTAACCAAGAGAGAACAGTTTACCTGTGAACCCCAAGGATCACGTTTGACAGGCTGCAGTTTGCTTTCAGATAAAAGTCCTTCAATCTTTAACTTCCAGGTAAGTATGGTGACTGGAAAGACAGTGTTGGCAAGATAACAGATTTTATCAGTTTGCAACCACAGAGCTTCTACTGGCGCATGATTGACTCAGTAAGGCATTCCTCACTGAAAAGGTTACGAAAGAGCCTGAGGAGCCAATCACGTATAGCTTAATGTATAAACAGGGTCCCAGGGCCAAGACCAATCTGTTCAAAACAAGTTGTGTAATGGGGTAAATGAAAGTTGTTCAAATAAGTTACTTCACCTTGCTGCCTTCCTGTCAACAGCCCTTTCCTCCTGAAAACCCACCCTTCCAAGCTCACGGCAGGATGCTTGTTTGCTGTCCAGCTGGACATATGTCACTAAACCTGTCCACTTATTTTCTATGTGAAGAAAACCACTTTGCTCTTATTCTAGCCTTCCTTACGAATGGGAAAGATGCAGCAGGGAAAGACAGATCTTGCCACAGAGCAGGACTGTTCAAAGAAGAGTCAAGGTGAAGTTAGAGAAGTAGATCCTGAGTTTTAGAAAGTTTAACCAAGGAAATAGCATTTCACCCAAGCTGTTTGCAATCTATCTTTCATTTATTTATTTATTTATTTATTTATTTATTTATTTATTTATTTATTTATTTATTTATTTATACTTCTTGAGATGGAGTTTTTCTGTTTAACAGCCTTGGCTGTCCTGGAACTCTGTTTGAAAACCAAGCTGTCCTGAAACTCACAGAGATCCACCTGCCATTGCTTCCTGAGTGCTGGGATTAAAGGCATGTGTCACCATGACTGGCTCAATTGGATATTTTTTTAAAAAAATAAGTAGGGTACTTCTGACTTGAAAAAAATCTGACAGCATATACTTTCTCCTGAGTATTAGGCCCTGAGTATGTTTGTTGGAAGAGCAAATAATTGTACACCTCAGCATGAAAAGGTACATGCCCACATACAAACATATCAGTGGGAAAAATAAATGCTTTGTCCCTTACTACTGACACTCAGTGTGGTGTAAAACTTCTGTGGCTGCAGTTCTTTGGGCTCTTTTCCTCACTAGTCAGTTTTCCAACACCAGATGAAGCTACTGTTCAACAATTAAATTCAGACATTTAGAATCAGATCCCACAGGGGAAGGGCTAAGTCCCATGGAACTGACCCCCACTTCAGATGCAGGCATTGCGTCCTTCTGATTAACTGACCATAAATCAGGGATTCCTACAGTCTCCCTCTTAGCTCTAGAATGACTCGTGGAACTTGGGGGAAATACCCAGCTTGCTACCAGTGTAGTATAGATTAATACTTGAAAGGGTTCTAATGAATTGCTAAAGTAAAGGGTACAGAAATACAGGAGCCTCTGTCACTGTGGAGCTGGGATGTGTCACTTTAATGGCATTGACATTTTCAGTAATATGAGGACTTTTTGAATTCTAGCATTTTGGGTTTCTGTGGAGGCTTCATTAGAGACTTCATTATGTTGCTATGCTTAATTAAATTTTTGAACATTGCTTCAGCCCCGCTCTTTTCCTTGGAGGTAAGGGGATGGGGATTAAATTTCCAGTTCTTTAAACACATAGCTATTTTTTTTTGGCACCAGGGCACCTATCCATAGGTTGCCATGGGGTCCCAAAGCATCCTTCTGATTTCCTAAACCACTTAGCAATTGGGAGATTCCAAAGATCTCAGGTGTTGTGTGCCAGGAATTGGCTTCACAAAACACACATGAGTTTCCATCACATCACAGCAGATTCCTTTGTGTGTTTCCAGTCTGCTCTTTCATATTTCTAAAAATCTGCTAGAATATAACTTGCTTATAATTCTATTCATTTTAATACTCAGACATACTCATGAGCATTAATATTCAGAAATAAAGTTGATTTTTTAAGAAATAAAGTTTGTTTGCTACGGACAAAAATAATACATTTCAAGACTTTTGGTTTATTTCTTTTAAAATGATTAAAGGCAATTAAGCTGATTAGAAAACATTTATTAATCTCTTCCCAGGTACAAGGCATCATGGTAAACTATGTAAATGATATGAAAAGAAAAAACCTTATTTACATTTTATGGCAAATAATCAGAATTATTTGGTATTTAATAGTACATACTTTTCTCACTTCTCTGAATCCTGACTTCTAGCAGTTTTATTTTTCTTTATTCATGTTCATTAGTCATTTTATTACTTAATTGTTGTGCTTTAAGTAGATACATTGCTAGTATGTATAGAATGAATGTGTATATGGCTCTGCAGATTGAAACAGATGTTTTAATGAATAAATTAAGAGGATTTTCTAATGATTAGGTTTAATTTGAGAGTAAGGACTTTAATGTTGGGATGGAGAGTAGGTCACATTAATAACTAGGACATGTGACATGCAGCAAAACACTTCACATATTTAACAATTGTAGCATTTTAAGAAGTGGGCAATTGGACAGATGGATAACAATGCCATTTCTTAGGACTGGAAATGAGGTTTGATTTATAGATTGGAAGGCTGTGGATCTCAACTGAAGAATTTTAATGTTTCTATGTAATAGGAGGAAGGACTCATGCCCTTGATTTTGTGGTCTGAGAAGCTTAATGTAGTGGTAGCTAGTGATTGCTGGGGAGTGAGGTGGATTTAAGAATCTAGTTAGACTTTGTCTTATAAAGACCCAGACCTGAGCCATTGATTAATAATGAAAGGGAAAAGACAAGAGATACTGAGTGGCTTGAACCAAACAAAATTCAGTACTAAGCAAGTGAGTGGCAATAAAAGGAAAAGCTCCTTTCCCCCAGAGATTTAAACTTGGCTGACCGGATGAGCAATAGGACAATAGAAGGCCTCAGAAGAACCTACTGGAGAAGCAGCATGGCCAGCTTCAATTCAAACTGGCAGAGTTCCAGGGGTCCATCAGATATGGTAGGGCAGGATCTGATAGCCAGCACACAGCATGGTAAGAGGGCAGGGCCTGGAGCACATGAATTTGGGAAGCATTGTATAAAGATCAGTAAAAACCAACAAAGATTAGAATTATGAGGAAGTTATAAAGCTCAGAAGAGTGAGAATGAAGAGAATAGTGAATAAATCCAATGTTCAATTGCATTTCTTCCTTTCATAGTTGTGAAAATTAACATCATATGTGAGGTTCATTATCAGGGAAGATGATCCTATAAGCTGGTGGAGTCTGCAGGAATTTCCAGAAATTTTGCCAACTATATAATTGTATTAAGAGAATTTATTATGAGTAGACAAGCTGGAAATAAACAGGATAAAAGACAGCATTGCTTTAAAGTACATTTAGTAGAAATACTTATAAGATGGGTAACATTTTGAGCACTAGTTGTGGCTATGAGATGTACTCAGTATAAAATGACTTGTTAAGATATGAAAAGAAACAGGTTTCTTATTAATGGATTCTAAAATGGGAGTCAGGGGAAGCCAAGCAGCTGGGAAGCAGAGGAGATTAGCACGGGGTGAACGAAGAAGCCGTTACAATGTTTCATTTTACATGTATTCCATTTGACTTGCTGGCTTTATAGTAGAATTTGAAGCATTGTTTGGCATTCAAAGAAGCTTGTGCTTTGTAGTAGATATTAGAGGTGATACATTGTTATTTGGTAGAAAATGAGAGTGTATTCCTACTGCAAATTATTTTCATTAGAACTTCTGTTACCGAATTTTGCAAATATACCAAATTCAATAAAGAATTATTTAATTTCCTCATGGCTGTGACAAAATACCTAGCAAGAGAATCTTAAGAGTGAAAAGATTTACTTTGGCTCACATTTTAAAGGGATGTAGTCCATCATGGAAGGAAAGGCATAGAGGCTAAAGTGGGTGAGTGTCTGGCGGTGAGTGTGTGGCTAATGATTCCATCACACAAACAGGAAGTAAAAAGCTAGATGGGAAGCAGGGACGGCATATAAGGCTGAAATCCTGTTCCTATGGTACTACCACATATGACAATTAGACTCCATATTGAAAAGTTTCTATAACCTCCCTAGACAGTGTCACCAACTGGGGACCAAGTGTATAAACACATGAGTCTCTAGGTGAAGTTCATATCCAGACTGAAGCCCTCCTCTTATAGACACTGTAGGCATGACCATCTCCTAAATCAAAATGCATGAAGTTCAACTTCAAAAGCCCCTGTAGTCTGTAAACTGTAAAAAGCCAGTTCCATCATTGTCCAAATGCTCAAATTTACTCTGAGACCACGGCAGTCTCTAACCTGTGAGCGACAGTAACACAAGTGATGTACTTTAAACAGACGATGGCACACAGTAACTATTCAGAAATGTGTAGATTTAAAGTGTTACTTGAAATATCTTTCATTTACATACATTTATGATAAAATATTTCCTTACTTAAAATAAAATTGATATAGGAATATTTTCAAGGGTGACCCAGTGAACACTTATGGAGAGAATGGTAATATATATGAATATGACGGAGAATCATTTTGGAATGATGGATGAGGGAAGTTTAAGTGGCTATGAGCATATTTGCTTACATACACACATACACTTACATATGACCTCTTAGCAACAAGCCAATAGATGTCTGTGTATAAAGCTCTTCAGTTTGATGCTATGTTTACCGAATGGATGTTTTTATTCAAGGCCCTTTGAAAATGTTTATTGAAACTTACAAAGTAATACTGTGCTTGTATTTATATTTGTCCCTTAAGATTAATTTTTAATATTGTTCTTTTAAAACGTTTTGAATTTTAAAAATCTCTAATTATTGGGAATGGAATATACTGTTGATAACTATGAATGCTTATTCAGCCAAGTTAAATAATTAAACTAAAATACAAGAGAAACTTATGCCATTTTTGTACAGAAAGAGAACACAATCTTTTATCTTTGCACTGATAGAAGAAAATCCCCTTAAAATTTAGAGTCTTTTCCCATTTGTATTCTCATGCAACTGTTTTTACATAAAACTTTAGATCTGGAAGTTATTTATTTCAATCCTTATGGTTAAGGAAACAGAATTTCAAGATACACATGATTTTTTTTCTCTCTGGATTTCTTTATTATCCATGATGACTGCTCTTTATACTATAACACTATCAGAGCTATGTTGCTTTACTAACTGATGTTCTGTTCTTGGTTCCATCTTTATTTTTTATTTTTTTTTTTTTTATGGTTTTTTTTTCGAGACAGGGTTTCTCTGTGTAGCTTTGCGCCTTTCCTGGAGCTTACTTGGTAGCCCAGGCTGGCCTCGAACTCACAGAGATCCGCCTGGCTCTGCCTCCCGAGTGCTGGGATTAAAGGCGTGCGCCACCACCGCCCGGCGGTTCCATCTTTAAATGAAGGTGGTTTTCCTTTGTTTGTTTGTTTGTTTTTCCTTTATTTCTTCTTGGCAAATTCTAACTGTTGCATGGAAAATCCAGAGCTGTAGAAATCAGATGTTAGATGTCTGTTAGTAGAGTGATACTCTTCTCAGGAAAGGCTGTCAAAAAGTGTGTTTGATGTCAAAGCATGTGTGTCTGGGGAAACATTTGGAAAATGCGCTATTTCTGAGTGCATATTATTAGAAGTGTCTGCTGAAAGTGTGATACAAACTTAGCCTGGCCAGGAAACTGTGTTTTCAGGCTGTCATGCCGCCTCTGACTCACGTCACTGTTGGATTTAAGTCATATTGTTTTGGCATGGGCTAAGTGACCTTCTTTAAAATATTCACTCTGTTCTTGTCTTCTGGGTCATGGTGTTCCTATTCACATGCAAATGCATTGTTTATTAATTGTATGATGTGTTTTAAAAGAGTCTTTGATGTACAAATGAATTAATGATTATTAGGCTCTCTTTCCCAGAAGAACCAGAAAAGAGTTAGCTGAATTCCCTCAGCCAATTAATGCCTGGATGTGCCTCTTACCTCTCCAGAGTAGAATGTTTGTGGGTCTTATAAGTCTCTTTGGCCCTTGGAGACATGGTGCTGGTGAGGTACACATCAGAATTAATTCTTGGCAACAGAGGAGGTTCTATTTAATAGACTAGTACATACTGATCTAAAGAGAGGTTAGAATTAGAATTATTTTAAATGGAAAATTATGCTGGTAGAATATATAGAGGACATTAACTAACAATTTAAAATACAATGAGGTTTTTTATTGAGCATTTGACAATAAGATAGTGTTGGATTAAGACTTTTCAATGAAGGAAGTGAGATGGGCGAGGAGAGAGGAAAGTTTAGTAGATAAGTATCTATGATGCCATTGAGGTGGGAGGGCAGAGTTCAGAAGCTTCTACCCCTGGTACAAAGTGGAACTGGTGATGAGGAACACTGAGCAAGGGGTGGAAATTAGTGAGGAGAATGGCAAGAAGATGAAACTAAGAAGATATTGAGCAACTGGGAGAACCGAGCCTCCTATTCATGCTTGAGTTACAGAGATATGATCAAATTAATTAAGATGAATCTCATCCCAGAGTTTAAGCACATGGAGGGAGAGACTTTATAGAGACAGGGAGTCAAGTTACAAAGTGGATTTCTCCTTTTATAAGGCCTGTAATTGCTGATACATAGCAGGAAAATCTTACAGAAACACATGGAAAATTTACACATAATCACAACAGAGAGTGCAGATAACTAAGCAGAGGGAAACATTTGTTGATGTGCGGCATCAACTAAAACTCAGCAGTAACAGCTGTGCTTCAGTGTGCTTTCCAATTTTAATTATTTTATTGTTGTATGTGTGTGTGTGCGCACGCACATACATGCGTGAGTGCGTGAGTGCGTGCATGCGTGCGTGCGTGCGTGCGTGCGTGCGTGCGTGTGTGTGTGTGTGTGTGTGTGTGTGCCTGTGCATGCATGTGTACAAGTAGATGTGAGTGCACTCTCCTTTGGTGATATTCCTGGAGACTGTGATTTGTGATAGGATTTGTGTGTCTTCCTCAATTGCTTCCCACCTTATTTTTTGAACAAGAGTTTTTTGTTGTACATGGATCTCACTGATTTGGTTGGACCAGCTGGCTAGGAAGCCCCAAGGATCCTCCTGTCCTTTTCTCCCCTGGGCTTGGATTACAGGTGTATAATGCTTCACTTCAGTTTTAACTTGAGTTTGCAGATTAAATCCAGATCTTCATGCTTTCAGGACAAGCTCTTTACCAACTGAGCTATCTATTCAACCTTGATTGATTTTTTTGTTTTATTGAAAATATTTTTCATACAATATATTCTGATCATTGTTTCCCTTCTACCAACTCCTCCTAGTTTTTCCCCACCTCTCCTTCCATCCAGATTCACACCATTTCTGTCTCTCTTGAGAAGAAAAAGAGAATCATCTAGAAAATAATAATAAAGTACAATAATATAATATAAAACCAAACAAATCAGAATAGGAGAAAACAAACATAAGAAAAATATCCAATGAAAAACCAGGAGAAACACATACAGATGCACAGACACATTTGTTCACACACACAGGAATCCCATAAAGCACAAAACTGGAAGCCATAATATAAGAAAATGACTTGTGAAATTTAAAAGAAAAAAATAAAGAAAAACCAACCAAACCAAACCAAACAAAAACAGAAAATATCTCCTGATACAAAATTTAGAGACAAAAAACCTCCAAAGATGCCAATGAGTTTTTCTTGTGTTGAGCATCTACTGGGTCGGGGCAGGCAGCCTACACTTAAGAATGGTTTGTTTCCCCAGGGAGATTTCTACTTGCAAATTTTTTATTTGCAAGTGGTTATCAGTTGAAGCTAGCTTCAGGATTAGGAATGGAAGCTCTGTTTTCACTTCTCATCTCAGCTCTAGAACTCCATCTGGTGCTAACCCACGGAGGCTCAGTACACACCACCAAGGTCTCTGTGAGTTCATATGTGCATCAGTTGTACCATGTGCCTTGTTTCCCTGGTGTCTTCCATCGCCTTTGGCTCTTAAACTCTTTCTTATACGCTTACACAATTTCTTTCTCTTGTTCTGCTGAGTTCTGTGAGCCCAAGGGGAGGGATATTATGGAAGCATCCCATTTAGGGTTCAGTGTTCCAAGGTCTCTCACACTCTGCATGTTGTCTGGTTGTGGGTCTCTGTACTTGTTCCCATCTGCGGCAGGAAGGAGCTTCTCTGCTGATGACTGAGCAAGATACTGATCTATGAGCATAGCAGAATATAAATAGGAGTCATTTTTTTTTTTTTTTTTTTGGTCATGTTGCTTTAGGGAACTGGTAGTCTTTGGTTTTCTCCTAGATCCTTGGCCTAGCTAGTCTCAGATTCGTGGCCACACAAGCAGTGTCAGTATGGTTTCTATCTCATGGAGTGGTCCTTAAAACAAATCAGATTTTGGTTGGTTACTCCCATGAACATTGTGCCATTATTGCACCAGCATATATTGCAGGCAGATCACCACTGTAGGTCAAAGGATTTGTATCGGGTTGGTGTTTCCTTTTCTGTTTTTGGTAGTATGTAAGTACTTTGTACTACCATGAACACTAGGCAGTAGGGGTGAGGACTTTAGGCAGGCACCATAGTAATTGCTCCATGTTCAGTGAGTTGTGGGAGTGTTGTCTTCAGCAATGGAGCCTTGTATTCAGTTTGTTGACAGTAACCTATAGATTTGGCAACAGCATGGTGTTCTGGAGTTCCTATTGGACCATATTGGCCTACAATTTCATAAGATATAACTCATTCCTGGCACTGGAAGCTTCATTTGGTGACACAGAATGTCCAGTTGGGGATCTGTCCCCCCATTATTTGGCAATTTTATTTCACTGCTATTTTTTTCTCTTGGTGATTTATATTGTTTTGCATGTCTTATTACTTGGTGGATAAGTAGAGGTTTTTTTTTTCTCTTCTTATTTAATTCTCATGATTACAAGTGTGTATGAACACTGACTCAGGTAGAGTAAGTATCACAAAATATAAATATAAAAGTAGTAATTCAGATAGAATTTTTTTCTTGCTTTTGAATTTTATGTGACTGTCTTGAGTCTCCTATTTATCTCACACAAAAAGTGGGTCAGTTAATCTGAATAGAAAGCACAGATAATGCATGTACATATGGAAAACTAACATTTAACAATGTTTATAAAAATATACAATGGATAAAGGGTTGTTGCATCAATCGATGTTTCTGCTAAGATTGCATATCCACAAGTAAAAGAGTGATTTCAAACCTTATCTCACACTTTAAAAAAAATCTATTAAAAATGGATCAATGTGTAAGGCAAAGTCAAGAATATCTACAATACTCAGTTGAAAACAGGGGTAAAACTTCAACACTTTGATCTAGGTAATGTATTGCTGTGATAATACAAGCATGCACAACAAAAACAAAATTGGTCAAGTAGCTTCTATACATCAGAGAAAATAAAGAGTAGAGTGATAGGCAACCCAAGGAAAGGAAGAAAACATTTACAAAAGGGAACCCTGATACAGTATAGATATGGCTATAAGTTATATTTAGGATATATTTAGGATAGAAGTATCATAGCATTCACCAATCAAACTCAGTGGTATATGGTAAGTGAAGTGCAGTGAAATTGGGAGCTTGGCATTATTTACAAGAGTCAAAATACACAATTAATGTGGAATTCTATGAACACATTAATGGATTAACAAGAAGTGGTACTTGCACACACACACACACACACACACACACTCACACACACACACACAGTGGGAGACTACAGAGAGGGCTGATGCAGAGTTAATGTAGGGCTCATTGTTTTTCCTTTGAGGTTCAAATGTATAATAATCCTGTTCCCCTCCCCCAAAGCTAAGTTAGACTAAAATAATTTTCATTGTTGTTTCTTATGGATTAATATTCTCAAATATAGTATATAGCATTTTAATTTGTTTATTCTATTGGTTCCCAGCCCACTTTTTAAAAAAATATACTTTCCTCCATTAAATATAGTAGATAATTTTAAAATGAAGTTTTCAGAGTTGTTTTATTACTGTTTGACATATTTAACTGGTTTAATGTTTTTCTCTTGAACTGGACACTATATGGTGGTTTCCACATTTAGCATTTATTTGTGTTTTTCTGAGCTATTTTTTTCTAGTTTTGCTTTGTAGTTTTTCTTTTCTTTGATTTTGGTTGTTTGATCTTCCAAGTATTGTCTTTATTTCTGAAATGCTTTAGTTTTCCTTTTCCTTCTATTATTTTATAAAGCACTTTGAGATTTAGTTCTAAATTTATATTGTTATTTTTGGTGTCTACTTTTCTGTTTTTACTTGTACTGTTCTCTGAAAATGTATATTTCATTCTACTGTACATATTTGCCTGGTGAGTCTCCCTTGCCTGTGGCTATAGTGCTTTGGACATTGAGTGTCTTTTCTCCATGGTGTCTGTATATAAAGTTCACTTATACTTTCCAGTTATTTTTATCTTAATAGAACTGTACACAGGTTCTCCGAAAGAGAAGGAAAAGAAGTACCAATAACTGCTGTGATATCTCTCCAGCTCTCATTTCACTGCTATTTAAACAAAAAAATTTAAATCCTTATCCTTGAGAAACTGGCACCAAGTAATGTTTGTCTGAGTTATTATGTACCGTTATACCTTGATAATGTCAATAGGATATGGCTATAAACTCAAAGCAATTTGAAAGAGTCAAACTCACAGGTTTATGAGCTTTACTTCTTAGAATTACTCTTAGAAGCAAGATCTCTGAATGTTTAATCTCATTTATGTGAATTATGTTATTCTACTAGGTATCTAGTAGTTTCTGGGCTGTTGACAGTTTTCTACAATCTCCGAGTGCTATTGTCTTATGGTTACCAATTATTACAATATGGATGCCATGAAAGCAGCAAATAAATATTTTCAGCTAAATATGAATTTATCTCTTAAATTCTATCATCTATAAATATGCCTATCTACCTATCACCTATTTCCTGCTTTTCCTTTTTTATGAATAGTATTTTTATATCCATTTACCTGCTTTTCCTTTTTTATGAATAGTGGTTTTTTTTTTTTTTGGTTTTTTTTTTTTTTAGAGACAGGGTTTCTCTGTGTAGCTTTGCGCCTTTCCTGGAGCTCACTTGGTAGCCCAGGCTGGCCTCGAACTCACAGAGATCCGCCTGGCTCTGCCTCCCGAGTGCTGGGATTAAAGGCGTGCGCCACCATGCCCGGCGAATAGTGTTTTTATAATGAAGCATATTCATTATTTTGTCATTAATAGGAATAGAAAACAATTGAATTAATAGGAGACTTCATTATTTATTGTCTTACAGATCAAGCTTCTGGGAAGTATCATGATTCAGGTGCTGACAATTGACAATAAATATAAGCATTCAATTTCAGTGCAGTTGTCTCTGAATTTTCGGGTAATAATACAATAAGATCCAGACCAATTAAATACTACAACATGTGTCATGATACATATATACACTAAGGGGTGTCTTGTGGGTTATTATAATCCAGTCTTGTGCTGTGGATATCATTCTATATAAATAAAACACTGATGGCCAGTGACCAGGCAGGAAGTAGGTGGGACAAGGAGAGAGGAGAATTCTGGGAAGTGGAAGGCTGAGGGAGGGAGACACTGCAGCCACCGCCAGGACAAGCAGCATGTAAAGACGCCGGTAAGCCACCAGCCATGTGGCAAGATATAGATTTATAAAAATGGGTTAATTTAAGATAAAAGAACAGTTAGCAAGAAGCCTGCCATGGCCATACAGTTTATAAGTGATATAAGCATCTGAGTGATTATTTTATAAGTGGATTGTGGGACTGCGGGGCTTGGGGAACCTGGAGAGAAGCCCTCTAGCAACAGTCTTGTGCTAAATTTTAAAGATTTTTTTTTAAAAGTCGTTTTGTGTGACTGATGGTTTTCACCTTGTTTTTCTGACTTACTTTTTATATCATTTTAAGGCGTAAAGGAGATATGATGCTTAATTTAGAAAACAAATATTATTTGAGATTTGAATCATCCTGTAAAGGAATATACAGAACATTAAAGATTCCCTTCTTTATGATGGAGTTTGACAGTAGGTATTTACTAAAACTTTATTGAGATGAAATAATGAAATAAAAACTTGGGAGAGAGATGGGTTGAACTGATTCTCATTGATGGTATTCACTGGACAATGAAAGCTGAGAAAGAAAGTCATTCAAGAAAGAGACAACTGAAATTGAACACGAAATAGATTTCTCCTGTTAGCCACAGCTACATAAAGAACTGCACTGAAACCTATTATAATGAAAACTATTCATCTTCTCATGTAATTGTGATGAGTGGGCATAGAAGGTTCTTATCAACAGGGTCTCATGTGTGTTCAGTTATATGCCTGATAGAGATTCAGTAATCTGAAGTCTTGACTGAAATGGATATAGAAGATAGATCATTTTAATGGCTGAACATTTATGGTAACTTTCACTTAACAGACTCTGAGATTGAAAAAGGACAGCGAGCAACTAAAAGATTCACAGATCTTTTAAGCAAATCTGAAGTAGGTCTATACTTCATACTTAATCTGTGGCCTCAGCAAAACATCAGCTGCCTTGATTCCTTCCTTCTAGTTTTACTTGATAGTGTCTTCACATACCTTTTATGAAATGGCTTAAACACCAAAGTTTCAATAATGTTGTAAAAGATGCCTTAATTTCATGGCTGCCATTTTTCTATACAAAGGAATTACTATTCCCTTAGAAAGAAAGTAGTACAAACATGTATTATTGTAACATTAAAATGTATTTCAGTATGTGAACTGTAATTCATGTACATTGCCATGTCCACATCCCATATCAATCAATCAATGTTCAATCCCAACATATCTGAGATTTGTTTCCTACATTTGAACACACCACCATCCCTGCTTTGTTTGTGGCCTCCATCTTCAGTGTTTTCTTGCCTTTATTATTGTTTGCCTTTGTCCAATCTTCCATAGGTTGCTAGATGACCTTAAAGGATGATCAGATGGTGTCTCCCTTGCCTATTGGTAGGGTTTCAAGCTTCTTGGCTACTCATGTAGGCCCATTCACATTAGAATTTCTCTTCTCCTTATAGATTATCTTTTACAACTTTTTAAACAACTTATGTTGTTTTTTAAAACTACTAAAATGCTGAAAGTCCTGCCTAGGGCTCATTATGTTATCTTACTTCTTTCTTGGATGAATATCTTTCTCTGCTTTCATTGTCCAGTGATACCACCAGTGAGAATCATTTCAACCTAAATTTCCCCAAAGTTTTCCCATTATTTCATTTCAGTTGTTCTACTCCTTGACTGTGCAATTGGGTTTGCTCATTTTTTTTTATCAGAACAATACTTACTTAAGAGAAGAAATTTCATTTTGATAATCTAATATTGGCTTTTACAATGTATTATTGCTAGTTAAATGGTCCTCCTGGGTCTTTGAGGAACTAAAATTTTAAAAGTGTAGATGCCTTACTAGAGTGAAAGGATAAAAGTTGTGTTTCATAAATGCTTCAGTCATATTCCTTTACCCCTTGAGAAGTGCTTGGGTGAAAGGATTGGTTTATAAAGAATAAATCATTTTGTGAGTGACTGATGGGTTTAGAGGGATAGGTTTTCATACTTGATTAGAATGGTTTAAATGAAAATTTCAAGACAATTGAAAACCCACTTCTACCATCCACCATGGAACCCATTCTTCTGACTTCACCTTTGAAGTTCATATAAACAACTGATCACTTATGAATAAAATGAGTATGTGTTGATAACAGATACTACTGTTTGTTTACCCTTCATTGAGAGTATTCTATATGATTAAAGGTAGAAACCTTTGATAAAAAGAGGGCTTCATCACTCTTCTCCTCTGGTACTATGCAAAGTAACTTGTAGCTCCATGAACACTAGTCACTAGGAGTAGAGCTTCTAGCTGGATACCAGCTCAATTTCTCTGTGTTTGATGATGTAAGTGATGTCTTTATCAATAGGGCCTATGGTTGTGGAGAGTAACCAGTAGATTTGGTAGTAGCCTGTGATTCTTGGGAGATGGTCTATGACATCCTTTTGGCCAGCGACTCAACAAGGTTTAACCCACTCTTGACACTAAAGGACTTGGTGGCATAAGGTGCATAGTTGGGGCATTGTTTCCCCCAGTACATGGTGATTCCATTTAAATTCCATGTATATGTAATATTTACAGCAGTAGGCTTCCATATGGCTTTTCAAAAAGCCTTTAGTGCTAATTTCCCTTACTATATCCGTTCTTTAACCCTTGTCCCTTGTTTCCTTCCCTCTCCCTATTTAATCCTAGTCTATTTACCCCTATATCTTCTCATGATAATCCTCTGTTTACTCTTCATTGGAAGAGTCCCTCTTCCTAATTAGCTCCTTACCTCCTCGTTCCTAATTAGCTACTTACCTTCTGTGGTTATTCTTATAAAAATACACATATCTAATGTTTAAAAGCTAACATCCACATATAATAGAAAGCACACAATAGTTGTCTTTTGTGATCTGAGATACCTCATCATTATGATTGTTTCTAGCCCAATCCATTTACCTGTGAACTTCATAATTTCATTTTCTTAATAGCTGAATAATATTCCATTGTGTAAATGTACTGCATTTTCATTATCCATTCATCAGTGGATGAACAGCTAGTGAATTTTCAAATTCTGATTAACAGAGCAACAATGAACATGGATGAGCAAGTATCTCTGGAGTAAGATACACTGAGTCTTTGGGTGATATGTCCAAAGAGTATAGTTGGGTCTTTTGGTAGATAGATTTTCAGGTTTTGAGGCACCTCCAGTCTGATAGTCACATTGGTTGTACAAGTTTCCATTCCCACAAGCAATAAATAATATTTTCCCTTTCCCTACATCCTAGCCATGATGGTATCATAGTATTGTCATTTGTTTTATTGACTTATGCCATTTTGACTGGGATAAAATGAAATTACAAAGTAGTTTTAATTTGCATTTCCATGATGTCTAAGGATGTTGAGTATTTTTTAAAAAGTGTCTCTCAGCCATTTGTGTTTCATCTTTTGAAAGAGAACTGTTTTGCTATGTACTTCACTTTCCTTTGTGTTTCTTGATGTTCAGCTTACTTAGTTTTTTTTTTTATATTCTAGATACTAACCATCTATTATATGTATAAGCACTAGATTTTTTTTTTCAGTTCTGTATGCTTCTGTTCTACTCGAATGATGGTGTCCTTTGCCGTATAGAGGCTTTTTGGCTTCATGAGGGCCCACTTACCAATTATAAATTGCAAGTCTTAATGCCTGTACTATCAGTGATCTGTTCAGCAAGTTCTTTCCTGTACCAATGAATTCAAGCATATTCCCCACTTTCTCTTCTATGAAATTCATGGTATCTGGTCTTATGTTGAAATCATTGATCTATTTGAAGTAAGTTTTATGCAGAGTGATATATATGAATCTGTTTTTTGTTTTTCTACATGTACTTATCAAGTTTGACCAGCACCATGTGTTGAAGATACTTGTTCTTTTATCTAAGGGATATTTTTGGCTTATTTGTCAAAAAACAGGCATCTGTAGATGTGTGGCATTATGTCTGGGTCTTCAATTTTATTTTGTTGATAAATTTGTCTTGTTTCATGCAAAATCACTTAGTTGTAAAGCTTAGGATCTACAATGGCAACTTGTCTGAAAGATGTGTATACACACACACACACACACACACACACACACACACACACCCTGGTGTAATAGTGGCACAAATATTACAGGGTGACACAAATAAACAGGACATTTCTCAGTTGGATTTAAGGTCCACTCCATGCAATGAAACTCATCTCTGATACTTTTAAAGAGGCCAAATCTGAGACTAGGTAGTTATGGGCTTTAGGGGAAAATAATACTATTATTCTGCTAATGGAACACAGAAATAAAAGTACTCCTAATGTCATGGTGCTATACCCATAGATCTGTATACAATCTCAACCCTCATCAGAGAATTTATTCTTATAATACATGGTAATTTACACAGAGAGTGAGAGACTTTAGAGCACTCAGCTTCAAATTCGATATCTTTATTAAATCTCTCTTCTCAAGGCTCGGGAATCTATGAAAAGGGAAGGTTGAAAAATTTTAAAAGTCAGAGGGGATGAATGACTTCAAGGAAACCGCATCTTTCAGACACAATAGGACTGATACACATGTGAACTCGGAGACTGTAACAGCACTAATAAGATCCTCACAAGCTCAAACCAGAGAAAATCTCTGTACAGATGAAGGATAATGGACATAAAGTCTGACACCTTACTGAGAAGCTATTGCAATTGATATTTTCTGGGAAAGAAAAATTTCATTATTTCCAATGGAGTGTCACTGGGTATATCAACCACACTTCAGGGCCTGCCCATGCCCAGGAATTGTTTGACCAACACAAAATTGACCCCATAGTTTGTTTTGTTTATTTGTTTTTCTAATTGTTTTTTTGTTTGTTGTTTGTTTTTACCTTTTTTTGTTGTTTTTTGGCAGTGGGAGAGAGAGATAATATGAAAGTGGGTGGGTAGGGAGGTAGAGAGGATCTGGGAGGAGGAGTGGGAGGGAAAAGTGATCAAAATATATTTATAAAATATCCTATTTTAAGTAAAAACAAAAAGTAAAGAAGACACTTTCAAATAGATACACACTTCAATGACTCAGATATTTGTATCTGTCTGTAGAAGACAATGCAGTTAACTTCAGTAAACAGCACTGCTGGTGGATGGATACTGCCTAGCTTTTCACTGAAAGCTGCTATCAGATAGTACATGCGGTTAAACAGACACTGAAAATTTATTTTAAAATTTAAATATGAAAATAATATCTAGATGACAGATAAAATTATAGAGATGTCATTTAACTCTCCATTAGTTTGAGTCATTTGTAAATTATGTTACTTTTTCCCCTTTGTGAAAATGAGGACTTGATCCAAGACCTCAACATAAAACTAGATACACTGAACCGGATAGAAGAAAAAGTGGGTGTTGTTGTTTGTATTTTACTCTTTTTTTGAGGGGGGCACCACCTTGCTATCAAATAAATTCACACAAAGAGGCTTATTCTTACTTATGAATGCCTGGCCTTAGCTGGCTTAGTTTCTTGCTAGCTTTACTTAAATTATCCCATCTATCTTTTGCTTCTGGGCCTTTCTCATTCTCTTACGTTCATAAATCTTACTCTTCCTCCACAGCTTGCTGGTTGTGTAACTGGGTGACTAGACCCCAATGCCCTCCCCTTCTCTGGCTCCTTGATCTTAGACCTCTCCTGCCAGTTTTCTCCTTCTATATAGTCTCTCTGCTTGCTAGCCCCACCTTTCCTATCTCCTGCCTTGCTAGTATCCAGTTCTTTATTAAACCATCAGGTATTTTAAACAGGCACAGTAACACAGCTTCACAGAGTTAA
This sequence comes from Peromyscus maniculatus bairdii, assembly GCF_049852395.1. NCBI lineage: Eukaryota > Metazoa > Chordata > Mammalia > Rodentia > Cricetidae > Peromyscus > Peromyscus maniculatus. The sequence goes on from NC_134858.1 coordinate 79,318,617, forward strand.
ACAAATGCAATATAAAGGAAAATAACACACCTTAAAATATTCTGATACAAGTGGAGAAATAGCCTTGAACACATCAGCACAGAAGACAACTTTCTGAACAGAACACTAATAATGCAGGCACTAAGATCAGCAATTAATAAATGGGACTAAATGAAACTGAAAAGCTTCTGTAAAGCAAAGGACACCATCAAACAAACAAAGCCAAATTGGCAAACTACAGAATGGGAAAATATTTTTATCAACTCCACATTCAATAGAAGACTCATATCTAAAACATATAATGAACTTAAGAAACAAGATATTAATTGACCAAATAAAAGTGGGGTACAGATCTGAACAAATAATTCTCAATAGAAGACTCTCAAATGGCTGAAAAATATCTAAAGAAATGTTCAACACCCTCAGCCATCATGGAAATGCAGATTAAATTGACTTTGAGATTTCATCCACTCCACCTGTCAGAGTGGCTAAGATCAAAAACACAAGTGACAGCTCGTTCTGGAAAAGGACATGGAGCAAAGGGAACATTCCTCCATTGCTGATGGGAATTCAAACTTGTTCAACCACTATGGAAATCCATATGGTGGTTCCTCAGAAAATTGGGAATTGATCAAGACCCAGCTATACCACTCTTGAGGATCTACCCAAAAGATATTGCATCCTACCACATGAGCACTTGCTCAACTACATTCGTTGTGGCTTTATTCATAATAGAACAAAACTGGAAACAACCAAGTTTTCCCTCAAACTAAGAAAGAATAAAGAAAATGTCCATTTACACAACTGAATATTACTCAGTTGTTAAATATAAAACTGACATAATGAAGTTTGTGGACAAATGAATACAGCTTGGAAAAATAATCAGGCTGAGTGATGTAACCCAGAGCCAGAAAGACAAATACAGTAGGCATTCACTTATAAGTGGATATTAGTTATAAAGTAAATGATAATCAAGCTACAATCCACAGACCCAGAGGGCTCTAGTGGGGATGCATGAATCTCCCTGAGATGAGGGAATAGAATAGATTTTTGTAGTGAACTGGGGACAGATAGGGACCAGAGAAGCAGTATCAGGTTGGTATGTGGAGGTAAGGTGGAGGATGGGGGGCTTGGAGGAAGAGTGAAGAGAGAGTCTGCTGGGATTAGAGGGCATTTGAGGGTGGTGTAGCAATTTCCTGGAATCTATCTGGATGATCCTAGTGAGGACTCCTAGTAAGGGAGGATATGGAGTCTCAAATGACCATCTCTTGTAGCCAGGCAAAGCTTCCAATGGCAGTACTGGGTTGCATTCATTTTAGTTGTTAGCTGAGGAGGTCCCATGGAGATCCCCAAACAACCCAGGTTGATGCTAGGACAGAGTGTTGCCCCTTTGCTGAGGACATCATCCACACAGCTCTTTGAATGTAGAGAGGTTGAGATGGTGACTACATGGGGGTCTTCACCACTATGTTTTAGTCTCTTTGATATGGGAATGTACTCTGCAGGCTACCAAAAGAGAAACCTGGACACCAACCCAGCCATAAAACCTTTGACCTAAGATCTGTCCTGCCTAAAAGAAGTGCTTGGGGCAATGGTGGCACAGAACTTGGGAGACTGGCCAACTGATGTCTGATTTAACTTGAAGCCAACTCCTTGAGAGGGGGCCCATGTCTGACCCAGCCTGGGTGGCCAGGAACCAAAGTCAGGAAAGCCTTGAGACCCAGAGACCTAGGGTAGAACCAAAAATAACTGCCCCCCCAAAGATATTCTGCTATACTCATAGATTGGTACCTTGTCCAGTCATCATCAGAGAAGCTTCCTCTTGCAGCAGATGGGAGCAGATGCAGAGACCCACAGCAGACATTATGCAGAGAGTCTAAACTGGGTGTCTCCACAGTGTTCTTCACCTTATAGCTCAGGGAAAACCCCTGGAAAGATAGGGAGGAAAAATTATAGGAGCCAGAAGGGATGAAGGACACCAGGAGAACACAGCCCACTGAATCAACTAAGCAGGGCTCACATGGTCTCATAGAGACTGATGTGACAAGCACTGAATCTGCAGGGGTCTGCATAAGGTTCTCTGTGTATATGTTGAGGCTGTTAGCTTGGTGTTTTTGTGGGACCTGTAACAATTGAAGCAGGTGTGTCTCCAACTTTTTGCCTGCTCCCGAGACTCTTTTCCTCCTGTTTGGTGCCCTTGTCCAGCTTTGATGTGAGGGCCGTTTCCTTGTTTCATTGTGTTTTGTTTTACCTTGCTTGGTTCTTTTGAAGGTTTGCTATTTTCTGAAGGGAGACAGATGTGGAGTGGATTGGGGGAGAGGAGGGAATGGGAGAATGGGGAAAGCTGGGGGAGTGGAGGGAGGGGAAAATGTGGTCGGAATGTATTATATGATAGAAGAATATGTTTTCAAAACAAAAAAAAAAGACAGAAAAAAAACAAAGACATCTGTTGAACAAAAATATAAAAAAAATGACAGAGGAAAATAGAAAATGTTCAATGGTTCTTTTCCCATTTATTTCTTTCTTATACTTACCATTCTCTTAATCCTGATTTTCCTTCTCATCAACTACTAGACAAAGCCTAAGATATATAGAAGCCCAAGGCCCTTCCATTTAAATCAAGACTGTATTCTTACTCTAAAATTACAGAGATGCAAGCCAGGAGCTGGAGTTACTGGAACTGTTTTCCTAATAACTGTCCTTTCTGCTTCATTAGGTGTCACATTCTTAACATTATCATTTGACACAATTCTGCTTTCTCATTTGCTCATTAGCTCCATGAAGTGAAATATTTATTATAAGATATTTTCAGATATATCAACTTTATTTCTTTCAAAAGCTTCAACATTCTATTAAAAAACATAGTAACATTCAGATTTTTTTTAGATAGAACTGAAAATATAAATTCAATTAATAAAAAATACTCATTTGAAATACCGGTTAAACCCTTTCAGCCTCATTGAGCAGCTGTTCATGTCAAAATATCTTATTAGTAAGGAATCGGAGATGTCACAGCAATGTGCCTGGGTTAGCAACTTCGCTAGAGCCAAAGTCTGTGGCGGCAAGGGGCGACATGTCCCTTTTTTCTTGGCTGTCTTCTTGGTTCTTCCTCAGCTTACATTTTGTACTCTTCTTATATCCTATTCCATAGACAGGCATTACTAAACTTGCCTTTCCCCCATGTCTTTACTTCTGTGCATCTGTATTTGATCATTAAAAGGAAAATTGTGGTGTCCAGAGAGAAATGGGAGTGAGCAAGCTTGTGTCGGACGTTTTGGAGGGGAGAGCTTCAAGAATCCAATTGTGAGCACTACGGAGTAAGAGACTGAAAGGGAGCCAAATCTCACATGAGAGAGATGTTGGACTATATTCCAGCATCAGCCCAGCTGATTTATATGAAGGAAGCAGAACTTTTTTCGCCCAAAAGTAAAGAAAAAGTAACTTTAACATTGAATGTGTTGTCCCAACAGCTTCAACAATAAAATAGTGAAAGCAACAATATTAACATTGGGCCTACATTTTCAGGGTGTTACTCATATATAAAACATAAACTTTCTATAAGTATATTTGTCACCAGTTTGAGTTTTCATTGGATTTTTACAAACAAAAACCAAAGGGCAAAACCCAGTAGTTAGAAATCTGCAAATTCCTTAGCTTTGAAACCAAGAAAACACAAATGATCATCTACTTTAGACAATTGTTTTGATTGCTGAGATAACGTTTATAAAACTTCTTTGGATTCAATAAGGGTTTGCACAGCTGTTAAATATTACTATCTGACAATATCCCATTAATAATGTCCTTAATCTTGATCTATGAATTTTGTCACTTGAATTCACATCTTCAAAGGTATGTACATGTTTTATGGAGACAGATTTTTACAGGGAAATCATTTCTTTACCCATTGCTTTCATCAAGGCTTATTAATTTCACATGCCCTCTGGATTTCCTAAACTCAAATAGTCATCTTGGTTGAATCCTGGTTCTACTGAGTCCTAGTTGTATTGTATTTAGTATCCACCCCTTCCTCTCTGAGAACCCCAACCTTAAAAAAAATAAAAATTATATTATTTCAAACATATTTGTTGTTGTTCATGGGTAAGCTGATGTACAAAGACTATAAAGAGTTAGTGTATAAGCCCCAAACTACATTCAGACCACTTCTCATTAATCTCTCCAAGAACACTAAGTGTTAGTGTCTTCCTTGGAGGTTGAAACTATTATCATCTTTAGCATCTTTGCCTCATTTTCCTTTCACACCCCTTCTAGAAAAATCACACCCCATAATAAATAGTATTGCTTAGCATCTTTCTCCTCACCCAAGTACAGTCAGATAAATACTAGTGAAGTTACATAATTCCCCAGACTGGCCTTATAAAATTTATGACCTCAACTTGAGTGGAGTTCAGTGTCTAGGACTTGCTCATCAACTTCCTCTCCTGCCATGCTCCAGCAACTGCAAATGTTTTTAGTTTTCAACACTTCTACTGCTTCACACTAGCTCTCACACCTAGTGTCTGTAAGAAAGAAGCTTTCTGATAAAAACAAACAAACAAACACACAACTTCCCTGTTCTTTCCATTCATACTGGCCTGGTAAACACACTCTACAGCATTTTTGTTTTCTTCTTGGTGTAGAGAGAATCCTTTCCTCTCTAAGCTTTACCTTTGCTTGATGACTTAGGATCCAATCTGTCCTGAATAACTGAAGTGAGATATAAGCATTTTATTTTACTTTCAACTGACATATATGCGCATACATTTAGGAGCTACCATCTGTCTTTTACAGATGCACATTATGCATGAACAGTTCAGGCAAAATTAGCGTGTCTATTACTGGACTTACTGTTTCTTTGTGATTAGGACATTATAAATCACCCTTCCAGGACTTTGAAATACACAATACCTTATTATTAAATAAATGCTAGATTTATCCTTCTTGTCTAAGTTTCTTGGTTTTGTTTGTTTGCTTTTTTTACCTTGGACCAACTCTCCCTTTCCCCTGCCCACACCTTGTAGTGATATGTTATGTACCCTAATAAACTTGCCTGGGGATCAGAAGACTTAGCCAGCCACTAGATTAGAGATAGAGGCCAGACAGTACTGGCACACACCTTTAAGCCTATCACTCAGGAAGCAGAGATCCATCTGGATCTCTGTGGGTTCAAGGCCACACTGGAAACAGAGCCAGATAGTGGTGGCACACACCTTTAATCCCAGGAAGTGATGTCTGGGCAGAAAAAGGTATATAAGGCTTCAGAAAACAGGGACTCATTCTCTTGAGGCTTTGGATTTTGTAGAGGTAAGAACGTGGTTGGCTTGTTCTGTTTCTCTGATCTTTCAGCTTTCACCCCAATATCTGGTTCCGTTTTTTTTTTAATTTAATTTAATTTTATTTTACAATACCATTCAGTTCTACATAACAGCCACAGATTCCCTTGTTCTCCCCCTTCCTGCCCCCCTCCCCTTCCCCCCAACCCACCCCCCATTCCCACCTCCTCCAGGGCAAAGCCTCCCTTGAGGACTGAGATCAACCTGGTAGACTCAGTCCAGGCAGGTCCAGTCCCCACCTCCCAGACTCAGCCAAGCGTCCAACCTTGGTTTCAACAATTCTCGCTCATATAAACCCTCCTCTTTCCCGCTCCACTCGGGGCCTAGCCATGGATGTCTGCATCCAGATTCCTCAGTCCTTGGATGGAGTTTCTGGCACAACTATTAGGGTGTTTGGCCATCCCATCACCAGAGTAGGTCAGTTCCAGCTGCCCCTGACCATTGCCAGCAGTCTATTGTGGGGGTATCTTTGTGGATTTCTGTGGGCCTCTTTAGTACTTTGTTTCTTCCTTTTCTCATGTGGTCTTCATTTACCATGGTATCCTATTCCTTGTTCTCCCTCTCTTTTCTTGATCCAGCTAGGATCTCCTGCTCTCTTTCCCTCGACCCTCTCCCTTCATTGCTCCCACTCATGTCCAGGCTGTTCATGTAGATCTCATCCATTTCTCCGTGTCTTTCTTGTGGTCCCGCTTTCCAGGTAGCCTCACTGGTGATGTGAGTAGCAGTCCAGTCATCCTTGTTCCACATCTAGCATCTTCCTATGAGTGAGTACATACCATATTTGTCTTTCTGAGTCTGGGTTACCTCACTCAGGATGATTTTTTTCTAGATGCATCCATTTGCCTGCAAACCTCATGATGTCATGGTTTTTCTCTGCTGAGTAGTATTCCATTGTGTATATGTGCCATAATTTATTTATCCATTCTTCAGTTGAAGGGCATCTAGGTTTTTTCCAGGTTTTGGCTATTACAAACAATGCTGATATGAACATAGCTGAGAAAGTGCTCTTGTGGTATGATTGAGCATTTCTTGGGTATATGCCCAAGAGTGGTATAGCTGGATCTTGGGGGAGATTGATTCCCAATTTTCTAAGAAAGCGCCATATTGATTTCCAAAGTGGTTGTACAAGCTTGCATTCCCACCAGCAGTGGAGGAGAGTTCCCCTAGTTCCACATCCTCTCCAGCATAAAGTGTCTTCAGTGTTTTTGATCTTAGCCATTCTGACAGGCGTAAGGTGGTATCTCAGATTTGTTTTGATTTGCATTTCCCTGATGATTAGGGATGTTGAGCAATTCCTTAAATGTCTTTCAGCCATTTGAGTTTCCTCTGTTGAGAATTCTCTGTTTAGTTCTCTAGCCCATTTCTTAATTGGACCATTGGCGAGTTTTTTATTAATAAGAACACTTAGCAATTCATGTTACAATACCTAGCTTTTGTGAAAGCAAAATTCTTCACTGTAGCACAAATCTTAAAAGGTCTTATTAATTAAATCAAACCTAGAGCCAGGTATTGGGGTGAACGCTGAAAGATCAGAGAAGCAGAACAAGCCACAACCACCTCACCTTGCCAATTCCTCAGCTGATCCTGTTTCCTAAGGCTGAAAGCCTCTGAGTCCTCATCTGGAATGAATCTCAGCTGAACTGCTGCTAAAATGCCTAAAAGCTTAACCAGATCTATTTCCTGGTTTTCACACCTTATATACCTTTCTGCTTTCTGCCATCACTTCCTGGGATTAAAGGCGTGTGTCACCATGCCTGGTTGTTTCCAGTGTGGCTTTAAACTCAGAGATCCAGATGGATCTCTGACTCCCAAGTAATAGGATTAAAGGTATGAGTGCCACCATTTTCTGGCCTCTATGTCTGTCTAATGGCTGTTCTGTCCTCTGAGCCTAGATAAGTTTATTAGTGTTCACAATATATTGGGGAACACAATATCACCACACTGAACTCTATTCCAATTAGTTTGACTATTTTGGATACCACATGTAAGTGAGATCATGAGCTAGTTGTCTTTCTGTGTCTACCTTATTTCATTTAGCATAACATACACTAAACTCATCCATATAAATGGCAACATTTTATGGATATTTTAAAACTGAATAGTATTATGTATTTATACATATTATATTTGTTTATACCATTAATCTATTCATGGTTATTTAATTTGCTTAAACATCCTGGTTGTCACACATAATCCTATAATGAAAATGGGAATGTTACCATTTCTTCAGCATTTTGACTTTGAATCCTTTTAAGATATTTTCAAAAGTTCATACCTGGGTCCTTTCTCCTTTCTCTCCAGGAGAGACCATTTTATTTATTCCAGATATGGGGAGCAAAGATGAACCAAAACCAGGATTCTGTCATACTCCAGCTTGATGTCATAATGCTTTTATTGGGATGACTTATAGGGACAAGAGAGATAGAATAGCATTGGTAAGGGATTACAAGGCTGTCTTCCAGCCTCCACACACACATACATACATACATGTGCACACAGATATATGGAGGCACATTTACAAACATAGATGTGCTCATATATATAGACAAACATATTCACACATGCACATACACATATATACATACAAACACAAAAGTGATTTTAAAACATAAAAAGTGGCAATAACAGAGAGCAAGTCTGTAATGCATTAGTTACCAAGCCCAAATGGCATTGACTGTTTAACATTGCTACCATGTATGCTAATAATAATAACAAAATAAAAATAAGAATTGGTTGTTATATTAGTAAGTTTTTTAAAATAACAAAGTAGACTGCTTCCTTTCCAAGTCTAGGACTTCTCAAACTCTATTTTTGCTGCATGTTTTGCAGAAAACTGCTTACAATTATATGCTTTTCATTATGTAAATATTTTAAATCATGAGCTTAGACAGAAAAGGTGAGAATTGGAAAGCACTGAGCTGTTATAATGACTGCATACATCACAGTTAATCTCATATAAAGTCCTAGATGTGTGTGGCATAGTGTTTTATGAATGCTTGGCAAAGAATTCCCATTTACTATACCAGTGGGAAGGGTAAAAACAAAGCAATTTTGCACTGTGTGGTTTCCTAGGAATAAAGTACCACATTCTTATTGTTCAGAATAAGCCAGAGACTGCTGTGGAGAGGGTAGCTAACAGAGATCTTCTCCATTGAAGGTTCTGGCCTCTGTGTTACAGAAAACTGGCTGGCTGGCTGGCTTGATGATGAATTCATCAGAGCAAATTAAACATTTATAAATATCCAGCAAAGGTCTGTGTTAATGGTTTAAGAACATTCCCATTAAGCATTGGGAACATAGTTCTTCTGTGTAGTATTTTCTAATTATATTGTCAAAACATGAGTTTTACTGGCCTCTAACTTCACAAAAGCTTTTATACCTTTTAATGTGTTTATCTCCACAGCAACCTAAGGAGCTGGGCTAGAAAGATGCTGATATATGAAATGGGATAATGTATGGGAGAATGATTTGTTAACTATAAAACCACATAAATGATACTATTAGAATTCTTATTTGATGGATAAGAAATGAGGCCAGAGATGGCATATAATCTACCTCAGGTCACAAAACACTGAGATAAGGCGAGCACAGGTCCACTGACTTTGCTCAGAATCATTCATCAGTTTTTTATTTGTTTGTTTATTTTGGACACACCACTCACTAGTTAACTAGGCATCAGCTTTATAGATGACAATGACCAAGCTACATAGTCTGAGTTTTACCCATAGTCACTAAGTAAATAACATACTTGATTTACAAAAATGAATTTTGGACTGGTCTACCTAAATAATCATTGAGTGCAAAGTGCCTCTGGCACTGTGGTTAAAATTATTCTGATGTAAATGATCAGATCAAAAAAATATGTAAATATTATGAAGTAATCCAGAGAAGATATTTCTCATTTCATTAGTAAATTCTGGCTAACCTTCCATTCATTAATCTTGTTTCAAGTAACTTTTGCATTTAAGTCCATTAATCATTTGCTCTTCCTCAGTTGTAATAGATGACTTGAATATACAGAACTAATTGGAGTGTGATTCTGTACCCCACTTTTTAAGCTCTAAGCCACCTTCTATTCCTGTGTGTTTTCTTCCCTTGACAAGCAGTTCTAATGAGAATTATGAAGAAAAGAAAGAACTATTGTTTCTAGTCTTGGATTTTTAATGTTGCTTACTTAACTTTTATTTGCCCTTCTCCCTGCTTGACATCAGCTCAGAACGCAAGATTAGGAGGGTACACCAGAGGAACATAATAAGAATGGGTGGTAATTACAAAATAGTAGCCCTGCTGTACTTAGTGTTTACCGAACACTTATTTTTCCTCACTTCACAGGCCTGGTTGAGAGCTTTATGTGCACAGCCTCACGGTGAGATGTTAAATAACTAGACCCAAGTTAGTAATGTGCTCCCTAAAGCTGGTGCCAGAACTTGAGTTCACATTTGTCAGAGCAACACTGTTAACTATTATGTTCTTTCCTCATCTGGCTGCTCTGAAAGTCAAGATGGTCAGGATGAACATGTGGATAATGTGGGATCCAGTGAGCAGTTGAGTCCAGAAAATTCTGATTTCAATAGCCAAGATTTATTTAGAAAACAAGCAAACAAACCAAAGGAGTGGTTCTTTCTACAGTGTACAAGGGAACAAGGAAAAGATGAAGGCAGACATTTTCTTACTGATGATGTTACCGTAGAGTTCTGCTGTGGTCACTGAGAGAAGTTTCAGAGGAGTCAGAAATATCACCATGTACTGATTTATTATTGGATATTTTGTTATGACACATATGTATGATTTCTGACCTTCATTTTTGTTTTGTTCTATTTTGTTTTTTTAAGGTATAAGATGGTTTTAATAACCTCACTATCATATATTTTTTTATTATAATTAAACACACATTGTTAGTCTTGTGTATCCCCCAAACTTATTGTTAATCTCTAGGTGTCAACTTCTTGTTTCTTTTTCTTGTTTCTTAATAAACCAGTAATCTGCTCTTCCAAAAGAGGCAGGAAGTATGGGAGATGAGAACAACCCTGAAAACAAGACTCAGGGAAACCCTTGACAGAGGAAGAGTTGACATTCTGATTGCAAATTGTATGTGTCAATCCAGTCTTGATTTGGAGTACATTGAGTTACCTCATTTAAGTTATCAAACCAATAGAATTAAACTTCTTCATCTACAAAGTAATCATGAAATCAGAATTTATCAATTAAGGTGGTAATGTTTTCAGGCAGCATCTAGAGTTTAAAACCCTACAAACTGACATGCCAAGGTGAGGAACGTAGGCAATCTTAGATTGTAGATTTGTAGTACCAGCTACAAGGGGATTTGAATGCCAAGGTGAAATTGCTTAGTGTCTTGAAACTTTGCATACTCATTTTGTCCAGGGGCTAGTCAGTCCTAGAGTGTATTATTGTGGAAAATTATAAAGGCCACTCCACGTAGTTAAAAGGAAGATTTATTTAGTGGATGACTTACAAATGAAGGAATAGATAGGTTGCGGGGGGTCTGGGGAAGGTGTATCGCAATCCAGCGGTGTTCTCTGGAGCTCTGCACAGTCAATCTCCACCGTCCAGGGTCCAGGCACAGAGAGCGCGCACAGAGAGAGCGCTGGCCCATCCAGCTCTCAGGTTTCCAGCGCCTCCCCTCGCCCCTCCTCGTAGGCGTGACAGTTGCCAGAGTCTCAATGGGGGTTGGAACTTCCAGATCCAAGCTGGAATGGCTACCCACTACATCTCCCCCTTTTTGTCTAAATAAGAAGGTTCTAAACTAATACAAGGCTATATACAAAGGAATGGTTATCAAATATTGTCCAGAAATAATGAGGGATAATGACCTAGATAAGATGTAACTACAACCAATGCAAACAATATCAAGCAAGAAACACATTCTAAAATCCAGAGAAGTATAGAGCATAGGTAAACGGCATGTTATAAAGATCATTCAAAGGTGTCCTATCCTAAAGAACCTGAATCTAATACTTAATATGTTCTATCTAAGATATTATATATACTAAGTTGTAACTATAACTGCTAGTCTTCAATCCCATCAAAGACCTGAGAAGGAACATAATGGTACCTGAGAAATGGAGACGGATGCAAGCAACTTTTGGGAATCTTGCAAGAGTAGACCAAGACAGCTGGCAGCCTGGACAGTCACCTAATGTTTCTCAGCATTGTTGGTGCATTCAAATTGGCTACAGGCCTAGAGTATCTGACAGACCATTTTCAGAAGCAGGATTTCTGAAAGACCATCTTACCCTGTCTTGGCAGAGTACAGTGGTCGCTTTCCTTGTGTCCCGCTTGTCCAGAAAGGACAGCATTGCATTTGTACTGTCAGCCATCAAGGCAAGGGCAGTTCTTTGCCCAGTAGGCCATTTTGTGCCAAAAAGACAAACTTCCAAATGGAAATGTCTTAGAAGCCCAACATTCTCTCGGGATCAATTGGTGCAGCCAGGAGCAATTGTGTCTCATGTCAACAGAATTCTAAGTTATTTAAATGCCATATTTTCTAGGTCTATGAAGTGTTTGAAGATTACCTGCCCATCTGACCTATGTATCTGTAAATCTGGATAACCTAACTAATGTAACTATAGAGATGACAGGCATAGGCGACTATAAATCTATAAATCTTATCTACCGAAATAACCTAAGGACTAAGGCTTCACGTAAATAAGGTAAACAGTCTATAAGCAAATGTATGGTGAAGAACGATGACTTCAAAATTGTGACAATACACAAGATATTTATAACAGAGGTAGGAATATATAGTGCGATATGCAATATGACAATAATCTTAAATATATATCAATATACCGAATATCCTAACAGAAGTAGAACATACATAAAGTATGACAGATATAAATTTACATTTGTATCAATATAGAAATGTTTCAAATAAGAGTAGAAATATATGTACATTATAACAAATATAGTTCTGTATTTGTATCAGTATACAAATTATCTTAAACAGGAGTATAAAAATAGTTTACATTTGTATCAACATATAAGAATCTATAACAGTACAAATTACAGTGCAAATTGTCTAAGGTTGCTATTTTACTAAGTTTGTTTACTAGTATATACAATGATTTACCATCATATCTTATACTTATACCTATCCGTTCCATTTCTTCTCCCCCCCCTTTTTTTTTTACAATACTGAGTTAATATTTTTTTCCACCCCAACCCTATAACCATCATCCATAACCCTGGGAATTATGAAACCTAAGGGAGAAGGGGTGTCGTTTTCTTAGAATTGCTTCCTGCCGTTTAGGGAGTGATGTTATTTCTGTTGGGTACTGTGAGAAAGCTCAGATAGTTAAAATCTCAGTTAGACTAACTGTAGGTTCTGCAGCAAGTTTTAGAGTAATGGGTAAGATTGTCTGAAATTCTGGCAAGAAGTGTAGTATGATGATGATTACCATGGCATCATTCTGGATTGGGTAGAGTTGTTGTTGTTGGGGCCCCATCTTCCTTCTGGAGACTTCTGAGATTGCTATTGGAAAAATTTATTTGTTATCAAAAATGGGAGGTTTGGATTTAAAGAGGACATAGCATGTAAGAAAGGATTCTGAGAAATCAAGAGTAAGCATGGAGAGAATTAGAATTTAGAAGACAATGGTCCCTTTTTATTGGTTTCCTTCTGTCTCACATCAGAGGGCTCTTCTGATACGGGACTGAAGAATCTCTCAAACTTTTATTTTAGCAATATGCTTGGGTTTAGAGAAGGAGTGAGCCAATGCCATCTCCAAAGCCAGCTTGGCTATAATTGAATTGGAACCACAACTTTTCTAGATTGATAGAGAGAAAGATGTTAGACAGTGAAATTTTACCATGTGTAGATTGGTACCAATAGATTCTTCCTTTCTGCTGTAAATATCTGGATATCCAAGGCCTTATGAGTTTTGGAAGATGGGTATTTCCATTATCCTGGAAAGACAAAAACAGAACCCAACCCCACCCTTTGATTGTTAAATTTTTCTTACAACTTGTAGAGATGTCACATTGGTGAATGATCTTTTACTTCTCTTCATCAAGGGGTTTTTCCTGTTCAAATTGAATTTTTATTAATTTTGTTGGTATCCATAGCTTTTCTTCTCCTGCAGAAACAAAGGCAAACCCCCTTCCCCAACGTAGAACATATCCAGGTTTCCATTCTGAGGTCAGCATATCCTTGAAATAAACTGGTTGGTTTAGCTCAGGAGTTTTGTCTGTTGTCCAGTGTCTCTCCACAGCTGTTGTTCCTTTCTCATCAGCATTGAGAAAATTCAAGGTTAATAAAGCACTATGCAGTCTATTTCTAGGAGTCATTGTTACCTGTTGCTGTTTATTTAGCATATCCTTTAAAGTTCGATTGGATCTCTCTATGACTGTTTGGCCTGTGGGATTATGTGGTATACCTGTAACATGCTTTATATTGTAATAAGCAAAGAACGGCTGACACTTACTTGTATTATGTCATTATGGTAATGCTTTTATTTAGTCACATACCTTGCATTTTTGATTCTCCTCCCTCTAGCTCCCATCCTCCATTCCCTCTTCCTGCTCACCACACTTGTTGTCCCCATCCTCACCTTAGTAGTCCCCACCGTGTGTGTGTGTGTGTGTGTGTGTGTGTGTGTGTGTGTGTGTGTGTGTGTGTTCGTGCATGCCCCAGAATTCAACACTGGATTACTTCCTCAGTCCCTCACCACTTTACATTTTGAAATAAGATCTCTCACTGAACCCAGAGCTCACTGGTTGGCTAGGCTGGGGAACTGTGTTCCAGAAATATACCTGCCAATCCCCCTAGGTTCTGGGTTACCAACATGAACCACAGCACCTAGCTTCTTCCTTTAAGTTGGGAAGTGCTGGAGCTCTGATCTTAGAGCTTTATGTTTGCACTGTACTGACAGTCATCTCCCCTGAGCTCCTTTCCCCCTTCATGTCACATATATCTATTATCCTATCCCCCTACATTAATACTCTTTTGTCACTCCTCATGGGAGAGCTTGTGACCTATATCCATACTACCTATATATCTGAAAATTAATATGTAACATTTGTACACAAGAGAAAATATGCAATATTTTTCTTCTCAGTTCAACCATTTTTTAGGCATCTGTGTTTATTGCTTTACTATTCACAAGAGTGAGGAAACGAAACCAACCTAGGTAGCTATTAACAGATCTATAGATGAAGAAAATTTGTGGTATATGCACACAGTGAACTTTTATCTGACCATTAAAGCAAGAGTGAAATCAAGACATATGCAGAAGCGAGTAGAGAGTGTCTTAAATTTTATAAACTTCATGGTTCCACACTTTGATTTTCATGTCCCAAGGAATTAGTGAATATTAAAAAATTAGTGACCAACTACTTATCTATACTACTTTATCTATAATAAAAATATGTTTAGCCTGCCAAGCTTTTAAGCATTCCTCTGTGAATGCTAAGTAAATTTCACTGTTTAATAAAAATCTCTGTAACCTGAAGTATTATTAGGGTACAGGAAGACACCATTGAAATTGAAACTTAACTTCAATAAATTCTGTACCACAAGAACACAAAATCCTCTTGATTCAAACTTGAAACCTAGAAAGAGGCAACACATGACTTAAACAATCTCTTGACAGTCACCTGTTTAAAATTCCATTTCGGTATCCATAAATGGAACAAAAGCTTCTCTAGCCCACCTAAATATTTGTTCATAAAAGGATTGAATGGAAGAAAGAATCCAAATTAATTAACATAAGAAGGTTCACAAAAATTATACATGTAAACAATGTGATATGACTGACATGTTGAATGAGATGAAGACTAACAATAGAAAAGCTGAATAAACAAAATAATTAAGCTTACTTTTAGAATACAAAAACTTATTATTTCTGAGGTTAAGGTTCAGATTTTAATTATTTATCATGTTTCTCTTTAGATGTTTAAAATTAGACTCTCTTGAAATTGCCTTTAGGCAAAAGTCCCTGAACTGAAAACAATTACGAAAATATATAAAACTTGAATCAGAAAGGTTTTTTCTGTGCTAAGAATATACAACCACTGAATGAGCAAGCTGAAGTTCCTCAAACCAATCAATCAGAAAATCATGATGTGGTAAATTATGTACTGGCTACTGTTCAGAGAACATTAGCAATCCAGTATTTAAGAGAGAAAGAAAATGTGAATCCCAGTAGACAACAGTAGAAGGCCAAGGCAGTGTCCATGACAGCCAACCTTCTATTCCAATGAGATTCTCTCAAAAGTGTGCCTGAGGACTGGAGTCGTTGGACTTGAAGACAAGCTTATAGAGATGATTATTAAGAAACAGCTTTTAAAAGATATGCTGTCTTTTCTTGCCAGGTGTGGTGGTACACATCTTTAATTACAACATTGGGAAGGCAGATGCAGACGTGTATCTCTGTGAGTCCAAGGTCAGCATGGTTTACCCAGCAGGCAGGTTCTAGGCTAGCCAGAAAGGACATAGTGTTTCTTCCAAGGAACATATGTTATTTAAGAAACAGAAAGACTGTGAACTTCTTACATTTTAATAATTTTGAACCATTGTCAGGCTAAGCAATCAAAAATAAGAAAACATCTTGAAACACCTGAGTGAGGAAGAATACCCATTCTTACATCTCAGCCTGATTCTTACATCTCAGTCCTCTCTTGGCCACCCAGAAGCCCATTTACTTTTCATGCAGTTCATTCTCCTCTTTAGCCAAAATGTTGGGGGCTTGGGTAAAAGTGGCTTCCAATGATCTTTGATCTCAAGTAGAATTTTTAGTAGAAGCTGAATACATAAAACATATATTTTAAATATTTTTTTGGAAACAAGGTGTGTGTGTGTGTGTGTGTGTGTGTGTGTGTGTGTGTGTCTGCACGCGCGCGTGTGTGCGTGCATTATCTGCAGTCCTTTCTTTCTCCACAAAGTTGCTTCTTCAGCATCATTCTATTCTTCTAGCACTTGAGGTTTCCTAGTAGAAAGCATAGAAAGGTTTCAACAGAGCTTATTAGAGGTATTTGTAATTAAAACGAGTGAAAATGACCTAAGTTATACAGTCATTTTAGAATTAAATTTAAGAATTTATTTAAACCCATATTTGGAAAGTAATATTTTGAAATTAGAAGCTTGACGAAATTCATATAAGGAGTGTAAAGTTATCTGGTTCCTTTTGGACGTTATTAGGAGAAAGAAATAAAAGTGAGAAGGTAATTTAGGGTGTCATCTGATCTATGGGTGGTCTTTAAAACCATCAGCATATCTAAAGGCTTTTGTCTCAGCAGCTAGAATACCAAGGATAAAGCATAGGACCCACTTCATTAGACAGAATAACGCAGAGAGTGTTCTAGCCTACTACCAGCAAAACTTAGGATCCTGAAACACCTGACTTAAAATACTTAAAATTCTCTCTCTCTCTCTCTCTCTCTCTCTCTCTCTCTCTCTCTCTCTCTCTCTCTCTCTCTCTCTCTCTCTTTGGTTTTTTGAAACAGGGTTTCTCTGTGTAGCTTTGTGCCTTTCCTGGAACTCACTTGGTAGCCCAGGCTGGCCTCAAACTCACAGAGATCCTCCTGCCACTGCCTCCCGTGTGCTGGGATTAAAAGTGTGCGCCACCATTGCCTGGCTAAATTTTGGATTTCTGTGAGTTCAGGGCCTGTAGAAGCAGCCTATAGTTGCTTTTGAAGCCTGGGAGTTCTATCTTCTGTTTGGATAGTGTAGAGATCTCTCTCATAAAATCCACGATTAGGAAACACTGGAAATGCCTCACTGGCATGAGAAAAGTAGACAGTCAGCTTACAGCATTGTTCTACTTGTGACTGTGTAGAAGAGCTAGAGGAGTGTAGAGAATTTGAAGAGCAGATTTGGAGGACACTAAACATCTGGGGTTGGTGGAGCATGACATTGGTTTAAAAAAAAACCCATCACTATGTGTCTAGTTTGCTTCTTGTTGGTGTAAAAAAATACCAAAGCTACTTGGGGAGGAATGCATTTATTTGCCTAAATTGTCTTAGTCATAATCATCATTGAGAGAAATCAGGGCTAGAACTCAGGCAGGAACCTGATGGCAGGAACTGAAGCAGGGACCATGCAGGAGGGTTGCTTATTGACTGGCTTCCAGACTCATGTTCAGCTGTCTTCTTTAAACACTTCAGGACTACCTGCATGGCAGTGGCAACACCCACAGTGAGCTGGACCCTTTCCCATCAGTTAGTAATCAAGAAAATGCCCCCATAGGCATGCCTACAGGCCCATCTGATGGAGTCAGTCTGTCCATTGAGCTTCTCTCTTCCTAGGTGTCTCTAGTTTGTCTTAAATTATGAACACTAACAAGCACAGTATGCAAGCACTAACTCATGATGTGCTTGTTGAACACCACCTTAGGAAATAGGAAAACCATGCCACCATTCTTACAATCTTTAAAATGTAGTGGACCCTGGTATGGTCATATTTTGTTGTACTCTAATAAAGCTTGCCTGAAGATCAGAGGACAGAGCCAGCCACAGAGTTAAACATAGAGGTCAGGCAGTGGTGGTACACACCTTTAATTCTAGCACTCTGGAGGCAGAGATCCATCTGGATCTCTGTGAGTTCAAGGCCACAATGGGCTACATGAGATTGATCTAGTCCAGGAGAGAAACAGAGCCAGGTAGTGGTGGCACACACCTTTAACCTCAGTATTTGGGAAGCACACACGCCATTAATACCAGCACTAGGAAGGTTCAGATAGGAAGTGAAATGGCTGGGTAGAGAAAGGAATATAAGGCAGGAGGAGACAGGAACTAGAGCCCTTTAGGTTGAGGACTCAGAGGCATTCAGTATGAGGATTCCTGGAGACAGGATATTCTCTTTTTGGCTAAGGAGTTGGTGAAGTAGGAAGTGACTATGGCTTATTTCTTCTGATCTTTCAGCATTTACCCCAATATCTGGCTCCAGGTTTTTATTAAAAGATCATTTAGGATTCCTGCAACACCTTGGGGCTGGAGAGATGGGTTAGAGTTGAAGAGTACTAGCTGATCTTGAAAAGTACCTGTGTTCAATTCCCAGTGCCCACACAATAGCTCACAACTACCTATAACTCCTGTTCTAGTGGATCTGATGCTCTCTTCTGACCAGGGACCAGGTACATATGTGGCAAACAGACATACATGCAGCCAAAACATCCATATAATAAAAGTAAATTAAGATATATTTTTTTTAGAAAGTAGTGTGTCCTAAAAAAGAGTCAAAGATGCTAAAACTACTGTGGCAGGCATGAGGTTAGTAGAAGTTCATCATTTGAGGCTAGACTCCAGATTGCTGT
Organism: Peromyscus maniculatus bairdii; assembly: GCF_049852395.1. NCBI lineage: Eukaryota > Metazoa > Chordata > Mammalia > Rodentia > Cricetidae > Peromyscus > Peromyscus maniculatus. Next base: position 79,337,197 of record NC_134858.1, read on the forward strand.
GAGGGAACCTGCAAGAAACTCCCCCTATGAAACTGGTAAGAAATGCTCTATGGCAGGCAAGAGTATTTCTGATTATGCCAATAATAGACACCCCCATACAAGTCAGCAGTGGAAGTAGGCACTTTCCAGAAGGAGATTTTCTTGCAAGAATGAGGATAAAATATTCCAGTATATAAGATGTCAGATAAAATAAGAAGTGATATAGGGATAGGGATCAAAATTAGCAGGCAGTTTTTAGGAGCAGCCTGAAAGATGCAGCCTACAGAGAACTATGAGATTTCAGAGAATGTGATATTCCTGGGAATAAAATGAATGGACAGCCACCAAGAGTATCTATCACTCAGCTTATAAGTATATAAAACAAAGGAAGGAAGATTTACTGGAAAGTCACTTCAATAAAAAAGTTAGGATGCCTCTCTTCTCCATGCACGTGTCTCTCCCACAGGCCTGCACTCTCTGTCCCTTTATTTTCTTATAAACCCTTATAAGCGGATTCTGTCATGTTTCGTGACGTTTCCTTGCAGGGTAAGAACACAACCCAGCCAGAAAACTAACATTTTGGTGCCGTGCCCGAGCGGGCGCTCCCGGGCACTTTCCGCCACCGGCAGCCCGCGAACCAGGAAATCTGCTCCGTACGCGACAGACCGCTCTCCATTCGCCTGAATCGCATCCACATTGCATCCAACACTGATCGGATTGGTGAGTTCCCCCATTTTTCGGCCAGCGTAAACGGTTTCCTGAACCTGTGGGAACGACCGTTGATTGTCCGGTGCCTCACACGTGTTCTTGAGACTGGGGGAACCCCCGACCACGGTCTTCATTGCCTACGGTCGGCCCCTATTGCTGGCTAACTGGCCGAACTTCTCCAGCTGTCTCCCACGCCTGCAGCCTGAGATATTTTTCTCACTGGGGGTCACCGTCGGGGTGTGCCCCTGTGAGCCATGTGGGGTCGACGACACGTCCATTCTTCCGACGGGAAGACAAACGCTGTCCGGATTCTCGGAGATTCCACTCCCCACCGTGGAGGGGGCCCCTGCTTCTTTGGCTGACGAGCCTAGGAGCAGCCTGTGCCTGAAATCTGCCCTTGATCCTGGGGACGCCTGAGGTCTTGGCTCCGGATTACGTTCCTTTTTATTTTTTTTTTATTTTTTATTATTTTTCTGCCTCTGCTGCAGACATGGGAAATGAGGCTTCCAACCCTGTTAGTCCTTCCTCTCCGTTGGGCTGTCTTGTTGAAGCTTTAAAACCTCTCAGTTTAATGCCTTATGTGAAGTTTTCTAAGCTAACTCGTTTATGTTAAAAAAAAAAGTGGCCAAAGTATGCTTTAAAAAAAAAAATAACAAAGGGCCGCCAAGCGGCTCCTTGGATCCCAATATTTCACGGGAGCTATCCAATCACTGTCGGCGTTCAGGCAAATGGAAAGAGTTGCTTTCTTCTCTCTCAACGCTAAACTGTCTCTTCTCGTTTCCTTCTCTCCTGCTCATATGCTCCTAGCTATACGTAAACCAGAGGATTCTCTGACTCCGGAATTTCTGACTCTAGATCTTGCTAAGGAACCAATAATTAAAATTCATAAAGCTGGGTTCTTATACGTCTAATTCTGCTCCTTTATTAAACAGTTTCAATATATAACTCAATCTTATAGTCTCACCTTTCATGACTTTCTGAGGAGCTCAGGTGGGTATGGGAGCAGGCTAAGATTCACGCAGACAAAATTCATCAAACTAACCTTTCACACCCCCCACACCCCCCAGGAGCCGAGGCAGTTCCTGACCGGGAGCCACACTGGGACTACAACACCCAGAGTGGCTGTCTAGCCAGAGATAGGTTTATTACCTGTCTCCTGACAGGCCTCCGTAAGGCTGCCCTAAAACCAGTAAATAATTCAGGATAAGGACAAATCCGTCTCTTGTTCCCCAGACCTTCCCGACTAAAACTTAAGTATCTGGAGAGCAAGGCTCCTGACCCCACAGGCAAAAGAGTCATCTGTGGCATTTAAGGTGTGCCAGGGAAAAGATAAAAGCCCGAAAACAAAATTGCCAAGTGCTGGCACTCGCTGACTTCCAAAAGCTGTTGGGTCCCTGTTTTAAGTGAGGAAAAGGCCACGGGCTACCAAATGCCCTGCCAGGCCATCAACTGTAGATGTAACCAATCGTATTATTAAAATAAGAAACACAGAGCCAAGGTAAAAGAGAAAAGCCGAGAGGTCAGAGCTCAGAGATAAAATCTTACCTCCTGCAGTGCTCCTAGCTTCCCCGAGAGAGGGAGGTACTTCCTGTGTCCCTGTTTAAATAATCTTTCTGTTCTGCCTTCTCATTGGTTGTAAACCCAACCACATGACTGCCTCATCACTGCCTGTAAGTACCGCCCTCCAGGTCTTAAAGGCATATGTCTCCAATACTGGCTGTATCCCTGAACACACAGAAATCTACCTAGCTCTTCTAACCACCACGCTCTTACTATGGCTCTAATAGCTCTGACCCCAGGGCAACTTTATTTATTAACATAAAATTAAAATAACATTTCAGTACAAATAAAATATCACCACAATCAACAGCCTTGTTAAAAGTGCCGCCTAGAAAGACAGAGTCAGCTGACTGCCCCCAGGCACCAAGATGCATGGGTACATCAAGCTAAGACCTCCAACAGACCTAGGCTTGGCTACAGACATGGCAGGGAACCCAGAACGCAGCAGGGAAGCGATCTGTTTCTTTCCTTCTGGACACCAGAGCCATTGACTCAGTCCTGGGAGTTTTGGGATGCCACCTCCTTTATTGTCGGGGTTGGGGGACAGCCTTATCTACCTCAGCAGACACCACCATTTAATTGTATTTTCAGAGGCATCCCTCTCACACATACATTCTTAGTGGTGCTAAGTTGCCCTGTACCTTTAATGGGGAGGGATCTCCTAGCTAAGGTAGGAGCGTCCATTTCTTTTCACTCCACACATTTGCCTCCTCCCAGACACGCCAGCAGCTCTCTTACTTCTTCTCCTAGCCACTAACTCTACAGACTCCAAATATGCTTTTCATATCCTCCTGTCCCACGCTGCTATTTGGAGGGAGCGTGGACTTCTCACAGCAAAAGGAGGATCCGTGTCTCAGGCCATATAATGGCCATGCAGCAGGAAAAGTTAAATATCTCCTCAGACCAGTTCTAACACCAGGTCTTTTTCCAAGCCTCCAGCTGTTCCAGATAGCCTGTTAACTCCCATTTTATGTTACCTAAGGTCTATTCTATGGAGCTAACAGACTGTTCACTAACCCAGCCGTGTGACAATCCTTGCCCATCTCCAATACACACTGGAGATCAGGTTCTTCTCTCTCCTCCAGGTCTTTCCCCTAAGTGGCAGGGACCCTTCAAAGTAATTCTTGTAACCCCTACAGCTGCTCGAGGGCTTTCCTCACTGGGTCCACCTGTCTCACCTAAAACCTTTTATCTCACCTCCATCGCAGAAAAATTTCTCTTCATATACAGTGAAACAAACAGGGCCTCTCACTCTCAAGCTCCAGAGGACATCAGGATCCCCTGCTTTGCCGCCAATTCCAGAGGAATAAGGTACCACCCCTTCCTTTTCCAACCAGGGCCACACAGAGCCGGAGGCAAAAGGACCATCAAAAATATCCAGGCGTATCTTGTTAAATGGGAGGTCCCCAGCCACAGCACAGGAGGTCCCCAGCACCAGCACGGATGGACAGCCGCAGAACCAGGAGAAGGCAGAACGTCACTCCAGGACCTCCACCATCATTCCCGGACTTCACAAGATACCCCTCACTCCCCCCAAGAGCCAACCGACGCCCACTATTCAGCTGGAAGCAGTCTTTGAGAGAAACGTCGCCCCCATACCCAGTCAACCACAATTTTTCTTTTTTTTTTTTAAAGTAAAAGAGTTGGGAATGAAGGGTTTACAACACGGTCACATTTACCAGGCGGACACTTCCGCCTAGCCATTTCCGGATCAAAAGCGTCTCTCATAGCTAGGATACCCGGTGGGCCCGGATATCTCCGCCTAGCAAGTTCCGGGCCAAGGGGTCTTGCGTGATCAGGGTCCGTGACATTGCATGGTCATGTAAGCGCGCAATGTGACCGTGTGATCTATGCACACACGTAGAGTAGTGACGTGACCTGGCCACGCCCCCAGCCGGTTTTAAAAGTCAAGCGCCATTTTCCCCACTCCTCTCTTCTCCATGCATGTGTCTCTCCCACAGGCCTGCACTCTCTGTCCCTTTATTTTCTAATAAACTCTTATAAGCGGGGAAAAAAAAGTTAGGATGCTTTAACAACTTTCAGGGTTTATTTTCAGATTCTAAGCCACTTCCTTGAAAAAGGATGGGCAATTTATGAGGAAACACTTTATAATACCATGGCAGATATCTGTAATGTTCTCCCTAAGTCAATCTATACTTTTCTATAAGTGAGGAGACTTATGTCACATGAGGACTGTTGGATGTGGAGTTAGATGGAGAATTTGATACCTTGGGATATAAGATACCCCAGACATTTTGGGAGGAGGAACACGTATGTAGATTAGACTAAAACCAAATCAGCTCTTCAAATATTAGCAAGTGGTTCTCAACCTTCCTAATGCTGCAACTCTTTAATTCAGTTCCTCATGTTGTAGTGACCCCTCAACCATAGAATGATTTTCATTGCTACTTCATAACTATAATTTTGCTGCTATTATGAAATGTAATGTAAATATCTTATATGCAGTATATCTGATATGAGAACCCAGTGGAAGAGTTGTCTTAATTCATAAAGGGATCAACCTTTCATCTAAGTCAATATCTGGTCATTATGTTACTTTTGTTAGTTCACTATACTATCATTGTAGTTTGGCCCTGGTGTTGAAGGCGTGGTCCCCAGCCCATGACACTGAGATGAGGTAATAGAAACATTAAAAGGTAGATTCTATTGCTGTGGATGATTGATTGATAAATAAAGTGCTGATTGACCAGTAGCCAGGAAGGAAGTATAGGTGAGAGGAGAGAGGAGAATTCTGGAAAGTGGAAGGCTGAGGCAGGGGGAGACACTGCTAGTCACCGCCATGAGAAACATGATGTAAGATACTGGTAAGCTATGAGCCACATGGCAAGGTATAGATTTATAAAAATGAGTTAAGATATAAGAACTAGATAACAAGAACCCTGTCATGACCAAACAGTTTATAAGTAATATAAAGTCTCTGTGTGTTTGATTGGCTGCAGGACTGGCAGATGAGAGATATTTGTCCTGACTGTGGACCAGGCAGGACCAGGAAACCTTCAGCTACACTCCATACAGGAATCTTTAAAGTTTATAAGGGCACGATTCTTTTTAGACCTTACCTTTGAGATGTAACTTTAAAGTAATCATTATTACTATCTGGACTTTGAATGAACGCAGTAGATGGAGAACTTACCTATTGCAAAGCTTCCATTTCGCTTTCCTTACTATGGTGACCATCAACTCTCAGGGTAAAGTATCAATCTATTTTCCATTACTGTAGCAAACACCTGAGATAATACACTTTTGAAGGGAGAGCTTATTTTGGCAGGGGCATCTCAATTTAAATTATTTGGCTGCGGTCCTTTCTTCCTTTTGGAATTTTTTGAGCCAGAGGTTGAATGGCATTTCTCTTCTACATGCCACATTGTGATACACTGTCTCAACATAGACCTAACAGCACTGGGGCTGACCAATCATGGGCTGGTTCTTAAAAAAACAGTAAGCCCAAATATGCCCTTTCTCTTCAAAATTGTATAATCTCAGATGTTTGATACAGTAATGGAAAATAGACTAATACTTTACCCTGAGAGCTGATGATGGTCACCATAGTAAGGAAAGAGAAATGGAAGCTTTGCAATGAGTAAGTTCTCCATCTACTGTGTTCATTCAAAGCCTGGATAGTAATAATGACTATTCTAGTCACATTTCAAAAGTAAGGTCTGAGACTAGTACCCTTAAAAACTTTGAAGATTCTAGTAGATTGATCCTTCTGCATCTTTATTTGATATACCAGCCTATTCTATGCTAAGCAGATGTAACGAACACAGGTGTAGGTGACAAATTTGGGCATGTCCAACTGCTGTGTTAGGTGTGGTATTTCTCTCTAAGCAGGTCAACGCTGCTTTAGGTACAATGGTCTGTCTGATTAGGTACGATGGTCTGATGAGATGGAGAGAGAGAAAAGGGAACCACTTGAATTCATGAGGGACAGCCATGAGTTTATTCTTTCATACTTGCTGAAGGGCTATGATAATTCTAGAGACTTTCAGGGAACAATCTGAAAGGACTCGAATCACCTACATATTTCAAACAGGTTCCATTCTATTGATCAAAATCAGTGTAGTCAGATGAGCAAGCAAGGGGAAAGGAGCTGGCTAGAGACTGGTTTTGTTGTTGTTGCTGTTTTTTTTTTTTGAGACAGGGTTTCTCTGTGTAGCTTTGGTGCCTGTCCAGGATCTCGCTCTGTAGACCAGGCTGGCTTCAAACTCACAGAGATCCACCTGGCGAGTGCTGGGATTAAAGGTATACACTGCCACCACCCAGCTAGAGACTTTTGATAGATCAAAAGTAGATGATAAACTGAGAATTTTGGTCTCCTCTTTTGTCCTGAATTCACCATCTGTTTTCTGGGATAGGTGGCATATAATAAAAACATACACTTATTCACTGGCTTTGGTGAACAGCTTGGCTATTTTGGTTATGAAAAAATAACCGTTGGAAAATAAGGGACCAGGTAGCACAGGGAAGAAATACATGCTGGTAGACTAGTCATATCTGATTTGTATTTTAAATTTTTACACACAGAGGGCTTGCTGACCTAAAAGGAACATTCTCTGTAAAAATAAGAGATAACATCTAAGAGATGGTAAAGAACTTACGTGTAAAGCAGTCGTATATAAGGTTACCGACCTAGAGTTCATGCCGGAACTACAGCTTTTATGAAGCTCTTACATTCTTCTTTCATTTGGGAGGAGTAATTCATTTTTTTCACCAACCTAGAGTGAAGAATTGGCAGTTAGTTTATACCAGGCAACTAGGAATAACCCCAGTATGAGAAAAAGCAGCAGCACCCTTCTCCAAAGCTATGTTGACCCTGCTAATCTTGGCCCACCTACCTTGTGACATGGAAATCACATTCAAAGCTTGTGCCATAGTTTCCTCCTCTCTTCCTTTCTCCTGACTGACCTCAGCACTTCCTTGTGTGGGCCTCTCTGGCATCTTACAACTCCTTCTTTTGGAAATTGAATAGAATATCTTTTCAACGGCAAATGTTTGTCCATCTCGTGGTCTCCCCATACATAAACAATAATATCTATATTTGTAATTGTGTCATAAAATTGGTGTTTCTAACACCTCACATTCATGTATTGAAATCCTGACCCTCAGTGTGACACTACTATAAAGAGAGGCCTCTGAAACTTGAGTAGGTCATAGAGGGAGAATCACCATAAATGGGATTGGCAACCTTACAAAAGAGACCCTGAAGATATAGCTCATCTCTTGCACTATGAGGTGACACATTAAGAAGATGGTGATCTGTGAATCTGGTACATGTCTTTACCAGATACCAAATCTGCTGGCGCTTGGATCTCTGGCTTTTCAGTATTCAGAGCAAAAATTAAATTTCTGTTGTTTATAAGCCATCTTGTTAAGGCATTTTGCTCTACCAGCCTGAATTTACTAAAGCAAAAGAGACTTACCAACAGGAATTTGCATAAAATAAGATTATTGTGTTACACAGGCACACGGAAATATCCACCTAAAAACAGGCACAGACAAGCAGTGACCAAGGAGACAGGATGATTCAGCTCTCAGATGATGCTCAGACAACATCATCTTTGGTAAATTTAGTCCTAGCTCAATAAGCTCATATGCACATTAATCATAATGGAGAATGGGAAACTGTACATGTGCCCAACACACCCCGCTCACCTAAAGACTGAGCTAGGTACCATACTTGGGGACATCCAGCCTTCCAGAAACAGGCCAAATGCTCAGCCCCTAGTATGAAAGTATCCTGGAGAGAAGAAATTCCATATTCTATCAGCACATATTACAGGCTTAAGCCTCATTTTCCTATCTGTGAGGACTAAGTTATGGTTATTATACAAAGAATTTTACACCATTTGAATAAAAATGTGTTCTGTAATACTACTTCAGACCAAAAATACATATCTTATTTGTATTTGAAATTTTTGCACATCATAATATCTGACCAAAAAAAGGGAAAGAGATGTGACAGTAAGTACATAGCATAAGGCTTTCCTGATTTATCTCATAAACATTTTCTAGAATCTGTCGATAATTTAGGTAGATAGATCAGCTTTTTGAAGGTACAGCTAAAGTGGGTGATTGAGGATAATACTTTGGATAGACAAGATACCATTTTCCAGGAAGCAATATACAACATGAATCAGGGCCATTATATGATGTGTGATAAAACATATGGTCCAAAAGCCAACAAGCAAGCACACTTACTTCCTTTCCAGTGATCCCATTGGAAGTTCCTCACACCTAGGAGTCCAGATGTCTTAGTTGCCATTGAGAATGCTTGCACCAAATGACAAAAGAGGAGTCAATTTAAATTTTAAAACACAGTTGCTGTCTCAGTACACCCAGATGCAGTAAGTAAGCATTTAAGAAGACAGGTCATCATTTTATCAGAAGGAGTTGTCCCTGGACATCCATAGTAGGCCTAGCACACAGATGATTCACTATTGAATTTTTTTCCCACCCCAGTGTTTTTCTGATAAATGGACAGATAAGAAGAGTAAATGAGCAGGGACCTAGATGCACTGGCAATGAGGATTTAGGTGATACCACTGATAAATCCTCCTATACTCACACGTAAGCATGGAAGAGAGGAACCCGGAATGATTAGGAAAGGAAGAAGAGGAGGCACAGCTAGCTGCACTTGAGTCCTGTTTCAGTGTTGGAGTTCTATAGCTCATTCCTGAACCTCTTCTAAATCTCTTCAGGAAAGTAAACAAGCCAGAAGTTAGGCAGTGCTATGCTAGATGAGGGGTTTGAAAATCAGGATGTGCAAGATGCATGCACATGCCAGTTAAGCACCACTGACACCATTCATGAAGCTGTGGGGAGTGGTTGCTGCTGTGCTTCTAGATGAATCTATCTGGGGGAATCTTTTTAGACCAAAGTTGCTGCCCATCACAAGGTTACACCCTCTTTCTGGCAGTGGCCCACATTTAATGATTGGTCAGAGTAAGGCACAAAGACTTTTCCATGGATCTTACCAAATTCTCAATGTAAGCAATTTTACTCACTTTTCTTTGCCTTATAGTGCTAGTAAGCTTATCTACCAATTGACTTTGGCTACTTGCCCCCTAGTCCACTCAGGCTTGTCACAGGCTTAAGAATCATCACCAACATGAGCATACACGCTCTCTGAGCACACTGCCTGATGCTGTACCCCTCTAGATTCTGAACTCATTCCTCTATACCTTGTCTTTAATTTCATTCACTTTGTTCAATTTTTTCATTCATTGAAATACCTTGTTTCCCTTAATGTTTCTCCTGATAGCATACAGATAGTATGATTGATCCTCCCTCAAATACACCTTCACCATGAAAGAACCCCAGTCCATTATTCAAATTCTTTTCAACTCATCCTGTAGCACGAATCTTAAAAGGTCTTATTAATAAAAACAAACCCAAGGCCGGTTATTGGGGTGAATGATGGAAGATCAGAAAGACAGAACAGGACACAGCTACCTCGCCTCGTCAATTCCTCAGCTGATCCTGATTCCTCAAATTAGAAGCCTCTGAGTCCTCATCCAGAATGAATCTCAGCTGAACTGTTGCTCAAAAGCCTAAAAGCTTCACCACTCTAGTTCCTGGTCCTCATGCCTTATATACCTTTCTGCCCTCCCTTCCTGGAATTAAAGGTATGAGTCACCATGCCTGGCTGTTTCCAGTGTGGCTTTGAACTCACAGAAATCCAGATGGATCTCTACCTCTGGAATGCTGGATTTAAAGGCATGTGTGCCACCATTTTCTGGCCTCTATATCTATCTAGTGGCTTTTCTGTCCTCTGACCCCAGATAAGTTCATTAGGATGCACCATATATTGGGGGACACAATATATCACCACATCATCCCATTTTTTCATAACAGTGACATTATAATTCATGATAACTTGTATCCTCAAAACTCACTTTTTATTTCTTTCATTTTTGATTTATGTGTTAGAATATTGCCACTGTAACAACCAAAGGGGGAGATATTTATTTAAATTTGTAGTTTCAGTCCATGGTCGGCTGGCTCCTTTACTTTTGACCCTATGGTGAAGCAGAACATTATGGCCAGGAGCCTTTTGTGAACACAGCAGCTCACCTTTTGGCAGCCAGGAGTCCAAGAGAGTGAGACAGTGTGTCTTGTGGGTAGGCTTCTTCCTTCCGCCTTTGTATGATCCAGGCACTCACACTACGAATCTGTGCTGTCAAATTAAGGCACCTCTTTCCTGACCAATTGCTATCCTAGGTGCTGCTTGTCTCTGGAACGGCCCTCCCAGACACACCCAGCTCTGTTTTACAAACCTCCTACATGCATCTCAACAGAACAAGTCAGTGATCAAGACTATCACACTTGACATCAACACCTCCTTCTCTACTTCACCAACTCTCCCAAGACATCATAGTTCCTAACCTTTGCTTTTGGTGCCCTGTGGGTTGTCACTGTGAGAGCACCTGGCCTCGATTTCTACAGACTTACTCTTCCATGTCCTCCTTTTACCAGCTTGTTCAAGAGTGGGGATCCTCCTTTCCTCCTCAGGAACTATGATCAACTTCTTTGTACTTGTATTCAGCATAGGGGTGTAGTAATGATTCTTATCCCCCCCCTTTTTTTTTTAATTTTACAACACCATTCAGTACCACATAATAGCCACAGATTCCCCTGCTCTCCCCCTCCCGCCCCCCTCCCCCCAGCCCACCCCCCATTCCCACCTCCTCGAGATCAAGGTCTCCCCCGAGGACCGGGATCGACCTGATAGACTCAGTCCAGGCAGGTCCAGTCCCCCCCTCCCAGACCGAGCCAAGCGTCCCTGCATAAGTCCCAGGATTCAAACAGCCAACTCATGCAACGAGCCCAGGACCCGGCACCAACGCACAGCTGCCTCCCAAACAGATCAAGCCAAATGACTGTCTCACCCATTCAGAGGGCCTGCTCCAGTTGGGGGCCCCTCAGCCTTTGGTTCATAGTTCATGTGTTTCCATTCGTTTGGCTATTTGTCCCTGTGCTTTATTCAACCTTGGTTTCAACAATTCTCGCTCATATAAACCCTCCTCTTTCTCACTAATTAGACTCCCAGTGCTCCACCAGGGGCCCAGCCGTGGATGTCTGCATCCAGATTCCTCAGTCCTTGGATGGGGTTTATGGCACAATTATCAGGGTGTTTGGCCATCCCATCCCTATTTTTTTATTTAAAAGTTTTCTTTCATTTTACATACCAACCACAGGTCCCACTCTCTCCCCTCTTTTGTCTCCCCCTTCACCTCACCCCACCCCACTCACCATCCACTCCTCAGAGAGGGCAAGGCCTCCCATGGGGAGTCAGCAAAGTCTGGGCCAAATCCACTCCACTGCATTGAGCTTGAGCAAGGCATCCCTCCATAGGGAATGGGCTCTAAAAAGCCAGTTCCTTCACTGGGGATAAATCCCGGTCCCACTGCCAGGGGCCCCACAAACACATTCAGGGGGCCTAGTTCAGTCTTATGGTTTCGACAATTCTTGCTCATATAAACCCTCCTTTCTCACTAATTAGACTCCTGGAGTTCCACCTGGGGCCTAGCCATGGATCTCTGCATCCAGATTCCTCAGTCCTTGGATGGGGTGTCTGGCATGACTATTAGGGTATTTGGCCATCCCATCACCAGAGTAGGTCAGTTCCGGCTGTCTCTCGACCATTGCCAGCAGTCTATTGTGGGGGTATCTTTGTGGATTTCTGTGGGCCTCTCTAGCACTTGTTTCTTCCTTTTCTCATGTGGTCTTCATTTACCATGGTCTCTTATTCCTTGTTCTCCCTCTCTGTTCTTGATCCAACTGGCTTTTCTCTGCTGAGTAGTATTCCATTGTGTATATGTGCCATAATTTATTTATCCATTCTTCAGTTGAAGGGCATCTAGGTTGTTTCCAGGTTTTGGCTCTTACAAACAATGCTGATATGAACATAGCTGAGAAAGTGCTCTTGTGGTATGATTGAGCATTTCTTGGGTATATGCCCAAGAGTGGTATAGCTGGATCTTGGGGGAGATTGATTCCCAATTTTCTAAGAAAGCGCCATATTGATTTCCAAAGTGGTTGTACAAGCTTGCATTCCCACCAGCAGTGGAGGAGAGTTTCCCTAGTTCCACATCCTCTCCAGCATAAGCTGTCTTCAGTATTTTTGATCTTAGCCATTCTGACAGGCGTAAGGTGGTATCTCAGATTTGTTTTGATTTGCATTTCCCTGATGATTAGGGATGTTGAGCAATTCCTTAAATGTTTTTCAGCCATTTGAGTTTCCTCTGTTGAGAATTCTCTGTTTAGTTCCCTAGCTCATTTCTTAATTGGACTGTTGGTCGTTTTGATGTCTAATTTCTTGAGTTCCTTATATATTCTGGATATCAGTCCTCTGTCAGATGTGGGGTTGGTGAAGACCTTTTCCCATTCTGTAGGCTGTCACTTTGCCTTGTTGACCGTATCCTTTGCTCTACAAAAGCTTCTCAGTTTCAAGAGGTCCCATTGATTGATTGTTTCTCTCAGTGCCTGTGCTACTGGTGTTATATTTAGGAAGTGATCTCCTATGCCAATGTATTCAAGACTATTTCCTACTTTCTCTTCTAGCAGGTTCAGAGTAGCTGGATTTATGTTGAGGTCCTTGATCCACTTGGACTTAAGTTTTGTGCACGGTGACAGATCTATTTGCAGCCTTCTACACATTGATATCCAGTTATGCCAGCACCATTTGTTGAAGATGCTTTCTTTTTTCCATTGTACACTTTTGGCTTCTTTGTCAAAAATTATATGTCCATAGGTGTGCGGGTTAATGTCAGGGTCTTCAATTCGATTCCATTGGTACACATGCCGGTTTTTATGCCAATACCAAGCTGTCTTTATTACTGTAGCTCTATAGTAGAGCTTGAAGTCAGGGATTGTGATGCCTCCAGAGGTTGTTTTCTTGTACAGGAATCTTTTGGCTATCCTGGGTTTTTTGTTTTTCCATATGAAGTTGAGTATTATTCTTTCCATGTCTGTGAAGAATTGTGTTGGTATTTTGATGGGGATTGCATTGAATCTGTAGATTGCTTTTGGTAAAATTGCCATTTTTACTATGTTGGTCCTGCCTATCCATAAGCATGGGAGATCTTTCCATTTTCTGACATCTTCTTCAATTTCTTTTTTCAGGGACTTAAAGTTCTTGTCATATAGGTCCTTCACTTGCTTGGTTAGTGTTACCCCAAGGTATTTTATGTCATTTGTGGCTATTGTAAAGGGTGATGTATCTCTGATTTCCTTCTCAATCCTATATACTTGTGAGTTTTATATGTAGGAATTATACTACGTGTGTTCTCAAGTTTGATCAACATTATGACATGCTATTAAATGTATATACCACCAATTATTTTATATTATTTCAATATATGACCTATAGATTCTAAATATTCTGTTGTTAATGATAATTAGTACTTTTATTTGGGTACTTTTGTCTGCCATCCTCTTACAAAAGTCACTGTATAAACATTCCCACAGGGACATGAGATGGAAGGAGGCGAATGGCTTGACTATATGGCATCATATAACTTAAAGTCTTCTTAGGCATTCCTGTTCCCCAATAATAGACTTCTGAAATATTAGAAAAAAATGCAAAGCTGAAAACAGCTTTAGGACTAAACATGTAACTGTTAGCCAAATTATTTAATAAAATACCTAAAGCCAATGGATTAAAAATGATTGAAGATCCAACTTTGGGTTCTCAGCATATAGAAAACAAGCTGAGGGACTGTGGGTGTAGGTATGCTGTTAGAATCCTTGCCTGGAGTGAATGAGGCTCTAGGTACAATCCCTAGAATCACATAAACTGGGTGGGGTGCTGCCTGCCTTCTGTATCTGCATTAGGGGAGGCAGAGACAAGGGATCAAAGTCATCATTGAATACATAGTGAATTTGGGATCAAAGATAGAGTCTAGAGACTACAAATAAATACCTAAACAAAATGACCATGCAGACTGTTATTTTCATAATCTTATTTTCCTTTTGTTTCAACCTTAAAAGTAAATCTCACTGATTAAGGTGACTTTTGCATTTAATCCAAGTTTTTTAACTAAATGGAAAAGTAATTTACAGGAACCTTTAAAAGAAATGTCATTCTGATAATTACGTTTTCTAAGCCCATTTTTTTATTTGATCTTTTAAATGCTGACATGGGCTGATTTTCATCAAGATTGCTTGATTATCTATTTTCCCCTCAAGTCTTTAATTAAAATCTTAGACACTGAAGTTTACATTTCTTGGTTTGATTTTCACACTTAACTTGTGATCTAATACTACCTGGTTTTCATCTCTCTTATTCTGAAGCCAAGCATATTTTCCAAATGTTTTGCTGCATTTTTGGGGGGATATATTTAGTATATGATTTCCAGAAATAGCAAAACAACAACAAAAAAGAAAAGACAAAAGGACAAGATTGGAACAAAAGTACCCAGTTAAATGTGAATACCAGATAACAAAGAATAGTTTAAAGTGTAAGCATGTCCCAATTTATTCTCTTTTTGAAATTCAAATATAGCAGAAAGCCCTTGATTTTATCTGGGAAGCTCATTTGCTGAAATATGAAGTAGACTTGAGACATTAAGTTGCAGTTTTGTGAAAGGGCAACTATACACACAAAAGAAATTGCTTTGGGGCATAAAGTTGAAGAGTCTGGGGTTACTGAGTTACATCTGACAAGGCGGAATGTGTCAAATCTGTGATGGCAATGAAATGCTCATGTTAACAACTGATCATTGTTTTTGTCTTGTTGAAATTGAAACAATGTGCATTGCAAATAGCATGAACCCAGTCTCTCTAGGTCCTATTGTAGATACTTTCTTCTTAGCCAGAAGCTACGTCTGGAAAATTTATATAATTGTAGAGGGTGGGCAAAATGAATAAAACATCCCAGGACACAAATTAGTGAAAATAAGATTGATACTCATTATGCTTGAATTCTCGGGCTTGTGGGTGTTTCTACTTCCTTGTAATCATGTTATTTTCCTTATATTTACCTTTCTTCTATTTGGCCCGTAGTTAATGCCTGAATTTCTATTACTTTGTCTTGCTTTGTTGCTCACTTTTAAGATGTCAGTTCCCCAAAGTACTTTATTTTTTTTTCAAAGACTGAGTAAACTAAGATGCTATGTTAATCCTGGGAACTCAACTTTTCCTACACATTAGAATTCCCTGGAGAGTTTTTAAAAGTATCTACTTCTAGGCTCTGTCTCTGGAGACTGAATCGGGTTTACAAAGTAGGGTCTAGTATCAGGCATTTAAAAGCATCATCAAGTGACTTTTGTGAGTGGTGACAATGGTCCATTAGTTTACTACATCAGTGGATGGAGTGTTTGTGGGCAGTAGGGTAAAAAGAAATTGTTTGGTGGTGTCAAAAGTCTGAGAAAGACCAAGTTGAGGTATACTTCAGGCAAGGACATTAACTTCTTACTTGTCTCACAGTGAGACTCCTAGAATTTTTTAAAATCTTTTTTGTAACTTGTAGCATGAATCTTAAAAGGTCTTATTAATAAGAACAAACCTGGAGCCAGGTATTGGGGTGTACACTGAAAGATCAGAGAATCAGAATCAGCCACAGCTAACCTTACCTTGTCAATTCCTCAGCTGATCTCGTTTCCTCAAACTGGAAGCCTCTGAGTCTTCATCCGGAATGAATCTCAGCTGAACTGCTAAAAGCATAAAAGTTTAACCAGGCTCTAGTTCCTGGTTTTCATGCCTTATATACCTTTCTGCTTTCTGCCATCACTTTCTGGGATTAAAGGCATGAGTCACCATGCCTGGCTGTTTCCAGTGTGGCTTTGAACTCATAGAGCTCCAGAGGGATCTCTGCCTCCCAAGTGATAGGATTAAATATGTGTGTGCCACCATTTTCTGGCCTCTATGGCTATCTAGTGGCTGTTCTGTCCTCTGACCCCAGATAAGTTTATTAGGATGCATAATGTATTGGGGGAACACAATATATCACCACAGTAATGATTATTAAAATATGTTCTTTTACTTCATGCATGAATATAATACATTCTGACCATTCATATCCCCACCCCTTCTTACCTTCTTACCCCTGTCAATGCCCACTTCATTCCTACCAGCCTCTTTCCTTTCTTTTTTTTCTTGTGTTCTGACCCACTGATTTTGACTATGGCTCTCTGAGAGACCCTGGGTTTGAAACTATCCATTGGAATTTTATGAAATTACCAATGGCATACTAGGAAAGATAATTACTGTCCTTCCCCCAGAAAACTTCCAGAGCCAATAGTTCACCAAGGAGAGGTAGGACTCTGTAAGTCTATCTGTGATCTCAGATTGACAGCTGAGAAGCTCAATCTTGTGCAGATCTAGTACATGTTGTGTGGCTCCTGTGAGATAATGATGGCTATATCTGTGTCATGCATGGAAGAGCATTTTTCAGCCTTTCTCCTACTCTTTTGGCTCTTATATTCATTCTATCTCACCTTCCCCAGTGTTTCCTGAGCTTTAGAGGAATTCTTTCTTCTTTAAAAATGTATGGTCATACCCAGTAGCCCATCACTGAGAGAGGAGCATTTATGGCCCTCTAAATGTGCTCTGAAAAACACTTTTTCTAATGAAAGAAATTAGAGCTTGCTAAGTTCTCACCAATTCACAGGGTATTTTTAAAAATAATATTCTTATTAATTCTCTGATAGGTTTGTACAATGTATTTTGTCCATATTCAGCTCCCTTCTCCAGTCTCTTCCCAGATCCACTCCCACCTCCTTGCCAGCCTACTTTGTGTTCACTATCACATTTTTTTAAACCATCAAGTCTAATTTTGTTGCCTAAATACTCTTGGGTATGAAGTTTAGTCTGGAGAGAGGTCAACTTACTGGGTGACACATCCTTAAAGAAACCTGAGTGTCCTCCTCCAAGAAGCTATCAATTGCCAGTAGCTCATCATCTAGCAGTGAGACCTCATGCCTACCTACAGTCCATCTAGGATGTTGCTGGTTTGTGCTTCTACCAATCTTATGTGTGCCCTATAACTACTGAGTTTATATATGGAACTGCCGTGTTGTGTCTGGAAGACATTACAGGCTATTGCCACTCCTCTTAGTTCGCTTCCGGAACTCGGTAAGACCCCATTTATGAAGATACCATATAATAGAGTCACAGAACATGGAGACATCAAACTTGTGCTGCTCTAGAAGCCTCATTCTTTTTTTCTTTGAAGTTGATTTCATTCATGTGTAGTTGCTATTGTTGCATTTGGAATAAATTTATTGTACAAATCTAAAACATGTAAAGGTTAACACTATATTTTCAAAAGATTAACATTGTATTTCAAAAGGTTAACACTTTAAGTTTCACATTTCTACCATTCCTTTTTTAAATAAAGGTTTTGTATGTGTATGTGATATATATGCATGTCCATATGTATGTGAGCATGTGAACATGTGTGTGTGTATGTGTATGTGTGTGTGTGTGTGCATGGGCATATACAAGTCATCTTGACATCCTAGAGTGTTTTCCTTAGTTGCACTCTAATTACTGAGGCAGGGTCTCATGATTGACTAGTTTTCCTAGGCATCTTACCCTAGTGTTCTTTTCTCTCTCTCCTTCTGAAGCACTGTGATTACAGGTGGACCATCGTGCCTGTCTGGTCTTTTGTGGGTACTGAGACACCAAACTCCAGTCCTCACATTTGGGGGGGGGGCAAGCATTTTATCCTCTGAGTCAAATATCAAGCCTCGGATTTGTTATCTTAATGTGATCCATTTTTTAAAAGTTTTTTTTAAATTCATTTTTCATACCAACCACAGACCCCCCTTTCATCCCTCCTACCACTCCCCCCATCCCTACCTTCCCTCCAACCCATCTCCCATGCCCTCCTCTAACAGGGTCAGTTTTACCACGGTGGGGCAGCTAAACCTGGTACATTCAGTTGAGGCAGGACCAAGCCCCTCCCCACTGCATCAACGGTGAGCAAGGTGTCTGACCATAGGTAATGGGATGCAGAAAGCCAGCTCATACACCAGGGATAGATCCTGATCACACTGCCAGGGGCCCCTCAAACAGACCCAGCTACACAACTGTCTCCTGTATGCAGAGGGTCTAGTTCGGTTCCATGAAGGTTCCACTGCTTCCAGTCTAAAGTTCATGAGTTCCTTTGAGCTTGGTTCAGTTGTTTCTGTACATTTCTCCATCATGATCTTGAGCTCCCTTGCTCATATAACCCCTCTTCCCTCTTTTCAACTGGACTCCTGGAGCTCAGCCTGGTGCTTGGCTGTGGATCTCTGCATCTGCTTCCATCAGTTACTGGATGAAGGCTCTATGATGACAGTTATGGTATTCATTGTACTCACTCATAAATGAATACTAGATGTAAAGCAAAAGATAATCAGACTACAACCTGTAGCTCCAGAGAAGCTAGGAAACAAGGAGGACCGAAAGAGGGATATATGGAAGGGGAAACAGAGGAGATCCCCATGAGTAAACTTGGGATGAGGGGGGCAATAGAGGAGAAGGGATGGGAATGAGAACATGAGGGAATGGGATGGTCAAGGTGGGAGAGGGACCGAGTGGAAGAGCAATAAAAGAGATATCTTGATAGAGGGACACCTTATGGGGTAAGGAAGAAACCTGGTGCTAGGGGCATTCCCAGGAATGACCCCAGATTAGACTACTAGCAATAGTGGTGAGGGTACCTGAACTGGCCTACTCTGGTATTCAGATAAGAAGCCTCATTCTTACCACCTAGTTTTCACACTGCTAGAAGTACTATGTATAGTACTGGAGGAGAAAAGTAATCACCAATATTATCAAGCTATAAACTCTACAGACTATCATAACAATTAGTCTGGCAAGAGATGGCCTTTGTCCAGTAGTGGCACAAATATTATGGAAGTAACCAAATACATTATAATTGGATTTTAGGCCTATTCTACTAGATGGAATTCGTACTTAACACAGTTATTGGAGCAAAGAACCTGTGGTTATATTGTAGTAGGAAAGAACTTACTACTTCTATTCTACTAAACGGATAAAGTACTAAACCGACTCCTAATGACTCATCACTATCTCCATAGAGTACTGCGTTTCTCAGCCTTCCCGTGTTTGTTGCAGTAAATAGCAATTAACACAGAGATCCACAATTGCTCACAAAATAAGAGAGCACTGAGTGTTCTGCCCTAAGTGGGACATGTATATTATACCTTATCTCCATGGCTCAGGGGTCAATATGGAAACGGAGAAGGAAAGATGGTAAGAGCCAGAGGTGATCAGTGACTATAAGGAAGCAGTGTTTGACAAATGATTGCTTCTTGGGTCTCTCTCCAGGGAGACTGAAGAGGAGTGTCAATGGTTTGCTTCTGTAATGATCTCCCAACAGTGTGTGTTCTAGCTCACTGAACGACTCCTTAGTGGAGAGGACAAGGATTTTGAGGAGAGACACTGACAATAATGAGTGCAAAGGTGGATTAGAACCTGTTAAAATTTTATAAATAATTTGTTATGGTGTGGGGGAATTTATATTATTAGGGTTTTTTAAATCATAAATCACACAATTTAATGATGTATTTAAAAATAGTTAATTAACTTGTTACATATCATGATGTATGAATGTATAAATTCATAATAAATATGAATAAACTAATAATAAACAAATAATTCATAACACACACATATATATATCCCACACATTAATACATTTTACTTGTAGTTTTACATATCCATTTATATTCAATAAGGATAACTGAATGATTTCTCGGGGCAAGACTGTGGTTCTTGGTGAATTTATTAGTGGTTTGGTTATCAATATTAATTACTTTCAGAAGTTGAAACATACAATTTCCCTTTGGGTATTTCAAAGAGATAAACCATTCTATCATATATATATATATATATATATATATATATATATATATATATATATATATATGAGAGAGAGAGAATTAATGTGAAACAATTTACATGAATATTCCTTATTAAAAATTTCAGAAAGGAATATATAATGTAATATGTACTACTTTACTTAATGGATTTTTCCCAGATTATAAAAGCAAAGGATGTTAATGATATAAAATGTAGAATATAATATATTATAAAGAAAACAAATTTAAAATAAAATATTTAACATCATAGTGGTAAACATACTAGATCAACTTTTCCAATCTAATCCAAACTATTTCAGTGTTATTGGGATATTACTATATAGTTTTCGATATATTATAAAACTATAATGTTATAATTTATCATTTATTGGTACTTTTTGATTTTCCATGTAGTTAAAAACTCCTTAAAACACATTGTGAAGTTAACTATTATACCCTCTAATTTTTCATTATTATAAGTAACAAGATGCTGATCACCTCTGTAGTAGTATCATCTGTTAAATAGCTTTTGAAATAAACTTAGTCATGTTTTCATCATGGAACCAGATTTGTTGTAAAAGCTAGCTTATGAAAGAGTGGTCTATAGAATAAAACATCATTGCTCCTAAACTGACTCAAATTTGAGAACCTCAGGTTCTCAACAGAACCACTACATTTTGGTAGAATGACCATATTAATACTGTGCAGAGTCAGGTTGGAAGAGTATTGTCTTAGTATGTTTCAAGGTCATTGAGATGATGCTCAGAGTATCCTGACTAGTTATTGAGAAGCCAGTCTCAAAAAGACTTCAATACCCCATTCTCACTCCCAGTGAAGTAGTACTTCCCAATTCTGTTTGGACATTAGCACTACTTGTACAGTTCCTGAGAAAAATGGATATCAAATCATACCTCAGAACTTTTAAATCAGAGCCATTAGGGGTAGTGTTATTAATGAGCTTGTCCAGTGATTCTAATGAACAGTCAAGGTTCACAAACTCAGATCAATCAAGTGAAGAGATGAAAATAGTTTAAAAATGATTGAATATGAGTTTTCTCAGCCACCTGTGCAAAGCTGAACTGTTGAGTGTCATTGGCTCCAAATTGTAGTGTTGTAGAGTAAGAGAAAGAGAAGGAATAAGGGTTCTCACACCAGTGTTTGGAGCTTGAAAGAATGATTTTAATGGCATTTACAACAGAGGGATTATACTCTGCAGGACTCAGGGATGAATGTGAAACCCAGTCACATGGCAGTGTGTGCACTTGCTTTTGAGAGACAGGCATGTAGTTTGAAGGGACTGAAACTTCATAAGTCTTTACCAGGTAAATTGGGCAGAAGTAAAGCAATGAAATGCTTTCACTTTCTGGAAGTAATTCCCACGCGGCTAATTTTATTTGCACTGATTGGCATTTCAAGGTCTTTAGTATTAATTAGATTATTTGGAAGTCAAAATACTTGTTAATAATTTCAATTTAATTACAAGTCATGAAATAAAATAACTGGATGCCTCATTGTATCTCAAGCCATTGAACTTTCAATACCAGTGCTCTCTTTTTAATGGAATTTAACCTCAGTGCTGGCAAGTCCTTCTTGCAGTTCCTGCTTGCTTTGGACTCTGTTCACAATAAGACTGGGCAAAATGTCTAAAGTGTTAAACTATTTCCAACAACCAAAATGCATTTTTGTTATAGTAAGAGTAAGAGAAACTTAAAATGTTAATCTTGATATTATTATCAATAAAATATTGTATTTTTATATAAAAATATATTTTTTTCTTATTTTAAATATTCTTATTATGATTACCCCTTCCCCTACTCCTCTCAGTTCCTCCCCATCCACCCAAATCTATACCCTTCCTTTCTTTCTTTCATTACAAAACAAGCTGGCAATTAAAAATAATATAAAATATGAACAAACTAAAATAGGACAAAACAAATAAACAGGAAAAAAGGCAAAGAAATAGCACTAGAAACAGATACAGATGAACACACACACACATTCATACACAGAGAAAAACTCATAAAAAATAAGAAACCATAACATACATAAGCAAAAATCTATAAGTAAAAGAGGAAAACATGTTCAAAGCATTGTGAGACAAACAAACAAAACCTCCAAAAATATTTTGTAAACATCTGCTAGGTCCATTTGATTTATGAAATCCATTGAATTCGAGAATTTTTCTGTTTTGATTTTGTCAAAATGATGTCTATTGGCAAGAGTGGGTAAGTGAACTCACCCACTATCACTGTGTAAGGGGCAATATGGAATTGTAGGTGTAGTAATGTTTCTTTTATGAACTTGGGTGCCTTTGTGTTTGGTACATAGATGTTAAGACTTACAATGTCCTCTTGGTAGATTTTCCTATTGATGAATATGTAGTAAATATCTTTCCTTATCTGTGTTGATTAGTTTCAGTTTGAAATCTATTTTGTCAGACATTAAAATGGCTATACCAGCTTGCTTCTTGCGTCCATATGCTTGAAATATGTTTTTTTTCCATCCTTTTCCGCTGAGGTGATGTCTATCATTGATATTAATGTTTCTTGGATGAGCAGAAGGATGGATCCTGTTTGCAAACAGTGTGTTGGCTTGATGTCTTTTCAATGAGGAATTGAAACCATTGAGGTTGAGAGTCACCAATGAGCAGTGTTTGTTGATTCCTATTAGTCGTTTGTTGCTGTGGTGTGAATTTTTCCTGTCTTTTGATGTATTTTTCTGGGATTATTTATTCTTTGTGTTTTCTTGGATGTGGTTAATCTTTTTAGGTTAAATTTTCCTTGTGCCTTCTGTGGAACTGGATTTGTAGGTAGATAGTGCTTAAATTAGTTTTTTTTTAATGTGGAATATTTTTCTTTCTTCATCAGTTATGATCAAAAGTTTCTCTGGGAATAGTAGTCTAGCCTGGCATCTGTGGTTTCTTTGAATTTGAAGAACATCTATTCAGGCCTTTCTGGCTTTTATAGTCTCCATTGAGAAGTCAGGTGTAATTCTAATAGGTCTACTATTATACGTTACTTGATATTTTTCCCTTGTAGTTTTTAATATTCTTTCTTTGTTCTGTACATTTTTGTGTTTGTTTTGTTTTTTTATTTTTACCATTATGTACCATGGGAAATTTCTTTTGTGATCTAGTCTATTTGATGTTTGGTATGCTTTTTGTACCTTGATAGATATCTCCTTTATGTTGGGGAAATTTTCTTCTACAATTTTATTGAAAATATTTTCTGTGCCTTTGACCTGGGTTTCTTCTCCTTTCTCTATTCCTGTTATCCTCAGATTTGGTCTTTTTATAATGTCCCAAATTTACCATATGTTTTATGCCTGGAACTTTTTAGGTTTGACAATTTTTTTGACTGAGGTATCTATTTCTTCTGTCTTATCTCCAGTCCTTGAGATCCTCACTTCCATCTCTCATACTCTGTTGGTAAGGCTTACCCCTGAGGTTTTGTTTGACTTTCTAAATTTTTCATGTCTAGTTTTACCTCAGTTTGGGTTTTCTTTAGCGGTTTTTTTTCTACCTTCATATCTTGAACTGTTTTCATCATTTCATTCCACTGTTTGTGTTTCACTTAGTTTAAGGGATTTATTTATATTCTCCTTAAGGCCCTTGAAAATATTCAAAATAGCCATTTGAAGTCTTTGACTTGTATTTCAGCTGTGTTGCATTTCTCAGACCTCCTGCAGTTGGATTGATGGGTTCTGTCTTGGGTGTTAATGATTGTGGCTTTACACTAGCAGCTATGGACTAAGATTGAGATGATTTTAATTCTGGGTGGTATCTGTTTTTGTCTTTATTTGGTACATGTTCCTTTCCTAGGTTTTCATTGTCTTCTCTGGATCTTAGGAAAATGGTGATTGTAGCTTGCCTGAAAGGGAATGCTTCTGAGTTCCCACTAGATGTGGCCACTGGGAGTCCTGGGTAGATATGTATCTAGGTATTGTGGACTGAAATGATGGTATGGGGATGGGCTAGAAGTGGGGCCTTGAGAGGGTCTACAGGAACGAGGAAAGCTGGGTCTGGCACAAGGTTCTGCAGGGTCCCCAGAAAGTCAAGGCAAAGAGAGAGGACAAACCCTCGCAAAGCGGTCTGCTACAGGGCTGATTATAACTATAAAATATATATTTATTCTATTTTCTTTCATTACTTGTTTTATTTTATATTAAGATCTAGTTTTATTTATTAAGCATGTGTGTGTGTGTGAGTGTGTGTGTGTGTGTGTGTGTGTGTTTGTACATGCATGTGCACCTGCAGTACACATGAAGCCCAGAAGGTGTTGAATTTTTGGCAATTGAATTACAGGCAGGTATGAACCACTCTAGAACAGCAACAAGCAATGTTAAAGATCGAGCCACCCCTCCAGCCCCACTTATTTCATTTTTAGTGTAGGTTTTAAAGATAAAAGTGTCTTGCAAAAGTGTGTACACTTGCACACACATGAAATAGACACCCATTTATCAACAATGTTATTAAATACCCTTCTCTCTCTTCTCTCTCTCTCTCTCTCTCTCTCTCTCTCTCTCTCTCTCTCTCTGGTTGGCATTTGTTTCAGGTGGGAAAATTTGTATATTCAACTTGTGACTGCTCTACTATAATTTCATAAAATTACAATATTTTCAATAACAAGTTTCATTTATACTATAAAATTGGACAAGCAGGACAAAAAAGAAAGTGACTGCTGAATTTTGCCAAGACAAGGTGCTACACTCCTTCGAAATTCCTGCTTCACAGAAAAGTCTATCAGATATTCTCAGCCTGTAGGCTGAAGATAGATGCCCCATGGTTACAGAGGAATCTTGGGTGACTGTCCAGGCAGCCAGCTGTTTCTGTCATAACTTAGTTTTGGAAGTTGTTTGCTCTGCATTTCCTGTTTACTTAGGTAATAGTATATCATTCTCAGGGCTTTATAGGAGTTGAAGACTAGATAGTTATAGTTTTCCTTATTACCAAATACAGAAAAGAAACTCACCAAACAGGTGTAACATATGTAAGGTTGAGAGACATAAAAAAGGAAATGTTGGATTGGTAATACAAGTTAGGATAGAAAGTGAGTTAGTACAAAACTTTGGACTCACTGAGATAGGATAGATAATAGAGTGCTTTCTATGAGTTTGCCAAATGCAAATGGACTGGACATTGTGAAAGTAATTCTTAACTGATAATTGTTCTTATTGTATATAGTTTTACTATGCTAGTTAAAAATCTTCCTTTTTTGTTTAGACAAACAGGGAATGTTGTGTCATATTTTGATCACATTATAACAATAAAGTTTGCTTTGAGTCAGAGCGTGGTGCTAGCCACTAGCTGACCAAAATTCACCATAGAGGTTTTAGAGGACTGGAGATAGATAGGAGACAGAAAGTAATAAGGCAGGGCTGAGAGAGGATCTCAGCCCTTTTGGATGGAGACCAGAAGAGACAGGAGTTCACTGGTGGCTGCTCCACTGCTCTCTGATCTTTCAGGTTCTTACCCTTATATTTGATCCTGATTTTTTATTGATAAATAGTAGTTAGATAATCACATTAAGACTGGCCTCAAACTCACAAATATATGCCAGACTCTGCCTCCTAAGTGTTGATATTAAAGGTGTATGCCACCACACGTGGTTCCAGTTCCTTTATTAAAGGCCCATTTCTTTACATTGCTAGCCAGTTTTGGCCATCATTTTATGGGTTATATTTAAAGGGAATCAGGAATAAATAAGAAGGAATTATTCAATTTGTTTTTGAAAGATCTTCATAAACTTCCATGACACTAGTGAGAAAGCAAGAAAGAATTAAATTTGTTTATTTGATACTGCATTCTGCTTGTTCTGGCCTGAGATTGTTTATGCTTATCTTGAAGGATGCTCTGTGTGTGTGTGTGTGTGTGTGTGTGTGTGTGTGTGTGTGTGTGTGTTGATTACAAAAGCATGGAGTAGATATTCTCTTTATTTTTTACTATATATAACTGTACAGATCCACAAATCTTAAAAGATCTCATTAAATAAAAAAAAAAACTCAGGAGCCAGATTTTGGGGTGAATGCTGAAAGATAAGAGAAACAAAATAAGCTACAGCCAACCTCACCTTGGCAACTTTTCAGCCGATCCTGTTTCCTCAAACAGGAAGACTCTGGGTCCTCATCCAAATGGATCTCAGCTGAACAACTGCTAAAAGCCTAAAAGCTTAAAGGCCTCTAGTTCCTGGTCCTCACACTTTATATATCTTTCTGTTTCCTGCCATCACTTCCTGGGATTAAAGGTGTATGTCTTCCCCAAGCAAGACATGAGATCTCAAGTGCTGGGATTAAAGGTGTGTGTCACCATGCCTGGCTGTTTCCAGTGCAGCCTTGAACTCACAAAGATCTCTGCCTCCAGAATGCTAGGATTAAAGGCATGTGCTACCCCTGCCTAACTTCTATGTTTAATATAGCAGATGCTCTGTTCTCTGACCCCCTGATAAGTTTATTGGGTTACATAATATATCAACTACATATAACATGTGAAGAAACACAATTACCAATTTTCTTAAGTCTTCTGTTGAAGTTGTTTCTGAGTTTCCAAATGCACCCATGAAGATGAAGTATCACATTCTTCAATTTTTGTTACTTAGCTTGTATTGTTTTTCATTCCATAGATTTCTCTTTTCCTGTTTGAGCTGCCATAACAGAATACCATACTGGGGGCAGGCTATAAAGAAATGAATGGGGAAGACAGAGATCACAGAATGGTCAGACTTGGTATCTTCTGTTGGATTTCTGTTTTTAATTTTTTAAATATTTACTCTTCTTTCAAACATCACACACTGACTGCAGTTTCCTCTCCTGTCACTCCTTCTATTCCCTACCCATTGGATCCACTTCTCCACTTTCCTTCAGAAAAGAAGCCGGCCTTTCAGAGTCCTTTCTGGTTGAAAAGGGCATCTTTTCACTTTAAGCTCACACTGTAGAAGGAACCAAAAACTATCTTAAGTCTTTACTGTAAGAGTGTCAATCCCACTCTTGAGGGCCCCATCCTCATAATCTAATCATCTCCCCAAAGTTGCACCCACTTTTATAATTAATTACCTTGGCTAAAAAGATTTTAATAGAACTTGCAGAGAAAACCATGTAAAAACATATTATTATTATTTTTATAGTATCCTAAGAAGAACAGGCAAATCCAAAAGATTCTCCTGCCTTGCCAGAAATGTTCTGTGCATTTGCCAGCATTTGAACTGATACCACTTTCCAGGAAAACATGCTTTCCCCAAAATCTTTGGATTAACTGATTATGAAAATGTCTTTCACCCTTACTTTTTTATAAACAACACTATGGACCTTAAAATTTTTCAAAATCATGGGAAAATGACAAATTTTTCATTGAGTGGGATGACAAAATATGATTAGATAATCCAACTGAACCAAATTTATTCAAGGCTAGTGATGTGTTCAAATAATTTGATCTTTCACCAAGAAAATGGAATTATTTTAGAAGAAGAATTTCATGGGTTTCTAAGGAAATTTGGGTTTATAACTCTTTTAGTGAAGAGTTCCATCCTTTAAAAACAAACAGCTGTACAAACTAAAAATGAAGACCTGTATGTTTCCATCTCCAAATCCTAGATTTTTTCCCTATTATTTTATTTTAATGCTAGTTTTTAATCTACCATATCCCTTGGTTTGTTAAGAAGTTATCCTCGTGAGAACAGAGGAACAAACATCAAAATGTGTTTTCCATTTTTCCCCAATTACACTTTTCATTGTTTTTCTCTGCATATTTTATTTTTATTCCCAGTCTTCCAAAAAGCAATGATACTGCCAAATGATACAAAGTTAACACCAGTCTGTTCTTCCTTATGTAAAGTCAGGTGACTTGTCATATGTCATTCATTCATTCCCAAGACAGCTTGGAACTCCATAGATCTAAAAATCTTGTGCATGTTCATAAAGTAGATCAACTATTCTTTGACCCTCTCTTTTTTCCCTCACAGTTTAGAGTTTAATTTTTTAAATTTAAATTTATTTCTTACATTTATTTTATTAACTTAAATTTTTTTATCTGACCCCCTCTTTGGTAACAGCCGCTCTGTTGTTCCTAGTCTCATCTGATATAATATGTTTTCTGGGTGTTCTCTCATGTTATATGAAAGTGTTAACTGATAATTGAAATGTTAGGATGGACTTGACTGTCCATGGAGTCTAGACTCCATGTATTTTTTCTTTTTTACTTTTTATTTAATTAAAACATAATTAAATCATTTTCCTCTCCTCCATTCAATCCCACCTATGTCATCCATACTAACCCCTTTCAAATTCATGCCCACTTTTTCTTTAGTTGTTATTATTTTGTTATACGTCGTTTATTTATGTATATAACTACATAAATGCAACCTGCTGAGTTGATTTAGTGTTACTTACACATATATGATTTCAGGAATGACCATTTGGAATTGGATTACTTTGGGTGCTCAGCTTGGGGAAGACTAATTCTCTGTCTCTCAGCCATCATTAATTTCCACTCTTCATCTATGAGTGGAACCTCATGAGTTTTCCTCCATTCACATTGACATGTCAGCCAGTGTTGTCATTATTCAGATCTTATTTAAGGGGACAGAAATTGATGTTTCATAAATGTCATAGCTAGAAGACACAATCTTAAATCAGACTTCCTGGCCTCCATTTATTACAATATTTCCACTTGCTCTTCTATGATGTTCCCTGAGCCTTAGGTGTATGGGTTATGTTATAGATTTATCAATAAGAATTGTGCACCCCACAATCAGGTGTACTCTGAACTTTGAGCTGCCACTGGGGCCATAGTGATTGATGTTTGGGCCTAGGCTGCCACCAAGTGTCATGTCTAGATTTATGGTGCTGCTGCATCTGGGGTCTGTGTGACCTCCATGGCACATGTTGCCAAAGAGGGCCATAGGAACTAAAAATGTTGAAATCTGAGGGCCATGCTGAGCCAGCACTACCTTTCCCTGGCCCTGGGGGAGTTGGCCTTGCTCCTCACTTGCCATTGTAGCAGAAGAGCTGGCCCTGCCTCTCACAGGAGTGTTGGCCCCACACTCAGAGAGATGGCCCCAGCCCTCATCACAGGTATGAGAGAGTTGACCCTAATGATATGGGCATAGAAGAGCTGGTTCCACTCTCTTGTGAGATTTTCCAGTGGCCCAGAATGATCAAATCAGCTACCACCAAGACCCACACCCAGGACTTTGAGTTGGCCCACCCCAACATCTATCCCATCTATGACCTTCTGTAGTGTGTGAAAGGACTGGTCCTGTGGAACTATAGTTACATGATCTCCATGACTCAGGGCAACAGCAGGATATCCAAGAGAAATTTAGGTGAGTGTCCAGTATTGATTGATGGTGTATCAGAAGCCAGAGACCTTGAACCAGACCAACAACTCATTGCAATGAACATTTGCAAATAAAGCTGAGTGGACAAAAGGGTATACTGTATGACACACCACAGCTCCCAATGCCATTAAATGAATAAAAAGGTGTTGGAGAGGCAAGAAGGACAGGGAAATGAAGTGGGTTTTTTTGTTTGTTTCATTTTATTTTTCTTTAATATTTTTAAATTTTCCTTTTGTGGAGAAAGGTATGATGGGGTTGAGGGGCAGATATGGAGGGATGGGGAAATGAGCAGGATTGTGGTGCAGGATGTGAAATTCCCGAAGAATCAATAAAAACATGTTAAAAAAAGATTTGTGTACCTCACAGTCAGGTGTTCCCTGAATTTTGATTAGCTGTATCTTTTGGTAATATTTCCCATCTGCTACAAAAAAAAAATTTCTTTAATGAGGAGTGAAAGCTACACTTGTCTTTGAGAATAAAAGTTAATACTTACAATAGTTATGAAACAGGCCAAATTAGGAAAATGTCATTAGTAGGTTCTCTTCTAAGATTCATGACCTTAATAACCAGGGGTAGTTGGCTAGGTTCATTATCAGGCATGATTTTCCTCCTGTTAAGTAGGTCTTTATAGCTAATTAGACAACTGTTGGTTACTGCCAAGACTTAAATGCCACTATTGCACCATTAAGGATATCTAGTTATGCTAGTTCATAGGTGTTGCTGCTAGGTAGGACTGCTGATTGCTTTCTTCCCTTGGAAGCTTACATATCACCTTAGTCTTCATTTTCATTGATTCCTGAGTGGTAGCTCAGTTTATTGTAGATTAGCTGGCCCATACTCACTCTTTTAGACTCTCAGTGTTAACTAACACAGATTTTTAGTTATGGGGCCATGAGTCACAATAAAACCATGTCTGAAGAGAAATTCTCATCACAAGGAAAGGAACTATGAACTTCAAGATTCCTATGCTTTGTGATTTTCTCCAAAGTCATTTAAAAGACTATATAAGGCCTTGATTTACTGCTAGAAAATGGAGTAGGGAAGTTTTTTTGTTTGTTTGTTTTTGTTTTTTTCGAGACAGGGTTTTTCTATGTAGCTTTGGTGCCTATCCTGGATCTTGCTCTGTAGACTAGGCTGGCCTCGAACTCACAGAGATCTGCCTGGCTCTGCCTCCCGAGTGCTGGGATTAAAGGTATGCGCCACCACTGCCCGGCAAATAGGGAAGTTTGGGTGGTGAAAACCTGATGGAATTATAGCCTAGAAAAGCCAATAATTTTAATTTGGGTAATTAATATTACATATACATGAGAGATAATGTTGCTTACTCTACTAATAATAATCAAATTTGTCCTCATTACAAGGTAAATAAATAAAATCCAAAGCATGGTAATGGCTGGGATTCTAGCTAGTATCATCATTATTAAAAAATTGAGTATTAAACTTTAATAAAATTTGATATACAACCTAATCAGGTCTGCTGTAATGTCATTAGCTTAAATGATGCTCTTATGCTATGTATATGTTTAAATACAAGCAAACAGAGGGTAAATGAGACATGGTGCAGTTCTGTGGGTGTTTTTCAGAGCTGTCCTGGCTGGATTGCTGTGAGGAAATTTTAGGCCCGGTGGCAACAGGAGGAAAAAGTAGAATCTTAGATTTCTCGCCTGGAAGACAGCCAGCAGCAGGTATGAATCAAGACAGCACACATCATCTAAACAACCAGCCATGGACAGGACTGAGTCAGAGTGCACAAAGGGCTACTCTGTAGGAGGATGGGAATGGATGTAAGTACATCCCATCTTTCATGGACCTGGAAAGGAATCTGGTTGCCCAAACCCCTAAAAGGCCTGTCAAGGCAATAACTACCATTTAACAGCAGAGTACTGCCTACAACCAGTGAGAAACATGAAAGCAGAGAGCACTGTATGTAGTGACACTGCTTTAAAAACCTTGGGAATGAGCAGCATTAGTTTCTTTTGGGCTACTGTCCAGATAACTAATAAACAGCCTAAAGAGGGAATGATGTATGTGGCTCATGGTTTCAAAGACTTCAGTCTTTCATTCCTTGACCCTTTCATGGTGGCAGGAGGCTGTGGCAGAGGAGGCAAGTGACAGAAGCAGGGACAATATGTAGCTTCAAAGTCCCACTTTGAGTGTCTTATTTCTCCCATCTCAGTCCCACAGCCTCCCAAAGTAGTTCCACACCACCTGGAGAAAGCGTTCTAAGAATAGACCTGGCAGGGACATTGCAGATACCAATCATTTTGCAGACTTTCCAGGCTGAAACCCTGACACCATACTTGGGATAGTTTTGTGATTTGGGGACAAATTACTTTGCCTATTAAAAGCTTTAATTATCCCAGCTGTGTAATGAGAGTGTTAATAGGGCTGACTTTACAAGGCTGTTTTGAGAATTACATAATTCATGAGTGAACATGTAGCTTACACGCATGTTTTAAATTCTCATCTTACAGAAAAGTTTCTGGAACCCAGAGAAACATTAATCTATTGAAAGAAGATAGATTAGAAATGTTAGGAATTATACTTCTTTTGAATCATATATACTTTCCATAACAAAGGCAAAGAGGTGATGAGCCAGGGTTAGCTTGCCAAATCAATCATCTTCAAACATCAACTTGGCTTATCTGAGTAAACGGTTTCTGAAGAGAGAGACTGTTTGCAATGCTACTATAAGGGAGGACTAACATTGGTTATTTTGTGTGACACAGAAGAAGCTTATGATTTTATGACTAATGTGAGAGAGATAAGATATAAATATGAGCATAATCGCAAGTGCCTGGGAGGAGGAAGCAGTTTTGTCTTTTCTTTTTCTTTTTCCTTTTTTTTTTTTTTTTTTTAATAAAGGAATGACTCATTTGGATCCATTTCAATTTAGGCTGAAAGTCCCTATAATTTAGATCAATCAACTTTCTGATTATCTTGAACACCTCATTTCTATATTATGGAAAGGTTGGTGAGGCCAGAGCAATGACTGAAGAAAGCAATTCTCTGGAGCCCAGATGGCTCCTATCAGTTGGCGGAGGGATCTGAGTGGCCTTTTTTATCATACTTCTTAGATTGTACTCAGAAATGAAAAAAATACCACCATGATTTTTCAATAAGATTTGCTTTTTTTTTTTTTTTTTTGGTTTTTCGAGACAGGGTTTCTCTGTGTAGCTTTGTGCCTTTCCTGGAACTCGCTTTGGAGACCAGGCTGGCCTCGAACTCACAGAGATCCACCTGCCTCTGCCTCTGCCTCCCGAGTGCTGGGATTAAAGGCGTGCGCCACCACCGCCCGGCTAAGATTTGCTTTTTTTTTTTTTTTTTTTTAAAAAAAAAGGGGATTAGTACCTACAAATGTACAAATAAAATACCATCTATGGTATCAAATACAGATTCCGCATTCTTTATGCAGAAGGGTGGGCCAGAACACTTCTGGCTATCAGATCATGTGGTTTGGGTTTTGGGTTTTTGTTGTTTGTTGTTATTGTTTCCTTTGGTTTGTTTTTTGTTCTTGATTATTTTGTTTTGTTTTTTAGCTCATCACATGATCTTGGGTGCACAATTTGCCACCGGGCATTATGTAAAACATGTTGAAAGCTTTAAATTTTGAGCTTTCTGGTTCAAACTTTATCCTTTTAAGAAATGATAAATTCTGCACTTGTTTATGTTATGCACATTTTTAGTGTTTGATTTAGGATCTCTGTCCTTATAATAATCTATCTAGAACACTAGAAAAATTATCAAGTATATCTACTTTGATTATGGGAATAAATGGAATAACAAGGACATTAAAAACAGAATTCAGGAACCACTACTTACTCAGCCTCTACTAGTCTATGCATATTTCCCAGAGGAGCCTCTAGTTTCTGAGAGTCCTTAGACATGAATAGTCACCTGCCACTACTAGCCAGAAGTCTACAATAGACTCAGTTTTTCCTTGAGAGAGGCAAACATTCATGTGGCCTCGCATCAATGGCTGTGCTCTGGCAACGGACATCCTCTTGTATTCTAAACACTCTGCACAGGTCATACAAGGTAATGATCTACTAAAAGCATCTGTCCAGGGTGTTCTGGTAGTTAAATTGGTGAGCATTTTCTTTTACAGAATGGAAAAGAGCATCTTTTAGCATGAAAGATGTGTTATGATGAATCTTGTAACTTGATAAGAAATAATTTACCTGAATATCTCTGAAAGTGTGTATATTAGTTGGATTTCAAAGATAGTGATGCTATGTCTATAGTTTCCCTGTGCCTGGTCCAATAGGCAAAGATGACCAATTATGGGATGTCTTCTGGTCAAGAGAGTGTCTGGGTGCAGGATTATATTGGCTGGGCACTGTTGCAAAGGGGATGACAAGTAATGAGAGTATAGAATTTCTGAGTACAAGAGACAAAAATAATGTAAAGAAAAGGAACAGGAGGGCATCAGGTATAATTGCAAAGACAAAGAACATACCAGGACTAACTTAGCTGGAATTACTTCTTAGGATCTCTTGACTCCTAACCTGCTCAAAAAGATGAATAGTACTTCTCCATGTCCAGTCATTTTAAATTCTCTCCTCATCCTCAAAAATGTCCCTTGGTCTCCTCTTTCAGGAAAGCTTCTTCCTTGCCACCTCTGGGACATTTCTACTCGTCCTCTCTGAAGATGAAACCTGAGTGAGCCGCACTGCTCTCTCTGAAGGGATGTTCCTACTCTGCATTGCATTGAGTCTTTTTTGAGATCCAAATAATGTTTGTCTGTGTGTGTCCTCACATGAACTGAGAGAGCTTTGGGGCTGGCTGAACTATATTCTTTTTTGTTCTACCTCCCTTCACCAACCCAGCCCCCTGGCACCCATGCTTAATGCAGTACTCCCCATGTAATTGTTGAACTTACGAGGAATTATAAACAATAGTTCATGCTGACTGAGTGCTGCCAAATTCCTTTAATTCACTTACTTAGTCTTCTTTAGTTTGTGTTGTACTAGCTGGCTTTTGCATCATCTCCTTCCTTCTTAGTATGTAGGAGGTACTTTTCTGGCTGGAGTTGAAGCTGTTTCTTCCCTTTTAAATGTCATATTCCATCTTTCTATCTTTCACTTCTTTTCTCCCTCCCTCCCTCCCCCCTCCCTCCCTCCTCCCTCCCTCCCTTCCCTCCCTCACCTTCCTCCCTTCCTTCCTTCCAACATAAAAACAGTTTCTACGTGCTAGATATACCCTAGATCTAGAAAGCAGATATAAAACTGATACAAGATACAATTTTCATATTAAAGAAGATAATATTTTGCTTAGAATTAGAAGGAAAGCATAAAACTAAGTTGAACTTGGAGACAAATCAGGTGTTCTACAGAACTGGAACAGATGCAGTGGAGTCCAAGAATGAGTTCACAGAGGGAATGATGATGGAAGCTGTTGACAAATAAAAAAAAATCCACTATAGAAAGAAAGGATAATAATGATAACATAACTGCATAGTTCTCAAAAATGGAGAGTGTAGATAAAGTATGTCTCATTTCAGGAAATGAAAAGCTTCCAGATGTGCCTGGAGTGAACAGTTTCCCATGGAAAGGACTAAAGGGGAATGTCAGGAACACATACTAAAAGATATTTTGTGCTAATAAGTCTTCCTATCATTCATTGTGAACATCTTGTGGGAATGATCACTGTCTTAAGTATCATGTTGGCTTCTGGGTATATATAAAATAGAAAGATGGCAGGGGGACTAGTTTGGATACTCTTCAATGGCCCAGCCAAGAAAATTAGGATGGTCTGAAGCAGCAAGAGCTTGCAGAAAAGGGACTGGTTAATTGCGTTATTCAAATATATCTTCAACAAGTTAGAGACAGCCAAGGGAGAATTTTTTAAATAATTAAATCTGGAAAATATAAAGGCATTCTACTAGGGAGATGGAAAATTGAAAAGAGAAGCATTCCAATAAGCATTAAAGGCATCTTGTTAAGACTGGAGTTATAAGCCGGGCGGTGGTGGCGCACGCCTTTAATCCCAGCACTCGGGAGGCAGAGGCAGGCGGATCTCTGTGAGTTCGAGGCCAGCCTGGGCTACCAAGTGAGTTCCAGGAAAGGCGCAAAGCTACACAAGAGAAACCCTGTCTCGAAAAACCAAAAAAAAAAAAAAAAAAAAAAAAAAAAAAAAAAAAAAAAAAAAAAAGGACTGGAGTTATAAAAGATCCTTTAAGATTCATTTCCACTTCTTCTAACACCTGATGATAATCATGTGCTTCCTTGAGTTTCATATATTGGAATGAGTTATTCATGCCTTTGGGGTGGGGGAAGCATTTGGAGTTTTACCCAGCTATGAACACTACAAGCCACAATAAAAGTCTTACAGACAAGAAGTACCCATTTATGCAATAGTGGTACAACTCTTTCTAGGGTTACCATTCATTCTTTTCTTGGGTCTGAGGACTGATTCAAAGGAGGATATTTATGATTGGTGCTGTAAAGTTGATTAAAAAATGCATGTTTACATAAAAATGCATGTCTGCATTGGGGGGGCTTACTATTATAATGTTACCACATTGATATGCATCCAACCAATTTCTAAATATTTATTCACATACCCATAGACAAAGGCTGCTCTGAGTCTAACTCAGAGAAGCTTCTCTTTGCAGTGAATAGCACTGAACATAGAGACTCATAGGCAACCAAAGCATTAAGAATAAAAAAATGACTAAATATTCAGCCCTAAAGACAACATTTAGATCACCCTTTCTGAAGTTCAGGGGTGATTATGGAAGAAGTGTAAGAGTATGAAGATGCAGAGAAGGGCTGTCAATGTCTTCTGGGCTGTATACAACCACTGTAATCATGAACTCATAGCGGCTGCATTTGTCTCCACTGGCTCATCTCAATGTTAGCCCATGAATAGTAATTTATGGAGGGAGGAGGGGATCATGGGTCCCTATCTCTCCTTGCTGAATTACTGGGTCTTGATAGAGTCCAGATAAAGGAGAGTCATGATCTTCAGCAGTGTGTCCACTGGTGAATTCACTTACATTCCATTGGTTAGCTCTAAACCCATAGAGACACAGTCAAGATAGTTCTGGTTTGGGCCAATAAACATAACGAAAATATGTGGACATGGGAAAGGCACTTGTAAGGAAGATAGGAGACTGCCAAGATATGTTGCATGTATTTTGTTTACTTGATATAAGCTAGAGTCTTCTGAGAAGAGAGAACCTCAACTGCTGTGGATATTGTTCTGTATAAATAAAACACTGATTGGCCAGTGGCCAGGCAGGAAGTATAGGCAGGACAAGGAGAGAGGAGAGTTCTGGGAAGTGGAAGGCTGAGGAGGAGACTCTGCCAGCTGCTGCCATGAGAAGCAGCATGTGAAGATGCTGGTAAGCCACAAGCCACGTGGCAAGGTATAGATTTATAGAAATGGGTTAATTTAAGATATAAGAACAGTTAACAAGAAGCCTACCATGGCCATACAGTTTGTAAATAATATAAATGTCTGTGTATTTATTTTATAAGTGGGCTGTCAGACTGCCAGGGCTCGGTGGCACCTGGAGAGAAAACTCCAGCTACACTCAATTGAGGAAATGCCCTCATCGGATTAGCCTGTAGGCAAACCTGTAGGGAATTTTCTTGATTGATGATTGATGAGTAAGAGCCCAGACCATTATAGGTGATGCGACCTTTGGGCAAGTGGTTCTGGGGTGTATAAGAAACTGAGCAAGCCAGGGTGATGGTGGTTAAGCTAGAAAGCAGCACTCCTTCATGTCCTCTGCTTCAGTTCCTGCCTCTCATTTCCTGCCTCACTTCCCTTCATGATGAACTATAAGCTGTAAGATGAAACAAACCCTTTGATTCCCAAGCTGCTTTTTGTCATATTTATCACAGCAATAGAAATGCAGCTAAGATGCTGTGGTTGGAATGAGATAGTACAAGGCCAGGGTGAGAGTAATCAAAATGCATTTCATACATCTATAAAATTGTCAAAGAGCAAATTAATTGATTAAAAATGAATATCAAAGTTTCAAAGATCATAGCCATTAGATACCCGAGGTTCCCTTATTCTTAGCTCACATTTTATGTCCTGTCATCCTCATAGAATACAGCCTGTGTTTCCTTCGTGTTACACTGCAGCTCCACCTGAAGGGTGTTTACTCTCTGTTCCAGCTCTCCGATTTGGCTCCCTTTGCAATTCTCCACTGTATTCTGAAGCATGAAGGATTCTTCCACAAATTACTGCTGCATTGATTTTCCCCCTTCTTCCATGAAAATCAGACTAAATTTTATTGATTAAAAACCCTTTCCTCCCTCTGTCTTACAGTTATCCTATTTCTACCTTGGTGCATCAAACGTAGTTGCAGTAGGTCAGACAAACCCAGATAAAATTGAGCATGGATTTTATTCCTAATTGCACTGAAACTAGATGACTACAGCCACTTAACTAGTTTCACATATCCTTAGTCCTGTCTATTCATTCAGTCCTACACAATGAGGATGAGTCATTCCCTGCCAGGGCTGTTTTGATCATCTCCTTCTCTGAACTCTGCAGGATGTCTGAGTTTCTGCTTACGTCAAATCAAACTGATCATGAGTCACTCTTTATCTAACTGTTCTCCACTTTCATCATAGGCTGATTGTTCTGCTTAATTCAAGCTGGCTTCGCTTATTTAGGCACACACATTCTGTGGCACTTCTGGCCATCAGCAGAGCCTTCTGCCCACCTGGCATGTTTCTGCTCCTCTGTGTTCTGCTGGTCCATTGGTTGTTTGCTGTAGGGCCCAGAACTATCCCTATCTCTCCCTCAAGAGCTCTCCAGTTTTGACCATTGCAATCATCATCCCTCAGAAAAATCTCTCCCTGCCATGTTCCTTCATTTTTACATTGCTACCATTGAGTATATTTGTTACCCCATGTATTCATGTGTTGATGCATACATTTGTTTATTTATTAAACAAATTCTTTCAGGTCTCTGCTAGGCCTAGCAAGAAACTGGAGATACAGTTATGAAATGCAAGCTATGTCCTGGCTCAAAGCAGCTTACCTTGTAGTACAGGAGATGATGCTAAAAGAGAATCAGAAGAAATAATCACAGTGATCATATTATTACCAAGTATAGTAGACAGTGAAAAGAGACTGTAACAGGATACTTGGGTTAGTTTTACTGGACTAGGAAAGCTTTCCTGAGAAAGTGGCAAAGGATCTCAATAATTTCAGTATTGGAAGAGCTAGAGAATGACTCTACCAGAGTGGCAAAGACCAGGTGAAGAGTCCCCCTGGTGGAAACAAAGTTGGAATGGTCAAATGACAGTGAAGAGCCTGGGAAACTCTGTAGGGGTGGAAAAGCTACACATTCATGTGGTCCTCTATCATTGGAGGGGGCTTTCTGAGCTTCTCAGAGGCGTTTGGGCCCCATCTGAACCTGACAATGTCAAAAGCCACCTGCTTCTTCAGAATCCAGGGGCAAGGTTTTCAGTCTTGTCTAAGGATAAGACTCATGTATAAGCACTTACTGCTACCCTAGCCTTATTATTTCTCCTTGGAACCTGGGACCACGGTTGTCCTGGGATGTATGTAGGTTAGAGAGAACTACAGCTCTTGCTCCCCCTCTCTCTCAACTCAGTGTGCATGGAGGTGGTATGCACACACACGTGTGTATGTGTGTATGCTCAGAGATGTTTGGGATTCATTGATTTATTCAATTGTTGAATATATCTGATCCACTATAAAGAACAGGAAATGAAATTTACAATTTATAACAAAATAGAATTTCCTAAGAGGCCATTTTATCTTAGTTAAAAATAAACCGTTCTGGGTGTACATCAACCTGTCTTTGGATGATGATTTCCTAAATTGTTGCTGGACCACAGAGCAGTGAATTGTATTAGAATCCCCCTGAAACTTAGCACTGCAGTGATATAGTCTGGATCTGTTTGGTTAAAGTCCCGTAGCAGATCTTGGTTCTCAACCAGTACTGTCAGCAGCTGCTCCTGGGTATGGGTAGATGCAGGCCGTGTGTTTTCTTTTCTTAATGGTGTCTGTAGTACTTGACATCAGTCCTTCAGATAAGTGTTGCCTGAGTAATTCTGTTGAACCACTGTCCCATTCTTATTCCCTGCTGTATGATTACATACTTCTGCAATACATGTCATCAATTATAGTCTCCTTTTGTCCTGTAAATAAGGATAGTCCTCCAAACCACAAATTCAGAGACTGAAAGTGACTAACAGAAGCAACACGCCTACAACCCCTAAAAACTTCTGATAAATTGACTGGAGAATCAAGTACATCTGCTTCCATGTCTCAATGATTTTGTTTTAAGGTCAGTACATACAATAAAGAATAAAACCAGCTTCAAAATAAAGATCACACCACATTGGCCAAATTTAAACAGAATATAATATATTTAAATATATTTATTGAATATATATATATATATATATATATATATATATATATATAAAATGTAGATGGAGAGTTGTGTCATCTGTCCACCCCTATCTAAGAATGATCCTCTTAATTGTAGCAGGTTAAAGGCAATAAGACCTCAAACTAGACTCAATTAACTATGAATATCCCAGGAAAAAGGCCAGATCAATAGGAAGAGTATGTATCTCAGGGCCAAGCAATGATCATGTGACCAGTAAGTGAGGATAACTGAGGTTCAACAAGCAAGCAAAGGAAAGCTATGAGAGGCTAAGGGGCTGAGGCATTCAGGGCTTCTTAGGTACAGGAGGGTAGTCAGTACCGGGAAAATCTTGAATCCCACAGAATGATCTTAACAACTGGGCTGCACATAGGGGAAAATCCAAGTTTGTGCCAACTCTATTCCAGTGGTTTGGAACACAAGTCAGGTTATAGTAAGATGGCAATCTGAAAACAGACTCTAGCCATGGAACAAGGCAGGTCCATGTTTCCATAATTGAGACCTAATACTCGGGGGTCAGGTTGTAAACTCCACATTAACATTCACATTTTGCTTATTCTAAAAATGGCCAGTGTTTATTCATTAACAGGGAATGTAACTTGATACTAGTCCTAGTGTTTTGAATTTGCCTAATTCTCTGTTGCTCATATTAAAAACTGAGATCAGAGCTTGTATTTGCTTGTTTAGTGTCTTTTGCTGTGGAAGAAGAAACCACATACAGCCAGAGTTTAGAAGAAACAATTGCAGAGGGCGAGGCTGAACCTCTGAGATTTGGCTTGCCATTTCTTCCCAGCTACAATGTGCTAATGCCCTGCAGAGGCATCCACTCTACCCTGGAGCACAGTGGTCAATACCCTGTTTATCAATACCCTGAACTCACCTCACCCTGGTTAAAGATTTTGATCAAGTGGTTTTCTATATGGAAAGTTCTATAGATCCATAAATCATAATAGTATCTCATGGAGACTCAGATGTTCACATCCTATCTTAAAATAACAACAAGAAAACAAAAACAAACCACAAAAAATAACAACAACTCTTCCTGTCAATTCCTGTAGTCTCTTTCCTTCTCTTTGTTTCTCCATTCATACACAAAACATTCTTGAAAACATGTCAGGAAATAAAAAAATACTAGAAGTCAAATAACAGGCTCACATGTCTAAGTCAGTGAGTCAGATACGTTATGTATGGTAAAAATCTAGATAACACCTCCATTTATCTGAGTTGATCTAACACCCTCCAGACATGCCAGTCTTCTTTTCAACATCCAAGTGTATGATCTATAGTTTTCATTTTGTAAGACAATTGCTTTCATTGTGATATGCTGTTAGCATTTTTTTCTGATTTCATTAGGTGAGACCAATTATTTTAAATTCGTTTTCTGTTTTTCTTGTCAATTATGATGAAGTAAGTCTAAGTGCAGTTAAATGAAAACTGAACAAATAAACATCACTACTAATAAAAGATGTGACTGTGAGTGATGGACTCTAGCATTTGTCATGTGGTTCTTGGTCTGAAAGTCTGAATTCTAGGACTGCAGGCAGAGCAGGTTGAAGAGATGATGGATACATCTGCTTTGTGTCATTCTTGAATACATGCATTATCTACTTTGCCAGGTTTTGGATTAGTACTTAACATGGTTACCTGTGGGAAGTGACCACACTTGCATTTGTAAAGAATTAAATGATTTTACAAATATACTTTTAGAAGCATGATTTCTCATAAGTTAGAAATAGTACAGAGGTCTAGACATGGACCTAGGCATGCTGGATGTGGATGAAGTCTTGGCAAAAACACATGTCTTTGAAATTGCAAACTAAGGAAAACTGAAAAAACAAGATCACTTACCCATACATATGAACTAATAAGGTGCCTAAATTCAAACTTCCAATATTTTTTGTTATAGAGGGTGTCTGTGGAAATTCATTGAAGGAGTACATGATTCTATAATCACTTCTTATGGCGTGTCCAAACTGTGGTGGTTTAACAACTCTAAAAAAGATATTTGGTCCCATTTTGGAATTTTGATACCATCTCTCCCACCCCATACTTCTCAGGATTTCAGAGTCCATTCAGAAACACAGAACTAGAGTGAAAGCTTTGTGGCCAGAGTTTTTG
Source organism: Peromyscus maniculatus bairdii (assembly GCF_049852395.1). Taxonomy (NCBI): domain Eukaryota; kingdom Metazoa; phylum Chordata; class Mammalia; order Rodentia; family Cricetidae; genus Peromyscus; species Peromyscus maniculatus. Next base: position 79,379,114 of record NC_134858.1, read on the forward strand.
CATTTATGGAAGAATGAAGAGGAGGGAATTAGGACATGAGAGAGAATTAGTCTGCAGAAGACTGGTCACAGCACATGTTTATAAATTCACGATGAGAACTAAGCAAAGTTTTGAACTAGAGACAAAGAACCATATCCACATTAGTTCGTATTGAATGGTGGGAATTTAGCAGGGAACAAAATGAGCTGGGCAGGTTAGAAATCTAACACTTTTTCATGGGGGGTTGGTGGGGAACAGGCACTAAAGCTTTACTACTGTAAAAACTCTAAGATTGTAACATTGGTCATGCACAGATTTTCTGTCACTCCTGTTTCTTATCTAGAAGGAGGTTAATCTCCTGTTTGGTTTTCATAGATTTTTTTGAAAGGAGAACAATAGGATCTGAATCACTGGGAAAGTAGAAGTGATACATGGGTCCTGGAACTGTGCGCCTTTCTGTGTGTATTGACGAGAAGCCATGGGAACTGATGTCAAAATATGTAAGTCTTGATAGGGCACAAAAGCTTCTAGGGTCTCTCAAATTTCTCCCTTGTGAAAATCTGTACCTAAGTAAGAACAGATACTCTTAGATACATTTATTTCTCCCAAACATGGAGATATTTCACAACCGGTGTTTGGAGCCAATATTTTTCTCCAGAATATTTATTATAGTTTATTCCAGTAAAGTAAATATCTATCAATATTCTAATAAACCATGTGTTGATATATCTGCTTGCAGTAGTATATTCACAAAAGATAAATGCACTTATATAAGCTACAAGAATTGGTTTTGATGGTTTGGTGACATCAAATATATATGCATACACTCTGTTTTTGTTTTTGTTTTCTCTGTGAAGTCCTTTGTACTACAAACTAGTCTAGAATACTAGTCTAGGCTGGCCTTGAGCTCTTGGTAATTCTTCTGCTTCAGCTCCCTATGTGTTAGAACTAAAGATGTAAGCTACCATGCCCTTAACCAAATATTAACTTTTTAATAGTTTTGTTCTCATACTCAGAGATTTTGTCTTTAGTAAATTCTGAGTTTGAGCTACTCTTAGAAAAGATGGACTTACAAGCATTCCTAAATTAGAAATATTTTAGCATTAAATGTGAAATGCAGCAGTTAAAGTAATTAAAGAAAAATACTTCCAAGGCCCTATTTTAGGGGTCAGTACTTAAGGATACTTGCTGCTCAGCCAGAGGATCCAAGTTTGGTGCCCAGCACACCTATGAGGTAGCTTACAACCACTTGTAAATCAAGCTCCAGTGGATCCAACACCCTCTTCTGGCCTCTAAAGATATCTGCATACATACAAATAAATAAAACAAAAACAAGATCTGAATTTTGACATTTAAAGAAAAGATTTGGCTACCGAAGGTTCAGTGGGAACAGATGACCAGTGTGTCAAGGAACCAAGGAAACACCTCCCTTGGGAGGAACTGAAAGTTAGTGTTGCTAACTTATCACAATGCCTAGAGGAATTCTAGGTCTGCTTCTCTGTTGTGAGTAAGCAATGCCTCATATATCTTGTATGAAGGAAGCTCCGTTTCCAGGTATAGAGGATTTTCCCCCTTCTAGCAGTTAGTGAAAGTCTCCCTCACTTGGGACCAGTTCCTTCAAGGAACACGTGGTTTAGAGAACTACACAGGCTTTTTATATCAAATCTTTCTGCTTTCTTGTTGGAGACCAGTTGTAAATAAGATTTTTCAGTACAGCTTTTATCCTGAAAGACTAGCTCATTGTGCCATAAGAAAATCCTCCACATAAGAGCATGTTACAGTTACCATAGACACGGTCAACATCCTGCAACATCTGCTTTCCAATGTAAAGAAATTTGAAAATCAAAACCAAAACGACCTAATGAGAGCAAGCCTAGTCTTTGATGAAATATAGTAAATCACTAGCCACAGTACAGATGGGTTGGGTTATTTTTGGTTTTCAGTGCTTGTAATTTCTTGGTGAGACTCTGGTACATAAATACCTGTCCTAAAACATCTAAATATTTCTAGCTTGACCTACAATGTATTTCATTTTAAAGTGAAATAGAGCAGAGAATTGATAATTGGAAGACATCTGATCAGTAATATTGATTCAGATATATCAGAATTACAACATACTCATTGATCTCACTCATTTGAAAAGTATTTGCTCAGTGCAGCATGCATTATCCTCACAATGAATTTATGACTTCTGCTAAGAGAATGCAATTTAGCTCAAAATAAATCAGCAGTGTTGTCTCTGCCCCTGACAGCAACAATAAGTAACAAAGTACCATAATCCGGGCATTGTTTTTAACATGAATTTCTGGGTTTTGTATCACCATAGATTTTAAAATCTAAATTTTTGCTCTATCCTGTTCAATAATGGCAAGTGTGGCCTTGTGCTGCTTTTGGCCCAGCAATCTGTGATTGATTTTGTAAAGACCCTCTCTCCTCTTCTTGGTATGTGGCTTGCCAGATCCATATTAAAACCACATTTGCCTGCTCCTTCACATGCTTTGCTACTCCAATACTCAAAAGTTTACCAGGGGAATTAGGCAGATTACTTGACAAAAATGAATAAGTGGTGTTGGGCAGGATGTACAGGCTCTAAGTGGGGAGAGGTAGCTGGGTGGGGAGAGGTAGCTGGGTGGGGATTTGGTTGCAATTTGGTTCTCAGTCTTCAAGTTTATCTCTTACTGTGATAGACTATTAGAGCTGGGTGTGTTGTGTGTCTACTGCATTATCTTGAAACAAAGTCAACATAGTATTAGCTTTTGTGCTGACATTCAAATATTCTAAAATTTTCAGAAATTCCCAGGGATTGTAGCAGATGACTTTGCTAGGATCTCCTTTCAGTATTGGCTCATCCTACTGACAGGAAGACTTCCTAATTCAACTAACTTGAAAAGTATATCTCAATACTGACAAACAAAAGGAAAGAGATGTTTTTCTCATGTTTGGCCAAATCCCCTACAATTTACACACTCACTTCTTACATGGGTCTTGATAAAGTGAAAGATTCATCCATTAATAGTTTCCTCAAAATATCTCTTCCTATGCCAAGCTGTGACTATCTAGAGATTCACCGGATTTCTTTTCTTCAGAGAATTATACATTTTAAAAATGTCATCTATGTACAGGTTGAGCATCCATAATCTAAAATCCCCAAATCCCAATGATCCAAAAATCTGAAACTTTCTAAGTGAAATATCTAGACTCAAAATCCAAACACTAAAGATATTATATAAAATTACTCCAGCATACCTAAAGTTTGTGTTTAGATTAGATCCCATTCCCAAGATATTACATTATGTATATTCAAACAGTTCAAAAATCATAAATAAATGTGAAATGTGAATACACTTCTAATTCCAATTATTTTGGATGAGATAATCAATCTGTACCTACAGTACATATATTCCTTTAATAAATTTATTATATTATTTTTTCCATACTGTTTCAATCACTGTCTAAATTGTTAAATGATGACAACAAAATTAAGCATACATATAATCAAGTTTAATGTTAATTAGCTTCTATTGCTTATGATATAATGAATGAGCCTCAATTTTCCTAACCTTAAAATATTCATGTAAGAATAAAATTACTTTTAATCATTTTGTTTTAAAACTTTGGCAACTTGTTCTTCCTACCAGTGATAGGAAGTTGAAATTGTTTACCTTTTTTGTCTCATTTAAATTTATTAATTATTTTGTCTTGAGACAATTTATTTATCTACAAAAATAAACTTTGAAGAAAAATCTTGTGTTTCTTGGAACCAAACATACAAATACAGAAATGTAAAGCAAAGGATCAATTCAGTGTAATAATGGATTGATATTGAAAATGGATATAATTATTTAGTCAGCAAATACATAATTCATGTTCATTATCAGATAGAAATTGCTTCCAGATAATTATAAAAATTAAATTGGAACTGATGTGTGATCTGTATACCTATTCCATTACTACCTTTTTCATTAGGTATACATACAAGAGAAGTGTAATTCACATATCAAAAAAAAAAACAAAACAAAAAAACCCACCTGTCCTTCCATGTTATTCCTGCAGCACTCTTTATAATAGCAGAGATACATCTATCAAGGTGTCGACGGAAGATGTATCCATGAAGAATATATATGACATTAAAACAGGGAATAGTGTTCAGCCCCCCAAAAGGATGAGATTCTGTCATTTCTGACAACATGAGTGGAACCAGAAAATCTTATGTTAGATGAAATAAGCAAGGCATAGAATTACAAATAGCAGGTTCTTACTCCAGTGGAAGCTGAAAAAGTTAATTTTATGTATCTAGAGGCTATAAACCTAGAATACCAGTCCCTAGAGGTCAATAAGGGTAGAAGAAAGGGAGATGGAGGGATGTTCACAATCACATACTAAAAATAAATTTCCATGTTGTACAACACAAGAGAGTCACTATAGTGCATTATATTCTGCTATATATTTTATAAATAAATAGAAATAAAGATTTTGAATATCCCTAATCAAAAGAGAATGATTAATGAGATATATATAGTGATTGCTTGTTTTGGTCACCACACATTGTATATATGTATGGACTTACCACACTGTACCCTGTACCCTATACCTGTGCATAATTATCCATCAATTAAAATAAAAATATTTCATCTTCCCAGGACCCATTCTAAAGAAAACTTTTACCAACATGAAGAATGTGGAAAAATACTTCTCATGAGCTCTCACCTTAGAAGACATCAGAAAAATTATAAGAATCTTAAAAAAATTCTCGAATAATTATTAAATTTATTTCAGTATCATTATATTTATACAATAAAATTTCCATCAAAAATGTGTGGAATATACAAAATCTTTGAACAATATTCACTCCTGATTCAATATCACAAACATCACTTTAGGAAGCCCTACTCTTGATGTGAATTTGGAAGTGTTAATTCAGGAGTAGACCTTATAATTACTAAATGCTTATTGAAAAATTTGCTATGGATATTGTTTTGTTTAACTATCAACTCATTAATTTCAAAAAGTTCTTGTTTGAAAATTCTAAAGTAACAGCAATGTGAAACAAGAATTTTTGCTAATAGATGATTTTTGACTACAATAGAAATTCCAAATGGCTACTTAATATTTTTTGCAATTTGTTGATGATATTGTCTTTTGTGTGATATTATTACATTCTATATATTCTATATCGCTATTATACTACCAGTATTTTAGCTTTTGTAGAGTGTATATTAATGATTGTTTTTAAATTCATATTGATTCCCTGTTTTTACAAGTACAAATAAATGTAGTATAATTTTTGTTTATTTTTATTTACCTTGAAAAAAAAAAGAATTATTGTCAAAACACTATGATTTATTTAAGTTCAGCTTTCCTTTGGGGAAAAGAATTCAACTTTAGGGAATTTTTTTGATAGACATACTGTTTGTAGTAATTTTGAGGTAAAATGGGAATTTTCCCCTTGTACATATAGAGTTATGATCAACTTAGAAATAAGCATCTCTTCTCTCAACTTGAATTCATTTAATACATTCAAAAACGTCTCTTCTGACTATTTTGAGATGTAAACATTATTACTCTTACTTATATTCATTCAAAAATCCAACCCCTTTTTTACCCTCTAACTATGAGATAGTAGCTATTGCCCATCCCTCCCCTTATCATCTCCTGACCCCTGTCCACAGTCTCTGGTAACTATTATTCTAATCTCTAGTTATGTGGCATCAATAGTTTTAGATTTCACATATGAATGAGTCCGTGTGGTACTGTCTTTCTATGCCTGAACCTTTATACACATGTAATTTACACCTGTGGTCAAAAATGATGATATTTTATTTCCCTTATATCTGAATAACATTAAACTATCTAAATAAACCACATGTTGTATAGTGATTTGTCTGTTGTTGATTCCATTTCATGACCTTTATGTACTGCAAGAGATGAGAATGCTAATTTTTTCCACATGTTTATTTTCTTTGGAAATGCACCAAAGGGTGGGATTCCTTGAACATAGGATAATTCTACTTCCAGGATTTGAGGTAATTTCATAGTGTTTTTTATAATGGCAGTGCTAATTTTCATTCCAAGCAATAGTGAATAAGATATTGTCTTCTCTGGAAAGATTTACAGCTTACCTGCCCTGGGGTTTTCCCTTTAAATTCTAATAAAACTGTCCTCTTTGAATAAATATTGGCTGTGCTTGACTTAGCAAAACACACACATTTCATTTTTCACCACAACCTCACTAGCATTTGTTATGTTTTGTTTATTAAAATTGCAGTAGGGTACTGTATTGGCTAATCTTGATTATCAAATTGATGGTATTTAGAATAACTATGAGAACAAACTTCTGGGTATATTTATGGCAAGTTTTCTAGACTAGGTTAATAGAGTGGGAAGGGCGAGCCTAAAGGTAGGTAAGGCTGCTCGCTGACCTGGGAATCTGGAGTGAATAAAAAGGAGAAAGTGATCTAAGCTTCAGTGTTATTTTTCTCTGCTTCCTAAATGAAGCTGCAAGCGATGGGCTGCCACACACTTTTCATCATGCCTCCCCTGCCATGGTGAACTATAGTCTCAAACCTTAATCAAAATGAACCCTTCCCTATTTAAGTTGCTTTCCTTAAGTCATAACCTTTCACCCCTTATGCATTCAGCCCAAGTTCAAAAATTACCATAATTTTTAAGTTACAAAATTGTTCAAAATGCCGTCTCTTAATGATGAGACCTTATATGATTAAAACACAAGTTACATAGTTCCAACCAATGGCACAGAGTAACACTTCCATAAAGGGAGGAATTTGGCATTCCCAGGAAAGATCAGACAAAGGAAAACAAAAGACCAGCAGGACAGACACCGAAGCATACTAAATCTGGCATCTGAGACTTGTGATAGAACCATCTGGGTTTCAAAGGGATGATGCCACACATTCAGTTTTGTTAGCTGCAGCATTACATAGCCTTTTCCTTGGTCTGGCTCAACTCTTTTCCTGGAGGCTTCTTTATCAGACAGTCCATAGTTCTTGTATATCCAACATCCTGGAGCCTCTGCTCAGTTTCACTTTCAGAGATTTATGTGGTAGTCTCTCAGGACATTCTTTTATTTTTTTTTTTTAAATTTTACACCCCAGCCTCAGTTTCCTCTCCTTCTCCTCCCAACCCTTCCCCCAAATCCACACTCCATTCCAGCCCCCCAATCCACTCCTCCATTTCTGTTCAGGAAAGGGAAGAGCTCCCATGGATATCAACAACACATGGCATATCAAGTTGCAGTAAGACTAAACACCTCCCCATGTATTAAGGGTGAGCAAGCTGACCCAGTATGAGGAGTAGGGTCTCAAAAGCCAGTAAAAGTTTCAGACAGCCTCTGCTCCCAGTAGGAGTCCCATAAAATGACCAAGCTACACAACTGCAACATATATGCACAGTGCCTAGGTCAGTCCCATGCAGGCTCCCTGGCTGTAGGTTCAGTCTCTATGAGTCCCTGTGAGCCCAGGTTAGTTGATTCTGTGGGTTTTCTTGTGGTGTCCTTGACCTATCTTGCTCCTATAATTCTTTTTTTTTTTTTTTTTTTTTTTTTTTTTTTTTTTTTTTTTTTTTTTTTTTTTTTTTTTTTTTTTGTTGAACAAAGCGTTTTATTGGGCTAATTTACGGAGCGTGGGTGGGGGATTACTGCATGGGAAGACTGCTCCTATAATTCTTTCTTCCTCCATTCTGCAGGATTCTCTGAGCTCTGCCTAATGTTTGGCACTGGGTCTCTGTATCTATTTCCATAAGTTGTAGGATGAAGCCTCTCTAATGACAGTTGGGCTAGGCACCCATCTATTGGAATAGCAGAGTATTGTTAGGCATCATTACATTGGCTTTTTTTTTTCTCTAGTTATGTTTGGTTCTATCCTAGGTCTCTGGGTCATCTGGCTTGTGAGTCTTAGTGCTCCAGGCAGTGTCAGGGGTGGGCTTACTCTCCTGGCATGGGTATTAGGCTAGAACAGTCATTTGTTGGCTACTCCCTCAATCTCTAGGTCACTTTTACCCCAGTATATCCCATAGGTAGGACAGACTGTAGGTTGAAGGTTAAGTGGCTGGGTTGGTGTTCCAAACCCTCTATTGGAAGTCTTGCCTAGTCACAGGAGATAGACAGTTAAGGCTACCTGTTTGCTATTGTTAGGATTCTTAGCAGGGATCACATTTGTAGATTTCTTGGGAATTCCCTTGTGCCAGATTTCTACATGACTACAAAATGCCCTCCTTTCCATATTTCCTTTTAGTAATGTCCCCTACTTCTCCCCCAACCTGCCCTCAGTCCACTTACAAAATCTCTTCTACTTCCCCTTTGCAGGGAGATCCAGATGCATGGCCCCTGAACCTCTGTGTTACTTACTCTCTCTGGGTCTGTAGATTGTAACTTAGTTATTCTTCATTTTACAGCTAATATCCATTTATGAGTGAGTACATACCTTGTTTTTCTGAGACTGGGTTACCTTTTTCAGATTGATTTTGTCTAGTTCTGTGTATTTGCCTGCAAATGTTATGATGTCATTACTTTTAACAGCTGAGTAATATTCCATTGTTTAAATGTATCACATTTTCTTCATTCATTCTTCAGTGGAGGGATATCTAGGTTGTTTCCAGGTTCTGGCTATTACAAATAAAGCTAACATGAACATAAGTGAGCAAGTCTTCCTTGTGGTATGGTTGAGCATCCTTTGGGTCTATGCCCAAGAGTGGTACATCTTACCAAAAGTAATCTACAGATTCAATACAATACCCATTAAAATCCCAAAACAATTCTTTATAGGCCTTGAAAGAACAATACTCAACTTCATATGGAAAAACAAAAAAAAAAACTCAGGATAGCTAAAACCATCCTGCATAATAAATGAACTTCAGGAAGTAACGCTGTCTCTGATTTCAAGAGATATAGTAATAAAAACTGCATGGTATTGCCCTACAAATAGTCAAGTGGACCAACAGAGTAGAGTTGAGGATCCAGATCTAAATCCACACATCTATGGACACCTGATTTTCAACAAAGAAGCCAAAATTATACAAAAAAGGAAAACATTTTCAATAAATAGTGCTGGCAAAACTGGATGTCTACATGTAGAAGAATGCAAATAGATTCATATCTATCACCCTGCACAAAACTCAAGTTCAAGTGGATCAAAGACCTCAATATAAATCCAGATACACTGAACATGATAGAAAAGAAAGGTAAAAGTAGCCTTAATGTTGGCACAGGAGACAACTTTCTGAACAGGTCATTAATAGCACATACATTAAGATCATCAATTAATAAATGGGACCCCCTGAAACTGAAAAGCTTCTGTAAGGTAAAGGACACCATCAATAGGACAAAACTGCAGCTTATGAAATGGGAAAAGACCTTCACCAACCCAACATCTGACACAGGGCTGATTTCCAAAATATATAAAGAACTCAAGAAACTAGACAACAACAACAACAACAAAAATAATCCAATTTAAAAATGGGGTACAGATCTAAACAAAGAACTCTCAACAGAAGAATCCCAAATGGCCTAGAGACACTTAAAGAAATGTTTAACACCCTTAGCCATCAGGAAATGCAAATCAAAACGACTCTGGGATTCCATCTTACACCTGTTAGAATGGCTAACATCAAAAAACAAGTGACAGCTCACGCTGGTGAGGATGTGGAGCAAATGGACCACTCCTCCACTGCTGTTGAGAGTGCAAGTTTGTAAGCCATTTTGGAAATCAATATGGTGGTTTCTCAGAAAACTGGGAATCAACCTACCACAAGATCTACCTATGCCACTCTCGGGGCATTCTTGCAGGGACTTGAAACACATTGCTTGGACCCAGTAGTTTCCCATAATTGTGGTGTAAGACTTTATCACCCTCTCAATCCTGCATCTTTCATGCCTGTGGAACTAGTACCATAAGGTTGCTGCTAGGCTCTGGGTGGAACTCTTCCCTTGAACCAAAGTTGCATCAGCTTCAGCATGCCGACCCATGGAGAAACAGTTCCCTTAGAAGATGTTTCCAGGCACAGGGAACCCTTTCAGTATCATTCTCAGCTCAGGTTGTCTCCTTTGAAACAAATTTGTGTTTATCACATTGTATCCTTTATTGGGTAGGGTTGCTAAAACCATGGGAAAGCTATAAGCACCAAATAAAGCAAGCAGAAGAAAGAGGATACATGTGCTCCAGATAGCAGAGCACAGGACTTCCCAAGCTTTTGGGGGGCCAGGTGATTCTATCATGATCTCAAGAGGCCAGGCATGAAGGTGTAGAACTTCATGTTTTATCTTGCTGTTTTTTGTTTTTGTTTTTGTTTTTGTTTTTTATCTTTCCCTGACATGATCTTCACTTGCTATATGCCCCACCTCTCTCTCTTGGAATTAGAATGTTGATTCTGTAGTGTCGAAGTGTGTACTTTATATTTTTGATTGCTCACAGCTGAGAGATTGTCTGAGTCTCAGAAGAGATTTTGCACTTACACTTTTGAACAGTACCAGAAACTAATAAGTATGTTGGGAACTTTTGAGTTGGGTGGAATAATATGTTTTCCACTGGACATGACCATGAGACTATGCTGACAAGAAGTTGAAATTATGGCTTGAAACTTATGTGATTGGGTATCAGATTGACAAGGGGTAGGCTTTTGATGGTTACTCTTGATTGTCAACTTGATGAGTTTTAAAATCACCATGAAAACCAGACTGTGAGTATGTCTGTAAGGAATTTTTTAGACTGGGTTAATTGAAGTTTGCTGACAACCCTAAGTACGGGTGGCACCATTCCATGGGCTGGGGTTTGAGACTGAGCACAAAAAATAAAGGGATTTGAGCACCATTTCATTCTCTCTGCTTCGTGAATGTGGCTGAAATGAGAGCAGCTGTCTCACACTTTTGCTGCCATGCTCTCCCAATCATGATGGACTGCACCCTCCACTGTGAGCCAAAAGAAACCATTCCTTCTTTAAGTGACATCTGTCAGGTATGTTCTCACGGCAACAAAACGTGTGACGATACAGGTGGTGGCTCAGATTTTGATTTGTATTTCTCTGATTAGTAATACTGAATATTTTTGTCATATAAGCAGATATATCTCAAAAGTATATATCCAAACTGCCAACAAATACAAGGTTTATTTGTTTTTCTAATTAATTTCTAAACTTAAATTTTATTGCTGCAATAAATACACATTTTTATAAAATCTACAAAATATAAAAAATTAATTGGAATGAAGTTTAGTGAAAACTCTAAAACAGTGATGTATATTGATGTTTTTATTTATTTTTAGGGAAAAAATGCATTCATTATTTACTTTATCAAGTGTATTTATATACATATTATGACCCACATACTACCATCTATGGAACCAAAGTGTCTTGTCCTTCAATTGAATTTGAAAACTATATGGAAGCACAGATGTTTTTCCAAAAACAGTCAGGATATCAGGAAACAGAGCTTAGAGTGAGAAGCAAGGTGGGCATAGCATTTAAAGGCACCATTCTGGTGACCTGTTTCTACCAATCAAGCTCCACTTCCTAAAGACTCTACTGCTCTCAACAGAACACTCAGCCTATGAGCTTATGGGATAGACATTCCTTCAACCCATAACATTTTGTGTTTTGGGATGGTGCTACAGGTGAGGTGAGAAGACATGAGCACGAGAGGATGAGAAGGCAACGTCCATGAGAGGAGTAGGAAAACATGTTCTACAGGATGCAAAAGTCCTGAAACTTAATTACACAAGGAAATGTGAACTGCACCTTTGATTCTGTTTCACACCACAACAGCTCTTTGTTTGCTATCCCTCATCTGCTGAACATGTTCCTCCTCATCTTGCCAGCTGGTGGGTAGATCCCAATAGTGTTGATGGTGTTGTGTAACATGAATCTTAAAAGGTCTTACTAATAAAAACAAAAAAACCCAGAGCCAGATATTGGGATGAAAGCTGAAAGATCAGAGAAACAGAACAAGGCAGCCACATTCTTCTTACCTCTGAGAAATCCTCAGCTTCAAGAGACTGACTTCCTGTTTACTCCTGCCTTATATACCTTTCTGTGACCTGCCATTTCCTTCCTTCTTAGTGCTGGGATTAAAAGCTTGTGCCACCGTGCCTGGCTCTGTTCCCAGTGTGGTCTTGAACTCACAGAGACCTGGATGTATCTCTGCCTCCTGAATGATAGGATTAAAGGTGTGTGCTACCACTGCCTGAACTCTATGTTTAATATAGTGGCTAGCTTTGTCCTCTGATCCCCAGGCAAACTTTATTGGGGTACACAATATATCACCACAGTGTTGGGTCACCTGATCAGTTTCTATTCATCCGTGAGAAATATTTCTGTTACTACCAAGAGGAATATCTAGAGAATGTTGCTGAAGTTGCATGGGGTCAAGTCACAAAATATAACCATATAAAAGTGCTCTTGGGTCACCAGGTTTGTTTTGCAGTGGCTTGCTCCGACTACTGGCAAGATAAATGTTATGTTTTTTTCAATAAATTAAAATTAATGTGTAGAGTTAACTGATTGCAAGGAAAAATGACGATAGCCTTATTCTTAAGTTTGTGGAGGAGAAAATGTATAACCAAGGAAAAGGGGCTTTCTCAATGAGCAGAATCATACTTTGGGGAAAATACATTGAAGTAGAGTAGCCCAGCTTTTTACATCGCCTGTACATCTAGGGACATGGCGGACCAACCAGTAGTTACCAGAATTCTATGTCTCCTTTTAAAATTAGCTCAGAAAAGAGCAAACACCTCATATTTCATCCCAGGGAAAGACAAGTAATTCCCTTCATTTCAGAAGAAACTGAATTTTATAAAAAATGTGAGGTCTGAATTCTTAAGGCTCTAGGAAATCTTCTGAAGTGACATGACAATTCATCCGATTGAAAACGAGAATTGCCGTTCCTTCACAGGAAAACCCTGTTGTAGACACAGACCCTGAATGCTTGGCCTCTAGCTTACAAGGCGGTTTATTCCACATAAAAACTGTCTGTGGGTCAAGGCAATTGCTGCTTTAGTGCTTCAAATCAAACAAACTCTGAGGCTTAGAGAGGAAAAAATAAATATTTGCAAATCGTGGTTGAAATGGGGAGACTGTTCACTCTGGTTTTCTTTGAGGATTTTTCACATCTACTTTATTACTATTTCTGAATATAGCCTAAAAACAGCCACCTTTGTCACCAAGAGGAGACTTTAGGAGAAGCTGTTATCCAGTTTTATGAATGTTGAGAGGAATTAAAAAACTTAAGTGGGTCTTTCTAAGGGTCTATATAATAATATGTACAGCCTGTCTGCAATTAGCTGTAGGACACTAGAAAGACATCCTGTTAGCATGCAGAGAAGTCATACTATGTAAAAGAAAAGTTACTTGAAGTTCTTATAAAATTCATATGTGATTTTTATTTCAAAGGATGTATTACCCAGGATTTGGAGAACATTTGAGTCTATGTAAATTAGTTATGTGATGTTTTAATTCTTCTGCCGATGAACTTTTATTTGATTCTCAATGTCCCCATTTATTATTCTTATTTTAATTTTTAAAAATTGTTAGGTTAATATATTCCTTTATAACAGATGAAACCAGTACACAGCTTTTTCATTTATTTACACTATTTAACTATGAGTGGAAAACTATGTATATATGTATGTATATATACATATACATACATGCATACATACATAAATATCTTTCTGTGTGTGTGTATACATACCTTCCCATTCATGTTTATTATAGGTAGACTAGTTTGTGCTATTTTTCTTGTTTTGTCTCTTACTGCTGTTCTAAAGTTCTATTAAAAGATAAGAATACACATAAAGGAGGGATGGGAAACATGAAATTATATGAAACTGAAACTTTCACCTCACAGTCAGTGTAGAGAAAGGGAATAGGAATCTGAATGCATTAGTCAATTTAGCACATAGTGCTGGGGAGCTAGATGTTATGATACTCATAATAGGACAAATCCTACAAAGTCCTAGTATTTTTGTCATAGAAACCACAAGAGGTAAAGCCTCAGATATAAATTTCAATGACCAGTATAGAAAGCAATATATAATATATTTCAAATTATGATATTATAGCTAGAGCTTGGATCTCAAATGTTTACCAAATGCCATGAACTAGATAAAGGACTGGCTGCCATCCTATATCGTATTTCTTGGAGATTATGGAAACTTTAGGAAGCAAGACCTAGTAGAAAGTGATTAAGATAGTGGGGATACCATGAATGGATGTTGAGATCCAGGCTAGTGCCCCTTCTTTCTGCTTTTTCATTAGGCTTATTTATTTATTTATTTATTTAGGTCTAATATTTACTCCCTACCATGATGTTCTGCCTTGCCACAGGCCCAAAAACAGGGCCAAGGAATCGTGGACTGAACCTTCTGGAGCCATACATTTAAACAAATCTTTACCCCTTTAGAGCTGAACATCTTCCTTGCCTGGGCAGCACAACAGAGCAGAGGTGTGGGTGAGTTATGAGCATAGGAGAGCTGTCCTGATTACTCATCTGTCATGTGGCAGCATGGATATGGAGAGATGCCCTCCCCAACCTCCACCCCTGCCCATCAATGCTTGAAGCAGGTGGGAGAGCTGACCCTGGAGCCATAAGAGTAGGAGAGCTATTCCTGCTTGTCATTAGCTGCAGCACCCAGAAGAATGGCCCCAACACTATGCTAGGGCCAGTAGAGCTGGACCTGAAGGTGTAGGTGTGGGAAAACTGATCCTGAGAATGTGAAGGCAGGAGAATTGGCCCCACTCATTGCTCATCACTGCAAGGGGTGAACTAATCAGGGCAATGCAGGAGTGCTCATCTTGGTGGTGAGGACAAGGGAGAGCTGGTGGGCTGACCAACCCTGCAACTACCCTGGCCCAGAACCAGGTTCATGAGTTGGCCCACCCCAACATCCACCCCATGTGTGATCTGCTGGAGCATGTGAAGGGACCAGTTCTGTAGACCTAATGCTTCAGGATCTCCAAGACACAGGGTAACAACAGGATAACCAAGAGGAGCTCCAGTGAGGGCCCAGCATCGATAGTGTAGCAGAAACCAGAGACCTCAAACCAGACCGATGGATCTTTGTAATGAACACTTACAAGTAAGATACATGGGGAAAAAAGGTTTACTTCATGACTCACTGTGTCACACTACAGCTTCCATGATGAGATAGATTTTTTTCTCTTAAATTTTATTTTATTTTGTTTTTGGGGGGGGGGCGGGGAGGCGTTGCAAGGACAGAGGGCAGATACAAAGGGAAAGGGAAAAGAATGGGATGGAGATGCATGATGTGAAAAACAAAGAATAAATAAAAATGAAGTTTTGAAAAAGCTGAATATCTTAGATACTGTGTTACAGCAACAGAAAGGTAACTAATATGTATGACTTACTCTCCAGAAACAGAGTGAACTCAATGCATAAATAGTAACTTCAGAGCAGTTCTTTCATTAAGTTTTAGGAATTCAAGTTATTTTGTGTTCATATTATTTAAGGTATAAAAATAGGCATATGAAAGCTCTCTTTCTCACACCCACTCTCACTCTGTGTGTGTAGACATTCATAATAAGTAATGATTTAACCGCCCAATGAGACTGAGTATCAAAGAAATTACATCTCCAAGCAGATGATCTAGAAGGACTAATAGTATAAGCTGTAGTTCTAGCCATTAGTCCAAGGAAGGAGAAGACCAGTGTCTCAGCTCAAGGATATTCAAGCATAGAGTATATTCTACTCTACTCAAATTTGTTTTTCTTTCTAGGTCTTTAATGGATAGGATAGCATGAGGCCTGTTCACATTGCTTAGGTAATTGCTATACTCAATCCATAGTCAAATGTAAATTTCATCCTGTATCACTCTCTTATAGTCATCAGAAAGTTTTTAATCTAATATTTGTACAACTTATAGTCAAGTGAAACTGATACATGAAATCACCATATACCATGATTTTCAAGACTTACAAATAGTCCAAACAGCCCCATTTCATTCTATCATCTATCTATCTATCTATCTATCTATCTATCTATCTATCTATCTATCTATCTATCTATCTATCTATCTATCATCCACCCATATATCCACCAACCTACCTGTCTACATACCTCTCTTTTTTCTTTCTTCTTTCCTTCCTTCATTATCTTCTTTCTTTTGTTTTTCCTTTTTTCTATCAAGCTGTTGAAACTAGCCAGAGAAAAGGAGTTAAGATCTTAGACAAAAATCAGAATTTCTATACTTAGCCCAAAGTCTAAATCTTCCATGTCAGGGGACAAACAAACAATACAAACAATAAAAAAACCAAAATGTGTTTCACTAGTGATCTGCAAGGTGGTCACAGTGACAAACTTCTTGAAATATTTCTATCTAACCAGTCATTGTCATTTCTTCTCTTATGGTGTCTCTTCTCTGTCTAAAACAAAAATTCATAGAACCATGACTTAGATATCAAGCTGAATCTGTTTCCATTATACGTAGTGGGTTCAATGAGTTTTGAGGATAGAAACCACGTTACTACTACAAAAATCAAATTACAGATTTTCTTCATCATGAAACTCTCTTGTGAATCTTAAGGGACAATCTCTTCTTCACTCAGCCTTACTATGCATTGCCAATTTGTCAGCTTGACCACTGAGTCTCAGCTTTCAATGGCCTACTTTGTTCTTTATATGCTATTGTGCATTCTCTGGTTCTTCACACAAATAAAATCACAGAAGTATTTTTATGTCTGATTCTTTTGTACAGTATAATTTTGAATTCCATTTTTGATACTTTCATGTTTTTGTTTATTGATGAAGAGTATCCAATCTTGAGGCTCTTTTCAAAAATTTATGAATGAACACATTTTTCCTTATCTCAGAATGTTGGGAAGAAACTAGCTATAACATTCTATTATATATTTGTAAAAACATATGTGCTCCTCTTAGTTAAATCTGTAGAATTAGATTTGTTAGGTAAGATGGCATATTTGTAGTCTCAATATATTGATACATGATAGTGTTTGTCTCTGTTATGTTTTGTTTGCTTTGGTAATTAGATACCTTTACCAATGGCAAATTAAGAAAGAGTTTATTTTACCTATGTTTCACAGAGCTAAATGTCTGGGAAAGCACAGAGGTAGGAATAGGAAGCAAAGGGACAACTCATCACACACAGGAATCAAAGGGAGAGTGGGGTAAAGTATATATAAACTTTCACAGCCTGTCCAACATTATGTACATCCTTCAGCAAGACTCTACATCCTAAAAGTTCCATAACCTCCCCAAGCTGGGCCAAGATTTCAAATGTATGAGCATATGGAGGACATTTCTCATTCAAACCACCACGGCACTTAACATTTAGTACTTCAAATGTTTATTATTTTTCTGATCTAGTGGTTATCTAGTATTGTTTAATCACCTTGCACTTTAATATGCAACCCCCTGTTGAATGATAATGTGCAGCTTTCCATTACTGATGAACCCTAGTCCTGTGGAATATTTCTTCTATACACTGTGAAAATGTGTTGCTCTGATTGTGAATAAAAAGCTGATTGGCTGACAACTAGGCAGGATTTCTGGGATAGAGAGGATGTTAGGAAGAAGAATAGTAGAGTCTCAGAAGTCTCAAGTCAAGAAGTCTCATATCAGGCACAGAAGAAGCAACATGGGAAGTTCATAGATGAAGGAAACTAGCCTTGGGCAGCACATGCATTAACAGAAATGGGTTAATTTGAAGTTGTAAGAGTTGGCCATAGACAAGCCTAAGCTATTGGCTAAGCATTTATAATTATTAATAATGAGTGGTTATTTGGAAGTAGCTGTCAGTACACAGAAAAGTCTACCTACACCCTAGCTTATTAAATATTTCTTTAGAATTATGACTTTTTCTTTGATCTGTAAAGTCTTTACTTGAACTGTGTCACCTGTCACTTTAAGCTATCATGCAAATTTTCAAAGGAGAGCATCACTAAAACAAAAATCCCCACAGATACTGTCTGCTGCAATAGTATTTTAGTCCTTTTTTTCCTGCTTTGTCTACCTCAGGGTACACTCTATTGCCTTTAAATAGTTTATTTTAATTTTTTGTGGCTTTGTAAATGTTTATTGAGATTATAATGTGGAACTATGAGTCAACTGGTACAAAGATAAATAAGCTAGAACTTCACCTCAAGGAACTCCTTGACTTGGGGAGGATTTGTGAATAGTATTTTATATTTAGAAGAATTAAGAAACATTTTTATGGTGAATAGTAATTAGTTCAGCTGTTGTGGTAATAAAACAGAATACTTTCTTTCTTTAGTAAATAACTTGTTTATTGGGTCAATACACAAAGGAAAGTAATTGGTTGATTGCTTAGCTTGTAACTGTAGCATAGGGAGGTATTTCTGTTTCTCTCTTCACTATAACGACCACCTCTCCAACCAAAGCACATACATATCAAATCTTTCCTGGAATAAATAATATCACAATCACAGTTTTAGAAGGTATACAGTGATTCATATCTCTAAAGAGATATACATAAAGTACATATGGATCTGTGCAATAGTAAAATGTATTTGTTTGGTTTATTTAGTGACTAGTAAGTAGTATTTTCCCTTAGTGACAAAAATTTTAAAACAGAAAGGTGAAGAGGGAAAGAGCTATTATCTCACAATGTGGGCTCCGTCCAAAGCACTCATAACATTGACTATCTCTCTACTCTTTTAAACATAACTTATGGAGAGATGAGAAAAAAATAAGTATAGTAGAATCCTAGGCAGTGATAACCAAGCAAGTGAAAGACAACCAAAGTCTATCCCAGGGAACCTAATAGTCTAGGCCCAAAGTAACAGTTGGATTTCAATGCTAACATTCTGATTTCTTGACCACATCAACTTCTTCTTTATTGCTTCCTTTGTACAAACACCATCTCTTCCCACTGAATAGTATTTTATGTTTAGGTACTATGAACCCTTTTCAGTCACTCTGAGGTTAAAGGGAGAATCTCTGCATCTATGTGTTGTTGGATTATAATTAAGTACTTTTAGGACCTTGGATAATAATCCTTTATGTATGAATAATATAATATAAATAATATAAATTTATAATAATATATAGTAGAATAATATAAAGTAGTATTTTATGATGGTTTGAATGAGAATGGCCTCCATAGGCTTAGATGTTTGAATACTTGGTCCCTAATTATTGGAAATGTTTAGGAAGGATTTGGAGATGTAGTCTTCTTATAGGAGGTATGTCATAGGGGACAGATTTGTGGTTTCAAAAGCTTAAGCATTCTGAGTTAACTCTCTCTGCCTTGTGGTCAAGTCTCAATATGTGAGATCTCAGATATTGCCCCACCGCCATGCCTGCTTACCTACTGCCATGGTTCCCATCATGATGTTCATGGACTCTAACCCTTTGAAACACACAAGCTTGAAGTAAACTCTTTCTTCTATAGGTTGACCTGGCCATGGTGTCTTATCACAGCAATAGAAAAGTAACTTAGGAATTTTAAAACAATACTCTAGTTATGGCAACTTTTTATTAGTATTTTTTAAATACATTTTAGTCACATCACATGTTTAGATACATTATTAGGTCTCAGTCAGAAATATATCTGCATGCTTATCTTTACAAACATATTTTGTTATAAGCAATAGATTTTAGTTTGGGCAAATTCTCACCAAATTCTTAGAACAAATTCACAAGTCTTCATTTGAACATCTTCACTGACTTTAAGCATTCTTGAGCCAGTTTTATATAAAAAATGTGTCTCATTGTAACTCATTTGCAACATTTTATCATAATGTTTATTTATTGGTAACTTTTAGTTTTCTACTTTAACACCAACATATCCCTGTTCTTAGCCACTTTTATTGCACTATTATCTTGTTTTTTTGTTCCAAAAACTGCTTTATAACAAACCAATGAACAGGATCTTCAATATTTACTTCAATTATTTTGTTAACCATGTTACTTGTTTTCATACTTACTTTATTCTGCTTTAAGATACACAGATCTTTGGGATTTTATGTGATTTATTTATTATTTTATCCTATGTTTTTACTTTTATTGATTCTTTGTGCATTTCACACCATGCATTCCAATCCCACTCATCTCCCTATCCCCTCACATCCAGTCTCTGCCCTTGCAACCCCCGTCCAAAACAAAACCAAATTTAAAGGAAAAACCAAAAATAAAACTAAGAACCAAAACAAAACAAAAAACAAAAAAGAAGAATCCTGTCATGAAAGCTATAGTATGGCCCAGTGAGTCATTCTGTTTGTCCTTTAGTCCACATTTCTATACTTATAAGTGTTCCCCATGAGTCTTTGGTCTGGTTCCAGGCCTCTGGTTTCGGTTACATCCACAATGGACTCTCAATGGGGCTCCTCTTGGATGTCTTGTTGTTGTTCTGTGCTTTGGAGATCCTGCTGTTTTGGATTTGTAGGTTCATCCCATTTGCTCTAACAGTTCATAGATTTGGTGGATGCTGTGAAATGCCAACTCTTCTTCCTTTTCCTACTAAAAATTATGTAGGATCTCAGAAGGTTATTTTGTTTTATTAAAGTATAATTCCATCTCTTATCCCTTCCCTTGCCTCAACCCCTCCCAGGTGTGTCTCTCACTCCCTCTCAAACTCATGGCATCTTTATTATTATTATTTTTTTATACACACACAAAAGAAAAATATATGCAACCAGCTGAGCTTGTTTAGTATGGCTTGAGCATGTGTGATTTCAGGGTGGACCATGTTGTGCTATATAATCAATTAAGGATCTCATCACTTGGAGAGGCTAATTATCCCTCTCTCAGCAGTAATTAGTTGCCTGTAATTCTATGTTTAGGAGTGGAATTTCGGTGAGATTTCCTCCTTTCATGTTAGCCGACAAACTGGTGCTGTGCTTGTTCAGATCTTGCTTAGGCAGCCATATTTTTGTATCTTCTCCATCATTTACAGGAGATACAATTTCACAGTAGACTTCCTGGTCCTCTGACACTTACAGTCTTTCCACTTCCTCTCTGAAAACTTTCCTGAGCCTTGGGTGCAGGTAGTGTGTTGTAAATGTATCTATCCATTAGGGGTGGGATCCCCATGACCTATTGATCCCTGCATTATAACCTGTTGTGGCTTTCTGTGGTCTGTTTGGGCTAAAGGGAGGCTTCTTTGATGAAGGGTGAATGCTACATTTGCCTGTGGAATTTAAGAGTCTGATGATCCAGAAGGATACTGTGAAATGTAAACTTATGGACTTAACATAGCTATCCCACTCATGAACTCACCAGCTGCAATTAGCTGCACAAGATTAATCCGGAGATAATTTTGTCATAAATAGGGGAGGAGCTTTTTACGCCTCTACTACCACTGAGGAATTATTGCCAGTTGATAGCTGCCAATAACTTACAGGAGAATAATTTTATTTATTTTTTAATTCAAAGCCACAGGTAGATTTCCCATGCTCCTGTGGAAGTTTCCATACCAACACACTTATGAACATCACTAATTGGACTTAGCGGATTATTTTTTAAAAAGAGAAAAAGAAATAAAACAAATACATGAAGTTGAAAGGGAGGAAACAAGTGGGTCAATATGAATCATGGTTCAATGCATGCATGGAATGCACAAGAATAAAGAGATTTTTTTTTTTTAAAAAAAATAACTCATTGTTTCTCTGATTGTTTTACAACTATAATCCCTTAGGACCCAATTTTACCTTCTAGAGTTAGGTAGAAATTTGACTTTATTTTTAGTAGCTTCCATTTAAAAGAGATTAAAACATCTGACATCCTCCTAAGAGAAACTTCCCATTCTTTTGGGAAGAGTGAGGTTAGCTAACCACTTCTACATGACACCAAAGAGTTAACCTCAGCTTCCAGACTGGGCCACAATCTTCTTGGAATAAGCAGCTGAGTCTCAAGGTCATTTTCTCACTCCCTAGAAGGCTCTTTTGTTGTAGAATATTATTGTAGGGTGTGTTACTTTTGTTTATGTTGCATTTGTTTAACTCTGTGAAGTTGTGTTATTGTGCCTGTCTAAAAGACCCGATGGTCTAATAAAGAACTGAACAGCCAATAGGAAGACACAAGAAAGAATAGATGGGTATGGTAGGCAGAGAGGATAAATAGAAGGAGAAATCTGGGGGAAAAGAAGTATCAGAGAGGAGGAGGACATCAGGGGCCAGCCACCCAGCAAGCCATGGAGTAAGATATAATGAAAGATATACAGAAATAGAGAAAGATAAAAGCCCAAAGGCAAAAGGTAGAAGGGATAATTTAAAGTTAAAGAAATCTGGCTAGAAATAAGCCAAGATAAAGCCAAGCACTCATAATTAAGAATAAGCCTATGTGTGTGATTTATTTGGGAGCTGGGTAGTGGGCCCCCAAAAGAAAAAAAAACACCAACGATATCTTGGTGCCCAACTTGGGGCTCAAATTTTCATAGGGCCTGATTAAGCTTGAGAATAAAAACTGAAAAATAAAGGAGGATACAGCTTCTCTAAGAGGTTTTGCCTGGTGAGCCCTTGAGCAGGTAGTACATTAAATAGGAACAATAAACTACATAAAAATAAACTACTTGGAAAGAAAAATACTCAACTTTATATGGAAAAACAAAAGACCCAGGATAGCTAAAAGAATCCTATACGATAAAGCAACCCTTGGAGGCATCACCATTCCTGACCTCAAACTCTACTATAGAGCTATAGTAATAAAAACAGCTTGGTACTGGTATAAAAACTGACATACGGACCAATGGAATCGAATTGAAGACCCTGACATTAATCCATGCACATATGAACACCTGCTTTTTGACAAAGGAGCCAAAACTATACAATGGAAAAAAGAAAGTATCTTCAACAAATGGTGCTGGCATAACTGGATGTCAATATGTAAAAGATTACAAATAGAGCCATATCTGTCACCATGCACAAAACTCAAGTCCAAGTGGATCAAAGACCTAAACATAAATCCAGTTACACTAAACTTAATAGAAAAGAAAATAGGAAGCACTCTTGAATGCATTGGCACCAGAGACCATTTCCTAAATAAAACACCAACAGCACAGACCCTGAGCACAACAATTAATAAATGGGACCTCTCGAAACTGAGAAGCTTTTGCAGGGCAAAAGACACAGTCAATAAGATAAAAAGACAGCCAACAGAATGGGAAAAGATCTTCACCAACCTCACATCTGACAGAGGATTCATCTCCACAATATATAAAGAACTCAAGAAACTAGACATCAAAGTACTGAACAGTCCAATTAAAAAATGGGCTAAAGAGCTAAACAGAGAATTCACAAAACAAGAACTACAAATGGCTGAAAGACATTTAAAGAAATGCTCAACATCCTTAATCATCAGAGAAATGCAAATCAAAACGACTCTGAGATACCACCTTACACCTGTTAGAATGGCTACGATCAAAAACACCAATGACAACCAATGTTGGAGAGGATGTGGAGCAAAGGGAACACTCCTCCACTGTTGGTGGGAATGTAAACTTGTACAACCACTGTGGAAATCAGTATGGCAGTTTCTCAGAAAATTAGGAATCCAACTACCTCAAGACCCAGCCATCCCACTCTTGGGCATCTACCCAAGGAATGCTGATTTATACCATAAAGATACATGCTCAGCTATATTCATAGCAGCACTATTTGTAATAGCCAGAACCTGGAAACAACCTAGATGCCCATCAACGGAAGAATGGATGAAAAAAATGTGGTACATATACACAATGGAGTACTACTCAGCAGAGAAAAACAATGAAAGCATGAAATTTGCAGGCAAATGGATGGAACTAGAAAAAATCATCCTGAGTCAGGTAACCCAAACCCAGAAAGACAGTTATGGTATGTACTCACCCATAGATGGATTCTAGATATAAAATAAAGAACAATCAGACCACAACCCATAGAACCATAGAGGATATATATATATATATATATATATATATATATATATATATATATATATATATATCATGGAGGTCCCTAGGACGACTGTGGCTTATAATAAATTTCAATTTTTTTTTACTCAATTATTGAAAAAAATAGCCAAATGAATGGAAACACATGAACTATGAACCAAAGGCTGAGGGGCCCCCAGCTGGATCAGGCCCTCTGAATAGGTGAGACAGTTGATTGGCTTGATCAGTTTGGGAGGCAACTAGGCAGTGGGACCAAGTCCTGTGCTCATTGCGTGAGTTGGCTGTTTGAAACCTGGAGCTTATGCAGGGACACTTGGCTCAGTCTGGGAAGAAGGGACTGGACCTCCCTGGACTGAGTCTACCAGGTTGATCGCAGTCCTCGGGGGAGGACTTGTCCTGGAGGAGGTGGGAAGCAGTTAAGAGAAAACTATGCCCATGTTCCCAAGAGTTGAGGGGTATGAGCGTTTTTGGTTATTTGGTGGGTTATAGATATTTATTATCATTTAGGGGAATGTAGTATATTGATACAAATTTAAAGTTATTTTTGTTGCACTGTATATATATTTCTATTCTTGTTTAAAGGACTTTTGTATATTTACAAAAATTTAAGGTTATTTTTGTTACAACATATTGTATATATGTTTCTATTCTTATTTAAGGTATTGTACCTATGCAGTTTATTTAAAAACAAAAGGTACAATTCTAGTTTTTGAAAGTTGTTACTATAAATTATATAGGATTATCAAGAAACACAGGTTAGTAGCTAGTCATTTCTAAAAATCAAATTTGTAATTATGTTATATATGCTTTCAGGATCATATAGATATGTATTTTGGATAGATAGTTTTCAAATACTTCAAAGACCTATAGAATATGACATTTAAAATGTTTTGTTAACTTAAGGTTTTTTTTTTTTTTTTATGACAATGAGACACATCTGCTCCTGGAAGCACCAATTTACTTCAGAGATGATGGACACCAAAAAAAAAAAATCCTTATGGGTTTTGCTTTCATTGTGGCAAGATTAACCACTGGGCAAAGAAACTGCTCTTGCCTTTGACAGCTGACAACATGCTGTGCAGATTGGACATGCAGGACATCCAGGAAAAAAGACTGTTGAACTTAGTTAAACAAGGCAGGAGAGCCCTTCAAAATTCCTGCCTCACAAAAGAGTCTGTCAAATATTCTGCAGGATACAGAGAATAGCAACAGTTGTACTGTGGGATGTCTTTTTGTGTGCTGTGAATATGTGTTGCTCTGATTGGTTTGTAAATAAAGCTGCCTTGTTCTATTGCAGGGCAAGATGGAGCCAGGCAGGAAAATCAAGAGAGATAGTGAGAGAAGAAAGGGGAGTGGAAGGAGATGCTAAACTACCATCCAAGTAGCAACATACAATGGGATGCAGTTAAAGCCATGGAACGCATGGTGATACATAGATTAATAATTATGGATTGAGTTAAATTGTAAGAGCTAGCTAGTAGGAAGCCTGAGCCAGTAGGCTATAGAATTTGCAATTAATATTAAGCCCCAGAGTGATTATTTTATAAGTGGCTGCAGGACCGTGGGGTCAGGTAGAACTGGAGAAACTTCCAGCTACACTGTTGAACTTAGATAATACAAGTCAGGACAGTCCTTCAAATTTCCTCCTTCACTGAGAAGTCTAGCTGATACTCTAGGCCTGTAGGCTGAAGATGAGTGCCCCAATATTGCAAATGAACTTGGGATCTGTTCAGGCAGTCAGATGTCTCTGTCATTTCTAGAGTTTTTAGAAGTTGCTTGTAATGCATGTTTTGTTTACTTAAATAATATTATATCCTTCTGGGACCTTTGATGGAATTGAAGACTAGATAGTTATAGTTACAGTTTTTCTTAGTTATGATAAAGAGTAATTTAGGTGTAAAATTTTAAATTCACTAAGATAGAATAGCTAATGGAGTATTTTCTTTCAATTTGCCAGACACAAATGAACTGGAATTCATTACATTGTGACTGTAATATTTACTTCATAATTGTTGTTATTGTATACCATCTTATTATGTTAAAGTTAAAACCTTTAGTTTTTTTTTATTTAGACAAAAAGGGGGAAATGTTGTAGAGTATTATTTTAAGGTGTGTTACTTTTGTTTATGTTGTATTTGTTTAACTATGTGAAGCTGTGTTACTTTGCCTATCTAAAACATGTGATGGTCTAATAAAGAACTTAACAGCCAATAGCAAAGCACAAGAAAGGATAGGCAGGGCAGGGAGGCAGAGAGAATTAATAGAAGGAAAAATCTGGGAGGAAGAAAAGAAGTAGCCAGAGAAGGAGGAGGACTCCAGGGGCCAGATACCCAGCTACATAGCCAGCCATGGAGTAAGAATGAAAGTAATATCACAGAAATAAGCAAAGGAAAAAGCCCAGAGGCAAAAGGTAGAAGGGATAATTAGTTAAGAAAAGCTGACTAGCAACAAGCCAAGCTAAGACTGAGCTTTGTTTGTTTGTTTTTTAATTTTTTTTCAAGACAGGGTTTCTCTGTGTACCTTTGGGCCTTTCCTGGAACTCACTCTGTAGCCCAGATTGGCCTCGAACTCAGAGATCCGCCTGCCTCTGCCTCCCGAGTGCTGGGATTAAATGCATGCACCACCACCACCTGGCAAGGCTGAGCATTTTATCATTAAGTAAAAGCCTCCATGTGTGATTTATTTGGGAACTGGGTGATGGGTCCCCCAAAAGAACAAGAATAACTAACAACACCCCTCCAATGAGATCTAGGTTACACCATGGCTCTTTGCACTTGCAAAGACTTTGTTCTGGTTTGCTCCCCCTTGTGGCCTCTTCTCCTGTCCAACCCTGCAGCCCACCTTTTCTTTCTAGTATTGTCGTTAATGTTTCCTTCTCAGAGGATACTACCAGCACTCTGATTTGCCAACTGTTTCCACATCGCTAATTAACAACAATTTATTACAAGTTTTATATAATTAGTACTCTTTCTGGGTTTTATGTTTTATGGCAACAATCTGTAAGTATACTACTGTGCCAGTAACTAATCAATGAGCTAACACAACACAAATTGAATACATGTTATCAAAAAAAGGTTTAAGGCAAGAACTATTTCAAATTCCACGTTTTTTTTTCAGAATTTGGAATATTGGGAAATTCATAACAAGAAATTTAGGAGAAAAATACCTAACCTATACATAAAATTTATTATACAGATTATAGGTAAATTTATACAATTAAAAATTTGTGCAAGAAACAGATTTTAATAGCTTGAATTTTCTCCCTTTGATACCACATTGTTGCTCACAGTTTTAGATTTTAGAATAATGTGGTTTTTGAACTTTTGAAATAGAGTTATTTTATCTGTATAGGTATATTTATGTATTTTATACATAGATACACCCATACATTTA
This sequence comes from Peromyscus maniculatus bairdii, assembly GCF_049852395.1. NCBI lineage: Eukaryota > Metazoa > Chordata > Mammalia > Rodentia > Cricetidae > Peromyscus > Peromyscus maniculatus. The sequence continues at coordinate 79,406,350 of NC_134858.1, forward strand.
TGTAGATGTGTACTTGTACATGTGTATATAAAATGTATGTCTATATATTCACTTTAGAGAGAAAGAGATTGAGCAAAAGTGTGGTCTTAGGAAAATTCTCTTTTAATATTTTCTCTTGTTCCCCATTTTCTTTCAAATAATTTTAAATTCAAGCATTTTCAAAATTATTTTGAGTTTGTTTTCTCTATTGAGGAAAAACATAGGTCATGCATTTCTTCACTGGCTGATGCAAGTTTTCTGTTTATTCTTGTTAGAGTAAATTGATCATTGCACATTCGTTTTCTAAATATCCATTTGTGGTGATATATTGGGTACCCTAATAAAATTTGCCTGAAGATCAGAGAGCAGAACAAGCCACTAAATTAAACATAGATGCCAGGCGTTGGTAGCACACCCCTTTAATCTTAGCAGATCTGTCTGGATCTCTGTATGTTCAAGGCCACCCTGGACTACATGAGATTGACTCAGTCTAGGAGAGAAACAGAGCCAGGAAGTAGTGGCACACACCTTTAATCCCAGCACTTGAGATCTCATGCCTTTGCTTGGAAAGCACACGAGCCTTTAATCCCAGGAAGTCATGGCTGGGCTGAGAACGGTGTATAAGGTGTGAGGAGACAGGAACTAAAAGCTTTTCAGGCTGAGGAGTCCTAGAGTTAAGGGGTGGCTTGTTCCTTTGTCTCTCTGATCTTTCAGCATTCACAGCAATATCTGTCCCCAGGGTTTTTATTAAAAGACCATCTAGAATCTGTGCTATGTCCATTAGCAAAGTTTTATCCCTAAGTCCTTTGCATTGTTTATAGATATATAACCTTATGATTGGTATATTTCAATGATAGATAATGAATTTTGATTAACTAGTTGTTGCTGAACTTTCTAAAGAATTAGAAGATTTTTTAAAAAATATTTTCTCAGCCGGGCGGTGGTGGCGCACGCCTTTAATCCCAGCACTTGGGAGGCAGAGCCAGGCGGATCTCTGTGAGTTCGAGGCCAGCCTGGTCTACCAAGTGAGTTCCAGGAAAGGCGCAAAGCTACACAGAGAAACCCTGTCTCGAAAAACCAAAAAAAAAAAAAAAAAAAAAAAATATTTTCTCAGGCTTTCTGTGGGGTGAAAGTGTGCAATATTTTAAGATGTTACATGCTGAAGGAAATCAGTGAGTAAAGGCACCAACCTTTTACCATGTGCTGGGAGGAGGTCTGCAACCAGCAATAACGGGCCATGCAGTGCCCAAGCAGAAGTGTCAGGACAGCTATGTTTAGGAGAGGCAGAGTCTGCTCAGGGGAGTCGGGTCAGAGACACAGCCCAGTGACTCTAAGGAAGAAAGCAGCAGCAGATGACCTCAGACCGAGTTCAGGAGATTCACATGAGAGGGACATTTCTAGAGTAGAAAGAAAGCAGGAGCATTGAAACTGTGCTATTTTCTCATTTACAAATAAATGTCTTTAGAGAACTGAACAAACCAAAGGTGTATGAGCAAGCCAAAGAAGCTGCCACCTGGCATCTGGAACCAATAATCTAGCAAGTCCTGACTGTGGTCTACATGACCACAGAGGGTTACAAGCTTCTCAAACTCTCCTCACTAAAACTGCCCCCTATCCCATTACTGGCTCCCCAAAAGACCCAAGGTTGTCCTTTGATACATGCTTGGGTGCCCCATAGTCACACAGAACACACTCTTCTTAACTAGTGCTACCTCTACACACAAGGCCCTCACCAATTCATCTGAAACAGAACTTCCATGGCTCCCTACCCCTCATTCTGTTTTACTGATTTTTAAAACCACAAAAATAAAAGTTACATTCTTCTCTATTCCTTAGCCACCTTGATCACTACGGTGAAAGTTCGATAAAGTAAGTGTGATTTCTTCACTTTGAAATCTCTACTACCCCACCACAGGGTTCAAGATGGTATTATAATCAATTGTATTTGTTCAACAAACAAAGTACAGACAATTACCCTCCACAAGAGGACAGCCAGGTTGTTCTACAATTCCAGGAGGTCATTTGCTTAATAAGAGGCCCATGTATTGTCTGGGGATTAGCTCAGTTGGTGGAGCCTACCCAACAAGAAGCCCTGACTTCAGTCTCCAGCACTATGTCAATCAAGCATGGTGGTGCAGACCTGCAATCCTAGCTTAGAGAAGTTGAAGCTGCATGTTATTTTCTCTGGACAAGGCTAGCCTGAGTTATGAATCCATGTCTCAAACAACAACTAAAAGATGTCTATTCAATTTTATTCAATGTCCAGCACTTGAGAAAGGGACTGGTGGATCTCGAGTTCTAGGCCAGCCTGTGTTATACAAAGAGACTCTGTCTCAACAGCAAGAAAACAGAACAATATTACAATATTATTAAATGAGATTTGGTCCATGTGCACAGAGTGTGCTGGGTTTCCTTTTGAGTTTTTATATGGTAAATTGTTTGAATATATCCTCATATAGTAAGTCAATAATTCATATTGAGAAAAAACAATATATAGTCACACTATATTAACTTTAAAATTTCTATTTTGAGTGTAATTTACCAGAACTTTATTTTACTTAAAATTTCTCATTTGTATTCATGAACCTATTGATTTGTAATTTAAATATTATCCTGTCTTTATTAAACCAGGATTATTTTAGCTACAAAATATATTGCTAAGCCTCCTATCTTGTTTAATGCTTTTTAAAAAGGGTTTTAAAATTGCATTTTTATCAAAGTCATGTAAAAGCACAGGCACAAATTTAAATTATAAGAAAGGACTTTAAAAACATCCAGCCATCTCATTATCCAGTCCTCATTCTACTTTGGTCCCCAGAGCTATATTCTTTTATCCTATTTTGCTTTAAAGTTTTTGTGAGTTTTACACATACTTATACTAACTGCATTTATTGATTTATTCACTTGTCATATACTGTATCATGTTTATGACCATCTATTTCCAAGCATCCTCTTCTCCTGGTGTACTTAAGTACTTGTTTATTTCTAGAGCACATATACATTTTAAAACTACCTCTGTTTCTTATTCTATTGGCTAGGAACAGCATCTCCAGGCTCTACTCTTACACAAAGGATGTTAAAATGTTTATAGGTGTTAGGACAAGAAAAATACAAAGGACATTCATACACCCTTTAGCTAGGTTTATCTATGGTTGTCAGCACTTTGAGGCTTTATTTCTTATTAGGGGATTCATCTATTTTTATACATGTACCATTCATTCTCCTGCTATGTTAATATAGTATTAATTAACACCCCTCTGTTACTCTTACCCTCATCTTCTCTACTCCCTATTTCCCCCTTTACCATTCATATCTCTTGTAGACCATTTCTGACTTTCATGTTTTCCTAGATTCTACATATCAGAGAAAATAGGTGACTCTTGTTTTTGTGGATCTAGATTATTTAACTTAAGACAATCCTCTCTGCTCACAATGACCACATATTGGAATCCACCTAATGCCCATCAGAAGATAAATGGAAAGAAAAGAAATACAGAATATATGCATAGTGAAGCTTTGTTCAGCCACAAGCAAGGATGCAGTTATGCAGAGAACAGAAATGTGGACTGGCTTGGCTATTTATTCATTCTCTGTGAACCAGCATGCATTGTCCTCTTCCTATTCTCCCTCCATGCCAATATCCATCTATCATTAACTTTATTTGTGTTGTTAATACAAAAACCATAGAGCTCATCTTAAAAGAGATAGTTTATTCTGGAGCCATTTTGAGTGACCGTGGACTGAAACATAGATATAAATTACATTTTCCAACATGGAAGCAATTTCATGAAATTTTTATAGTTTTACAGAACAAACGAAGTCATAAATCAAGACAAGTTTTGAATACATTGGTGGGCACATAAGAGAGGTGGCTATAGCAAGATGTGGGAAGCTTTCCTATAGGCACAAAAAGCTATCTGATGACATTGTTAAGTTTATGATTGGTGGAAGCTAGTGATCAATTAAGAATAGTTTTCAATTAAAAAAAAAATCTATGAGTCACTGTCCTAGTTAGGGTTATCACCACTGTGATAAAACACCAAGACCAAAAGGCAAGTTGAGGCAGAAAGGGTTTATTCAGGATAGACTTCCATATCATAGTTCATCATCAAAAGCAGTCAGGACAGGAATTCAAGCAGGGCAGGAACCCGGAGGCAGTGAGCTGATGCAGAGGTCATGGAAGAGTGTTGCTTACTGGCTTGCTGCTCATGGCCTGCTCAGCCTGCTTTCTTATAGAATCCAGGACCACCAGCCCAGGTACAGCACCACTCACAACAGGCTTGGCCCTCACCATCAGTCACTAGGAAAATTCTCTAAAGATGGATCTTATGGAGGCATTTTCTCAGTTAAGGTTCCCTCCTTTCAGATGACTCTAGCTTGTGGCAAATTGATATAAAACTAGCTAGGACAGTTAAATTATGTTAGTTAAGACACAGGAAACCAAGGAGTATCTGTTCTGGAGGGTTAGAACTAGCCTAAGATAAGGTAATTAGCTACTGGATTTGCAACATTCCAATATGTGCACAGTATTACAGTTCTAAATCAGTCAATCAGCCTCTACAGACAAAGCTTCTTTCCAGGAATTCTTGCTCACAATGTCTCTGTGCTAGTTATACGTGTAGAATTTTAGATTGTAAGAGCCAGAGGTCATGATACAGTGAAATGGTGTTTCCTAGATACAGTGGGACAGCTGTATATGTGAACTCAGGCTTCACATGTGACAGCATGTGAAGACCTGTGCAAAATCAAGCCAGATGAAATCACACTGTGGGGTGAAGTTGTTTAAAGTCCCACTCCTAACTAAGGAACTATTGAAAATTCATAGCTACTGAGAGAGGGAGACTTAGTTTTCTTTAGGTATGTAGCCTCTGCTGGGTTGACCAAGCTCTAGTGGAAGTCTACACATCCAAGATTATATGGGCAGCACCTACTTCTCTTGATGGATTTTTAAAAAAAAGCCAGGCAGTGGTGGTACCCGCCTTTAATCTCAGCATTGGAGTAGGGGCAAAGGCAGGCCAATCTCTCAGTTTGAGGCCAACCTGATCTACAGAGTGTTTTTCTAGGACAAGCAGGGCTACACAGAGAAACTTTGTCTTGAATATATATATACAATACATTGATTGTATACAATATATATTCAATACATATGAATACATACACACATATATAATATATATTATATATAATGTAGTTAGGGATTATATTGGTCTTGTAGTGGTAGATTAAACTAAGAGGAGTGGAAAGATTATAAGACTCAGAGGACCAAGAAGTCATCTGTGAAACTGTCCCTAGAAATGGCTGCTTAAACAGGACCTGAAGAATGACAATATCAGTAGATATGCTAAGGTAGAAGGAGGAAAATGTCACAGGGTCCTACCCCTAATCAAAGAATTACAAACATCTAATGATGCTGAGAGAAGGAGAATTAACCTCCTTCAGGAATGATCCCCTAATCAATATAAAATTATTCAACATGAAGTGGTCAGTCCAGAAACCATATACATATAAGCAAGAAAATGCACTCAGGAGGCTATATCTATATATTAGTACATCTCTCCATATGTCACAATAATAATCAAAGACAAAGAATGAGTCAATTCAAAAGGGGAAACATGCAATGGGTTGGAGGGAGAAAGGGATAATTATGCTTTAATTACAATGTATCAATAAATATGAAACAAAATGTGAGGATACAGACTGGGGAGAGTGGAAGAAAGGGATAGGTCTACAAGCGGGAGTGGGGATGAATATAATAAAAATTGACAACAAAGTGTATAAAATTCTTAAAGAATCACAATGAGAAAAAAATAATCTGTTAGCTTATGTGAACCTGCATTTTATAGCTGCTTCTGTCTTCATTTTGACTTTGAAGTGAATGTTTTTTGAGTAGTATGACTGAATCTTTCATTTTTTTAAGGCCCAATCTATATATGGCATATTTGCCTTGTTGCTTCATGATTATTTTTATTTTAATCTTCCACAGACAACTAGGAGCATTGAGATCTTTTCCATGTCTCTGCTTTTTACATAATGTTTTCCTTACCTGTACTGTGATATGATATTATCAATTACTCATTTTGCTATATAAACATTATTTCTATAGAACCCTGTAGAAAGCTAATATTGCCTATCTTTCTTTCTTTCTTTTTTTTCGAGACAGGGTACCTATATTTCTTAAAACACTTATTTATCAGTGGTTATTAGTCATGCAATGTCTACTTACTTTTCTATATAGTCAGTACTTAAAAACCCCATTACCCATGCTGTTTCAATTACCACTCACAGAATTCAAAGCGATGAAGCTTTCTATGAACTCCAACTTATAATGGAGAGCCTGTTCTGAGGCTACTGTCTTGTCCAGTCTGTATTCTTCTTTCTCTACATCTGAGCATTCCCCCCCCCTCTAATATGATGAGTCTCCACACTCCTGCACCTTATGCCTTGATTCCTGCCTACTTTCTTGATCTAGGGATTACCTATGCTAATATCTCTCTGAGAATTTACATCAGAAGTAGAATATATTTTTTTAAAGTTTAACTTTTTATTTGTGCCAAAATCCCTCCCAAATTAGAAGAGGTATAAGAACAAGAAAAGGCTAAAAGATATTTGTATATCCTCTCTATATAGTTACTTTTAGTTTTGACTATTTAAGCATATCAATTATATAATTAATATATTTATATATAATTATATATGTGTGCCTGTGTGTATACTATATAATATATGCCTGTGTATTTGATACATGTATGTATTTATATTATTTATATTTGAGCAAAGTTACAAACATCCTAGCTTTTTACCTCTAAAATCTTCTAGTATGATCCTTTCCCATGTGTGCTAAAAATGAGAAATCCTTTTATACAACAATAGAATATAATATAGCTAACAATTTTGGTAAATTTATTTGTGATACACAATTTTTGTTGACGCTTCTATTCATATTCCAGTTCTCTCAATCAACAGTACTTTTCCCATGCATCATAGGGATTCTGAGATAATTTGTTTTTTTTTTTTTCAGAATGGCTTCTTGTCATTTTCTCTCACCCTTCCCAAACTATTGCTCTTCCTTTTTTTTTTTTATCATTTTTTTAGTTAGTACCTCAATTTTTTCCTTCTAGTTGCTCACTTGCCTCAAACACCTACTAGCTACAGATTATCTATTTGGGCTTTAAGAATAAAGTAAGAGGCAGGAGGCTTCCTGGAAGCCAGTGCACTGGGTGGGTTGTCAATGATAGTAACTGCTTCGTGTAGATAGATAAGGTTTGCCCCATTAAGCTGGATTGTCTCAGGGTGCTAGGACAAGGGGCATCAGTACCTTCCTATCTGCCCTATTTCCTCCAGGCAACCCTCATGTCCACACCAAACCCTAATCTGTACACACACACACACACACACACACACACACACACACACACACGCACACACACACACACACACACACACACACACGGTGAAGGGGTTCTTCCAGAAACTTCAGTTTTAACTTAATTTCTGACTCTTCTGTATCTAGAAGTGATGGAACAGGTGTGTGGAGAAATTTGCCTGCCTTTTGGATTTTACTGAGTCATACTCTAAATAGTTCCATCTTTTTGCCTGGAACCTCTAACACCCTTGCTAGTCATGAGGTTCTACTCACTGAGTTTCTTTGAACAGATGTTCCTCTTCTGCCATCTCCTCCAGTCAGTTTACTAAACTCCCTCATTGATCTACCCACAGTGTAGCTCTTTATTCTACAAGTAGATTCTATAAAAATGGTTCCATTTAGCTTTTACCTTCCCATTTTCTGATATTTGCTTTAGGTATGTCATTGCCTTATTCATTTTTTACCATTTAATTTAGTGTCTGGATCAAGAATAACATCCTTAATGCTAGTTAGACCTGTATTATTATTTTGAAGATTTCATTGATAGCATTTGCAGTTCCATTTTACTTATATTTTGTACTTTACTGAAATACATTTTATTTATTCTTTGAAAAATTTCTATGTGTGTACAATGTATTTGATCATGCCAACCCATCCTTGACTCCTCCAAGATCACTGCTGTGGAATAATCCTTTTGTATAATGTAAAGATTTGTCGCTTGAATTAGTTTAATAAAAAGGTAACAGGCTAGTAGCCAGCCAGGAAGTATAAGTGGGACAACAAAACTAAGGATGTTGCGATTAAGAAGGACAGAGTCAGAGGAGATGCCAGCAGACACAGAGGAAGCAAGGCATGTACAAAATGAGGTAATAAGTCATGAGCCATGTGGCAGAAGGTAGATAAGAAATATGGGTTAATATGGTAATAAGCCTGAGCTATTGGCCAAGCATCTACAATTAATATTAAGTTTCTGCGTCAGTTATTTGGGAGTGCTTCCAGGACAGGAAAACTCTACCTATAAATGGCACCCAAACATTTGGTAACTACATCCACATAAAACCTGAGAAGGCTTGGAAAAGTGTTCTAGACACACAAAAATGGAGCCAAGAGCAGCTTCTTTGTCTCGTGTCTCTCATGCTGGCCACAGTACTGGGATGCATCTCCTGGCCACTGCCCATGGGCTTGAGTTGCCAGTGCACCATGAGATAAGCCACGTGGTGGATTGGCAGGTTCCCATAGTCTCTCATGCTGACCATGAGCTAAGCCAAGTGGCAGGTTCTTGCAGTCTCTTAGGCTGGCCACAGTACAGTAAAAGCATCTCCTGTAACTGCCTGCAGAGGGCGTCAGCCATGTGCTAAGCTGAGCAATGCCAGTAGCTGATATAACAGTTTAAGATTCACCTAGTATGATAAAACAAAACAAAACAGCAACAACAAAAAAACAGGTACTCAGTAAAACAGATACAGATAGGGAAAAACAAACAAACAAACAAAACCCTATAAACAGGTTACAGTGTATTTAAAAATATTCACAGGCTTGGGAGAGAAAAAACAGAAGGTATGCAGTGATAAAATATATATTGCTGTGGGATGTTCTGTATGTTAAATGTGTTGCTCTGGTTAATAAATAAAACACTGATTGGCCAGTAGCCAGGAAGGAAGTATAGACAGGACAAGGAGCAAGGAGAATGCTAGGAAGTGGAAGGCTGAGGCAGAGAGACGCTGCCAGCTGCTGCCATGAGAAGATGTTGAGATACCAGTAAGCCATGAGCCATGTTGCCATGTGGCAACATAGAGATTAATAGAAATGGGTTAATTTAAGATGTAAGAACAGTTAGCAAGAAGCTTGCCATGGCCATGCAGTTTATAAACAATATAAGTCTCTGTGTGTTTACTTGGTTGGCGGGTGAGAGAGATTTGTCCTGATTGTGGGCTAGGCAGGAAAACTCCAGGTGCATATATAGTTTTAAAGTTAAAATAAAGACCTTAAAATGGGAGAAAGTAACTTAAAAAAATAATAAGTCATGTAAAGATGGAAAATACACAAAGAATCTGGATACTGTATGCTATTATATGTCTTTGAATTTTTTGGCTGCTAGGACACACTGGATTGATGGGCTGCTAGATTAAACCAACTTATATATTTTAAAAAATCTCTTGACTTCAAAATTTAAGTCAAAAGGTGTGTTGCTTTGGAGGAGAGGTTATGCTTTTATTTCCACGGGAAATGAGAAGCCATGTATTCATTCCAGTTTAAAGAAATCAGGTTTGATTGAGTAAGACCCTCTGAAATCCTGAATATAGAAATATAAAAAAATACCTAAAAGAACTACAAGATATGTGATGTAAATTTTACCTATTCAAACACATAACAAAAAAAATCATCTTTGGCTGACTTGTGTACAATACACAGTCTATACTTATATTAACAAAAATATGTAGGTTACCTTTAAAAGTTTATATATTTTCAAGGGGACCAGACACAAATGAAAACAAATGGCCCAGGTAATCTAGCATCCAGAACAGATTCAAGGCTGCTCACTGAGATGGTCCAGCCTCACAAACTATCCCAGCCAAGACCTAACAATTATTCTGATTTTTATCAAGGTCCCCCCAAAGATAACAGCACCCACAAACAATTGGAAGTAGTCTAGAGAATGATGCTCACATTCCCAAAACAATAGGTTATGGATGTTCATTATCATGTAAAGCAGTTTGTTTACCAGTTCTTATTAGTAATGGTCCAGAAAAAAGCTAAACAAAGGAAGTTAGATTCAAGCATCTCTTTGTGAAAAGAAAAAAGGGGGATATAGAAATGATAAGATAAAAGGGTAGATTACTGAATCTACTTTTAAACTAAACAACAACAACTACTAGTCTTAAATATTTTACGTTGGTATGGATTTTGATGTATTGATTCAAATTTAAGTTAATTTTGTTACACTGTATGTACATTTTTATTCTTGTTTAGGGTGTTGTGTTTATTTAGCTCATTTAAAACGTAATGTATAATTAAGAAATACAGATTAATTTAGTCATCTATAATAGTCAAACTTCTAGTCATGCTAGGTATGTTTTCAAGGTCATAAACAGATATATTTAGAGACATAAATGGTCTTCAAACACTTCAAAGACCTACAGAATATGGCATTTAACATGTTTAATAACCTAAGGCTTTTCATGACAGTGAGACTTGTCTGCTCCTTGCAGCACCAATCTACTTCAGAGAAGATAATGGGCATTGAAGAAACTCCATGGGGAGTTTGATTTCTTTATGGCAAGGCTAGCCATTTGGGAAAGATACTGCCCTTGCCTCAATTACTGACAGTTACTTTCTAAACTGGACTAGCAGGACACAAAGAAAAGTGACTACCAAACTTTGCCAAGACTGGATAAGACACTCCTTTAAAATTTCCTGCTTCTGAAAAAAAATCTGAAGGCCAAAGATAGATGTACCAACCTTTTCAGAGGAACTTTGGGTGACTGTCCAGGCAGTCAGATGTCCCTGTCCTTAGGTAACATTTCACCCTTCTGGGGTCTTGGACAGGATTGAAGACTAGATAGTCATAGCTAAAGTTTTCGTTAGTAATGATAAAAGGTAAATTAGGTATAAAACTTTAGACTTACAAAGATAAGATAAATAATTGAGTATTTTCCCTAATTTGCCAAATACAAATGGACTGGATATTGTGACTGTAATTCTTACATGATAATTATCTTTTTGTATATAATTTTACTATGTTAAAATTAAAACCTTCCATTTTTAATTAGACAAAAGGAAGAAAATCTGTGGAATAATTCTTGTGTACACTGTAAATATTTGTCACTTCAATTGGTTTAATAAAAAACTGACAGGCCAGTAGCTAGGCAGGAAGTATAGATAGGACAACAAAACTAAGAATGCTGGGATAGAGAAAGACAGTTTCAGAGGAGACACCAGCAGATGCAGAGGAAGCAGAGAGTGTAGAAAATGAGGTAACAAGCTGTGAGCCAGGTGGTAGAGGGTAGATAAGAAATATGTATTAATATGGTAACAAGACTGAGCTATCAGCCAAGCATTTACAATTAATGTTAAGTTTCTGTGTTGGTTATTTGGGAATACTGTCAGGACAGGACAACTCCACCTACAGACTGCACCACAACAACAAACCATATTTCAACTTCACATTCTCTCTTTTCTTTTCAATCCACTAAGTCTAATGTTGCTCCAATGGACCTGGTTGTGGGGCCATACTCTCGAATATGGCCAACATACCATTGTGAATGCCCTCAAGATTCTCCTCTTGACTCAGAATCCTCCAACTGCCAATAGCTCCTCAGATACAGATAGAGCCTTAGGTACCTCCATTCATCCATGATGGAAGTTTGACTGGCTTGATCCTGTATGCATCTTGTGAACCTACACCCAGGTGCTATAAATTCATGAGTATAATAGCCACATCATGTCCAGAAGACAGCATTTCATACCACTTCTTTCTACTTTTGTTTCTTACATACTTTCTGTCCCCTCTTCCATGACATTACTTGATGTGGGAGGAGGGGTATTGATATAGATGTCCCACTTAAAACTGAGCACTCAAAGGTCACTTATGCACATCCCTTTATAAGCCTCTGATTTAAATGCTGTCACTGAAGAAAAATGAAGCTTCTCTAATCAAGTATGAAAGCACCATGCATCTATGAATGCAAACATAAATATTTATAAGGTTCTTTGAAAATATGTCAATTTATCATAAAAATTACATTCCACAGTAGGCTCTAGAACTTCCTTGTGCAATGAGCTTTTGATGATATTTACAATTTCAAACATGGATTCCTTAATGCAGAGAATGACTCAATTCAATCGGAAAGTAGTTGGTTATCCAATAAGAGTCATGCCACTATTATACCAGGGACACATATTTTCTGGTAAATCATTGTTATAGGAACACTAGATAATACCACTGATGTCATTTCTCTCCCAGTGACCTCCATTAAATCTCTCAGAATTATGAAAGCTGGAAAGCAGGAGGAAGTTTCCCATTCAGCTCAGGGATTTTTCCCTATGTCCTACAACCAATATTCATGACATCTTTAGCAATAGGTCTAGCTATGGTGGAAAATCAAGAGCAATAGCAATAATCCCTGCTCTTTTGGTGTCTTTGTGGCCTCTCTGACCAATAACTTGTAGTGAGGCATCCCATGCCTGACACTGAAATATTCATATAATTGACACGTTTTCTTGGGAATGGTATTATCCACCCATGAAAGTTATCTCTATTTAAACTATTTTTTGACACTGTATTTTAAAATTAGCCTACAAAACTAGTGGGTTTCCATAATGCATTTTCATATATCTTTATAGTATATAAAGATATATAACTATCTATATAGTTTTGGTTATCCCTGTCCCCTCCTTTTCCCCCTCCCATTTTCTAAATTTCTGATTTAACCTTTTAAGCCTATTGCCTCCCTGTGTTCTTTCATATCACATGTGTTCCACTATCCTATCCAATTACTTATTTTAAAAATAATAGGTTTCTATATGGGTTTTTCATATACCCTTCATTTTGGCTTATCCTCCCCTCCCCTCTCATTTGCTTCCACTCCATCTGAGCTCTTTATTTAAACCTTCAATCTTTGCAGTAGTCCTCATCTTTACTATCATTTTACATATATTCTATCATACACCTTCATTAATGCTATTCCCAAAGACCCATTTCTAGTTTCCTGACTTCACATGTACTCCAAGTTAAATGCAGAAAAAAAAAATTCCAAACTAGGATTCGCATGAGAAAGAAAATGTAGCATTTATCTTTATAGGCCTATGAGACTTCAGCCAGTATAATTATTTTCAGTTCCATCCATTTACATATGATATATTAATTTCATTACTTTATTTTTGTTCACAGCTGAGTAACATTTTATTGTATTCATGTATCACATTTTCCCTATCCATTCATGAATTGATGGACATCTTTGTTGATTATATGTCCTAGCAGTTGTGAGTTGAGCCAAAATGAACATGGATGTATGTAGCTGAAAGTTTTCCTGTGTCCTAGCTGGTCAGCACTAGGGACAAATCTTTCCCATTCACATCCCCCAAGTAAGCACACAGAGGCTTATATTAATTATAACTGCTTGGCCATTAGCTCAGGCTTATTACCAACTAGCTCTTACACTTAAATTAACCCACAGTTCTTATCTACATTTAGCCATGTGGTTTTGTACCTTTTCTCAGTTCTGCCTTGTCATCTTGCTTCCTCTGTGTCTGGCTGGCAACTCCTGACTCAGCCCTTCCTGTTCCCAAGATTCTCCTTGTTTGTCTGCTTACCCACCTATACTTCCTGTCTGGCTACCAGCAAATGAGTATTTTATTTATCAGCCAATCAGAGCAACACATATTCACAGCATACAGAAGGACATCCCACAGCAGATGTACAAGTATTTCTGTAGGATGTAAAGTCCATTGGGTATATACTCAGGAGTGTGAAAGATGCATTATACAGTAGTTCTATTTCTAGCTTTTTTGAAAACATGCAAACTGATTTCCAAAGTGGCTGTACTAGTTTGCACTCCCATCAAGAGGGTATAATGGTTCCCCTTCATTTAAGTTCACATAAACATTTGTTGTCATGTGTATTCTTGATGACAGTCATTCTGACTAGGGTCAGATGGATGGAATCTTAATGTAGTTTTACTCTGCATTTCCTCATGGCTATGGATATTAAATACCTTTGAAAATATTCCCTATCAACTGTACAACTTCTTTTGAGAATTTTCCATTTGGTTAAGATTGTTTTCCTTTTCTTTTCTTTACCATTTTTTGAGTCGAATTTGGGTGACATACACTGTATTGCAAAGTTAGACAATTTCTTTGGTACTTCAATATTAAGAGAGCTAAATGTAGTTTAAAGAAAATTTAAATATATAAAATTTTATGAATCCCCTTGTACTTGTGAATATAGCATCATTTTCATCCATTAACTAGTATACATAATTTCCTTTATGTTTTTGTTTTTATAATAAATAGGCATTGTTTTGTGAATTATTGATTCCACTTTCCCATAGGGAAAAAACATACCCAAGTCTGCACATTTGTGAAATAGTGTTATTAAAGTATCTACTGCTTTGAGAAGTAGGGAGGATTAAATTAATTTGTATAGTTAAAGAAATTAGCAGACATCTGGGTGGTGGAGGCACATGCCTTTAATCCCCGTATTCAAGAGGCAGAAGAAGCAGGGGCAGGAGGATCTCTGAGTTCGAGGCCAGCCTGTTCTAAAAGGTGAGTTCCAGGACAGTCAGGGGTACACTGAAAATACCTGTCTTGATAAAAAAAAAAAAAGAGAGAAAGAATTTAGGAGAGTAAGAACTCAAACATGAGAATAAACATCTATTTTATTCACTTGTCTGCCTTGGGTTTGTTTTCTTATTCTAGTCCTCCTTTGGATATTTAGTTAACTTATTTTTATTCCTTCCTGTTGAACCATTAAAGTAACAAAAATGACTACTTCTTTGCAAAGTATAAATTTGGCCACCTGTCAACATTTTTAAGAGTAAAATTTTTCATTATTGTTATTTTCTAAATATCCTTTGATTATATGTTTTAGTTACTTCTGTTTTAGGAAACAGTTTCACTCATCCAAGAAAAAAAAAAAGTCTTTTAACTAAACCAGCACGGTGCAGGCAGGCTTGCCTTTGGGCACAGCCGGGCTAGTTTGGATCTTCCTTACTCAGATCAGTCCTATGGCTGTGGTAGGGGTTTCCCTTCCCTCTGGCGCTCTCTAACCCCCACTTCTTAAAAGAAGGAAACATAACTGAGGGTTTCTAGCCTCTCTGCTGATGTTTTATAATGCAGTGTATGATTGCCTTGAGAAAATGACATTTTTAAACCATTCTCTCCAATGTCTCCTTTCTTACTCGTAGTTCTACTTAATTTTGCACCTGCAGGGTGTGGATGCGCTCGCTCTTCCATAGTTTTCAGTGCCATCAGAGGTTGGCTTTTGGGTTTTTTCTTTCTTAAAAAATATGACTAGTGTTATTATTTCACCATTTCGACTGTGTTTGTAACTATAACCAAAGGGAATTGGATATTCATGCTTATCTTCCCATGTTTTTAAAGATTCTGTAAAGAGACTTAAAACCTTGTATACATCTTCAAACTTGGCTGAATTTGCCTACATGTTAGTGTCATTTGCTCTCATATAATCCTTTATGGAATCATGAAATATTTTGGGTGAACTCCCCGAAAATGAAAAAGTAACTTAACATTAAGTGTTTTAGCTCTTAGTCACATTGCTTTAAAAATGGATTTTCATGTATTAATATTGTATATGTTATTATATAAATGCTCATCAGTTACTTAAGGCCATGCTTTGGGATGTTTTGAAAACTTGCTTCCAATAACTGTGTTTCTAGAACTGTGCAAATTCTATATATTTAAATTGTGTTTACACTGCATAGACTCAACAGTTAGACTAGAAAAATCTACCTTTCCTTGTAAGATTTCTATCCATGATGTCCATTGTACAGCAGCTATACCCTGGTACCCTGAGTTTAATGTTTGTAATAACCATTTGCATGGGAAAGCTAGGCAACTATCTAGTAATCAAACCCTTGCAACTGGCTTATAGCCCAAAGAAAACCTTTTGCATAACCTGCTTTAAAAATAAAACAATTAATTCAAGCTCTTGTGCTTAACTACCAGGAAACTAGAGCTCAGAAGCTTTATTCCATTTTATGAAAAAAGGGGGGAAAAACTTGCTAGGTTTCATTACAGAATTCCTAGTTTTCTCTTTGCATTTTTTCTTAATATGACCCCAGAAACAAGCAGTGCACTGGGGGCACTGTGTGGGTTTATTGTTCTGTCTGTCACTGTTTTCTCTCATCATCTTGCCTTAAAAAAAAAGAGAGAGAGAGAGCATGTACGTGTGGGGGACATTTCATATCAGCCACACTGTTCAATTCAAAACCAACAAGGCCTGAATCCCTGAACATTACTGAGTGATACATGAGAACAACAACTTAAGATATTTAAAACACCAAGATGTTTACATAAAATGTGCACTCCTTTGTCCTTTTCAAGAGCCCCTTTCTATACTGTGTAATTTTGCATCCGTATTTTCCAAACTCCTCTGCACAAGTCTAAGGCTGTGAATCTGTAGATCTCAAATATGAACAGCACAGGAAAGGAAGAGGGCGAGGGAAATGGAGCTAGCTCACTCAGGTAGGCACTTCAAGTGGCAGCAACTTCAAAGAGACCTTGGTAGCTGGTTTTAAAAGCCGGGGCAATGACTTACTTTGTTTTCGTACCCAACAAAAGTAGTCTTAAAATCTATCTTAAAAAACAAAACAAAAAACCACCACCAACAACAATTTAAAAAAAAAAAAAACCCTTCTGAGCATTTAAATCTTGGGAGGAATGTGTGATAGAGTATCTCACAAAAGGTAGAATGAGCAGGCAGTTAAATGTTCAAGGTTTAAATTTCACCTTTATAAGAGCTGAGAGTGTTAACATTGAAGTTTAACCTTTACAGGATTCTGCTACAAGCAGCTGACAGATAATCTGGAAACATTTCTTTCTTATTATAGAACTTAACCCAGAGCTAGCAGGGAGAAACAGATACTTAATTTACCCTTTAAGCAACTCTTTAAATATCAAGTGTTCCAATCAAGTTTCAGCAAACACTGGATAGCTATTCACATCCTCTTCCAGGGCCGGGGCTACCACTGTTGTCTCTCCTGGGTAAAGGATAATACCAGAGGCCTTGGATGCTAGAAACAGAATGGAAAGTGGATGAGAACACCTGGAAGAATGGTTTTGGGTCAGCCTTGCCTTTTGCTGCCCTCTGTTTTATAGCCATTGCTACCCTTCTCCTCATTTTCTTGTGTTCAGTTGTTTTTGGAAAGGTTCCTCCCCAAGGGCTTTGGGACTGTGCCTCACTGTGAAGGGTATGGAGGGGAGGCTGAAAGATCACCTTTTCACCTTTACCATCGCTGTCCAGGTAGGGCTTTAACATTGCTTTACCATGAGTGTCACTGGTAGAAATCTTAGGCTTACACAGAAAGGTAGATTTTTCTAGTACAGTTGTTAAGTCTTGGGCACCTGGAAGGACTAGTGTCTTTGCTGACAGGATTCTCAGAGACATCATAGCCCTAAACAGGCCCAGCTCGTTTTGAATTCAAGCTGACCTTAAATGTTACCATCAACTTCTTTTTATTTTCTGTGTGCCTTCTAACCTCATGCTTCGCGCAACTAGAACACAACAGAACATTTTTAGACAAAGAAGAAAACTACCTGGTTCTGAGCTTTGTAAAGAAAATGAGCTTTTTCACTGGATGTGTCCGTAGTCTAGTCAACGAATTAATGAATGCCATCAGTGGGAGAGACAGCAGGTAGGCCTGCATTAGTGGTGGCTGATTGGGTGTCTAGTCCCAAATAAAACATCCAAATACAGGAGGGAAGACAGATCACTAAAGGGACTAAAGCCTGAGCAGGCTGCCTTTTGCTCCTTATAAATTTAAAATTATAAATTCTTTAAGACCTTATAAAATGTTGAAGTAGCCTGTAGAAAGTTTATATGTTTGGCTCAGGTTTTTTGTGTCACTCACTAACTGGGAGGGGGGAAAAAATCACTTCATTGCAAGAACCCTTGCCAGTTTAAAGTGCTCTTTTCTTAAAATTGAAGAAAGGTTTTGATTGGGTTATTTCACTTTTGTTCTATTTTTCTAGTTATTGTTACCATTGAAACATGGAATATATACGACATGACATTTCCTTATGTTTTCATAATGCCAACGGGGTACAACTTTGCAATCTCCATTTCATTCTCCCCAACTTTTCTGTGACTGTCGCCTCAAGAGCTAGTTGGAATGGAGCTATTTGCAGTCTCTAAGGATTTTTCTTTCTCTGATTTAAAATCCACTTACCTAGTTTTGAAGTAACTCGACAAAATATGTTTCTTCTATTCTTTCTTTGAAGTTCTCGAAAGCTGGAAGTCTCCAAAAGGTAATTTTAGAAACAGTAGATAACACCCCTGTCTGGCCATGCATGTGCTATAAAAGGATAAATGAGTCATGCAAATACATTCCATTAGTGACCTTGTTAGAAATTCCATTTGACCACATTCACGAGAAAAAGCCCTAATTTTAAAATGCCTTAAAATGGCCGCTGCCCTCAAAAATGCACCCGGAAGTCACACAGATGCGCGGGATCTGATGCTTACTGGTTTATTTGGTTCAAGTGAAGGCTTTCCATGTCGGATTTTCAAAGCGCATCAAGTGCAATAGCAAAAACAGGCCTTTACTCAGCCGCCAAAAACCCTTTCCAGCAACACTGATTTTCTCAGCAGTCACTCTCCAGCTTCAGGCTGCTGAGCTTGACTATTAAATTGACACACAGCGTCGTTTTCAGACGCGGGGTCCAGTCCATTCTTTCTTGCTAGCATTCCCAGTGGCCCATCACTCCATTCCAACAGATGTGTTATGGGCTGTTAAATCTGATAGTCATACCTGTCGGAGTGCAGATGTAAATCTGTTGTGTCAGCTAGTGTCGAAAACCTAGGCCTTAGCCTGTTTCAGAAACCTGCTGATTTAAAATTTAACAGATAACGATTAGCTGACAATGCTATAAACGAAGAGTCGATGCCTAATTTAGTCTCCCTTTCAAAAACGGTATGAATTTTGAGAAAACTTGTATTTTCGTGACTTATAAAACTTTTTATTAATATGTTAAAAATTTTTTATCAGTAGATTCGGATTATAAAAATTTCTTTTCTCAACTGAAAACAAACAAACAAAAACCTACCATGGGGGTTTCTGACCATTGCAAAGAGGCATGCATGGCCTCCATCTGGAGCAATTCTAGACGTATTATAATGGCTCTTGCAAAACAGAAGCTGGATAGAACAGCTGGTCCCAGGCCACATGTGTCCGGACTATGTCACTCAGCCCCGCAGGTTGTATGCTCCATTTGATGGCTTCCACCTGCTCTCCTATTTATGGTTCCTTAGCAGCATCTAAAATCTGTAGGACTGAGAAGGGCAAGTGGCATGTCACCTTTATGTTTCACCTCCACGCTCCCCTCCCTACACACCGGGTCCATTGCTAGTCATGCCTGGAGGGGAGCAGCACTAGGCAACCAGCCACACTTTGGATTTCATGTTGTTCCAATCAAACCAGCCAGTTATAGAGTGTGGCTTCTGTGGAATGTTGGCATTTGGGTAGAAGTCGTTTCTTGGTCATTAATGAAGGAAGTTTTTGAATTTGTCACCTAGACCCCTGATGTGGGGAGCTAGCTTTTTATTTCACCCTGTTCTAATGTGATCATTGCTTGTGTTGTAGCAACTCACAGAAGTACAAGTAGGGGCCAGAAGCAGACAGCAGGGAAGGGTGGGAAGAGTATTTCTTAATCTCAGGAGCTAAGAGGCTGGACACTCTGATTCTTCTCATACTCTTACAAAGATTAGGAATTAAGCTCTGATTGCCACTAGCCATAATGAAACTGCCAAGGTTTCCTATGACAGTTTCCCTTTTAAAAAGCAAATAGATATATTAAAGAAAAATTCTCTTTAGCATGGACGTTTCCTACAGATACTAATGTCTGTGTTCAAATGAAATGCAATCATACATCTAATCACAAGTTTCTTACCCCCCACAATAGAAATAAGCATTCTAGTGAAAGTATTCCCATAAGGGAAGAAATATCTTAAAAATCATTAAAACTGAAAGAAAAAATAGGTAAATATGTAAAGCCCTAGCACTGAGAGGCAATAGCTGAGAATCTATAATTCATGGTAGCTGGGCTCCAAGGTTGAGACAGCTAGTAGACTTCATTCCTCTGTCTCCTCTTAGACATGAGCTATGTAGAAGGCATACTTGTTTTTCTCTGTAAAGCATGGGTCTTGCAATGGAAGTGAGTATAAGTTCAGTGCCTTCAACAAATTGCTATTTCTGTAAATCAGAGCTTGAATCTTTCTAATAAAATAATATTATAAAGTGGTTGTGGTTTCATTTATTTCTTAGCAAATTGTTTTGGGAAAACCTCTTTTTCTCTAATTATAACAATTAATGGCTGTCAGAGCAGAGAGGGGGCTTTCATGGTGATCTTGGAGAACCACTGAGGGTAACTACTATTTTTAGAATCTTGTACCAGATACTGCTCTGTGTTTACATGCAGCTCCCTGCACAATTATTATAGCAACCTAGTAAAGTGGGTGTTACTATTTTCTTCCTGTTTGATTTATTGACAGAATGAGTGTATTAGTTAGGGTTTCTACTGCTGTGAAGAGACACACTCATAAAGGGCTGGCTTACAGTTCAGAGGTTGAGTCCATTGTCATCACACAGGAAACATGGCGGTACACGGGCAGACATGGTGCTGGAGAGGTAGCTGAGAGTTCTACTTCAGGATCAGCAGACAGCAGGAAGAGGGAATGAGTCACTAGGGAATATAATAACCATTGAAATCATTCCCTTAGAAAAAAATGTGTAGTTGGGAGAAAACATTGTTTATTAAAGAAATACCACATGTGGCACTGAAACTTCCTATTATTTATCTTTCTCACTGGAAATAAAGCCTAACTTAAATGTATATTCTATTATCTCACTCTTTCAGTTATTCAGACTTCCAACAATGTATCCCCTCCCCCATACTTTTTGAAGCAGTGGTAGCAGTAATCCTTTTTCTTAAATAAGCTGTCTGGAAATGAACAAGTACTCTTTATGAGCAGTGTTTGGGGAAAAGAACAAAGGGAAGATGCATTTTGCACTCTCTAATAGTTTTAATGAAAAAGCAGATGTCCCATATGTCTAGATCTGGTTGGAAAGTATGAATTTGAAATGGATTTTGTCCCATTGATGAAAGAAGGGGCAGTGTAAAATTTACAAGGAAAAATGTGTTTTGGCCTTGGAGACTAATGGGAAGAATATCTTGCATACCCAAACCATTAAAAAGTGAACTGTGCAAAGGAAGGGACAATGTGGACATCTGTTTGAACCTTGTAAGCTCAGCAACTTGAACATGGAATTCTTGTTAAATATTAATTGTGAAATTCAAACAGTTATAGCACACCTTACCCCTGTCTTTATTTACTACTACAGCAAGGTCACCTTCAACAGGATATTTCTGGATGATGGCTGCCTGAGGGGACCTTCTAATACCTGTGTTTGAATCTTGTCAAAAAGCTATTTAGGAGTGACATATACCTTTCATACAGTTCCCCAAAACATTAGGTTACAAGTACAGAATATTTAAGATTGTGGTTTTAGCACAGTAGGCACTAAAACTGTCCAAGATCAAGAATTTCTCTTCTACTGAATGTTGTCATAGTCTATTACTTAGAACCATGTATCATTTAGGCATAAATAAGCAAGCATCTCTCCATACGAAACTGGGAAAATTTAGCATTTTATCTCAGAATAATGTTGTATTTATAGGAAAATTTCAAAGACAGCACAGAGTCCCCATAAGTCCTTCAGCAAACTTCCCTGGTGTTAACATTTAATGCAATCATATTAGATTTCTCAAAACTTAAAATTTAGCATTATTGTGATACTTTTGACTAAACCACAACATTCTTAGAGCCATTTTTTTTTCTTTTCACTAAATCCTTCCATTTTAGGATTTAATCCTTCTGTAGATGTAACAGTCTTATTAAATAAGAAACAGAGCCAAATGAAGAGTTAAAAGCCCAAGAGGTCAGAGCAGTAGCTAAGAGCTGAGACTTAAACCCTTTCTTACCCCTTGCTGCAGCTGCTGTCCTTCCCCTCCGAAAGAGACCTACTTCCTGTGTATTTGTCTTTTTATTGACTTTCTGTTCTGCCTTCTCATTGGTTGTAAACCCAACCACATGACCTCCTCATCACTGCCTGTCTACACAGACCTCCATATTTTCTATGGTTGGTATTGAGATTAAAGGCATGTGTCTCCATGCTGGTAGTGTCCTTGAACACACAGAGACCTGCCTGTCATGTGATCAGGATTAAGGGCATGTGCTACCACTGTCAGACTTCAGCTATGACTTGCTATTAGCTCTGACCCCCAGGTAACTTTATTTATTAACATACAAATAAAATCACATTTCAACACAAATAAAATATCACCATACTCTTCTCAGGGTAGGAAACTATATTTAGTCTTCACAACTGTTTGGATTCCTAGAATTTGTGATGATTTCTTTGTCTTTCAATTTCTTTTATAATAGTGGCAGTTTTGATCAACAGTGGGGGATATTTTACAGAATTTCTCATGATTTATTTGTCTTCTTTACCTCATTATTATACTTGATTTATTTTTATGGAGGAGTAGAGGAAAGAGAAAATATTCCTTTCTTAGTTCTTTGTTTCAGAGGTCCATGGCAAAAGGACTTGTAACTTTAACTTTGATCTCCTGGGTTTCTTCATTATAAATCTACACTATTCCACTCTGGATGTTTAGAAGTCAGTTCATCCCACATCTTAGTCATAGAAAATATACAGGATAAGGAATCTTGATTTTGCCTATGTACATATTATAAATTTGGGCAAGTTACTTAAAAATTTCTACTCTATTTTATATTTATAAAATAAACATCATAGTAATCATGTCATTATTTCTTTTTGGCTTATCTTATATGGTATGCTATAAAAATGTATAACTATAACTGACTGTATATAACATGACATATAAGTGGGTAAAATATGATTGTGTATATGGTATGTGAATATAAATACTTAAGAGACTACTCCTCAAGTTTAAGATAAAAGAACAGCAATCAGGTTCAATTTCTGGTCTTCTTAAATTAATTCTGAGTGATGTAAGTCAATAGAAATGAGCTATGAGGTTGTAATGACATAGTTCTCTTGCATTTATTTATTTATTTATTTATTTATTTATTTGTCTATTTAGTGAGTGTGTGTGCGTGTGTGTGTGTATGCACTCACACTATGGCATGCTTGTAAAGGTCAGAAGATAGCTTACTAGAGTTGGTTCTCTCCTTCCACCGTGTGGGTTCTGTAATTGAACTCAAATCATCAAGCATGACAGTGAGCGCCTTTAGTGGATGAACCATCTCATTGGCTGTGTTGTGACATGTTTTGTTGAGGTACGTCATATACTCTTGCTCACTTTTAATTAGTTAATTAAAAATGTAATAATTTATTTTGTATTGTATTAGTCAGTTTGCCTATCTTCAAATCCACAGAGAAAGGAATTTATCTAAAATATCTGACAAAATTTTAAAAAGATGAATAGCAACAAATACATTATGTTCCCAGTTATTTAATATTATCCCTTAGGTTTCCTGGAAACATGCAATGGAATGGAATGGCATGTACTTGGAATTTGAATCTAGTACTGAGAAGATGTGGGACCCAGCCTGGAACTGCTCATCAGAATTGAATTTGTCTGGTTGAGGTCACCAAATGTGTCCAATATATCAAGTATTACTGTAACCTCAGATGACAACTTAAAGCCACAGAAAATGTTGCATTTGTGAAAATGAGGATAGAAGAAAAAAGATTGATATCAACTTGCCAGATTTCTCACTCTACAAAATCATACTATGAGAACAAATGATGTGGATGATTGAGGATGATATGAGTCATATTATTCAAACAAATGCACTATGGCAGAGCCTCCGATAAAGTAAGAAAGTCTGCACCAAATGGCATAAGTTAGAGGGGGAGTAAATGGAAAATAAATGGAAAAGAAGGTGAGAGAGAAAGAAAGTGCTATCTTCCATGAGCCAGGCCTTGGATTTCATCCTTTATGAAGTGTCAAGTCAATAATTACCTATGCCCAACATAGACATGTGGCTATATCAATTCCCATTTGATAGATGAGGAAAAGAGACTGAAGTTGAATATGGAAATACATTACCCTTAAGTTGTGAAATGTGCCCTTATCATCAGCATCAAGAAATCTGCACCCAAACCCTGCCAAGTGTTTTTTGTTTTTGTTTGTTTGTTTGTTTTCTTCATCACTGTTCTTGTTTCATGTTGTTTTTTTTGTTGTTGTTGTTAAAATCAAAGATAAGCTGTGTAGTTTGATGAGTGTCTAAAATTTCAGCAAATGGAAGGTATAGGCAAGAGGAAAGGGAGTCTGGGGTGTGCACAGCAAGACCCTGTCTTAAAAGTAAACACGTCAAACCCAAATTGATCTTTGCCCAAGTAATCTTTGGTTTGTATTCTACCAGGAACTTTCAAGTATAACTACAGGTTCATGATTGTCATAACAAATGACATTATTAGATTATCTAACCATGGAAAACTCTATACAAAACAACTCTTCCAGTTCCTTAGTGAATTCATCTTACACACACACACACACACACACACACACACACACACACACACACACACACAGAGAGAGAGAGAGAGAGAGAGAGAGAGAGAGAGAGAGAGAGAGAGAGAGAGAGTCTTGAGACTATAATGCTCATATTGAAGCCATATATAGAGTCAATGAGGACTAATAGACCATAGGCCACATGCATTACAGTTTCTTCAGAAGGATCAATTTTTCAAGCAGTTATGGTACATTTGCCAAATAAGATGTTATTTCCTCATTGTAGATATACATAGAACTAGATTTATATGAAAATACACTGTTATGCACAATAAAATACTATACATATTTTCGGTAGGGAAAATAGTATCTATTCATTTTTAAATCATTAACAGATTCCTTTGAAATTAATAATTTCTGGAAGAATAATAAAAGATTGAGACTAAAGTCTTCTCTGAGGGATATTTTGAAAAGTTAAAAAAGCAGCATCAGTGATTTCATGGCTTATCTTTATGGAGTGTCCCTGGGATTATGTAGAAACATATATTAACCTGGCAGACACAAGAATCCATAAATCAGCTCCTCAACTAACAGCCCAATAAATAGACTTCTTCACTGGAAAGAAAAATTAACTGTGAAAGATGATGGCTGAATTACTACTAAGTTCTCTAAGGTAATAGGACACATTTCCTAGGAAATTGCAACTTCTTAACCTGCAGGGAAAGCAGTAGATTTATTTTGAGTCCTTGGGGAATGTTTTATATGCTTCTTTATACCATATCTGCACATCAAATGACTCTATACCCAACAGAGCTAAACACGTTAAAAAAAAAACCCAGAAAACGTGATTTTCTCTCATTTGATTGTGAAGAAAATAAGTCTATCTCAAAAAGTCAGAAAATGAGACTATATTTAGAGTTTGTCTTTTTCTTTGATAAAGTATTTCTGTGGTTTTGAACTTCTTTTAATAGGGTGTAAACTAATATCATTGAAGAAGGGAAACTAGTATAATCTATTGTTTTCTACTTCACTGATAAAAGTAATGGACTTGGGCTTTCCTCCAGTTAGTTGTTGCTACTGATCATTATGGAGACAAAGTTCACACTGAACACTTGCTTCTTCTCCTAAGAGAGTGCAGCACAGACTGAAGCCTGGCATGCGTGGAGTGATTATTTATGAAGTCTCTGTGTCTGGAAGAAGCTATGCGCATCGAGTTTTCTGATGGTTCAACTTGGTTCTGTGGACATGAATATGGAAGAATTTCTGGACAAGCCATGGTGGTTGTTGTTGTTTTAGATGAGCTTAATTCCTTGTAACTATTGTAAAGCGGCCTGCTTGTAATTTCCCTTTCTTTCCTGCCTATGTAGCTGTCTCATTGGAAAAGAGCAACATTCCAAGAGATTCCAGTATCATTCTTCTGTCCAGAGTCCCAAATGGTTAATTACTCCCATGATTTATTGATCTGCCTGGCTCCATTTAGATACCAATTAAAAATCTCTGTTTCATTCACGCTTTGGGAGACACTTCTTTCTTCTGGCAGTTACCAAGTTGACCATATTCCTCTTAGAATTTGGTAAACAATATCATTGTTAGCTGTGTTTAGTTGTCACTTGGAACTCCAACTACATCACACCCCATGAGTTCTCCTACTCCCTAGCCTGTTAAAGAGGATTTAATTAGGTTGATGAGCAACCTATGCCTGCAAGCCCCTCTTTTGCAGACAACGAAGTGATTATACATAAGTAAAGCAGAAGCTCTAATAGCCATAGTGCACAGTGAAGAGGAGAGACTATACCTTGGCAGAATTCCAAGGATCTTCTGGTCCAGTATTCTCATTTTGACTTAAGCCTATCTCTAATGGCTCTTGGTTGAATTCTTGTCTACAATGTGCCCAAGTACCCACAGTTCTGTCAGTGAGTTGTCTATTTTGAGTATTTTTGTGAATGACCAGTCTTTTAGACTCCAACTGAATGTCAGATCTTCTTTGTTCCTCAAGCTTGAGCAAATGTCCTGGCACCAGTTAGCAGACTAGGATACAGACTTGGAGCTTCTTGCATTTCTTCCTATGATTCTGGAATTAACTACCTTTCACCAGCTCTCATCATCGTTACTCTCTCAACTTGGACTCTGCCTGTCTTTGTTCTGCTTGTCCCAAAGCTTACTCTGGGGTTGATTTTGCTTGGTTCAAATGTGCAAAATTGGTCAGATTTTTTGATTTCCCCTAAATGCCATAATACTCAGGAACTGTCTCATGTCTTTCTGCCACAAATAAAACTCAACTACAAGGCAGTGGATATTCTGATACTGTGAGGTTTCCGTCTGTCCTTTACAGGAAACTCACATAGGATGAAGCTCACTGCTGTCACGTGCCTTAAGCCTGTACAAAGTCAGCATCTAAGACAAGGCACAAACACACACACACACACACACACACACACACACACACACACACACACACACACATATATATATATATGAAATGGGGAAGATCAGGTCTAAATTTTGTCTACTGACTTGAGGGCTGTTTTATTGCATTATTTTGTGAGTTAGGCCTTATTTAGTTTTCAGCATCTTTATTTTAAGAGACCTTTGCAATGGTTTAGAATTTACTTGTTTTCCACCATCTTTACCTGTTTGCATTTACTTCATTATTGTTCTTCAAATAATAACTTCTTTATATCCATCCTTGCCTGGTTGTTTATGCTGTTGTCCAGAGAGGTTCTCCAATTTGTCATCACAGTTTAAATCTTATTTTCAGTGCTGTCTCCTTGGACCCCAACTTCCCTTCCACCAGTACACAAATTCTTGGTTCAAAATAATTCATTGCTTTTCCAACCTTCATCTTGCAAAATTAGATTTAGAGTAAGCACTTCATTTATGTAAGTAAACTAAACAGATTGTAAATCATGTTCATCAATCCAGATAGATGGAGTTGGGTAATACATTTTTTTATTCATTTTTATGTTATTGGAAACAATCTCTGTTTTGAGCAGCCAAATGATGGTTTTAGGAAATTCCAGCAAGCTGGTACTATTCACAGCCTGGAAATTCCTAGCAAACCTAATATCATCAAGAGATGTAACTATGAACAAAAAATTGCACAGTACTCTTTTCAAGACTTTGTAATATGTTTCCTAAATTGATATCATTTTGCAAAACTAAAAATTTATAACACACCAAAAGGGGTTAGAAATATGAATTATGAGCTTGTGGAATCCTAAGGAATCCACAAACAAAAAAAGAAGACTCAGGACCCTATTTAAGGCAGTAGAAAAAATTTTAACTACCATTTCCCCATATTTCAGGCAAAATGCCTTGTTGCAAAACTATATAATAATGATGTTTAAAGTTTACTCAGAGAGCAACAAACATCTATGAACAGCTGTCTAATTCCAAATAGCTACTATGAACTATGATGGCATGGAATTGATTTCTTATTAGAAATAAATATTTGCCTGAGGTCGTTTTTTTTTTTTAAATTATACAAACCATCATCCCAAACTGAATCAGCCATCCTGTTTCTCTCCCTTTCCATTTCCATGATCACACTCATTGCATACAAATTATAGACATATTTGTTTGCATTTATGCTGTTTTTTCTGTCTTCAACATAAGAATGTAGATTTTATGCTTCATAAGTCCAGAAATCATGGTTTCTTGTACACCAATATATGGTTTATAACAATAGCTCCTGCCCTGATGGGAGTTGTGTGTGTGTGTGTGTGTGTGTGTGTGTGTGTATCTTCTAAATATATTAACTATATATGCTTAACAATTTTCCAGTTATGATAGACTAAATAAAATTGTATACACTTTTTCTCAGATGTTATTGAAAACACTGAAGGCTAAACTGAAATATTTTGATCTATAAAATATATATACAATATATTTGGTTGTGAGCTTAGCCTTTAGCGGCTGAGCCATCTCTCCAGCACATGAGTGGGGGTAATGAAGGGCGAGGGTCGAGGGAAAGAGAGCTTGAGGGAGCAGGAGATCCCAGCTGGATCAAGAACAGAGAGGTAGAACGAGGAATAGGAGACGATGGCAAATGAAGACCACATGAGAATAGGAAGAAGCAAAGTGCTAGAGAGGCCCACAGAAATCCACAAAGATACCCCACAATAGACTGCTGGCAATGGTCGAGAGACAGCCGGAACTGACCTACTCTGGTGATGGGATGGCCAAACACCCTAATTGTCATGCTAGAAACCCCATCCAACAACTGAGGGATCTGGATGCAGAGATCCATGGCTAGGCCCCAGGTGGAGCTCTGGGAGTCTAATTAGCGAGAGAGAGGAGGGTTTATATGAGCGAGAATTGTTGAAACCAAGGTTGGATAAAGCATAGGGACCAGTAGCCAAACGAATGAAAACACATGAACTATGAATCAAAGGCTGAGGGGCCCCCAACTGGATCAGGCCCTCTGAATGGGTAAGACAGTTGATTGGCTTGATCTGTTTGGGAGGCATTCAGGCAGTGGGACTGGGTCCTGTGCTCATTGCATGAGTTGGCTGTTTGAAACCTGGGGCTTATGCAAGGACATATGGCTGGGCCTGGGAGGAGGGGACTGGACCTGCCTGGACTGAGTCTACCAGGTTGATCTCAGTCCGCAGGGGAGGCTTTGCCCTGGAGGAGGTGGTAATGGGGTGTGGGCTAGGGGGAAGGGGAGAGGGGCAGGAGGGGGGAGAACAAGGGAATCTGTGGCTGATATGTAGAACTGAATTGTATTGTAAAATAAAATAATATATATATATATATATATATTGAAAATAAACAGAAATTATTTGGAACAAAGCACCTTGATCTAATTTTTAGTAAGTGGATTCTAAAGTATGATTATTTGCTATTAATATATTGCTATGTTAAATTAAACTAATAAATCGAAGTTATGGGAGGCAATGGTCCTTGGGAGGGAAGTTTTATACTTATTGACAGAATCATCCTTAATTTTGTGAACTGGCCAATTGAAAGCAAACAAGATAAAATTTTGTCACAAATGCATTTGGTTACATATTTACATGTGCTTTGACTATTAAAAAGTAATAGTATAGAATGGGAGTGGGTTGGCTGCATACCACCAAAAGTGAGGTATGGGGTGAACACAGAGGCTTTTAAAGTTTCTAGTTACTCTAACTTTATGTGAATCTCATGTTGGATAAAGAGCTATTATAATCATAGCTTGTACTATAAAAATATATTCAGGAAACACCATACAATAAAATTACCTTCTAGCTATGCCAATGATGTTCTGTTCAGTTCAAGTCTTGCATGCTAAGAAAGACACAGATGAGCACACCCTTTTTAGAGACTAACTCAGCAAGGACCCAGGACAAGACTAAGAAAACAGGATAGGGATTCTGATGAACTTTTGGATGCAGCATAAACACTCTGCTCATTACATTCAGGGTTTACCTCATGGTCTCTAAACCATCCTTGACAGTAGGGCATCAGAGAACTGATCCACAAAAACCATGAAACCCAGACAGTTGGCTGAAAATTTTTAGTTAACTGAAAATTGGGATTCATTTTCTGAAAAAAATAAACTATTGACTTGAAAGTTCTTTTAATATAATGTGCTTCATGAACCTTGAAATCTTCAAAGAGAGCACAGAGGTCAGAGCAGTTTTCCCAGGAAACTCTTTCAACTGTAATGCCTAAAATTGCATAAATAGCTAACGTAATGAATCTATTAAGCCACAATTGTCTTCTGTTAACATTATGAACTTCTTCCCATAACTTCAGCTCAAATCACCCTATTATTTTAGTAATTTTCCTACTCACTAGGACATTTGAGTTTATCTATCTTTCTATGGGGTTTACTGAAAATGTGTACATTATTTTTTTTTTTATTCTTTTATTATTATTATTATTATTATTATTATTATTATTTTACAACACCATTCAGTTCAACATAATAGCCACAGAATCCCCTGTTCTCCCCCTCTCGCCCACCCCTCCCCCCAGCCCACCCCCCATTCCCACCTCCTCCAGATCAAGGTCTCCCCCGAGGACCGGGGTTGACCTGGTAGACTCAGTCCAGGCAGGTCCATTCCCCCCTCCCAGACCGAGCCAAGTGTCCCTACATAAGTCCCAGGATTCAAACAGCCAACTCATGCAACGAGCCCAGGACCTGGCACCAATGCACAGCTGCCTCCCAAACAGATCGAGCCAACTGACTGTCTCACCCGTTCAGGTGGGCTGATCCAGTTGGGGGCCCCTCAGCCTTTGGTTCATAGATCCTGTGCTTCCATTCATTTGGTTATTTGTCCCGGTGCTTTATCCAACCTTGGCTTCAACAATTCTCGCTCATATAAATCCTCTTCTTACTCACTAATTAGACTCCCAGTGCTCCACCAGGGGCCCAGCCGTGGATGTCTGCCTTCAGATTCCTCAGTCCTTGGATGGGGTTTATGGCACCACTATTTGGGTGTCTGGCCATCCCATCACCAGAGTAGGTCAGTTCCTGCCGTCTCGCGACCATTGCCAGCAGTCTTTTGAGGGGGTATCTTTGTGGATCTCTGTGGGCCTCCCTAGCTCTCTGCTTCCTCCCCTTCTCACCTTCTCATGTGGTCTTCATTTACCATGGTCTCCTATTCCTTGTTCTCCCTCTCTTTTCTTGATCCAGCTAGGATCTCCCACTCTTTCCCTCGACTGTCGCCCTTCATTGTTCCCACTCATGACCAGGCTATTCATGTAGATCTTGTCCATTTCTCCGTGTCTTTTTTTGGGGTCCCGTTTTCCAGGTAGCCTCACTGGTGATGTGAGTAGCAGTCTAGTCATCCTTGTTCCACATCTAGCATCTTCCTATGAGTG
The DNA here is from genome assembly GCF_049852395.1 of Peromyscus maniculatus bairdii. NCBI lineage: Eukaryota > Metazoa > Chordata > Mammalia > Rodentia > Cricetidae > Peromyscus > Peromyscus maniculatus. The sequence continues at coordinate 79,437,746 of NC_134858.1, forward strand.
AGTACATACCATATTTGTCTTTCTGAGTCTGGGTTACCTCACTCAGGATGATTTTTTCTAGATCCATCCATTTGCCTGCAAACCGTGTGATGTCGTTGTTTTTCTCTGCTGAGTAGTATTCCATTGTGTATATGTGCCACAATTTATTTATCCATTCTTCAGTTGAAGGGCATCTAGGTTGTTTCCAGGTTTTGGCTATTACAAACAATGCTGATATGAACATAGCTGAGCAAGTGCTCTTGTGGTATGATTGAGCATTCCTTGGGTATATGCCCAGGAGTGGTATAGCTGGATCTTGGGGGAGATTGATTCCCAATTTTCTAAGAAAGCGCCATATTGATTTCCAAAGTGGTTGTACAAGCTTGCATTCCCACCAGCAGTGGAGGAGAGTTCCCCTAGTTCCACATCCTCTCCAGCATAAAGTGTCTTCAGTGTTTTTGATCTTAGCCACTCTGACAGGCGTAAGGTGGTATCTCAGAGTTGTCTTGATTTGCATTTCCCTGATGATTAGGGAAGTTGAGCAATTCCTTAAATGTCTTTCAGCCATTTGGGATTCCTCTGTTGAGAATTCTCTGTTTAGTTCTAAAGCCCATTTCTCAATTGGACTGTTGGTCCTTTTGATGTCTAATTTCTTGAGTTCCTTATATATTCTGGATATCAGTCCTCTGTCAGATGTGGGGTTGGTGAAGATCTTTTCCCATTCTGTAGGCTGTCGCTTTGCCTTGTTGACCGTATCCTTTGCTCTACAAAAGCTTCTCAGTTTCAAGAGGTCCCATTGATTGATTGTTTGTCTCAGTGCCTGTGCTACTGGTGTTATATTTAGGAAGTGATCTCCTATGCCAAGGCGTTCAAGACTATTTCCTACTTTTTCTTCTAGCAGGTTCAGAGTAGCTGGATTTATGTTGAGGTCTTTGATCCACTTGGACTTAAGTTTTGTGCACGGTGACAGATATGGATCTATTTGCAGCCTTCTACACGCTGATATCCAGTTATGCCAGCACCATTTGTTGAAGATGCTTTCTTTTTTCCATTGTACACTTTTGGCTTCTTTGTCAAAAATTATATGTCCATAGGTGTGTGGGTTAATGTCAGGGTCTTCAATTCGATTCCATTGGTCCACATGTCGGTTTTTATGCCAATACCAGGCTGTTTTTATTACTGTAGCTCTATAGTAGAGCTTGAAGTCGGGGATTGTGATGCCTCCAGAAGTTGTTTTATTGTACAGGTTTCTTTTAGCTATCCTGGGTTTTTTGTTTTTCCATATGAAGTTGAGTATTGTTCTTTCCAGATCTGTGAAGAATTGTGTTGGTATTTTGATGGGGATTGCATTGAATCTGTAAATTGCTTTTGGTAAGATTGCCATTTTTACTATGTTAACCCTGCCTATCCATGAGCATGGAAGATCTTTCCATTTTCTGAGATCTTCTTCAATTTCTTTTTTCAGGGACTTAAAGTTCTTGTCATATAGGTCCTTCACTTGCTTGGTTAGTGTTACCCCAAGGTATTTTATGTCATTTTTGGCTATTGTAAAGGGTGATGTATCTCTAATTGCCTTCTCAGCTTCTTTGTCCATTGTATATAGGAGGGCTACTGATTTTTTTGAGTTGATTTTGTATCCTGCTATGTTGCTGAAGGTGTTTATAAGCTTTATCAATTCCTGGGTGGAATCTTTGGGGTCACTCAAGTATACTATCATGTCGTCTGCAAATAGGGAAAGCTTGACTTCTTCCTTTCCAATTTGAATCCCCTTAATCTCCTTATGTTGTCTTATTGCTCTGGCTAGAACTTCAAGTACTATATTGAATAAGTATGGGGAGAGTGGACAGCCTTGTCTCGTTCCTGATTTTAGTGGAATTGCTTTGAGTTTCTCTCCATTTAATTTGATGTTGGCTGTTGGTTTGCTATATATTGCCTTTATTATGTTTAGGTATGTTCCCTGTATTCCTGATCGCTCCAAGACTTTTATCATGAAGGGGTGTTGGATTTTGTCAAATGCCTTTTCTGCATCTAGTGAGATGATCATGTGGTTTTTTTCTTTGAGTTTGTTTATATGGTGTATTACATTAATGGACTTTCGTATGTTGAACCACCCTTGCATCCCTGGGATGAAGCCTACTTGATCATGGTGGATAATTGTTCTGATGTGTTCTTGGAGTCTGTTTGCCAGTATTTTATTGAGTATTTTTGCATCAATGTTCATGAGGGAGATCGGTCTGTAGTTCTCTTTCTTTGTTGCATCCTTGTTTGGTTTAGGAATCAGGGTAATTGTAGCCTCATAGAAGGAGTTTGGTAATGTTCCTTCTGTTTCTATTATGTGGAACAATTTAGAGAGTATTGGTATTAACTCTTCTTTGAAGATCTGGTAGAATTCTGCGCTGAAACCATCTGGTCCTGGGCTTTTTTTGGTTGGGAGACCTTTAATGACTGTTTCTATTTCCTTAGGGGTTATTGGACTATTTAAATAGTTTATCTGGTCTTGATTAAACTTAGGTATGTGGTATCTATCCAGAAAAATGTCCATTTCTTTTAGGTTTTCCAGTTTTGTGGAGTAGAGGTTTTTGAAATATGACCTTATAATTCTCTGGATTTCCTCAATGTCTGTTGTTATGTCCCCCTTTTCATTTCTGATTTTGTTGATTTGGATTCTCTCTCTCTGTCTTTTGGTTAGTTTGGATAAGGGCTTGTCTATCTTGTTGATTTTCTCAAAGAACCAACTCTTTGTTTCATTAATTTTTTGTATTATTCTCTTAGTTTCTAATTTATTAATTTCACCTCTCACTTTGATAATTTCCTGGCGTCTATTCTTCCTGGGAGACTTTGCTTCTTCTTGTTCTAGAGCTTTCAGATGTGCTGTTAATTCACTAGTGTGCGATTTCTCCAACTTCTTTATGTGGGCATTTAGTGCTATGAATTTCCCTCTTAGCACTGCTTTCATAGTGTCCCATAAGTTTGGGTATGTGGTGTCTTCATTTTCATTGATCTCTAGGAAGTCTTTAATTTCTTTCTTTATTTCTTCCTTAACCCATTGGTGATTCAGTTGAGCATTATTCAGTTTCCATGAGGTTGTAGGTTTTCTGTAGTTTTTGTTGTTGTTGAAATCTAGCTTTAAACCATGGTGATCTGATAGAACACAGGAGGTTATTCTGATTGTTTTGTATCTGTTGAGATTTGCTTTGTGGCCAAGTATGTGGTCGATTTTAGAGAAAGTTCCATGGGGTGCTGAGAAGAAAGTATATTCTTTCTTGTTAGGATGGAATGTTCTGTAGATATCTATTAGGTCCAATTGGGTCATGACATCGGTTAAGTCCTTTATTTCTCTGTTAAGTTTCGATTTGGGAGATCTGTCCAGTGGTGAAAGTGGGGTGTTGAGATCTCCCACTATTAATGTGTGGGGTTTTATATGTGGTTTAAGCTTTAGTAATGTTTCTTTTACATATGTGGGTGCCCTTATGTTTGGGGCATATATGTTCAGAATTGAAACTTCATCTTGGTCGATCTTTCCTGTGACGAGGATGTAATGTCCTTCTTGATCTCTTTTGATTGATTTTAGTTTGAAGTCTATTTTGTTGGATATCAGGATGGCTACCCCTGCTTGTTTCTTAAGACCATTTGATTGAAAAGTCTTTTCCCAGCCTTTTATTCTTAGGTAGTGTCTATCTTTGAATTTGAGATGTGTTTCTTGTATGCAGCAGAAGGATGGGTCCTGCTTTCGTATCCATTCTGTAAGTCTATGTCTTTTTATAGGTGAATTAAGTCCGTTGATATTAAGGGATATTAATGACCAGTGATTCTTCATCTCTGTTATTTTTGGTGGTAGTGTGTGTGTACTTCTCTTCTTTGGGGTCTACTGTTGTGGCTTTATCTATTGCCTGTGTTTTCAAGTGTGTATCTGACTTCCCTCGGTTGGAATTTTCCTTCTAGTGCTTTCTGTAGGGCTGGGTTTGTGGATAGGTATTGTTTAAATCTGGCTTTGTCTTCGAATGTCTTGTTCCTTCCGTCTATGATGATTGAAAGTTTTGCTGGGTATATTAGTCTGGGCTGACATCCATGGTCTCTTAGTGTCTGCATTACATCTGTCCAGGTCCTTCTGGCTTTCAAAGTCTCCATTGAGAAATCGGGTGTTATTCTGATGGGTTTACCTTTATAGGTCACTTGGCCTTTTTCCTTGGCTGCTCTTAATATTCTTTCTTTATTCTGTACATTTAGTTGTTTAATTATTATGTGTCGAGGGGACTTTTTTTGGGGGTCTAGTCTGTTTGGTGTTCTATAGGCTTCTTGTATCTTCATAGGCATTTCCTTCTTTAAGTTGGGAAAGTTTTCTTCTATAATTTTGTTGAATATATTTTCTGTGCCTTTGAGTTGGTATTCTTCACCTTCTTCTATCCCTATAATTCGTAAGTTTGGTCTTTTTATGGTGTCCCAGATTTCTTGGACATTTTGGTTCATGACTTTGTTGGCTTTAGTGTTTCCTTCGACTGATGGAACTATTTCTTCTACTGTATCTTCAATGCCAGAAATCCTCTCTTCCATCTCTTGCATTCTGTTGGTTATACTTGCATCCGAAGTTCCTGATCTTTTACTCAGGTTTTCTATTTCCAGCATTCCCTCTGTTTGTGTCTTTTTCATTTTTTCAATTTCCCTTTTCAGATCTTGGACTGTTTCCTTTGTTTGTTTCATTGCTTTTTCATGATTTTCTTTCAGTGCTTTATTGTTTTCTTCCAGGATTTTAATGTTTTCTTCCAGGACTTTATTGTTTTCTTGGAGGGCTTTATTGTTTTCTTCTAATTTGTTTGCCCTTTCCTCTAGTTGTTTACAGCGTTCTTCCAATTTTCTTGTCTTTTCCTCTACACAAGCCTCTACCTTCTTCATGAAGTTACTCATAAGGCTACTTTCTTCTGCTTCTTCCATTTTTTGGTGTTCAGGTCTAGATGTTGGAGGCGAGCTAGGTTCTGGTGATGCTGTATTGCTCTTCATTTTGCTGTATGTACTTCTGCTTTGACGTCTGCCCATCTCCTTGTGATTCCTTCTTGGTCTTATCAGTGGACTTGTTTCACAAAGATCTGACAGACTCAGGAAGACTCTCTCTCTTGTCCAAAAGGGAGTTCTCTTGTCCAACTCTTTGGTCCAGAAGGGAAGTCAGGGGCAAGCTCTGGTCCAGAATGGCAGTCGGGGACAGGCTGGGAGCTGGGGGCCGGTCTCTAAGTCTCAGGAAGTGGGTGGGGTCTTGGGCAGATGGGCGTGGGGGCAGGGCGCGGAGACTGCAGGGGCTGCCGGGGGCTTGGAAATGGGGATCCCTCCCGGTGGGGCTAGAAGGGGAGCTGCCCGGTGGCCAGACCCTGGTGCCAAGTTGGGCAGGCCTCTCAGGAGTGGCTGGTGGCCAGGGATGGGGTCCTGGCTGGACCCAGGCACTCACCTCTGGTCCAGAAGGGAAGTCGTCAGGGGCAGGCTGGGAGCTGGGGGCCTGAAAATGTGTACATTATTAATACACTTGGATGAATCTATGATTCAAACAATAAGAGAATCATTACTTTAAAAAATGAGGTCACATATTGACCTGAAAAATGTTGTCAACACCCCTCATTTATAAGTATACCCAGACCTTTATCATTTTACCTCACTTTAGAGAAGCCACAAATGTTGGGATCTGGTCATTTGAACAAGAACAATAGACTAAATTCTTGGTGATTAGGCAGTTGTCAAACCACTCAGTCAGTGCCTGTGGGGTGGATATTAGGGATCATGTCTTACTACGTAGTCAAGGCTCCCACTCAACAACCTCTGGTTGCAGAGCTAAGTTGAAGCATACCTAGTCAACTAGCAAGTAGATGATGCCAGCCAGGTTAGGGGACATGACTGCTGTTAGAAACACTTGTTGATTAGACTTCGGGAAGCCAGAAAGTGTGATATTTGTTGGTGCTTTTGTGACATTCATTAGTTTCCTAAGTAGGCATTAGAGAGGACACAGAGTAAAGATCGTCTGTTCACACCATTCAATGTTGCTTGAAGTATACTTTATAGGTGAATCACCTGAAGACAGCTGTCTATTAAAAGTTACTGATTTATCAACACCACCTCCAATATTTTTATATTGCAGACTCTACCTTACAGTAATCACTGTAGCTGAAACTCCACCTCACAAGTTCATAGGCGACTGCAACTACTGATTTAAGCATAAGTGAGAATCTTTGTATTTCCTTGCTGTCTTGGAGCTTAGAACACATTACTAGTGGAAAGGTCTATAGCAATGAAGGACTATGTTTCTGGCAGTACGAAAGGCGAGTTTTAAGCATTTGAAATACTTCATATTTGTAGTATAGATAAAATTTTAGTATAGATAAAAACTTATTAGATGATGAAAAACAGGGAGAGTAGAATAATATTGAGTTTCAGTGCTCGTGCTTAAAAGAATTTAGTAGTCGGAAAGTTTCTGAGTCTGCTTAGGTGATAGGTGTCAAGCATCCATGTAATAATTCATACCATGATAAGATATACAATTTGCTTAAGGGAGAACATTTATAAGCTAAAATGGCAGGCTATTACTCTTGTCATTGCACTGCCAACCTTAGAAGAAGAAGAGGAACATTTCTATTCAGAGCACACACTGCTCCAAAACTGAACAGTGAGCTTAGGAAGCAGACGGTATAAGAAAGAAAACCATCAGCGAATACTCAGTGAAGCTTTTGGTACTGTTTGCCTCTGTCGACTATAATAGCTGTCAGTTCACTTCCTCTCAACTTTTGCTGGAATTTTACTAGTGTGAAATTGAACAATGCAAGTTTACACGAGACGTTTGCCTCTTTTTCCAGTCACATGTGAAGGAGAATGTCAGTGGCAAAATCACAGTCAACGATCATAATATTCTTCAAGCTATTGTTTTCTTGTCTGAGAAGAAGTGAATGTAAAAACTTCAGTGGGTTTCATGTCACTTAAAGAGAGTCTTAGTACCAAGAAACAGAACACATAGCATAGAAGCTTGGTGATCATTGGGTTTACTTTGTTTACATTGTCAAGGAGAGGTAAGCATTTGAGATGTGTGAGTGCAGCTCCATGTTCATAGGAATGGAGCAAAGCCTTAGACTGCCCCCTGCAAATCAACAAAAATCATCACATTGTAAAGGTATTTTGATACCACTTAACATGTACCATTTTAAAATAAAGTGCTTGTAGAATACCACAGAATGAATGTGTGCAACCTAATGAACAATTTCTAAAGTGAATGTTCAGCACAGTGAGCATTTTAACATTACTTCACTTCTTCATTTCTCTCATTTATTGCACCGGAATCCTTGTTCCTATACTCTCTGTAGATTCTCCACAGGGTATTCACAGTTCTGTACATATGCTGATGGGCATGGTTACAGGAGGGGCTTTTACTCCTTGCTGGAGACTGAAGTACTTCCAATGATATGGTCTTAGGGAGCGGTGGTCATGGTACACATCTAAATCCTAACATTACACAGCGAATCAGGTTATTCTCTGACTCCAACTTTTTTCTTCTTATTTCCTCATTAATAGTCTTTCTTTTGAAGAGCATAAATGCATTTTTAAAGATTTTCTGACAACTCCTCGTAATGCTTCTTGTATTGAACATAAATTTTTAACTTATTCTGAATGCAAATTTAAAACTTGTAGCAATTTTGAAATAATAAATATATATTAACATCATTGCCAGAGACTTGATTTGTTTTAAAAGAGGCAAATATAAGAACACTGTTATGGGATATAGCTCAGTGGCACAATGCTTGACTAATATGAGAAAAATTGTGAATTTGAGCTCAAGTGCTGAACAAAGAAAATAACACTGAGACCATCTAAATAATTTTAATATGATTTAGCTTCTCTGACATTTCTAGAAGACAATATGACATCAAACATCCTCTTCCTCCAGTTTTTTTTTTAATTTTTCTACCCCTTCTTTAAAGATCCCAGAGTCTTAGGTGCATGAGTTCTGTTGGGATGTATCAGCTGGAACTGGGTACTATATAATCTCTTAGTCTCTGGATTTTGATTGGCTGTGGTTTTCTATAATTGTCTCCATCTGTTGCAAAGGGATGCTTCTTGGATGAGTGGTGAGAACTGTAGTTATCTGTGGGCATAAGGATTTATGTTTAGGATGTAGTTAGAAATTATGCTTACTTAGTAAAGTGGCGATTGTAGGTTCTCCTTCACACTCTGATTTCACTAGCCCATCATTACTAGCTAACTTTCCAGTAGCAGGCATGACTTCCCTCTTGTTGATAAAGCCTTAAGAGACCAATTAGAGAGCTGTTGCTTACCATCAAGGAATGCATGCCATGCCACCATTGCACTCTTAGAGTTGTCATATCATGATGGTCGTAGCTATAGTTCACGGGCATCATAGCCAGGTAGGACTATTTGTTGCTTTGCTCCCATGGAAGCCTGCAGGGAGTACTCTGCTACTATGAAAGTTAGCCATCATGGAGGAAGCTTTTGGGTCAGATCCATCTCAGGTCACTTTGGTCCTGTGCTGAAGGGCATGGTGTCTTCAGCAGTAGGGACTTGCTTTCCACTTCTGGGAGGAAACCGAGGGCAACAGCAATAGACTCCCATGTTTTGGTAGTCTCTTACCAAAGATGACTCAAAGGGCCACTTCTTATGCCTCCTGTAGAGGTTTGTGTTAGATGATCTCAGGGATCTTGAGGAGCATTGTCATCCCAAATGGGACAATCTCATTTAAACTAAGCCTGTGTATGTATACACAGACTTACTTGTATTATATATAATTTTAGGTAGATAAAAATAATGAATCCTCATTAATTTCTCAGGTATTATTCTTATTATTTTACCATTTCCCCTCCTTTGAATCTATCTCCATCGTCTCTCCTTAATTGGAGCTCTTCACTCCATGCTTTTTTTTTAGTCTCCCCCTTCAAATCACTTGTACTGTTCTTCCTTTCTTTATTGTTCCTCCATCCTCACGATTTCCTTTTATTTTCCTGGTTTCTGCAGTTACTCCAGGTAACATATCCACAATTACACCAAGTAGTCGTCCCCGCATATACATACAGATATCATCATTATACACATTATACAGACTGAATGGGTTATAGCTATGCATTTATGAATACATATGTGTGCAACAATAATTAAAGAAAAAAGGTCATGAATCTGAGAAAGCAAGGGAGTGTATGGGAGGAGGTTGAGGGAGAAAAGGGAAGGAGGAAATTATTTGATTATATTATGTCAAAATTTATATTTTTACAGAGGAAATAGTGTTTGAATTGTATTTTGAAAACATTCACAAAAGACGTAGTTAGACTCAGACATTTTATAAGGATGCTCAATGCTATGAGGTGAATATGCAACAAACATAACACACACACACACACACACACACACACACACACACACACACACACAAATCAAGTTGAGGCAGGACCAACATCCTCCCCCTGCATCAAGGCTGGACAAGGCACCCTATTCTCCAACATGGGGAATAGGTTCCCAAAAGCCAGCTCAAGCATGAAGAACCTTGATGACATCCCAGTATTCAGTAGAATTCTGTCAGAAACTCACTTTTCTTTTTCTCCACATAAGAAAATGAAAAAGGATGGCATATCAAGTTGAGGTAGAACTAAGCTCCTCCCTTTTTGTGTTAAGACTGAGCAAGGCAACTCAGTATGAGGAACAGGCTTGTTGACACCCATGGATGGCCTGCCCCTTTCTGAATAGAAATACAGGAGGAGTGGATTGTGGGGGTGAGGGAAGGTGGTAGAGTGAATGGGAGGAGAGGAAGGAGGGGAAACTGTGGTCCTGATGTAAAATAACTGAATAAATTTAATTAAAAAAGAAAGAAAATTAAAAAAGAAAAACAAAACAAACAAAGCAAAACTAAGATCCCAGCTACAGAGAAGAAATTAGGTTTGTTACTTGATTGTCATTATTATATTCTTCTAGCCTAGCACTGTTGTTATTGATATTATCATTGCTAAATTACTATTATGGTAAGATTGAAAAAAACCCACAAATAACATCATCATAAAATGAAATTATGATGATGTTAAATTATGATATTCTAACTTGGCATTAGAAAGAACTTTGGAGATAAATAGCTAACACCATCATCTCCCACGCTAGTGAGAAGTGAATGAACTACCCAAGCTTTCAATATCAGAAATCCAAGATTTCTGACTCTGTACAATGCTTTTCTTCTTCATCTTACTGCTTTCCCATTCATTAAGGGATGGATTTCTTGAGAAACAGGTTTAAAAAAAATGAGAGATCTTATTACCTAACTCATCATTCTTATGTTTCAATAGCATTTAAGTCATTCCATCAACAAACATTGTCTTCTCTGAATCTGCTAAAGCAATGAGGAAAAGCAATAATTCGGTCCTTTTCCCTCAAACTCCTACCACTTTATAATCAAATGGGAAGGAAAACTGTGGGTTCTGTCTTCTGGATGTGACATGGCTATCACAGTCCCAGATTCAAAGCAACTGTGGTTACCTACAAGAGACCCACACAAGATCAAGCTATGTAAAATACCGGCATGGATGAGGCAGATGATCACTGGGCCACACTCCGTAATTAGCAGCAAATGGCAGTGAATATTTGCTGGGGGAGATGGAACCTATCTTTATTTAGGATGTGACCACCAGTGAGTTTACCTCCATCCAGAGAACAGTCCCACACTCATGCACACATGGCATAACTAAGGGGACTTATTTGGTTATCCAAAAACCAGACATGATATTGGGAGGTTGGGCTTTGGGATATGTGTGCAGACTTGAAGGGAAGGATGAAGCTAGGTTAAGCCATATTTTTATTTTTATTGTACACATGTAGGAATTTCTTAAAAATAGACAACAAATATTTTAAAAGGCTACAATTATTTCAAGCTATAGTTTCCAAATTATATCTACACTGTAACTTTTTAGGACAATTTACTTGGCACCTGTTACTTACAGCATAATCTATTATTTAAAATGTCAGATGAATAAATTATTCCTTCAGAGTTGCAGATGATCCAAGTCTATATCCATTTATGTTTTAGAGTCTTACACTTCAGCATATTAATACTCTAAAGGCAATAGAGGGAGAGAAGTATGATATATGTAGAGTACTTTACTTTGTGCTTAAAGACAGCCTTGTGACTCATCCAAGACTTGTGCTTTCTGTAAATTGACTCTGAAACCACCATAGTTCCCTCTTAAAAAGCTCTCAGAACTCCTGAATTAGCAGGCAAGGTGGAAATATGATGCCTTCTCTGGGCTTGACTACCAAAAGGAAAATTCATAAAGTAAAAATAACATTGCAAATTGGCTGCTTGAATAAATGTAAGAGATGCATACTTAACTTTGTAATTAGAATACTTTCTGTCATTTGGGGTATTTGAAATGTTGGATAATTTATGTTCATTTTCTTCCCATTAATGATATTTTCAATTGGGAATGCATATGGTTATAACTTTTATTTAGAACTGTAGGAACCAATGCTTTATCCTCTGGCTTTCTATGTATTTGGATTATGGCTTTGGTGTATTATTTTTTGTCTGCTTTGGAAATTTTATGCCTATAGCATATCTATCTATCTATCTATAGATATAAATATAGATATAGATATAGTAGATACATAATTTTCTAGAATGGTATGTAAAGTATAATAGATTAAATCTACTGACGAACTGTAATATTTGGGAGAAGCTTAACACATTAAAAGAATATATGAAATATAATAAATGTGCCAAAATTTATGCTACAGTTATTCAAATGTTTGTAAGTGCCATATTGACTGGTGGCTATTGGATAAAGTCTGATTAGCCCTGGGACTCTGTGATATATTTCTACTAGAGTATGCAAAGACATGACCAAGAAAAGTGGTTTTATTCTTCCACCTGGAGGACCGCAGTCTCTATAGGTCATCACTGCAATGCATGGGAGAAATAATTCTCAGGGTTCCCATGAGTTCTCACTATTGAGCTTTCCAAAGAAATAAATCATGAACCTGACTGAACACAATGTCCTAGGAAAAGTTTCTAGTCTCAAGAAGAAGTAAAATGGCTTCCATTTTCTTAATGTCTTTTCCTGTCAGCAGTGTAAAACTGTATACCCTATGGAAAAATAATGAAATCTTGAAATTGTATCCAGGAAAATAAAGTTATGTGTGTGTGTGTGTGTGTGTGTGTGTGTGTGTGTGTGTGTGTGTGTGTGTGTGTCAGGAAGAGAAGTGGAGAGAAATGGTCTTTTTAACCTCCCTTTTCTAGTTTCATTCTTTGGGATGAATTATTACTTAAAACTGGTATATAAGTTACTCTGAGTCCAAATTTTGTCATGGAAATTTATCCTCTAGACCATATGTAATGATTCTTTATTAGATGTGCAATTCAGCTAAGCTTTTCTGGATTGTTATTTGTTTATATAGAATGGGATTATTTATTTCTATTTGGAGAAAATAAAATGTTTAAAAGTATTTGTATTACATTTTATGGTAAAAAATACGTTTAAAACTAGTAACTGCAATTATATAATGGGTTTTGTGATCACTTTATTAAAATTGTGAATTTATGGAGTCTTTACATTCAGTATTCTGAGAATTAAAATGTAGTAAGAAATTGTATCATTGATATAAACATTTTTGAGAAGATAAGAATAAATAAAATACTTGTTTTTTCTGTAAATGTTAAAAAAAGTTGGAGTTAGTCGGTCTTGCTTTTACATTTTCCTATAAAATAATTTTTATGCAAAAGACAGCATCAGCAGGTTAATTTAATATCTTTACTTGTTTCAAAATGTGGGCAAAAAAGTAGAAGAGTGAATTAAACAGACAAAAAACGAGGACATAAAGTTGTGTGAGTAGGGAAAGGGGTGGAGGATTTGGAGAAGGGGATGAACATTATCCAAATATATTGAATGAAATTCTCAAAGAAAAATGAGGGAGAGAGGGAGGGAGGGAGGGAGGGAGGGAGGGAGAGAGAGAGGGAGAGAGAGAGAGAGGGAGAGAGAGAGAGGGAGAGACAGAGAGAGAGAGAGAGAGAGAGAGAGAGAGAGAGAGAGAGAGAGAGAGAGAGAGAGAGAGAGAGAGAGATCAAAGATCAAAGTCCAACATTGCTGGTTTTATTTGAACTTCATATGATACAGTCTTTGCAATGAGCTTTTAGCTCTCAACCATGGTGCTTCTGGGGGCTTCTGTTGTTCACCTGGCCACTTGGAGGACAGCAGAGTATATAGAAGTCTATCACTAAACATTTTGAGTCTGATCAAAGGGCAGTCTCATAGAGAAAAGTCAGATATTTTCACCCCTTTGTATCATAGCTTGGAAGCAGGGACTGTGGTTTCTTGATGACACACTTCTGTAGCATTCCAAATTTGTTTGCACATGCTCAGTGGCTAGATTCCCAACCACAGCTTTCTAATCCTAGAATACCAAGAGCAAGTCTTTCTCTGTTCTCTAAAATGATAATGCTAAAAGCATTATTTTTCTGAATTTCTATAATATGTATTTCATTGTTTTGAGAATTTCATACATTGAGTATTGTATTTATACCATTTCCATCTTTTCCTATCCTCCCTCTAGCTCCTTCTGTGACCTCTACTCCCTTTTGACCTCATGACCTCTTCTTTAACTAGATTGTTACATTGTGTGTATGTGTATGCATGTAAATACAACCTTCTTAGTCCATTTATAGTTGCTTCTATATACATATATACAAGTTTTTAAAGAAGATAAATACATGTGTTTAATGATGACTATTTGGGATTGGATAATCTATCAAGGGGTTATTCAACATCATCAATAGAAAAAACTGATTCTCTCTCACAGCAGCCATTTATTGTCCATAGTTCTTCATCTAGAAGTGGGACCTTGTGACATTTTCTCCCATCCACATTAATGTGTCGACTGATATTGTCATTCATTGCTCAGTTCGTGTTTAGTGACCAAATGTTGAGATTTTATGGGTGAACAGCTTCTTTTAACATAAAGAAGACACTATCTCATGGTCTCATAGCTCTTAGAATCTTTCTGCCCCCTCTTTAACATTGTTCCCTGAGCAGCAGGTGTATTGGTTGTGTTGTAGACATATCAGTTAGGACTAGGCAATTGCTCTCCACATTTTGACCAGATATACATTTCTGTGATGGTCTTCATTGGTGGAAAAGAAGATTTTTAATGAGGGGTGAGAGCTACTCTTATCTTTGGATATAAGGATGTGTATTTAGAATGCAGTTGAGAATTTTACTGGTTTAGGAATGTGACTTCATTAGGCTTTCCTCTGGCAACAATGTTCTCATCAGCTATGGGCAGTTGGCTTTATTTACAATACCAGGCATCATTTCCCTCCTATTGATTTGGACTTAAGTCCAATTAGGTAGCTGTGAGTTACCCATGAGGTTTAAGGCACTATTCCCTTTCAGTATATCTTGCTTATATATTAGTAATTAGTTAGTAATTGTGGTTCATAGGCTTTACATAGGTTTTCTTTTTTTATTTCTTTTTAAAAATTTCTTTAATTTCTTTGTTGACAGCCTCAGATTCTATGAGAGCTTAGAAAATTCCCATGTGTTAAATAAAACCTACCTTTGCTTTATTTGTTTATTTTCTGTGAAGGTCTATGCTTGCTTAGGAATATTAACTATAAAATATTAATCTCTGGTCCCAATGAGATGGAGGAAATGTCACATGTCAAATCTCAATGAACTACACTCCAAAGGTAGAACTTTAACGTTTGCTCATGATGTCCTTGTCATAGAGACCTAGTGTTTATTAATACTCATTAATCTGAATGACACCTCATCAGCATCTTCATTGACAATAATCATCATGTCAGCTGGTATCCTGTTATACAGAGTTGATCTAGCCATCTTGTTAGCATATGGTTCTGTCATCCAGACCACTATTAATCCTTTCACTGGAGAAAAAGCAGTGCTTTTGTTCAGGTTGAACACCAAAAGCACGGCTTGGAAGCTAGTGGCAATCTTGATCTGGCTATTAGAATTATAGAATACATGCTTCGTCAGTCACCTGTCTCTCAAGTCTTCATTTTCTTGTGTTTAAGATAGAGTTAATGCAGTGGTACAATAAATTGTGGTGCAGTATGTCATATCATATCATAGTCGAGTATTTCTCAAACATTGATGTGAATAATAACCTGGTAGATTCTGGAGGTTTTTTAAAAATAGTTTTTCTTTGTGTGTGTGTGTGTGTGTGTGTGTGTGTGTGTGTGTGTGTGTGTGTGTGTGTGTTGTATTTAGGTGACTACAGAAACCAGAAGAGGAACAGGAATTATAGGTGGTTGTGAGTTGCCCAACATGGCTACTAGGAATCTAACTCCCATTCTTTAGAAAAGCAGTCAGTACTCTAGTCCATTTCTCCAGCCCTAGAGTTTGGTATTTTTGAGCTGGGGAAGTCTGCATTTTTTTAAAGACTCAAGTTGATTGTAAGAGTGCTGGTTTTAGATCAGTTTTTGAGTGACAAAGTTATAAGTGAGAGACTATAACTATCAAGACGACACTGGCCTGCTTGTGTAAAAGGAGAACTCTGTTCTGCAATGTGCAGTCCCTTCTCCAAGAGGTCATCTTTTATCTACACTAAATCTACAGCCCAACAGTACTTGTAAGAAGTGTATAAGTAGCAACAATTCAGAAAAGCAGCCAGTGACTTGTATCACAATCTGATTAAAATGACAAGATTAATAACTGAAGGTTTCGACTTTATACCTATCAGACAAAGTCAAATATACATCCCTCATTAAGCACACAGGGTACTCTAAGTATAGCTTGTCCACTACCAGCTTCTCTAGGCCAAAGCCTCTCCATCAATGCACACTTGAGCCTTTTCCGTTTTTTCATTATCAAATATCTTTCTCCTCTATGTGCATCTGAAACTCTGGCAGACCCTCTGGCTACTGTAAGCTCTGGATAAATGGCACTTCTTGATTCTCATTTGGCTGTTCTGCATTGCCCTGTAAATGGCATCTGTTTTCATAAGTAAGCATTTGTGGCCATAGGACACCAGGGAAGAAGAGAGCCGAAACTTCCTCATCTTGCAGGCCTTACCATCTGTCTGCTCTGCTGGCATGGCTAGTTTCAGGGTCTTACTGAAATCCACATTCCACTGCCTCCTCTCCAGAACAATTTTTTTTTTTCTGAACGGAAAGGAACCAGCCTAATTTTACTTTTTGCTTTCTTTCCCCTCCATCTTGTATCTTCATTTAAATGACAAAGAAATCTAGACAATTACCAGTTAACTGCTTTGCCTGCTCTCTAAGAGCTGTGATAATAGCTTCTTCCACCGAAGGCAAAGCCAGGGCGTTTATCATTAGTTAACTGTCACTGTTGCTTCATCAGTAACTGTCCCACATGGTAAATGTCAGATTTGTCTTTCGGCTCCCAGGCAAAGAGGGAAGATCCGAGATCCAAATGATATTCCAGTGATAGCTATCTCTGAGTACAAAATGACTTTCCCCTCAAATCTTTAGTGACATGGGGAATTAGTCCCCATTTTCTCTTATTTCTATCACCTTGGGGAAGGTGCTTGGAGAAATGGCGGGGCTGAGGCAGGCTTGGGCTATTTCCATCTTTCCTAGACTCATTGTGCCTCACCACAAGCCAAGCTCACACCCCTCTTCCTACTAGTGACTTAACATATAACATGAGCACCCCAAAAGTGTTCGGAAAGAAGGAATATGCCACCTTCTATTCCAAAGGGGATGAGAGAGGGAAAGGTGACTCAAACTTCTGTCTGAGCCCAAGTATACATGCTACTACCCATACTGACATTTAAAATTGTACTCTGTGCAGCAAGCAGAAACACACACACACACACACACACACACACACACACACACACACACACACACACGGAATAATGAAAAATAAATACAATTGGAAAAGTGTGATGAGCTTCCTGGAATGTATGAAGGTGATCGAAATGAGGACTCCAAGTAATGGGGATACAGAGTCCCAACAAGCCATCTCTTGTCACCAGACAAGACTTCCAGTGGCAGGACTGGTTTCCATTTGATTGAGTTGTTGTCCAACAGAGTCCCATGAAAACCCCCCAACAACCCAAGCTGTTGCTAAGACAAAGGGTTATTCTCTGTAAACTCTCATCAGGGCCCCATTGTTGAGGGTAATACCCATACAACCCCCTGTGTTCTATCTAGTCTCTTTTGTATAGGAGGGTACTCTGCAATCTACCAAAAGAGAAACGTGGACACACCCCCAGCCATAAGACCTTTGACCTATGATCTGTTCTGCCTACAAGCTATGCTAGGGTAATGGTGGTACAGAACTTGTGGGAAAAGCCAACCAATGTCTAATTTGACTTAAGGCCCACTCACAAAGAAGTAACCCATATGCAACACTGCTCAGGTAACCAAGAACCAAAGACTGGATATCCCAGAGACCTAGGGTAAAACCAAAAGTACTGGTCTGAAAAATAAAAAGAAATATCAGTAAATGACTCCTAACGATAGTCTGCTATACTCATAGATCAGTACCCAGTCCAGTCCTCATCAGAGAGGTTTCATCCAGCACCAGATGGGAACAAATATAGAGTCTCATGACTAGACATTATGCAGACAGAGAGAGTCTAAATGGGAGGTCTCCATCAAATCCTTCCCCTATGGCATCAGGGAATCTTGTGGAAGAGGTGGCAGAGAGATTGTAAAAGCTAGAGGGGATGGAGGACACCAGGAGAACAAGGTCCCCTTAATCAACAAAGCAAGGAACATATGAGTTCATAGAGTTTAAAGCAGCAAGCACAGGGGCTGCATGGGTCTGAACCAGGTCCTCTGTATGTGTGTTATAGCTATTAGCTTATTATTTTTATGGGAATTTTTACTGTAGCACAAATTCTAATTGGTCTTAATCATAAAAACCCAGAGCCAGATATTGAGGTAAATGCTGAAAGATCAGAAATTGAGCCAGCCACTAGAAAGACTTCTTACCTCTCCTGAATCCTCAGCCTGAAAAGGTCAAACTCCTGTCTCCACCCCACCTTATCACTTCCTCTCTCCATCCAGCCATATCACTTTCTGTTTGCTCCTCCCAAGTGCTGGGATTAAAGGTGTGTGCCACTACTGCCTGGTCTCTAGTGGCTAGCACCACACTCTGATCTTCAAGTAAGATTTATTTGTTAAAGCACAAACAAAATATCACCACATCTGACTGTGAGAAGGACTGTGTCTCTGACTCTTGTGTCTCCTCTGAGGGCTCTTTTCCTCCTGCTGGGTTGTTGTGTCCAATTTCAATATGATAGTTTTTACTTTATCTTACTATGTTTTATCTTGTCACGCTTGGTTGTTATTTCTTAGAAGCATATTCTTTTCAATGAGAGACAGAAAGGGAGTGGATCCAGGGCAGAGTGGAGGTAGGGAGGAAATGGAAGGAGTAGAGGGAGGAGAAACTATAATCAGTATATATTGTGTGTGAAATGAATTTATTTTCGCCGGGCGGTGGTGGCGCACGCCTTTAATCCCAGCACTCGGGAGGCAGAGCCAGGCGGATCTCTGTGAGTTCGAGGCCAGCCTGGGCTACCAAGTGAGTTCCAGGAAAGGCGCAAAGCTACACAGAGAAACCCTGTCTCGAAAAACCAAAAAAAAAAAAAAAAAGAAAAAAGAATAAAGAATTTATTTTCAATAAAAGACAAAAATGATAAGAGGGCAACATGTTTTATATGAGCGAGAATTGTTGAAGCCAAGGTTGGATAAAGCACTGGGACAAATAACCAAATGAACGGAAGCACAGGATCTATGAACCAAAGGCTGAGGGGCCCCCAACTGGATCAGGCCCCCTGAACGGGTGAGACAGTCATTTGGCTTGATCTGTTTGGGAGGCAGCTGTGCATTGGTGCCAGGTCCTGGGCTCATTGCATGAGTTGGCTGTTTGAATCCTGGGACTTATGCAGGGACACTTGGCTCGGTCTGGGAGGGGGGAATGGACCTGCCTGGACTGAGTCTACCAGGTCAACCCCAGTCCTCGGAGGAGACCTTGATCTGGAGGAGGTGGGAATGGGGGGTGGGCTGGGGGGAGGGGTGGGCGAGAGGGGGAGAACAGGGGAATCTGTGGCTATTATGTTGAACTGAATGGTGTTATAAAATAATAATAATCAGCCGGGCGGTGGTGGCGCACGCCTTTAATCCCAGCACTCGGGAGGCAGAGCCAGGCGGATCTCTGTGAGTTCGAGGCCAGCCTGGGCTACCAAGTGAGCTCCAGGAAAGGCGCAAAGCTACACAGAGAAACCCTGTCTCGAAAAACCAAAAAAAAAAAAAATAATAATAATAATAATAATAATAATAATAATAATCAAAAACTTTTGTTTTTGTCAATAATTTTGCCCATAATTTTTCATTATATGAACTCAGTCTTGATAACAACTTTTTACATGCTTTTATCTCTTGTAAAATTTGAAATAGAGTCTCATTGTGTAGCTCTAGCCTTCCTGTTATGCACTATGTAGACCTGGCTGGCCTGAAACTCATGGTGACCCTTCTGTCTGTTTCTAAAGCACTTTGGTTACAGGTGTGAGCCACCATACCCAGCTTATACTTTATTTTTTTACCTAGTTATAAATTTTGATAGCTCAATGTGTTTGTCTCATGAATGTATTACAAATCCCCTTGATTTCCTATGTGGTGTTAAATAAAATACCTAATGGACTGAGATTTTCCTAATGAGTATCTCATTTTCTTGCCCATACCAGGCAACCAAAAGACTTTTATTTGAAACCAAGCTTCACAAGAGTACAGAACTGCCCAAAGTACAATTGAGTTGGCTTGCCTGTAAGCAGATTCTGATGCACACTCTGTGCAGTAACCCCCTTGAGCCTGTACTTCTGAAAGTCCCTCTGATTCTGGTGCCGAAAAAGTTTGGTTTAAGGGTAACAATGACACCATTGCCAACTGGCATGGTTACAATGCTTGAGGACACAGCCCATGTAAAGCAGAGAAAATCAGTTCAGCATCACTGATTGGACCCCTACTCTGTGCCAAGCACATTCAATACAAAACTGAACACCACAGGATTCTTGTATTCTTGTCCCTAATTGGCTCAGAGACTAAAGGAAGAAAGAAGTGAAGAAGGAGGGGGAGGAGCAGGAAGAGGAAGAGTGATGAGAAGAAGGGCAGAATAAAACACGAAAAGTGACAGCAATTGAAGAAACGGCAGGGGCAGAGGCGAAGACTCTTTGGCAATCAGTCACAATGGTGAGAGCACATGACAAAAGAATGTTGCTTTGCCTCATTGCTATAGTACGCTTTCCGGTAAAAACAAGACTATGCAATAATTCAGTGTGGACTAAACTGGGACTATGCACATCTTACTGATGGGCGTTGTTGTAGTTCACGTAGCACAACACAAAGCACATGTACCATTGAAGGAAAATTAGAGAGAGGCATGGTGTTCCTGCACTGGCATTCTCCGTTCTCAGCATGTTGGTGTACGCAAAGCAAATTTTAAGACCTAGCCTGGATTAATATACATGGTTGGGTCAAAGATAATTCTGCCCATAATTAAATATGTCATGTTAGGATAAAGAATTCCCTGTTTTTCTAAGCCTCTCTTTTCTTGTCTGTAATACAGTCAATAGTATTATAAGTATGGGGGATTTTCAGGATTAGGAAAATAAATGTGCTATCTTAAATGTTATATTAGTGGATTCTAAAGTGTAATAATGGAGTGTTCCTGAGGCTCTTTGTGGTTACCAGCATTAGCAAACAGAGAAAACAGAGACATCATTTAGTTTAACATGCAGTGTTTCTTTCTAAACACAGTAAGGACAAGAGACTATATAAGAATTATACTTAAGAATTAAGTATCCTCAAATAATTTTCTCCCTCAAACAAGGAATTCCTAAGCAGACATGTAATTATTTCAGCCACAATTATATTTGCATTATTTAGTGAGACATTGACCTCAAAGCAATAAATCAGTGTGGAAATGGAAAGAAAAATACACTTTAAATTCTATGAATTTATAATATAAAATCATATAGAATTCATGATCCTTTTTCTAATTTTCACCAGGCATACATTTCAAAATGCATGAATGTTATCAATTATTTTAAGGAGACATAAGAAATAAATATCTTTCTCTAGTTAGCTCTAACTGTATGGAACTGTTCAGTAGAAAATATCTTGTGCCATAAATTTGAATATATTTTATTTTAATATGGTAGTCACAGAAAATTATTCATTTTATGTGTATTATTTAATCATAATGATTATTAAATTGGTTAACTAGAACTACATTTTAGTTAAAGAAAGAACAGAGACATAAACGTTCTTCCATTCATTTTACAAGGTATGTAAGCTACATCAGTAGAACTGTGACAAAGTATATTATAGCATATTTGAGGAGCCCATGTCGCTGTCTGCTAAGTTCACTACCTTCCTCGATGTCAGTCTCCATCTCATTTCTAGTTATATTCAAATTGCAAATTTTCTAACTTGAGCGTGCTGGCTGAATGTTTATCAAAATTAAATAAATGTATATTTCAAATTGCACCAGTGGACACTACCAACCCAGTAAGGATTATACCAGGGAACAGTAAATTCAGCACCATTTTTGTCTCTCTGAATTGACAGTTTTAGTTCTGGGCCTTAGCTTGTTGTGTACACAGAATTTAGCATTGACAGGTGGGTTAGGAGTGAATCAGTGAAATGTCATAGAAGTGCAAGATTCTGAAGTGTTGAAATGTTGCAAATTGACAAGTTAGGCTGGCCTAATTTCGTTATAATTAGTGCTGTGTATCCAAATTGAGAAAATATTAAATATCTACTGTATGCCATATACTATGCTCCTAAAACATTCCCTGGTCTTATGAGACATTTAAATCTAGGATTTCTCTCTATACTTTCACATGTTCAAGTCTATCAGATCCTTTCTCAAGTCCATTATTTAACCCAATCTTTCTCCTTTTCCTTTCCTTCTTACATTAATGAATGCACTAGCCTAAGCCTGGAGACTGAAGACAGAAATCAACACATCATTGAACTATGTCTTTGAAATTCCTTTTTCTCTCTTCCTGTAAAATAATTCATCACCAAAAGCAATTGAATTGGGCTCCGACTTACATTGTGAATTCATCCCTTACTTTGCATTCATATTCACTGGTCTAACACAACCCTATGATTCTGCTGTAGACTGTTTGAACAGTATTCTAGCCAGTCTTCCTTCAGTAGAAATTATTTATCAAATATAAAAGATAAATTTTTATCAGAGATTTGAAATTATCAAAGACATCCCCCAGGAGCTTTCCAAAAGGCCAGCCTGAGAATTTCAAGGCTGTACTTAATGTTTTCCCTTAGACACACTCAGAGGTTAGAGCCATTCAAATGTTATAAAATCCTTGTTAATGACATTTTCTTTCCTCTCTCCCTTTCTCTGTATGCCCTTGTGTTCACTGTATCTTTCAGGGGCCACCCATCCTCTTGGAAGTTTGTTATGCAGCAATTTTTTTCCTGAATGGGAATATTCCACATTAAGAGGCTCCTTAAGATCCAGGAAGTAGCCAGGAGGTAGTGGTGCACAGGCCTTTAATCCCAGCACTTAGGAGGCAGAGACAGGCAGATCTCTGTGAGTTCCAGGCCAGCCTGGCCTATAGAGCAAATTCTAGGACAGGCTCCAGAGCTACATAGAGAAACCCTGTCTCAAACAAAACAACAACAACAAAAAAGAAAAAGAAAAAAGATCCAGGAAGTAAACAAAACTTACAAGCCTTAGAAAGGAAACAACCGCAAGTCTCAGGAAATCCTTTACAATGTTCACAAGGCTCTGCCTCTAAGTAAAATAACAAATAAGGAGGCCTGGGAGGAGGAGTCTTTCTGGCTGGTCAGGCTCCCTGCAAGCTGTTCAAGAGGACTCGGTATCTGTAGCTTTTCATTCTTTTGTGTTTCTGTCAGTAACATCTTAACACACTCCTGTAAGTAATCCCAGGACACTCAGTGATTTACCAAGATGGACTTTTCCGTCACTGACTCCCTAGCTGGAGTGGTTAGATGTGTTCTTTTTTTTTTTTTCTCCCCTCAAACAGTCACATGTAAGGTTCCCAGGTCTTTCATTCTTTTCCGACCTTGTTTCCCTTTCATGACTTAAGAAATAAAAACACTCTGGCTTCTAAAAATCCAGTTCAAAGACGACTCCCTCAAAGATGCCATTCTTGATACTCCTATTGAAGTTATAGCTTTCATCTTCTTCTCCTTAACTGATTTTTGTATACACCATATTTGCTTTTATTATATTGCAAATCATTTATATTCTCTGCTAGACTGAGACCAAGGCAAGAATTGGTGTTTGACTCTAATTTTTCATCATTCTAGTTTTTCTCCCTTATTTCTTAGATTCCTAAAAACATTTGTGATTACCTCATTGCTTATGTGAAGTGAAAACTACTGGGCATAGTGACTGTGCATGCATGCATGCTGTGTCTACGAAGACCACAGCCCTCTTGAGTACACCATCGTAGATATGCTTCTATTTTGTTTTCCTTTTTGAAATACGTTTTATGTTTCCTTTTCAGATAATCTGTTCATACTTCTCATTTGAATATGGCATGGCACACATGCTTCTTTGAACCCACACAAGAACTCTGATGAAGGCACATATGCCTTTCTAATTCCAGAATATTCTTTGGGAGGGCATGTAGCACTTTATCACAGTGTGACAGAAGTACTGATCTGCTCCTGCCCTATCTTCCTCTAGTACATTGACCAGAGTGATTAATTTAAAAGGAAAGGCAGGTCTTGTCTGTTCTCTACTTAAAATCCTTCTCTGGCTCCCCAACCAGTGTAAGTAGAGACAAGGCCCATGTCACATGACCTCAAGCACTTTTCTGACCTTGCCTCACAAAGCTTTCATTGTCCCTTTGTTCCAGCTCTACTGGCTTGCTAAAACTAGTTAGAGCAAGAAACAGATCATGTGACGGTAAGAGAGCCATAATAATAGTGTGTACTGAACGCCATTTAAATGAAGGAAGAGAAATAACTTGTGAGTAGAATGGAAGTTTTAAGAACTTTTAAATTTTAAAGCAGATCCATGTTGCTCAAAATCTTGAATGGCCTTATAATAATAATAATAATAATAATAATAATAATAATAATAATAAAAACCCGGAGCCAGATATTGGGGTAAATGGTAAAAGATCAGAGAGACAAAGGAACAAGCCACAGCTACTTCTCACCTTACCAACTCCACGAATCTTCTGACTGAGTGTCTCTGAGTCCTCAGCCAAAAGGGGGCCAGCTTTAGTTCCTGTCTCCTCACAGCATATATATCTTTCTCTGCCCATCCATATCACTTCCTTCCTAGTGCTGTGATTAATGACATGTGCTTCCCAAATACTGGTAACAAAGACATGAGATCTCAAGTACTGGGATTAAAGGTGTGTGCTACCACTGCCTGACTGCTTCTCTCCTAGACTGAATCAATCTCATGTAGTGGCTTTGAACTCACAGAGATCCAGATGGATCTCTGGTTCCCAAGTGCTAGAATTAAAGGTGTGTGCCACCACTGCCTGGCATCTATGTTTAATCTAGTGGCTTGTTCTGTTCTCTGATCTTCAGGCATATTTTGTTAGGGTACACAACATATCATCACAGATCCAGAAACTAAAGTTGCTTTATAAGTTCCAGGTAGGAAGAGATGAAAATCATAGACCTGAAGGAATATGGCTAACCAGAGTTCTGCTAAGTTCTTCAAGTTCAGACAATATCCAACATCACATGAGCTCTGTCAGTTCCTGGAGCCCACTTCACTGGGTAGCCTCATCTTTCTGCTCCAGCCTCACTGACTAGCACCCTGCTCTTTATTGGAGGCCCAGGAAATACCCAACCTTGGACATTTGAACTAGTGTTTTTCCTACTGGGTACCCTCTTCTCTAAATTACCACATGACAGGTCCCTTCTTCCCAATTATGCTTTCACTTAAACGTGATGTTCTCACTGAGCCCTTTCCTGTTCTGTGTTAATCCTATACCCAGTTCTTTTCCAGCCCATATTTTCTATCTTCCATCATATCTTTCAGTGTATTTTTCACACTCATTTTTTATATTTCCTACTTTTGCATTTATTTTGTTGTCGTTGTTTATAAGTTACTCATATGGAGACAGTGTGTATGCCTCAGTTCCATGGTTCTCCCTATGAGTGATTTCTGGCACATAATCATGAAATCCTCAGTAGTTTTTAATGAAGACATGAATGCATGTTCCTACTCTCAGATATAATGTAGACATCAACAAAAACAGGTGATTAATTTACTGAAATTCTGCCATCTACATATAATTATCTGACAAGTTGTTTCAACAAAAATGGAAAAATAGCCAGCTATTGTCACTGAGTACTAATTGAAAAGGTTTTCATTTATTCAAAGAGTGTTGGAGGACAATAATCAACTGGTTTGGGTAGTTCTGTTCTAGTTTACTGTTTAACAATCTCATTTTTGTATACTGTTAAAGATAATGCTGCTTTTCTGACATGTGTCAAGGTAACACAATGGGGACCTTTATAAGAATCTTAAAGCCTGATATAGAACCAAAACTTCTGAGTTACTTGTTATGCAACTTGATGGCTGATAGTTTTAAGAATCTCAGAAAATGAACATAATGGAACATGAGGCAAGGGCCTCATCAATTCAGGTACAATTGTATAGTGTGCTATAGTCAATTCCTGTTGGGTACTTACATTATCACCTACTTTTTCTGTGATTTTCTGCATTCAGAGAGCATCTTGAATGGTCACAGCAGAAATTAAGAAAGGTATACCACTTCAGGCATACCACTTAATTATTTTTAATAATTCAAAAAGTCCAGATTTTTCTGATATGAATTATAGGTACCTTAGTAGTTCTCAGTTATTTTTGTAAACTTATTGCATAACCTATAAAGCGTTTTTTTTTTTTTTTTTGAAATCTTAGTTATTGGATTTGTTAGGTGACAAGAAAAATGGACATCCAAATGGGCAAAATTATTATTTATTTTCCCTAGTAAGCTAAATATTATATATATACACATATGTATATACATGTCCTACTGATGAATTTGTTATCCAAAGTAGATTCAACCTAAGAAGGGTGCTACCATGGGTTTTTACATTGAATATTGAATGATATTAGAAAGAAGCTTTTATTTTTCGCTTATTAGTTTTCATCTGAAAGTGAAGAATGGATGGTAATAATTCCTTAAATAACATGAAATAAACTCATACATTTGTATATTGATTTTGAAGTTGTCTCTGTGGGAAATGTAGTTCTTTATAACTTACTAAGTAATGGGGGAAAGGTGAGAGTAAAATTCATTTGCTACCATTATATCAATTTTTACATTCTTTACACAGAACAAGATGGATGTGCACACCCACCATTTTTTATCAAAATATATACAGCTATGTGTGCCTACATGCACAGTTCCTAGTAGCTATAGATTCAACATAGCAGCTTTGCCTTCTTTGGAAGCTTGAGTAATGAAGACGCCTGAGGGAATAGTTGGATTCATTTGCAGGATTACACTGTCTGCATTGTAGCAACAACTTCGCATGTGCTTCCTCATTGCCAAAAAAAAAAAAAAAAAAAAAAAAAGTCATTATCCACTTTTGTAAATGAATGGAGTGACTAGGCAAAAAGCAATTCCATTCACGCAGCACAGTGAACAGTGACACTGGCTCATCTCAGTGGCAGTTGAAGGAATCACCATCTCTCCTGCTTTCCTTGCTGAAGCACAGCCATGTACTCATGGCTTCTGGGAAGCTTCCAGTTTCAAATCACAGCCTGGAAATGGGTGGTAGAAAGAGCTGAAGTACTAGACCATTCCTACACAGTAGCAAGACAAGCAGCGAATATTGATGAAATTGTAGAGTTTGGGTTTATTCTATCACACAACTTCTCAGGTCCGACCTCTCAGGGTTTCTGCATCTCAGTGCTCCCGGCACTCCCACCTGGCGCCCTGCTCTCCAGTGAACTCCCGTTAAGCTCCTGATCATCAGCACTTGCCCTTTCCCTACTGTAAGCGCTCATCCCCCTGTGGTCGCACAGATTGCCCTTTCTGTAGTGTTCATGTTATTCTGTCTCTGACTTTTAGGAAATGATTTTTGATGACCTCAGAGGAACCAAAATAAACTGTAAAGGTAAACTCACCTTTACCTTCCCATGTACTTGTCATTAGATAAATAAACCTGTACACCAGTGACTAACTGCCTGGTTCCTAACACACGGAACTGTTTATTCGGTCATCTAGTTCTTTCTCAGTTTTGTTCTAGCCAAAATTCTATGCGGAAAGACAGCAAACTATAATGACTATAATATACAAACATATAAATATTGTAGTGCCCAAGATTTGTTTAGGAGAGCTGTACAAAGCAGAAGAAGCTCAATTTCTTTTTTCACATGTTAAAAGTATTACATAGATACTATAAATTCCATTTACATATGTTATAATACAGGTGATCATATTTAATCTTTCTGCTTTATCTTATCTTTTTTCCCTTTAATTATTTTTTTTTAAATTTAAGCTTGAAAAAAAAATAAGTGAGCAAATACTTAATGCTAGGAACTGTTTTGTGTATATTGGCTATTTTACTTGAATGGAAAAAATTATAGTCTTCATTTCACTCTTTATTTCCTTTATCTAAAGTATGAAATATTTATTTATTAAAATGTGTCTATAAATTAGCCAGTTTCATTGGGTCATTTGGTTACTTCTTTGATGTCTTCTTTTTTTTATTTAAGAAGGGTATAGGTGGGCCTAGAATTCTCTGTAGACCAGAGTGGTCTCAAACTGGCAGTTATCTACCCACTGGAAAGATAGGCATGTGAGACCATGACCAGCAAGTTAACCAAGTTTAACAAGAGACATCTTTGAAGAATTTTTCCTCTACTGATACTTTTGAGTTATTCCAACCTTCTCTCATAACTCTTAGGCCAAACTGACAACTTTGTTTTTCTTAATAAGTTACTTTTAAAGGAAGATGGATTAAGTGAATTGCCCGGGGGGCGGGGGGGGAAGGAGAAAAAAAAAAAAGAACAGCTTTCAATCAGACACAGTGAGATTGAGGAATCAGATAGAAGCTGGTTATTTTCTTACTTCATTTCTTTGGGCATAAAAAGTAACAACTTTTTTTATTCACAAACTTTTATAAGATTAAAGTTTACATGGAAAACACAGAGACTATGCATATTGTTATTCAAAAACAAGAATTTCACTTTCCGTTATCCTTCTTCTTTCCAATGAAAGTACTGAAATCTAAGCGCATACTGATCCTTCTTCAGGGCTGAGGTGATGCTAGTGACTAACATATGCTAAGGAAACATGTTCTGACACCTTGGTGTTGTTAGTCCTTCACAGTATGGAGTATAGTTCCATATATTCACAGATGTAGTATATTTCCAATGACCTGAAATCACCACCGCAGACAACCAGAAGACTGCCAGGCAAGCAAAAGCTCACAATTCCTTATCAAGAAAACCATAACTTCTTTGCCTAGGAAAAAAACAGTTTCAGAAAAATCTGCTCAATTTACACCTAGTCATCTCTAATAGTCCTTTTGAATTGACAGAACTTAATTGAAGTCATTCAGTTGTCAGTGGGAAGAGGCAGATGCTCAAAGCAAAAAAAAAAAAAAAAAAAAGGTTGCAAAGAGGTAGCTTACACTAGACTTAGTGAGTCTCTGGATTCAGTAGGTAGAGTGTCTCCTGAACCTACTTGGTGAGGTAATTCAGATGTATTATCTGCTTAAAGCAGTTTCACCAGTGCCAGGTCTGGAGTTGGTCTAAAACCAAAGAACATTTGTCACAAAGCCTGAAATAGAAGGTGTGGTCTCTGGCTACAGAGTATAACCTGGAATGAGAAGACCATGTCAGCGTCTGGCTAGTAAATTACCTCAGCAGAAAATCTGTTCTTTGTTGACAAATGGTCTAGCTACTTTCTTAGTGAGCCTGAAGGATGAGATATTTCTGGAAGCATAGCTTGTATTCAGCTCCTAACTTTGGAAATTTGTTGAGAATCCTCTAGTCCAAATGCTGTTGGAGACATTCTTATGAGTAAAATCAAATGCCTATCTTCATACGTGTTCTCAGAATGTAAAGCTGAGCTTGCAAAGTTAGATTTTAAAAAACGTGTTTGTTGCTATTTATGAAAATTAAATCCAGAAAAAGCCAAACATCATGTGGTGCTTTATTCAAATAACATAGACATAATATTTCTAGGTTGAATCATCAAGTTTTTCAAGATGCACTTATTAAATGACATAAATGGATGGGGCAGGTTAACAATATGGAAGATTCAGCAATGTCAATTTTCCTTTGTTTTGCCTATGTAAGTTGTAGAAATAAACAAACTAAAAGTTGGAACAGTAAAATTTTATGTAATTAAAAATTGTCGGAATTTAAAAGGATTTTTAATATCTTACATTCCAAAATGTACAGCAGATATATATAATATATATATATGTATATATATACATATACATACATACACACATACACACACACACACATATATATATATGAGTGAAGTTAGGTTATAAAAATCCCACATCTCTGCTTTCTCTCAGAAAATTGAATGTTCTTTTCCAGTAATCCAATGTTCATCTCCATCCTTATCAAAGAGCTAATTGATTATTATCACCAAGAAAAGTGTCAGTTGGCCAATGACAAGGTTAGAAAATCCTGTAGCATAAAATTGCAAAGACCTATCAGTGACAGATTGAGTATTCAGGACTTTATTTAGCAGATGACCGGGACCTGCTAACTGTGTGGAAGCTGTACCAGAATGATCAAGAGGCAGACAACATAGTCTTATATCTGTAAATTTGTGCTCTGCCCGTGAGGCTATGCAGATACATGACATCTCTTCCAATGAGTGCACTGAAGTAAATTCATGGTTTTGTATAGTCCTGGCCACAGCTATAAAATTATGACTGGACCTGCCTGGACTGAGTCTACCAGGTTGATCTCTGTCCTCGGGGGAGGCTTTGCCCTGGAGGAGGTGGGAATGGAGGTGGGCTGGTGAGAAGGGGAGAGGGGCAGGATGGGGGAGAACAAGGGAATCCGTGGCTGATATGTAGAAGTGAATTGTATTGTAAAATAAAATAAAATAAAAATAAATAAATTTAAAAAACTATATAAGACATAAAGAAATAAACAGTCTGATAACCACAGAAAACAGGAAATGAAAGACAGCATATTGTATGAATTTGCTTTATTTTTCTACCTAATTCTCCTTATTAAAACTAAGGTCCTATTTCCAAAATCCAACAGACTTTGAAAATGTGTTCAGACTACTATAATATCTAGAGAGAGCTATGGGAGAATCGATAGATTAAAGTCTTGAAGAACTTCAAGTTTTGTAATCTCTAGCAAGGCTTCAGACCTTCACTTATTGACGCTTATAGTAAGTAATATTAGCTACATATATTGATCCTTTGAATTGCAGAGAGTGAATGTGAAAAACCTGGAAAATACTGTATGTGAAAGCAGTTGGGTTTGTTAGGGTTAACAGTAAAAATACGAATGCTGTCTTCATGAATCAATTTGTTAAATACCACTGCACTTAATGGAACAAGCATAAGTTTCAACTGTCAGTCCTTGTGACTCTAAAAAGCACTATGGGCAGCAAAAAAATGACCCTAAAATGAGAGATTTGCAATTTCTTTAAGAACTTAAAATGAATGGGGCACCTTACACTCGGAGGAGCATGCTGACTTTGGTATCCATTTAAAGGTCACACCTGAGTTAAATGGATATAAAATCTGAAGATTCTAATCTAATAGTCTGTCATCAAATACTTTTAAAGTAAAAATAAATAAATAAGTCAATTTACTATATAAGAAAGTGAATGTTCACAGAAACCTTTACTGTAGAAGAGAGCTATTATATGGTCACTAAATCATAACCCATAATTTTAAAACATAGAGCTAAGGGATTGTACAAAGATTGTGTGAGACTTCTTATAGTCAAGATTCAGCAAGACACAAAAGTCATTGCTGACTTCCAAAAAAACTAAAAAAAAATCTGGACAGTATTCAAAAAGTATATAATTCTCTTTTTTGAAGCCCGAGGATGCTGCAAACCCAAAATAAACTAATTTACAAACAAATGACAGGTCCCCCATAAAGGAATTCTACAGCTGTTCTCACCTTATATGAAGTCCTGGCAGGGGAGGCACCTGCATAGAGAATGGTAAGGAGAAGCCAGAACAACTTCCTATGAATGTAATGACTATGTGTAGGTTGGCGTGAGAGTTAGGGTTGCCAAGGGGTCTAAGCCATAGAAAAGTCTACCACTGCCCACCACATCTTTCCCACAGGTTTTCACCTAGTGGTTAAGAAGACTTGCCAAAAGGCTGGTGACAAGATAGAAAGAAGAGCCAAGAGAGAGACACACCTTGTGAGATATGAGAGTCTCCTCTAAGTAGAACATGGTGTTTATGGAAGTCAAGAGAGGGGATGAGTAGAAAACTCAAACCCACTGGTCTCTGATCCATAGAAGCTGGCAAAGGCAGCAAAAAACTTCTGTGACATTGTGGTCCTTCTTAGAAAGATGGCAGTTCTGATGAGATTGGTAAATAGGAATCAGAGGGAAATACATGTTCAGAAGATTATGGCTGACACAAGAGAGTAAGAGCTCCTGGAATCAAAAAGTCAGAACTACCATTTTAAGATATAGAAAGACAGTGGCTCCATTTTAAAGCACAAAAAGAACTCTTGAATTTGCCCATTGTCCTGATCTGATGCCATAATGTAGAGAATCTTGTTCCTCCCTAAGACAACTTCAAAATATTTTATAGGGAGTAATAACTACTAGTATGGTTAATTAATCCCCACCTAAAGTGGTCAACTACTTTTCTAATCCAAAGACCCAAGGCTACATTCCTCCAAACAAAGACGTGGTCAGCTCTATCACATAAATACCCTAGTCCCTGGTACCAGCTTCTTAGTTAGGGTTTCTATTGCTGTGAAGAGACACCATGACCATGCAACTTTTATAAAGGAATTGTATAAATTAATAATTATTTATTATTATTTATATTAATATTATTTATTAATAATAAATTGTATAAATTAATTGGGCCTGGCTTATAGTTCCAGGATCTAGTCCATTATCAGTATGGCAGGAAACATGGCAGCATGTAGGCAAAGATGGTGCTGGAGAGGAGCTTAGAGTTAGTTCTACATCTGTATCTACAGGCAGCAGCAAGAGAGAGACACTGGGCCTGGCCTGGGCATTCCAAACCCCAAAGCCCTCCACCAGTGACACACTTCCTCTAACAAGGCCACACCTACTCCAAGTCCATAGCTTCTAATAGTCCCACTCCCTGGTGGTCAAGCATTCAAATATATGAACCTATGGGAGTCATTTTTATATAAACCACCACAGAAGTTACTGGTGAATAGAATGTAACCAGTGATACAGTGAAGTCAGCCTAGCTCAGTTGGTACTCACTGATTAAGCCTTCCATTTGCATCCAAATATAAGACTGGTCATGGAATTTCTTGGAAATTTCCGTCATTTACTTTAGTATTTAAAGAGAGATTTATTGCATAAAATAAAAACAAATGTAAGAATCAATTAAAGACAGGATATGCACTATTATGCTCAATAAAAGAAAAAGTCAGGAGAAGCAGACACAGAGATGGCCTTCATCTTAGGCTTTCAAGACAGATTCTACTAGATAAATACAGGGAAAATTACAACAAAATGATAAATGTTTGTATACCTCAACAGAGATAAAATAATAGGTAATCATCTTTCACCTCTGGTATAACTATACCAGAACATCATCATATATGTAGTCTATACTTGACTGACTCATCCTTATATAACATCTGTCTTTATTTGATATTACTGGCTTTTTTTTTTTACATTTCTATTACATACCATACTAATTTTACAAATACTTTATAATTGATTTTTTCCTAATTACAGAAAGATTATTGTCATCCAACATGTAATATGGGGTAGTGGCAGCAGCTTTGTATACCTTGTACTTACTGTGTATTGTAATTCTATCAAGAGATCATATTGAGTGACTGACCTTACTCTATGGAGGTTTGTGCAAGTACATTCTATGACATTCACACAATGATCAACTCATCTAATAATGCATTCCTTAGAAGGTGACCTTGTTGATAACTGGTGCATGACTATGTGATTTACAATATACCAGTGTCAACATTTTACCACTTTAAGTGAAGTGCAGAAGCCATGATTTTGCGTACTTCTCTTACAGTATCATATAATAGTAAGAAGAAATCACTGAGGATGAAGGAGAAGGAGTTTCTTTTTACTGCTTGCTATGGCCTGGCTTCCTCATCACTCTCTTCTGCTGATGGTGGTTCTCTTGCCCTATGATTTCAGAAAGGCATATGTTTGATCTGGCAGAAAAATAAGCTCAGCTAAAGCCCCCTCTTTTGAAAGGTGAGAGTTATGAACTGGAGAGTCTATGTGATCTTTTCCTGCTGTTCTTGGGGTCCAGAAGTTGTTCTCCCTCTCTGCAGTCCCTATCTAGTTTATCTTCTTCCTGGAGACTTGGAGGGATCAGGGACGTGATGACTGATCATGAGAGGCAGTAGCATACAAGACTTTACTAAGTCCCACTGGTTAGGATTGTATAATAGGCAAGAAATCATATATAATAAGAGACATTTAAAGGCCTTTAGGAGTGAAAAGAGCATGAATATTCCCAGGGGAGATGAAGGATTGTAAAAGGAATTATTTGGATGAGAGATATTTCTCAGCAACTAACAGGTGGGCTCTATGTCTGATAGCTGTAAATGGAAGCATGAGCTTGGAGCCTTATAACTATAAGACTCTATCTTCTACACAAATATTGCATGTTTTCTGTTATATATATACACACACACACACACACACACACACACATATATATATATATATATATATATATATATATATATATGTTGAGAAACATTCTTTACATGCATATTCATTATCATCTGAATCTACATTTGTATTTAATCTGTCTGGCAGACAAGAAAGGATAATGGGAATTATTTTGAAATAGGCAGGGAACTAGTGATGGCGAGAGAGGACAAGGAAGAATAAGAGGGGTGACTATGGTCAAAATACATGATATGCTTGAATGAAAATATGATTTTGATACCCATCATTTTGTACACTGAATACATACTAATAAAAAAGAAAATAACATAGCTGTGGTTGCAAGAGCTTTGAGGGAAGTGCAAAGCAGTTAAATTCTAAACGGATAAAAACACGTGTGTTTGTTTTATTTTGAAAAAAATTAAATGATATTCTACCTCTCTCAGAGGGACAATTGGCAATTAATGGTTGTTTAGGGGAAGGGTGTTATTTTCTTCAGTGGTATAGTCTCAGATAAGTTGCCCTTGCTCTATTAAATAGCCTTCTACCTACACTTGGGCAAGTAACTCTTGTTCAATTCAATGGGCCTCACACAAAGGGAAGGCATAAATGTAGGAGGGAGACTTGTTGAGAAGAAGGTCTCCAGCAAGAGAGGGAGAGAGATGAAGGAAGTGCATGAAACAGTCAGACAAAAATTTTCAAATAGCTGAAGTATGAAGATTTGAGGCTGGCATCCATGGCTTTAGAGATAATGACTCTCAGCCTACAGTGCTAACTGCTTAAAGGTCAGTAAGTATTTGATCCCTTTGAAAATAGACTGCTGGATCATGTAGTAATTTATATTTAATGCTTTGTGGAAATGATGTATTATTGTGTGTGTGTGGGGGGAGAGACTATCTTATATTCCCACCCATACCATATTGAAGGTTCCAAATTCCCCAAACCCTCTCCATATCTGTTTTTAATTATAGTTCTTTTAGCAGGAAGTGGAATGCCTATGTGGTTTTAATTTGCATTTTCCTGATGACTACTGATGGTAAACATATTTCCATTTGCTTCTTGGACACTTAAATATCTTTATAGTAATGTTTATCCAAGTCCTTTGTTCAGTTTTTTGAGTGGGCTGTTTATCTTTTATCATTGAATTCTTTATATATTCAAGAGACTAGTCACTAACTAGGTCTTTTTTTTTTTTATAAAATTACATCATCTCCAAAGAGAAGTACTTTATATTTTCCTTCCCAACTTAGAGATGTTTTATTTATGTTTCTTGAGTAAAATTTATAGTAAAATTCTGATTCCTTAGCCCAAGGCTATTCACCATTAGAAATCCATTCAATAATTCAAGATATATACCTTATTTTCACTACATCTTTTTAAAATGTTTTTTTATCAGCTCTTCTCTTTCATATGTGCTTACTTGACTGAGTGACAGAAAATATAATTGATTAAATAAAAGCTATGCAGTAATACAGGGCTCAATCAGCAGCCTTTCAATCTTAAATGGATATACCTCAATATTCTTAAATTCTTATTCTTTTGAATGTGACTCAAATGAAAATCCCCAAGTATATGTTCCCTGAGTTGCAGATAAATTTTTTTTTTTTTTTTTTTTTTTTTGGTTTTCCGAGACAGGGTTTCTCTTGTGTAGCTTTGCGCCTTTCCTGGATCTCACTTGGTAGCCCAGGCTGGCCTCGAACTCACAGAGATCCGCCTGCCTCTGCCTCCCGAGTGCTGGGATTAAAGGCATGCGCCACCACCGCCCGGCTTGCAGATAAAATTTTAAGAGGTTATGGCAGACTCAGTAACATCATTAAGAAATCATTTTTCTTCTTCATAGAATAAGAATACAATGCACTTAGATTGTCAATCACATTTTAGAATTAATATAGGATTATTGCTTATAAAATGATAGATACCCCCTGTGTGCTTGACTTTAATACTCCCAAAACTTAGGGGACTCTATGACATATGGCTGCACTTGTGAATGTCCACTTTCAGTGTTGTACCTGTGCTGTAACACTGTTTACAGTGACACATTGATGAAAAGTTCATAATGTTGTTTCTGAAGAATGAAGACTTGTTCCATGCTAAAAGGGGTCAATAAATGAAAATTAAATACAATGGTATATCTCCAGTGAGATCTAGGGTCAAAAAATATGAGTCACTGTTGGGAAAGTTATTCAAATCCAATTAAAGGATATTCAATTAAGAAAATACTTCCTTAAGATGGGGCTGTAGACA
Organism: Peromyscus maniculatus bairdii; assembly: GCF_049852395.1. NCBI lineage: Eukaryota > Metazoa > Chordata > Mammalia > Rodentia > Cricetidae > Peromyscus > Peromyscus maniculatus. The sequence goes on from NC_134858.1 coordinate 79,473,778, forward strand.
AGACTGTAGGGTATATTCCTAATTGGTGATTGATGGGGGGAGGGGCTAGCCCATTGTGGGTGGTGCCATCCATGGGCTGATGGTCCTAGGTTCTCTAAGAAAATGGGTCCAGCAAGCTATAGGGGAGCAAGCAATTAAGCAGCTCCCTTCCATGGCCTCGGTATCAGCTCTTGCCTTTAGGTTCCCGCCTGGTTTGAGTTCCTGTCCTAACTCCCTTCAGTGGTAGACTATGGATATGGAAGCATTAGCCAAATAATCACTTTCCTCTCTAACTTGCTTTTGGTTGTGGTGTTTCTTCATAGCAGTAGAAACCCATATTAAGATACACACACACACACACAAAAAAAAACCCACATATTTGAGGGACAATGAATCGTACATCAAATGTAACAAAACATAAACACAGAATCAGGAAATTTCATAAATAAAATGTTTAAGAAATATATATATATATTAGTTCTCTCTTAAAGGAACTTATCATAGTTTTAAGGATTAGTATAACCATGCAAAATATGTAAGTCCTCAGGGACAGACAAACTCATCCTCCCCCCCAAACACACAGACAAATACACATATCTATACAAGAGATCATTTGATAGTCAATCTACCGTTCTTGTTACTATACATGATCTTAGGCTACACTGATGAAATCAATTAGGCCTTGCATTAGTTCACTTTTAGTTTCTTTTACAACAGAACTGGTACTTTGTAAAAAAAATAATTTCAATTTCACAATTTCAAGAGCATGATCTTGATGACTGGCTTTCATAGTACTATTTATTACACTCTTCCCCCCCTCTTTCTCTCAAACACACACACACACACACACACACACACACGCACACGCACACACACATACACACACTCATATATATGTGAGTGTGTGTGTATACATGTGTGCATATACATATGTTTATGTGTACGCACATGAACACACATACACACACACACACATATATAAACACATGTATACAAAGAAAACTGACATAATCTGGGTCTCTTAATCTGGGTCTCTCAAGGAGTGGAAATGAGTGTGTTATTCAAATGAGCTCCTTGAAGAACGCATGTCCACAATAGGGAATTTCTTCTGGGTGTGAAACTTGAACATGGGCACTGTTTCTATCTGACCAAGATGTTCTATTGCTCTTTCTGACTTTAATATATATATCCATAATTAAATATAATTAGTAGTGAGTTAATACAATATTTAATATATAAGAATATTATATTTTTTCAATAAAAGGAAATAAAGAGGATGGTAATCAAAGCAGATTCATCAACTATGATGCTAGTCCTGGTTTAAAAAGTAAATATACACATATATATGGATTTATTAAATTAGCTTACATAAAGTTTTTTGGCACCCTGGAGACCCAGAGAACCCAATACCTGTTGACTACAAGAAACCAGAAACCTCAGAACAAGAGACAGCAACGATACATAGTCTCCATCAGAGACTGGCGGCAGGGAAGCTCTGTGGGGAATCTTAGGTGCTAATGTGCATCTTAGAGGCTGAACAAACTGCAGTCTGGTGTCCATAGATGATAACAGCAACAATAGTGGGCTTTGCATCAGAAGAGATGACTGGCTTCCTCTTTCTTCTGCACTCGTCTGAGTCTTTTTAATAACTGATGCTGCCTACATTCAGAGTCTCTCCCTTCCTTCTGCTGTTGGATACACTGAGCATCTCTGTAAACACCCTCACAGACACACCCACAAGTACATTTTAGTAACCTAGGCCTCCCTCATTCTAGTCAGGTTGGCCATCATGGCTCTGAGCTGGCACCATAGGAAGGATGCTGATATGTTGTGAAATTCAACATCACAGTCACGGAGACTCAGCTAAAGGTGGAGTACCAGTAACTTTGAGAAGCAGAGAAACGAATGGCGTCACTGCAGGAAGGCCTTCCAGAAGGTTTGTTACACTCCCCCTGAATTACTGGTATCCAATGCTCTTTCACTGAACCTCTTCATCCTGTACCTTCCACTTGGATTAGCATCATGGTTGATGAGTCTTCTTTAACTACCCTCTTCCCCGTTTCCTTTTATTGAAAATAGCCACGATAGTCTTTTAAATTTAATAACCCCTACTTATACTTAATTTTAAAGATTGAATAGATATTTATGCAGTCAGGGAGAGCAACAGAGGACCTGGTCAGACAGAAGCTGGTGCTAGTGTTCAAGCTTCACACCCAGAAGAGCCTCCCTATTGTGGGCATTCCTACTTCCAGGAGCTCACTTGGGCAACACACTCATTTCCACTTCTTGAGAGACCCAGATCATAGCAGTTTTCTTTGTATGCTGTCCTCACTGGCAGAGAAAGCAAGAGTTAAAAGGCAAACACTAGAAGCTCTTTTCTTATGGACTACTCTATTGTCTGTAGGCAGAGCCTCAAACATAATCACATCCTGAAGGCCACTCTTCCTCAGGTCAAATTCTTGATAACTAAATCTCAATTTGTGAACCTTTAATATACATTTAACCTCAACAGTTGGCAAGACAGTGTATAAACCCTAAAGTGTATAAAGCCTGTGCTCTTCTGCACTTCTGTAACAACAATTTTGTTCAGTTTCACTGCAGGTCTTAACAAATCAAACACCTCATTGAAATGCAGGGAAATTCACTACTATAAAACATTAATGTTGTTAAATAACAGTTAAATAATGATTTATTTGAATTACTTCATAATTCCATTTTTCTTTCAATCCTATTTTCTAACATCACTTAATAAATAATTTCCTCTTTACTAATTTATTCTCTCTCCATCACTATATATTAAAGTATCATCTAAAGTGGGTTGCTATATGGTTCCAATCATTCTGTTAAATTTGCATAAATCATTTCTACTAAAACTATATTTTCATCAATATAAAATGTATTATACACAGTATCAGAAGGAACAAGACGCCTTCATTATTTTTCTTTTTCATAAAATTCTTAGCTGAGCAGCACTGGAGAAATGGTTGTAGTTGATAAAGTGCTTGCTGTGCATGTGTGGAGAAGACCTGAGTTCATATCCCAGAGCCCACATAAAAAGCCAAGAATGGTGTAATGACAAAGAGACAGGAAACTGGCGGGAGCTCACTGCTCAGCCACCCTAGCCTAATAAAAAGACCCAGACCCCCAACAGCCCCTATTGCAAAATACCAAGGTGGACAGCTCCAGAGGAAGGAACCCAAGATTGACCTGTGGCTTCCTGGTGCACAGCAGTTTCCTCTGAGTTAAAGGCCGAGATCTTGAAGGGGAGTTCATCAGCACAGGATAGTCTAAGGCAGGTGAGACATTCCATTCTGCAGGAGAGCTCCTGAAATTCAAGAAATGAACTCGGAGGCTTCAGAACATCCCTAAAACTAATTCACGGGATCCCTCTCTCCCCAAGCATATAAAAGTAGTAAGAACTACTGAGAGGCTCAGACGAGCTAACTGCCTGGAGGAGGCAGAGAGCAGAGGTGCTACCTGGAGGCTCAGATCAACCACTCATCCTGAAAGAGACATTCCATCCTGTTGAGCTGCCTGAAGGTTGTAGAGTGCAAAGTTTCTAACTTCCATGAACTGTCACTCACGCTGGGTGGACTTCTGGTGCTGCAGCTGGGTCTGAGTCATCTCTGCTCCTGTAAATAAGTTTTTACCCATACGCCAGCAAGTAGGAAAACATGTCTAAACATTGTATCCTCTGAGAACGAATGAATATAAACACGACACTGTTTTCCTGTATCTTCAGAGACAATAACACATAGCCCAAAGTATTACTCAAATTCTAGATCCCCCCATTTGCTATAGAACTCTCTCTTCCCCTCGCTTCTTCTTAGCAATGTGTCAGAAGCCAGAAGCCTCTGACCAGCTCTGTACCCGACTTGTGCCGAGGAAATACTTGGGGTCTTTAACTGGGTGAGATCTGATTTGGACTCTTCTCTGTAAATCATGCCTCTTAAGGTACAATTCTTTTTTCCTTTTTCTTTTTAATCATCCAAGAAAAGCCATATACATACCGGTGTGTCTTTTCTTCCTGAAAACTATTACCTTTCCAGACTAAACATGCAATCAGAGTATCATCATCTTAGCTCCTGTTTTTTAGTAGACCTTCATTTGTTGGACAACTAATCAAGAAGCAAGCAGCGAGCACATTTGTAGATTGAAATAAAAACAAGTAAGTTCATCACTCAATGTTTGACATAGGTTTGAACTATCACCAGCCTCCGAGAAGCAGTCTCTCTGCTACAGAGGTCTCTGTCCAATACCAGGACACTCCTCCTCCTCCTCTCAGAAGTGAAGCAAACTCGTTTTTGACAGTGACACCATAGTGTGCTTATTCTTCTTCTTTTACCTTGCAGCATGGCTGAGGGCTGCAAAGGGCTGGCTTTGCTGGAGCCAAAGAAACTGCTGAATCATCACATGGCCCTCTGCTGCCAACAGGGGAGCATTCTTTCTGCCCTTGCATAAATCTTGTAAAATTTCAGAGGCATATTTGAAAAGTGCACCAGAGTTTAACTATTTTTGTTTCCTGAGAAACTTACACATTTCTTATTTATCTGTTTCTTTTCCAGTTGTAATTTTCATTTCTCTGTTTGCTTAGGAGGTAGGGGCCAAGCACTAGAGAGATTTTATAAATGACAAAATTGTACTCTCCAAATCGCCCTTGAGCCAAAATACAGTGGAAAAATGTGCTCTGTGTGTCTTTCCACCCCCATTCTATGCCTCTCGATCATTCAGTGGCCTCATAAGAGGCTCCAAAGGACCATAACACATTTTCCACAAAAATCAAGAACAGTCAGTCCACCCCATAATTCTAAACTTGTTCTGGGCTCTCCAAATTCCATCTTATAGGTCTTATGCTGAGAAACTCCTGGTGTGACTTGTAAATGATCAGCTCCTGCTTGAACAATTTCTACAAGTAACCGGGATGTCCCTCCTTGTTAGTTCTATGGGACTGCTGGGATAAGTAAAGTTAGCAGGCTTAAGCTCTCCCAATTGCAGACATTCATTCAGCATTCACTGGGTGCCTATCCATGTAGGTACTTTGTGCTGTGAATAGATTGAATGAGCCGAAGATCTTACGCACATTCCACTGTGTGCTTCTATGAACAAAATGTAAGTCTGACAAAATTAGTCCTGTGTACAAAAGCTTGATGATCTTCCAGGGCATTAAAAGCTAAGGGCAATAGCACTCTCTTAATGGACCAAGAGGCAGTGTGGCTGTTCTAGAGATAGATAGTTAAAGTTGTCCGAGTGGTTTTATTGTTTTGTTTTGTTTTTGTTTGTTTGTTTGTTTGTTTCTGTAGAGTAGCTGCATGCATGGCTAATCACCAGGAAATGATGGACCATGACTAAAATAAACAATTTCTAAATGATCTCTCCAAAAATCTAGTATGAGTAGTTCAATATCTTTGGCTGAAAGTAGAACTAGATGTGGTTTTATCTGAATGAATGGTGTGAATGAAATCTCGCACAAAATGTAACTTCAATTCTTAATAATCTATAATAGACTACCCCCCATTTAATAAGCATACTAGTATTCAAAGCACAAAGTGAGTGAGTGAATAAAAGAATTAGTTGACACGATACAGTTGTATGCTGAAGTGTATTCTGGAAGAGAGACAAGATGAAAGGCGCATCGGTGTGCTAGCATAATCTGTAACTACCTGACCACAATCCATCTGCTGCTCCCTCCCTCACAACCTGCCTAACTCAACACAGCAACTCAAGTATGCCACTTCTCAGTCAACTACAATTCAACTAAAGCCATTCCCCTGACCTTTTCATTGAGTTATAGCCTCCTTCACAGAAAAAAAAAAATAGTGACCAGAAATGTACTTCTAACTGCACATACCATCACTTCTTTCTCCCCATTTCTTCTTTTCTCTTTTCAGTCTTTAAATATTCTTTTATGCTTCCTTGTCATGTTTGCCATACATGATCAGAGATGATGAAGCAGTTTGGGCACCTGGGAGGAAGTAGAGGAATGAAGAAAGTACGATAAACGATATAAAGAAAATATTGTCAATGGTAAGTGTGAGCCTTGTCATCCCACAGTGCAAAGTTTAATCAGGAAGGTGGATGTATGTAAAGAAACCAAAAATAAAAAAAAAGAATCAGATAATAAACCCCACAAGTAGACAAGGTAATAACTTGTCCCTGAATGCCTATAATGTGTTACAATTATTGGTCAGCTGAGTAAACCAACTTCTACTCTGAAGTCCTTGCCTAGATTATCTGAAAACCAGTAAAACTGATTCCATGTTCTCTACAAATCCTAACATGACCATAAGCATTGTATTAATTGTATTCACGTTTCTGTATTAATACAATGCTTTTGTGTGAAGCAGCTAGGTGTGATCAGAATGCTGACATTGTAAAGACAGACCCCTGGTAATTAAAAGTAGCAGAGGACAAAAGACGTACAGTCAGGACCAAGACTAGAAATTATATGATGCAGGTTCTATTGATGCTAACATGTAAAATGCTTTGTCAGTCATAAAGAGGAAGAAAAGTAGGTTTATTAGTTAGGGTTTCCATTGTTGTGAAGAGACACCCTTATAAAGGGAAGTATTTAATTAGGGCTACTTTACAATTCAGAAGTTTTGCCCATTATCATCGTAGTGGTAAGGATGGAAGTATGCAGGAAGACATGGTGCTGGAGAGGGAGCTGAGAGTTCTACATCTAGATCCACAGGAAGCAGAAAGAGAGAGACACTGGACCTGACTTGAGCATTTGAAACCGCAAAGCTTACCCCCTGTGACACACTTCCTCCAACAAGGGCACACCTACTTCAACAAGGCCACATCTTCTCATGCCACTCTCTAAGCATTCAAATAGGAGTTTATAGGGGCCATTCTTATTCATACCACCACATTAAGTATTGTAATTTCAAAATACAGACCCAGGCACAGACTAAGGCATGCAGTCATAACTTTGCGCCCTCTGTCTTCTGCCTGCTTCTCCTGCTTTCGTCCATTTTGCCCTTCTCAGCTGCTCCCTTTACTGCCTCTAGGGCTCTTCTGTGTATGTCTGTCTCCCTGAAGTTCCCTTTACTCTGGACCTCTAAGTTTTCAACTTCAGCCTGAAGCATCTTGCGTAGTTACTGAGGTCTGATTAATGGTACTGGCGGGTTTGTATTTGAATATTTTCAGAGATGGCATGCCAAAGGAATGGTGGCAAATTTTCTGGTAACATTACAGGCTGGTGTTAGAAATGGTTTTGGATAGGGTAGGCATGGCTTTGAAACCATACCACATGGGCAGCCACTTTTTCTACCATCGTGTAGGGCTGTTCTCACAAGCATATTTACCTTAAAAGGAAAAAAAAAGATGCAGAAGACTCTTATTTAGTTCTGACTTAGCTTTGATACCACCCACAAAGCACTCCACCCACCCACCCTTCAGCATCCACAGTGCAGCCTTGTGTGTTTTATGTCTTTTAGGAAAGCCAAAAAATGACCTGTAATTACAAGTCAATCTCACTATTTAATTTTGTGTTTGTGTTGAATGTATCTTTTACCATTTACAAAGAAAGACTATAATGTCAAAGCAATTGCACTGTGTGGTAAGCATGTTTTTTCTTTCCCATTTTTTCAGATAAGAATGTTGAGAAACATGGACTACTTGTTTCATAGCCTTCTTGAAGGATCACTGCCAACCTGAGATCCAGATATGACACATACACTTGGCTAGTCCTGCTCCATCTTCTTCCCAAAGCCACTTTCCTCCTCCATATTCTACACACTGTATTATGTTCTATTTTCCTTTCCTTTCTTTTTCTTTCTTTCTTTCTTTCTTTCTTTCTTTCTTTCTTTCTTTCTTTCTTTCTTTCTTTCTTTCTTTCTTCCTTCCTTCCTTCCTTCCTTCCTTCCTTCCTCCTTCCTTCCTTCCTTTCTTTTGTTCGTTTTTTGAGGCACAGTCTTTCTGTATAGTACTGGCTGTCCTGGAACTTGCTCTGTAGGCCAGGTTGGCTTTGAACTCAGAGATTCAGTTACCTTTGCCTCCTGAGTACTGAGATTAAAGGTGTGGGCCACTACACTTGGCTTATGTCTGACTTTAAAATCAAGCAAATACAATTTCATTTTGAATATTTTAGAAAGTCACACCTTGTGAGAAAAACTGTAGCCCTTAGTATTATAAAGATAAGTTTGGAGGTAAGTAGCCTAAACCAAAAGGAGACACGAACTTTGCTTAACCTTATGACAATGTTCTCTGTCTTAACAAGAAAAGAGTTAACTGGCTAGGAAGGACAGGAACATTTCTTATCTATGCATTTACTGCTGAAGAACAGATCTGTGCCAGGTATTATTTCTTTTTCCTCAAATATGAAACCTTTACTGAGAGACCTGCATGTGAAAATGTAAGCTAGATATATTTTTATTTGTCTAATTCTTTTTACATTTCAACCACTGTTATTTCCTGCTTACCAATAGTGGTCACACATACCTTTATCCCAACACTCAGGAGGCAGAGTAGGTGGATCTCTGTGAGTTCAAGGCCAGCCTGATCTACAGAGCTAGTTCCAGGACAGGCTCCAAAATCTACACAGAGAAACCCTGTCTCAAAAAACAAATAAACAAAAAAATTTCCTGCTAAAGATTCTGCCTTTTAGTTGAGCTCCTGACTGAGGATCAGTCTCAGAGGGAAGGTGAGGCTCAGGAAAGAGGCCATTTTTCTGGTCTGATGAAAAGAAACACATTCCTGGCCAACATCACACCTCTCCTCACCACCACCACCACCACCACCACCACCACCACCACCACCAAGCAAGGGGCAATCTCACACTGTCTGTTCCCCATGTACTTCACTGAAAAGTGGAAGGAAAACTAGGAGAGTTACAAGAAAGACACAAACCTTTCAGTATTCACTATTACCTAAAACCTCTTCCTGTGGTGTTCTGAATTCTCCTCTTCATTTGTCTACATCGATCCTTGGGATGTTCCTTAAAAGGAAAGACTCAAAGGCCATTAAAATGGAAGGCAAGGCGGCACTGGTCTGTGTCCTTTCTGGCAGGAGAGTCCTTCCTCACACATAAACTTCACTGTGACAGGATTCTGCTTTTTCCGCTCTCCCTGCCATGGAACAACACCAAAGGAAAACTGAGAAAGTTCCCAGTTGGATAAACCCTGAGTAAAGTATTTCAAATGGCTGTGGTCCCCTGTACCTTCCTTGCTATTTCCCAATGATCAGTCCTACTTTGTCAGAGAATAGTGAGTATAGTTATGTAGCCATTGCTAATTAGGTATCATCCATGGCAGAGTCCATTTCCAAACAGTTTTAAAAATTTGAATGGGTAAGCTTAGAATTGCTTCTTATGTATATATGTTGATCATGTTCATTGAGATGTCCAGGCATGAACACTCACAGATTCAGAAAAAGAAGAAAAAAAAATTTCAGAGAGATGTGTGTTGAACAGGAATTTGTGGCAGGCTTCAAATTTGTTTAAAATAATTGCTAATTTTCAAAACCTAATCTGGTACAAAATTAAGATAAATGAATTTGGGGTTAATTTACATTTCTTTTCAAATTTATAGGGTACATATATTTTCATATTAAAATGTTCAAATTACATACAGATAAACAAATACTTTTTTATCATAATAGCAAATGAAGAGAATATAGTAATTTTGTTTGCTGTTGCCACTTCCTCTGCATTTAACGTTACATCTTCATGAGAATACTTTATGAGAAGAGACAGAAAATGTATAAAAGGCAAACATTCTTTTATTCAGCATTTTAATGTATGCTTTTGTTTTAACTGATAAAGAAGAGAAGGAATAGAAAAATAAAAAGAATTAGAAGATGCTGAGAGATGGAAGAGAAAGAGAAAGGAGAAGGAAGAAATTGGAGTCACGATATGATCTCTCCTTTGTAACTTGTCATTTAAAACAGATAATTCAGAATACTGGCATCACAATTAGAAAATTAGAAACAAACAGAACATTTTAGTGACTCAATTAATGCTTAAATTGCCAAGGTACAGTTTCTTCACCTACGAAAATAATTATATGCTTCTTAGATACTTCCAAGTGAGATGTGGATTTGGTAGGAGAAAATCAGACCATTCAATATAGTTCCTGAAGCCACTGAAAATATATACATTTTACACAGAGTAGAATTTAAATGTGTTAATGTTCCTATATGGCATTGTCTGAAGTCGTTGTGCTTTTTAGGTTGTTGGGGACATTATAAATATCTAGTTTGCAACCTTTTGCTTACTTGATTCTATTTCTTGGTTCCAGAGGAGAAACGCTATATCTTTCATTTCATGAGATGCTGTGAATTGGAAACTACATCAGAACTGCATCATTCAAAAGGCACTCTCTTCATTCTGGGAAAACTGTGCATCTTTTTCAGATTTAACAATTGCTAAAAACTTAGATGTCCCCTGTCAGATCTGAGATGTCCAGTCAGATGAACATTCACAATTAAAAGAATTAGTTTACCACTTGGCATTCATTTTCATAGACTCAAGTCCCTTTAGCAAAAGTCCAACGGGTAGTTTCAATCCAGCAAAATGCTTCATAGTTAAAATGAAATCAGAAACCGTAAGAAGATGGACATGCCAATGACTTCACTCAGCATACACTTTGAGAACCGTGGTGTTAACATTACAGCCTGGCTCTCCTCTGCTTGGGACTATGATTATTCCAGCACAGTGAGAGGTGCAGATGCATACGGTGTCTGATTCAAAGATGTGTAGGGAGTCTGGTCCCAGTCAAATACACAGCTTGGAATCGTATAAATACTAAGTTATTCTAATTATATAGTTGTGAGTTGTAGTGAATTCTTTATGCGTACACAATGCACACCCCAGCATCACCATTATTTAACTTCCCTACCAGCAATTCACCATCCTCTTGTCTTTAATTCTCCCTCTCTTTTGTGATATAGAAAATGAATTTAGATTTTTTTGAAATCTTTATTGGGGGTATACAATTATGTAAATAATAACATTTTTATTTGATTAATTAAAAGATACCAAATTGCTCAATTGTAGAATGTTGTCCTAGTATGTGTCCACCCCACTAGGTTTAATCCCCAATACCATAAAAATGATAGACACTAAATTTGAAAATATTTAATTTTGTAAATTAAACAAATGATATTTAATAAACATTTCAAGTACAAAATAAAGTTTTAAAAAGTGATACACGCCAGGCGGCGGTGGTGCATGCCTTTAATCCTAGCACTCAGGAGGCAGAGGCAGGCAGATCTCTGTGAGTTCAAGGCCAGCCTGGTCCACAGAACGAGATCCAGGACAGGCATCAAAACTACACAGAGAAACCTTGTCTCGAAAAACAAAAAAAAAAAAAAAAAAAAAAAAACAAAAAAAAAAAGTGATACAACACACACAAAGTTTGTTAAGAGAGTACAAGTTAGAAGGACTCTGTGCTAGTTGGAATGATAATATCCTCTATGGGGTCATATATTTGAATACTTGATCCCCAGTTACCAGTCGTGGAAAATTTTGGAAAGGATAAGGAGGTGTGGCTTTGTTGGAGGAGGTGTGTCACTGGAGACAAGATTTGAAGTTTCAAAAGACTTGTGACATTCCCAATGTATTTTTGTTTGTTTGTTTGTTTGTTTGTTTGTTTGTTTCCTGCTTATGGATCCAGATGTGAGCTCTCAGCCACTGCTCTTGCCAGCTGCCATCACATCTTTCACTTCATCATCATATGGCCTGGACTCTAACCCTCCAGAACCTGAAGCTCAATTAAACACTGTATTTTACAAGGAATCTGGGTCATAGTGTTTTATCACAGCAATAGAATAGTAACTAATAAAGACTGTCAGAGATCTTTTCATCCAGACTCTATTTCTCTACAGAGAGCTCCACAGAGGTAGAGCTAACATGTTCGTTCATTGTTTCTTTACTCAATTCAGGAGCTGTAGAGTTTCTTTCTTCATAAGATGAGCATTTATAGGATTTAACTTTAATGTTCTAGATTTGCCTGAATTTCCTGTCCATCAGCCTTATATTATCCCATAGAAATATTAGACAGAATAAATGCATTCTTTCCTGCAATTATTACCCCCAGCTCCCACTATAAGTGAGTTTATTATACCTTCAATTAAATCTTTATCTTTTCATTTATTCCTTTATGGCATAATGCTCAGGTTAGATTCCAAATGATTCTACTTTTTAAAATTACTAACTGTATTTGGTCCCAAATCATGACATCCAGAACAAGATTTAGCATCCTGGATGTGGTCAGAGTAATGCCAAAAATATAATAATAGTGAAAAAAATATCAGATGATTTGAGCAATATCTTTCTTTTCATGCAATGTAGAAACATGTAGTTCCATATTAGAGGAAGGATCTGGATGCTCATTTTCATTTTATTTTGTATACTTTCTATTTTTGTCATTTTTATCTTTAAGAAGCAGTTAAGGTTTGGTCTTGTCAAAAGAGTAAATTTTGTTTCTATCATTGTCATTCTAAATATTAATTTCATCTTGTGTATTCAGAGGTCAAGAGGCTTGGGGCAATTTTTATTAAAAATGTATTTGTGCATACATACATATGTGTGTGTAGCAATGAAAATAAAAGAAAAAGAGGCTATGAGTTGAGAGTTGTGGAATATAAAAGGGGTTTGAGTGAAAGCACTTGGAAGAGACTGAAGGGAGAAAAGGAAGGAAGGAAAGTGCTATAATTTTATACCAACTAAAAATATTAAAATGTAATTACAAAAATAAAAAACAAAAAAGACTCCTCCTCCCAAAATTCACAGCTGAAATTATACAAGAGCAACAAAAACTGGATCTTGTGTATATGTCAGAGGGGGGGGGGCAAGCAGTTCTATGGCTCATTTCACAAGGTCAAATAAAGACAATTAACCTACTCTGAGTGTAGGCATTTGGACCCAATGAGCACAGGATAAAATTCATTGGAAAATTTCAAAATCTAGGACAGCATAAATAAAACAGATAACATGGCCACCAAGAGTACTACAGGCTGATGCCTATGTGTAGAGAGGTTCAAACCTTAGATCTTGTTCTTCAGCTGAGGGCTTATTATTTTTGATACTTTTTCTTTCTTCATATGTGAGGCAGAGATCATGATCATGCAATAACCTTCATCTTAGAGTTACTTTTAAGAATTGGGAGCTGAGATACCATCTTACACCTGTCAGAATGGCTAAGATCAAAAGCACTGCAGACAACTTATGTTGGAAAGTATATGGAGAAAGGGGAACACTCCCCCACTGTTGGTGGGAGTGCAAACTTGTACAGACACTTTGGAAATCAGTGTGGTGGTTTCTCAGAAAATTGGGAATCAATCTCCCCAAAGATCCAGCTATAACACTCTTGGGCATATACCCAAGAATGCTCAATCTTACCACAAGGACACTTGCTCAACTATGTTCAGAGCAGTGTTGTTTGTAATAGCCAGAACCTGGAAACAACCTAGATGCCCCTCAACTGAAGAAGAGATTAAGAAAATGTGGTACATATACACAATGGAGTACTACTTAGCAGAGAAAAACAATGAATGACATCATGAAATTCACAGGAAATGGATAGAACTAGAAAATATCATCCTGAGTGAGGTAACCCAGACTCAGAAGGACAAACATAGTAGGTGCCCACTCATAGTGGATACTAGATGTAAAGCAAAGGATAACCAGACAACAACCCACAACCCCAGAGAAGCTAGCTAACAAGAAAGACCCAAAGAGAGATGCATGGATCACCTTGGGAAGGGGAAATAGATAAGATCCCCGTGAGTAAACTGGGGATGAGGGATGGGCAATAGAGGGTAGGGGATAGGGGATGAGAACATAAGGGAATGGGATGGTTGAGCTGGAAGAATGGGAAAGCAATAAAAGAGATATCAAGATAGAGGGAGATATCATGGGGGATAGAGAGAAACTCAGTGCTAGAGAACCTGCCAGGGATCCCCAAGGATGACCTCAGCTTGGACAACTAGAAATAGTGGAGAGGGTGCCTGAACTGAACTGGCTTAAGCCAGTGATCAGATCTGTGAATACCCTAACTGTTATCATAGAGCTCCAATGACTGATGGAAGCAGATGCAGAGATCCACAGCTAAACACTAAGGCAGAGCTCCAGGAGTCCAGTCAAAGAGAGAGAAGAGCAAGTGTATCAGGATCATGATGGGGAAACCTGCAGAGACAACCAAACCAAACTAGTGGGAACTCAAAAAAGTTGGATCAACAGCTGTGGAGCCTGCATGGGACTGGACTAGGCCCTCTGTATGCCAAGACAGTTGTATAGCTTGATCTGCTTGGGGGACCCCTGGAGGTAGGATCAGAATCCATCCCTGGTGCATGAGTGGGCTTTTTGGAGCCCACTACCTATGATGGGACACCTCGTGCAGCCTAGAGGCAGGGGGAAGGGCTTGGTCTCACTCTATTGGATGTGTCTCCCCATAGGAGGCTTTGCCTTCTTGTGGAGGGGAATGGGTTGGGTTGGGAGGGGGAGGCTAGGAAGGCAGGAGGAGGGGAGAGGGGGATCTTTGGTATATAGGTTGAATGAAAATAATTATAATTAGAATAAAAGTTAATTTAAAAAAAGAATTGGGTTAATATAGGTAAAGTACTCAGGACAACACCTAACATGGCAAGTACCACATAAGAGTAAATATTAACCTTATTTTATAACATTCTTCTTACTCATCATTTTTGATAGCAAGCTATTGACTTAATTGTTTATTAGGAAAAATATTAAAGGTTTGTTTATTTACCCTGAAGCCATATCTAGGCTCTGCAGAGAAGAGTCAGCAGGTAAGCTTATGTACTGTTCTTCCAGAGGACCTTATGGAGATTCCAGCCCTAATTGTAGGACTGCTCACAACTGCCTGTGACTCCAGCTCCATGTCATCCAGTGTTCTCTTCTGGCCTCTACAGAGGCCCACATACATGTGCACACACATACACATACATAAATAAATAATAAAATTGTATATATAGCAAAACTTCAGCCTGTTATTGAAAAGAATTTAAATACAACTCTTCCATAGTAAATTTAATTCATCAAGGAAAAAAGACTTCCATAAACATTCTTTTTTGGAGCCCTTTGCACAAACAAAATAATGAGCTCTGGTTTTTTGTAAATATTATGAGCTATTTCAGTAAATTTTAAATTTGTATTTTAAATAAGACGGAAACTAACTTAATTTCATTATATTAAAAATAAAAGTTTAATGATTTGCATATAAATGTTATTATAAGAAACCATTAACACAGATCCGATCTATTTTTAGCTAATTCAAAAGGTATGTTTTGTGTACATAAAATATTTTCAAGTGGCTTGATACTCTGAACAATAAAGAATTCCTTGTAAACAATTATCTTTAGGAACATACATGAGACATTATCAAAACTTTACTTACATACTTCTGCTGTGGGATGTTCTGTATGTCCTGTGGGAGCCTGTTCTTGGGTTCCTTGTGGCTTTACCCAGCAGGTCCCCATAGAGGATGATTAGGACCCCGGGGCCTGAGTGCAGGTGTCTGGGATGGTCTGCACTTGGCTATGCTGTGGGGTGGTCTGTATGGAAAATGTGTTGCTCTGATTGGTTAGTAAATAAAACACTGATTGGCCCGTGGCTAGGCAGGAAGTATAGGTGGGACTAATAGAGAGGAGAAATAAAAGAACAGGAAGGCAGAAGAAGTCATTGCCAGCTGCCACCCTGACAAGCAGCATGAAAAGATGCTGGTAAGCCATGAACCACGTGGCAAGGTATAGATTTGTGGAAATGGATTAATTAAAGCTATAAGAACAATTAGCAAGAAGCCTGCCACGGCCATACAGTTTGTAAGCAATATAAGTCTCTGTGTTTACTTGGTTGGGTCTGAGCGGCTGTGGGACTGGTGGGCAATAAAGATTTGTCCTGACTGTGAGCAAGGCAGGAAAACTCTAGCTACAAACTTCTAATTTAAATAACAATGTAATACTAAACCAGTTTTCTGAGATTTTAAACATTTAAAACAGTTAAGGTTCTCAATCATTTTAATTATAAATTTCACAAAATTTAAAACAAAATGAATTTCTAGACAGTTTGATATCAAGTAAACTTCAAAGGCAGTTAGTATAGGAACTGAAGATGCCCTAAGTCTAAAATTTGCAACTTATTTTGATGGCTGTGTATAAAAAGGAACATAAAAAATCTCATTTTGAACATTTTGTACTAAGTAAAATAAAAAAAAATTCTTGGATGCATTTGGATATATAAAATATAATATTTAAAGACTTTCACTTTTGGCTTGTTTAATGTGGTTACTAGTATATGTGTGTTTTTATTCACAGTAGTCTGGAAGCATCTGTCTTCTCAGCTTCTCTGGGCAGACTGCCAGTAGAGCCAGGGACATCATAATCTTTTCCTAACTGGGTCTCCATTGTTTTTACTTTCAGTTCAACCTCCACCTATTAGCCAAAGTGATACTACTAATGCCTCCTGTGTCTAAAACCTTTCAACGGCTCTTTCCTGCTTCCCCAGGTTAACATCCCACAGTTTTAAGCCAAATGAGGGCCTTGTCTCTGCTTACCTCTCTAAGCTCAGTCCTCACCAACCCTCCTCTAATGCAGAGTCCCAGCCACACAGCTGCACTGCCTTGCTGCAGGGACTCTGCCCATGCTACTTACTGCTCACTGTGAGGTCAACTTTGAGCCTTGTCTGCTCAGGCTCACAAATCCTTCCAGATCAGCAGGGATAGAGCAGTCCTTTACTCACCTTTACTTGTTTATTAGTATTCCCCCAAAGTTCCTTCAGAGACTTCCCAGTGTCCTTGAGATTACATAAAAGACACCCACTAGGCTGCTTCGGCCCTAATTTAAATTTTTCTCTCTCCTTGTCTTCCTACATTTCTTTCTGTTTCTTTCTTTGTAAAATAAGGCTCATCCATATGAGGACTTTGATAAATGTTACGTGAAATAACACATAACACTCATGAAACGTCAGGTATCTCATTGTGCTTCCCCCCTGACACCTTTAGGAACATTTAATAACATCATAAAAATCATACTTGTGTCGTGTTTAAAGATTTAAACTTTAACCTTTAATGGGCTATATATTTCATTTTGTAGTTTATACTGGATGCTTTAAAGCTCAAAGCTCAGAGTAATAACTTTAAAAATAATGGCTACCACTGTAGTACAAATCCCAATGCTGCATCATCTCACTTGAAATACTTGCAGAGATTTAAAAAAAAAATAGGCTCAATATTTCTTATGACAGTGAGAGAAAACGTTGCTTAAAATTCACAGAAATAGAAAATATTGTAATAAAAATGTTAAAAGAAGTTAATAGTACAATGAATATGCCTGTAGTACTTTAAAAGCTTACTGATTTTTCTATTTCAACATGTTACCTTTCTTTAGCTTAAAATTAACTAGAACTATCTTTGATCTGTTTGAGGTCCAATTTAAATGTTTTAATTAAAAAGAAATAAAATAACTCATTTTGGTTGCATTTCAGTTTAAGGCTTCTGGTATAAATATGATTGTACATGTGATGACTAGTAATGTCTATATCATTTGCTACGCCAGTAAATGCTTCCAGGCTGATGCATTGTCACCACTTTCCAAATGTAAGCATAGAACTGGGAAGTGTTCACTTGTCAGTAACTGTGTGTAACCAAAGGCTGATGTGGAAGGAGGGTGAAGGAGTGCACTGCTCTTTGCTTCTTTAATTACTCCTCACTGGACGTCCCACAATGACAGTAACTTGTAACCAAGGTACCCCAAAGTTATTTTGCTTTAAAATAAAAATTGAATATGCTCGAAGAGTTCATTCTTACTTTAATTTTGTTTATCAGATGTGTTTGAACATCACACACTAGACATGGCAGCTTTCTTTACTTTCATCTTTAAGAAGTGGGTATTATTTTTCCTTAGAGATAGAGCAATCCTGTATGTTGTATTTCAAAGGTAAAATTGTAAAATTTACCATTCTGCTTACAAATAGAGTCAAAAAATTCTTATATAGTTCAAATTACTGTAAGTCATTTGATGAAGTGATATGGAGTTGTGGAAAATAGAAAATAGTCAAGTTTTTTTTGGGGGGGGCGGCGGGGGGCGGCATTGTTTCTCTGTGTAGTTTTGGTGCCTGTCCTGGAACTTGCTCTGTAGACCAGGCTGGCCTCAAACTCACAGAGATCTGCCTTCCTCCACCTCCTGAGTGCTGGCATTAAAGGCGTGCCCCACCACTGCCCGGCTATAGTCAGGATTTTTGGAAGACCATTTTGTTCTACAGATAATATCTTAATTTGTGTTGCCACTGCTGTGATGAAACACCACAACCAAAAGCAACTTGGGGAGGAAAAGGTTTATTCCATTTATCTATACTACGTCACAGTTCCCTGAGGTCAGCCAAGGCAGAAACTCAAACTGGGCAGGAACCTGTATGTAGGAGTTGATGCAAAGGCCATGGAAGAGTGCTGCTGCTCATGACTAATTCAGTCTGTTTTATTATAGCACTCAGGACCAACCACCAGCACAGGGTAAGACCACACATAATGTGCTGGGCCCTCCTTCATCCATCACTTAAGAAACTGCCCTCCAGGCTTGCCCACAGCCCGTAATTATGGAGGCATTTTCTCATTTGAGTGTCCCTCCTCTCAGATGACTATAGCTTGTGTCAAATTGACATGAAAACTAGCTTGTATGCGTCTAATTATTTTCTCTAAGTTCTGCCTCATTTCAGAGAGAAATATATTCATATCTCAGCCAGATTTGATACACACACTGATCCTTCACTATCGCCCACTCCAGTCTCGACATACTGATGAAACTGGTTGACTTAAAAAGTGAAGGCTCAAGGCAGGGATTGGAGCACGAGTCCCGTTAGTGCCATCGTTGGTGCTGAGTAGGCAGTTTAACTCTTTACCATTCATTCGACCAATGCCACGCGGTGAGACTATGGACTTCAGGATCTACAGAAACAGCTTCCTTAAGAGTGGAATAATAGGGTGAGAGAAGCTATGGGTTTGAAGGCAGGTGGCTCACAAGGTTTCTATAACTAACAGTCATCAGCTTTTTACTATCTGGGAACTCCTAAGTCTAGATATTACAAATATATTAAACTATTTTATTATTATAAAATCCTTATGAAACAGATAATGTGATCGTGTTCATTTCCAGAGAAGGAAACAAGGGCATAAGATAATTCAATACCTTATCAAGAAGTAAAAATCCATAAAGTGTTGAGGCTAGACTCACTAAGCAAGCATCACAAGGGTCTGCTTCACTCATGCTTCAAAGGAAAAGACAGTTGGAGGACAGAGAATTTCCTCCATTCATGACCCAAGAAACCACTGTTCACCAGCAACAGAAGAGAAGCCCCTGAAGAGGAAAGAGTATTAGAAAAAGCATCTTAATTAAAATGCATGCAGTAACACCAACACAATGAGCAGCTGATGGTGTTTCTAGAAGCCAAGGATTCCAAAGAAGCTGCTTGAGTGGTCAGAACACAGATAAACTAGTAGTCAGATCAGGTCAGGCATGAAATGGAGGCATTTTCTTCTTCCTAAGAAGGTGCCATCAAGGCTTTAATGCAGGCAAATAGCTTTATGCACATGAGGTTTGGTAATCTGTTGTTCTTTTTTTGTTAGTCTTTTTTTTTTAGCAACATAAAAAACAACATATTTTTGTAATGTTAATTTCTGCTATTAGATTTTTCTGGGTCATATGCTTTAAGATATGATTTTCTAACAGTACGGCTTGGTTTCGTCTTCCAATGATAGGCCTTTGATTGGTGATGAATGCCTGACGTGCAAATTAGTGAGTCTCATAAACCATGTCTGATGTTAACTTCCTCATGTTACACGACATTTCAGCGTATGGCTAGTCTGAAGACTAGCTAAAGCTCCCCAATGAGCAACAACTAAAAGGATATTTAGTCAAGTAATGGAGGTCACACATTTTTGTTTTTCATGTCTTAGAAAGATCTGTCTGTTTTATTTCTTTCCTATACCATCAAATTAAGTTAGCATGTTATTGTTCTGTTCTCTCACTAAGCTCATTTATTTTTTATGAAAAACCAATTCTTGCAAAGTTTATTCATATTACTTTTAAAATGATGTTGCATGAGACTTTCATTGGGAAACATATCTTAAGTTAACCAAAGTGAAAAGAGAATGGGGAAAGAAAAAGTAAACCATGGAGATGTGAGGTTTAGAGCAGTTTTTGTGATCGACTTTCATATTAACTCTATCAATACCCATGAAACTAAGTAAAAATCAGAAACATAATGTTTTTTTCCCTAAGTACAAAATTTGAGTTATGTGACTTCATATGTGGCATATTGAGTAATATCAGTGGCAATCACATCCACATTAAAAATAAACAGAAAAAATAATAGGACTAAATTAACAAAATTAGGTTCCTTACTGTAGCTGGAATAAATAGCTTCTAGGTTCTCAAAGAAGGTAAATTCATGCACATATGATGATATAATTTTAAAGTATTAGTGAGAAATCAATAATGAGGGAAAAAAGGATATAGAGTACACTATCTAGTAGAGGCAAGATTTTAGTTTTCTTATGTACCTATCATTCCTTCCTTCCTTCTGTTAGCAGTTATATATTTATAATGTCACAAAAGACTGTTTCTTGTTAATGAGAAAATTACAGTGGTTATTAATATGTGATAGATTTATTAGCATTCTATTGTGGTAGATGAGAAAATACTCGTAATTGTGGGAAAAAACAATTTTAAAAGAGAAATTCAAAATCTTTTCCTAGTTAATTTTTATTTCTTCAACTGGATATGATCCCTTTTGATTTCTTAATAAATGACAGCATATGTTGTGGGCATGTAGTCCATGTTTGCCAAATAGCATTTTCACTGTCATAACATGCTTTTCAGTCTTGCACATATGACATGATTTCTCTGCTCATTAAATTAGTCAGAAATAACATATTTTTATAGTACCTTTTCATGAGAAATGCCCAAATGTATTGTCTTGAGATTGGTAATATGATTCCTTTCACATGGTGCTAAATGAACTGCGCACAGAAGCTATTTCAAGTTGTTAGATTACAGAATTCTCACATAAAACACATTCTAGATGCTTTACATCTAGAATGCCATCTACAGGTTGCTGTGTTTGAAGGTCTGGTCTGGAGCTGGGGATGCAGTTTTGGGAGGCATGGAACCTTGAAGAGGTGGGGCATGGCTTTTATGGGTTATTGTCAGGCCTATCTCCAACAGAAACTTTATGTTTCTTGAGTGCCCACAGAATGTCATCAGCCATCTCAAGCTCCTGCTGTGATGACCACTTTTACAGCCATCCATGCTTACCTTAATGGACTCTACCCCCTCAACAGAGAGCCAGAATAAATCCTCTCCTCTGTCAGGTATTCTGTTGCTGTGGCAAGAAGAACAACTAATACAGTTATCATTAACTTTTGCTGTGATGAGTTAAGACAGTCAGAGAAGTAATGTCTTGGGTGTGTTTTTGCAGAGGAATGGCAGTTTTAAAGATTGTATGATTAGCTGCCATTGTACATCTACATTCAGTGTTTAATATTTACATCATTAATTGCAGATATTTAGCTTAGAACAAATCCCAAACACAACTGTGTTGAGCATGTATCATTTCTCTGCTTATTTGGACATTTTCTATAAGTGACCTACTTCACTAATTTAAGCCCCAGTCTCCTATTTATAAAGCCTCAAAAACAATACAAAAAATGACTTTAGGTTTAGAGATTTATTATTGTAGGATGATGGTCAAGCAAATTAAAGTTTAACAGTGTTGTGAAAAAAATTAATATTACCAGTTTTTGATTTGTATAACTTAAAGCAAGCTACACTATTAAACTATTTTAAGTATGTGCAAACAAATATAATAACCCCATCCATATTGTAAAGGAGATATCTGCATTGCATCGCATTGAAGTCTGGCCATGGAGTGAGGCTTAATGTGCTCTGTTCAGTTCCTCATGAAGACTATTTCACACAATAGCAACTTAGTGCTGTGCATTCCCGGGAGCCCAAAGCCTCTCAGAGATGCAGTCTTTAAAGGTACAATTTATTAAGCCAATTCAGGAAAACAGAATCATTGTGTCATTAGCATCTCCATATTCTGTGTTGGTTAGAATGAAGAAGCTGAGAACCCACATAGGTTAAACATTATCCTCCCTATGCCATCTGCATTCATGTGAAGTGAGAACCTGGAGAAACCACTGCAGATTGGCATCTCCATGTTCTGAATAGTTTGCTTTGTATACTGAACATTTATCATGTCAGAATTATTCAATCCAGACATAGTAGTATACATTTAGAATCTCCCTCTGAAGTGAGGCCTGTTAGAGCTACATAATAGGAATGTTTTGAAGACAAACAACGAAAGTAATTATTGTATGTCTGTGTGTTTATACGTTTACAATATTCTCCTGAAGCAAGCTAAAGCTATAGGTTCTAATAGACAGCAAGCAGGATCAATGTAGCCTCTGAAGGCACATCCCATGGCTACCACTACCCAAGGTTAGTCCTGACAAGATCTGCAACAGCTGGTATCCAGGATTCAGAAAAGAGGAAAGTGGGGACTTCTCAGGTAAGATTTCTACTAGGAAGTTCATTAGTGACAGACAGAGATAAGAAGTGTCATGGAACATCCAGGAATGGGTTAGAAGGGGGAATAATTACCCAAAGATAATTCATATGGCAAGGATATGTATTCAGAGGGAGTATCGTTAAGGAATGTAACATCCAAAGTCTGAACTGAGTTTTGAACAGGGTCCAATAGGGCAAGCAAGATTGACTGAGGCTGGGTTCTCAGAAATAGTGATTAATGTTCTTATGGCCTCATCTCAAAGGCTTTGGTAAGCTGAACGAAGCCAGGCAACCAAGCTTCTGATAGTTCATCAGTGAAGAATGTAATTTTAAGACACTTTGTTCTTTGAAGGCCTCATGGCAGATGGTCAACAACTTCATCAGTTGTTCCTTTCATTAGAGTTTTTCTTCCTTCAGCTGGTTGTCAGTTCTATGGTACCCCATGGGCCAGATACCAACCCTCACAAATCAAAAGTAAAATAGTTTAATTAGTTTCAGACGAACATCACAATGGATAGCAGTGTTCCATAAACTTCAAGGATTTCAAAGTTTCCAGAACCTAAATGATTGTCATTCTGAAATTTTGACCAAGGAAGTAGTTGTACTTTCAGAGCTTCACACTACCTGTATGCCGGTCTAGTTCCTGTGTGTGGGCAGAAGCTCCCTCCACATGGTCACCAATGAGTGCCGTGTACTGTGCCAACTACAGTACCTCTAGAGATTTCCTCTGGAGGCACAGGGTCCACAGGTGTGATCACCACAGAACTCACAGTGCTCTGCTTGCCCTGGTGGGCATCCCTGTTAAAACCTAAAGAAGTGTTTGAAGGAGAGCCAGTGCGGTGAGTCACATGGCCGTCTGCCAGAGCTCTGTGCTGCTCTACTGACTCACTACCACATTCTCTCACCATCCAGCCCGCAACAGCAGCTTTGTTACATGGTACTGTTCTGCTACCAAATGGAAGAATACCATATGGACTCCTTAACTCTTAAAAGCTTTAAAAGAAGTTGTTGTTGTTGTTGTTTTAAATAAAAATCCTTCTTTTCACATGTTAAAAAATACAGTTTAGTTAACTCACCGAAGGTCGCATAACTTGGAAGTGATAGGCACACTTGAAATCTGACTACATTTCCTTCATATCTGTGTCATCATAGTGCTTTGATCCAGGTCATGCTTTCCACCTTTACATGCTTTGGAACAAGCATTGCCCCGGTGAAAATGTCTGTTTTGGCTGTGATTTCTTCCATTGCTTTCAGAAACATATTTTGGTAAATTAAGCAAATTACTAAATTATCAAACTATACAGAAAATTCCAGGCAGGCTGCTATTTCAATGGTCCCCACAGATGGAATATTGAAAACTCTCCACTTCTCCTCCCTGGTGGGTTGTCTCTACAGAAGGATCATGCACTCCCTGCACTCCTGAGATCACAACGGGCCACGTGACCTGCCACTAGTGTCCATCATTTTGAAACAGAGCTTTGAAGATCCTTTTCCTGTGCTTCAAGACCATGGTGAGCACACAGGAATGGCTGAAACTATGAACAAAAGACACAGAAGAGACTGACATGGACGGAAAAAGATATGGCCCAAGCTGGCCATAAAAGATATGGGTGATAATTGGAATTTGTTTTGGTAAGACACCAAGACTGGGCTTGATTTAGATCAGGCATAGTTTAGACTAGCCCAGTTGCTAAGAGAGCCATCATGGAGTGGCACAGGCTCTGGGGCAAAAGTCAGCTGCTGTCCCCACTTCATTGCACACAGACAGTACAGGACCAGAGGCTATCACTCTATGAAAATATGGGTGGCTATTAATTTGGTGCAATCTTGTATAATATTAGAGGGACCAGCCTTAATATTATACATCCCAGGGGCTCAGGAGAGAGAACTACTAACGGCAAGGACTATTATCAGGAAATATAATCTCAGCACACTGAGTTCTATAGTCCACTTGCTTTAATTCCTCTGGCATAACATCCTTTATACACAGCTTCAGTTCTGTTCTCATGTCTAGCTCCTTTCTTGCCTGATTTCTCTCTGTATTTATCTACTGTCCCCTCTAGGTTCTATCTTAATTCCTTCATCTAGTTCTGTCCCTTCTAGGTTCTCATCTATCTAGTTCTTTCCCCTATCAGCTCCTCTCTCGTCTCCTCTCTCATCTGGCTCTTCCTCATCTTCCATCTCGTTCCTTTAGTCCTCTCTTTTAGCCCTTCAATCTAGTTCTTCCCCATCTCAGTTCGTTCCTCTCAAGTTCTTAACCATCTAGTTCTTCCATTCTCTTTTCTCTTCTCCTCTGCCTCCTGGAAGTCTCGGTATATAAAGGGAGGATCCGAGCTAAATTGTGTAAAGCTATTACTTAACGTCCACCTCTCCTAGGCGGTGTCTCCTTGTGGAATTTACCGTAAATCAGGAGACTTGCATGTGGGCTGTTATCATTGTTAGTCCACCTGGGACTAACAATGGGCACCCACCTGGGTGGTGTTTCCTGTAGTCCTTGAAAGTGGCCAAGAGAGATAGATAATCTGATTCCAGAGAAAGCCTTTCCTGAGGCTGTTCTCCAAATACCTGGAATGTGTATGTCCAGAGAGTGATCAGTCTACACTGTTAGCCCTTCTTAGGGAAAAGTCAATTGGGAAAGCTATGAAGGCACACAATATTTTCATAACAGAATACAGCTGATATATAACAAGCCAAGTAATACCAAAAACTCCTTGGGATTTGGCTTCCTCTGGAGGAATTCCCTGATCCCTCCAGGTAGTGACTTTGCCATAACCAGCTGAGTTCTTATGATATATTCCTGCGGCCCGCAGCAGTGCAATTCCTAGAAAAATAGTCAAAGTAAATGTCTGAGAAACAGTGATGCAGGAAATGTCAAAGATGCTTTATTCAATATGTTTCCATGAGTCTAAGCTACTTCAATCACTAGTTTGTGTTTTCTACATTTGTTTTCTGGTTAAGGCCGGCACAGTTAGCTTTTTAGTGATGTTGACCGATCTTTGAAAGTTTCATGTCAGAAATATTAATGGCCATGAAACATATATTAGCTAGATATATAACCCCAGACATAATAACGACTAGCTTTGAACTTTGAAAACATAGGTGTCAGGTGGCTGGAGCAAGAGCACTAGCTGTGCAAACATGACAATCAAGTTCAGATACTAACACCCATGCAAAAAGCTGTAGCCACACGCACCTGTAACCACAAAGCTCTAAGGGTGGAGGCGGGAGGATCACTGAGACTTGCTGGCTGCCTTTCAGTTACAGGTTCACTGAGAAACCCTGTCTTAATAAAGTATGGTGGAGAGAGATTAAAGAGGGATAATTGACATCTTGCTCTGGCCTCTTCAAAGTGAATACCTGACTCACAGGTATACATACATGACAGACCACACACATACACACACACACACACACACACACACACACACACACACACGGGGGGGGGGGGAGAGGGAGAGGGAGAGGGAGAGGGAGAGGGAGGGAGAGGGAGAGAGAGAGAGAGAGAGAGAGAGAGAGAGAGAGAGAGAGAGAGAGAGAGAGAGAGAGAATGAATAAAATAACAGGCTAGTGATGTGGTTCGGTGGGTAAAGGTACTTGCTCCTAATCCTGATGTCCTGAGTTCTATAACAGGGACTCAAATGATGGAAGGAAAGAACTGACCACTGCAAGTTGTTTTGTGACCTTCACATGGGCCATGGCATGTGTGCATGCACATACACAAATACATACAAAATAAATAGAATATAATAAAATAAATTTTAACTGTCAGATTCTCAAAACTTTCAACCTGGATTCTTGTTAGTAACCATACTCTCTGTATCTCTTTTGGTGTCCTAGTCTCTCTTTAAAAATGTTACCATTTTGAAACTTACACATCTGGCTGCTGTCCACCCAGTACACAGTTCCATCTCCCCAGGCTTCTTGCTTGAATGATCATTGTGTTGTTTGAGGTTTGATTATTTTTGCCTGTTGATCTTTCTATAGGAAGGCCATGTAGTATCCATTTCAGGATTGCTGATTCAGTCAGAACTGCTTTTAACATTAGGATTTTTTTTTGTTCTTTTCTTGTCAATATAGGGTTTTTATTGTTCTAAATATGGGAAAAAATCAAGACTTAATTTGAAATTATAGATGGTTATTGTAGAGTTGAAAGAGACAGTCTAGACTCGACTACCCATGTAGAACAATATTCCACCAGTGTCAGTCAAATTCATCAGTTTTCAGCAATTAGTATAACATACCTCTTTAGATAAGTTTGTCTTGGGTGTATATTTCTACCAAAGACCTCAAACAGGAAGGCGAAGATGAAGACTTAGACTGGAAGCGTTCGTGGTCACCTAAGTAATATTAACTTCTTGCATAATTATTTGACTTGTCATCTTGAAGAGTTTTGAACAGGGTATTTGTATACTGAACATGGTATTTATTTGTATGTTTGAAATCCCACTGCTTAAATCATAGTAAATTCTTCATAAATATTTACTTTACTTTATCTCTAGAACAGAAGCAGATTCTGTTTCGACAAATGTTTACTGATGGTAGTTACTAGGAACATTGTATTAAGCAATTTGATATGTGATTTTAGAAAAATCCCTGTGAATTGCTATTATGGTTCAAATGTGAAATGTGCCTGATTGGCTTAAGTTTTGAGGGCCTGATGGGACCTTGTGGAACATTTAGAAGTTAGGACCTAGCTCTCATAAACATCACCAGTGTGGGGTGGGAGGGCTTTGTAGATTATAACCCAGTCTCTGGTACCAGCCTCATCCTCTGAATCTTGGTCTGCCATGATATGAAAACCCAATACTACACAGTTCCTTTTTTTTTTTTTTTTTGGTTTTTCAAGACAGGGTTTCTCTGTGTAGCCTTGCACCTTTCCTGGATCTCACTCTGTAGACCAGGCTGGCCTTGAACTCACAAAGATCCTCCTGCCTCTGCCTCCCGAGTGCTGGGATTAAAGGCGTGCACTACCACCGCCCGGCACTACACAGTTCCTTAAGCACAGACTGAATTGTTCCCGGTGTCTTTTCTATCCCAATGGATAGAAACCTTCTCAAATCATAGAGCATAAGAAACCTTTCCTTCCTGGAATGTTACACGAATCTTAAAAGGTCTTATTAATGAAGTCAAGCCTGGAGCCAGGTATTAGGGTAAATGCTGGAAGAAAGAGAAGCAGAACAAGCCACAGCCACCTCACCTTGCCAATTCCTCAGCTGATCCTGTTTCCTCAGACTGGAAGCCTCTGATGCCTCATCCAGAATGAATCTCAGTTGAATTGCCACTCAAAAGCCTAAAAGCTTAACCAGACTCTAGTTCCTGGTTTTCACACCTTATATACCTTTCTGCTTTCTGATATCCCTTCCTGGGATTAAAGGCATGAGTCAACATGCCTGGCTGTTTCCAGTGTGGCTTTGAACTCATAGAGATCCAGATGGATCTCTGCCTCCCAAGTGATAGGATTAAAGGCATGTATGCCACCATTTTCTGGCCTCTATGTCTATCTAGTGGCTGTTCTGTTCTCTGACCCCAGATAAGTTGATTAGGATGCACACTATATTGGGAGACACAATATATCACCACACTGGAATATTTTCTGTCAGGTACTTTGGTCACAGCAATGCTCAAGTAAGCAATTCAATTATATGTGCAATTTTCATTAATCAATGAAGGCTATAAAATTCCCAGAGGGTATTTTATATTTTCCCACACAACCAAAACTGGGGCATAATTTGAAACAAGGCTATAGCGAGCCAATATTGTGTGTTCTTCTTACTTGACTGGCATTTTGTTTCATTATTAACGAAAACAATAACAAAATGTCTTTTGATTTTGATCTCCCTTTGGCACAGCATTCCTTAGCTATTCCCCCCAATTCCTCCCTTTTATAATATTAATGCATATTCTGTGCCATGGTATGTTGGAAATATGTAATTAGCATTTTGATTTTATAGGAGGTTACAATTAAGGGATTTATTTGAGTCTCATAGGAGATTTTGAACTTTGGGTTTTAAACAGTATTGAGACTGAAAGATTATGGGGACTTTTGAAGTTGGACTAAATGAATCTTGAATATTATATGGCCAGGAGTCTAATGGGGACCACTGAGTGGGATGTGTTGGTTTGAATTGGATGTTCTCCATAACTCATGGGCAAAATTGACTACATGGTCCCTAGTTGGTGGCTGTTTGGAGAAGATTAGGAGGTATGGCCTTGTTGGAGGAGGTGTTATTGGAGGAAGGCTTTGTGGTTTCAAAAGCCTCTAGCTGCCCCTAGTGTGATCTCTCTGCCTTCAGTTTGTGGATAAGGATGTGAGCTCTAAGCTGTTGTTACATGCCATGCCAACCTGCCTGCCACCATGTTCTCCATCATGATGGTGATGTACTCCTATCCCTCTCTAACTGTAAACTGCAAATAAACTCTTCCTTCTGTAAGTTGCTTTGGTCACTGTATTTTATTATAAAATAGAAATGTAACTAATACAGACAGTATCTACATTGGATGTAGAAAAGGGTGTCTGCTTTGGCAGGTGATTTGATATATATTCTTATATAATGTATCCATCTTCAAGCCTCAGCACACTTGGAATTCTTCCAGCCTTCTTTGTCACCCAAAACATGAGTTTATGATAAAAATCTAAAATGTTCCAAAAGACATCACATGCTCCCACCACTGCTCTTCCTAATGCTTTCATATTTCCTGCTTGTTCTGTAAAAATAGGATATTCATATGTGCCTATCACTGCATACCCAGAAATATGCCATAGTCTCTGATGAAGTTTTCCTCTGCACTGGGGACTCCAGCATGACCAGAATGGCTAAGGGGATGAATGAATAAGTTCATAGAGTTGTGGAGAAAACTCCCAGTTCAACTTCATGACCTTGCTTTCTTTGTGACTGTGCGAGAATTCCCTGGACAGATCTTTTCTACATAATGCAGAATGAGAATGGAAAGATATAGAACACATAGGTACATTAGAATGCAAGCAGCTAAGTTAGACGATAGGAATCCAGATTACATGGCCAAAATGCATTCTTGCAAGCTCCCTTTGATAAAATTGCCATACTGGGAAAAGGGCAATCATAATTAAAGTTTCCCTAATGTCTTTGACTTTGATTAAGGATTGAGGAACTAATGATGAGACAGTGAATGCTTAGACTTATCTTCAGAAAAAGAGAACAAAACGAGGGCAGTTTAACATTTAATGCCTCTAGGGAATCAAATCTAACCAAGTGCTATGATAATACAGCAAAACTATTCATAACTTTTGTAAACAGTTCTCATTTATTCACTTTGCTGTCATCTTTTTATTGCCTAATAATGATTCACTTTTATAGCCTTATTATGAGAAAATATGTTCTATTGTTTAGGAATGATAAGAGGGAAGTAAGGTGGAGACACAATTACTACTTCAATGGTGTGAGACTTGGCAGAGACATCTTTGGCTGTATGATATTTGTAGAGTAAAGGCTATCAACCCCACAGGCTGTGGAATCAAAGTAAGCATGTTGAGTCAAGGAATGGCCAGACTCTAGGATAACTGTGGATTGCTTTGGAAAATTATGTAGCATTCAAAAGCCATAGTCTTTTCTGTCTCTCTCCCTCTCTCCCATCTCTTTCTCTCTCTCTTCTCTCCATAGTCTTGGTTTGATGTTAAGTTGAATAGTATAAGTACTGCATGTAGAAATGTCCTTATCTCAGTGACTTGAAGAAGAAATGTGTTGTGTGCACTCAGTCAATGTCAGTTCTCCTAGGAAATAGTTTCTTTTTGCTTTTGCTTTTCTTGTGTGTGGTGCTGACATTTAATTCTCTTTAAAGTCCAAGTCCTGGTAATCTTATAATCATCTATGTCTGTTACAGGAAACTGGGACATAGATACACAGCCTATGGATTTGTAGACTAACCCTTGTGTGACTTACCCCTCCTCAAACCCATAAATGTAAATAACTCAAAATTATTAGGAAATGAGTACAATCCCTTAGTGTGTTAGTTGTTTTTCTATTGCTGTGATTAGACACCATGACCAAGACAACTTATAGCAGACATAATTTATTGGTGATTTATAGTTTTAGAGGGTTGGCCCATGACCATCGTAATGAAAAGCATGACCGTAGACAGACAGGAGTGGTGATGAGGTCATAGCTCAGAACTTACACCTTGATCCACAAGCAGAGGCAGAGAGCTACTTGGGAATAAAGTGGTCTTTGAAACCTCAAACCCACCACCAGTGACACAGCTCTACCTCATCTATCCTGCTCCTGAATTGTTCCTTTCATGGCGTTAGCATCTACTTCTTTGGGATTCTCAAACACATTGAATAATAGCTGAGAAATCCAGCCTCATGGACTGAATAACTATTGGATTCTTGGAATTCCCTTGTAAGAAGGCTATTGTTGGACTAGCCAGACCACAGCATGGAAGGCATTTTAACTAATCCCTTTTGACTATATATAGATTCATTCTATCAGTTCTGTTCTAGAGAACCCTGACTAAATACATACCATATCATTAAATTGTTAATATTTATTTAAGATACTTAATGCAATATAAACTCTAAGATAGTTGTTACACTATGTTTTCTAGTTAATAATTGGTAAAACACAATCACACTGTGATTCATGAGCAGCAACTGCTTTCCAAATTACTTCTCAACCACCCATTGGAAACATCCTAATCTATAGGCATCTCTAGAAGAGATAACAAAACAACAAATCACATGGACATATGCCACCCCAGAAAGTTATACTTCTTTAAGAAGCACAAGGAAAGAAACACAGATCAATAAACTAGTCTCCTTACTCATTTAGCTCAAGTGTTTTCTTCTACTTTTAAGTAGCATCTTATTTTGAAGGTATGAAAGGCACAACTTACAAACATGAGCTCATTCAGATACCAATCCTAGCCTGAAAGCTACTGGTCACAGGAGTAGATGTACACCATAGTGTACCAATACTAGATACTCCATCTGAATGACAGGGAAACTCACATTTCATTTAAAGAATTTCATGTATGTTTGTGGTCTGGAGGACTTACAATAGTCAGAAGGTTGGGGGCGAGGATCTTATGGGGAGGAATGTTGTAGTTTTTAAGAGTGTAGTCATATTACAACTTTAAGAAAATTATTTTGGAGCAGAAACTTACTGGAGTACACAGCTTGAGCTACAGTTTACTGAAGACTAGGTGGCCCAGCTGAGGAATCACCAGAGCCAAAGCTGGAAAGCTGGCCATGTGATGGTTGTTGATGGCCCAGCTTGGACGCTAACATGGCTACAGTTCATGAGAAATGAGGAGCTTTGTAGGAACATGGGACTTTGCTTCATACCAAAGTGTTAACATGATCTTTCTTAACTTTTCACAGATGCAGACAGAACCAGGCTTAAAGCTCAATTAATCTCACCACCCCTTCTCAAACCAATACTGACTCTCTACCATCAAAAGAAATGAAAGGTTTAGTATCCTAGGTTGCTTCTTAGTAATATCCACAAGCTAATTTATCTACTTTTAGCAGGTCAGAAGCAACATTAAAACAAGTATTTGCTCTTTTCAAAACATCGTCAAGTCATTTGTCTCTGGGTCTGTGCCCAGAGACCTCCTCTGCGCTCAGAACACTCGTGTGTCTCTTCATCATTGTCTCCTTAGACCCGCTATCATCTAGGTGCCATCTTCTTTGAAACTTTTCATCAGAAAAGTCTCTGCGCACAAGGAAGCACAAAATATCTGTCCTCTTCTACTAAATATCACCTTCTGTCTAACAGCACAGACTTGCTCATGATCCAAGCTCATTCACTACCAAATCATGAGGCCTACTGCATTTACCTTTGTATTTATTTTAGTACATTCTACCTAATACAACACAATGAACATTTAAAATAAGTTAACTAATGAATTGCCTTCTTTCCAGTTCACCACAGTGTGAATGCAGAACTACATTAGAAATCAAAAGAATTACAAGGTAGTGTCTATCTAGATCTCCGCAGGCTTAAATGTAATGATTATAGAAAGAAGTCTCCTGAATTAGGTCCTTTTTTTGGTTTGTTTTCTAAGAGTGTTCATGCATGTAGATTACTGTATAGGATGTACTGGACTGTGAATCGGAAATGGTTTTGCAGGTTCTCTGCAGCTCAGTAATTACATGCCATTTCATCTGAGCATGTTTTAATGTCCTAGCAGGGAATAGGTCCCAGTCAAACTTGGAGGTAACTATTTCCTTATGAAATGCTCTCCTGTAAAATCATAGAAAAAGTAGCACATTTCACTTAATATCTGTGTGGAAAGTAAGCTACTTTCATTAATACAAAATAATTTCTTTAGCTCTACAAATTCTGATGATTTATTATAGCTATAAGTTTAAATTCTAAACATTCTGTCTCAACTCATAGTTGAGATAGAAATTTTATGTCTTGTTTTCCAAGCCTTTTGTTCATTTATTTATAATACTGACTGCTTTCTGTACCTGGGGCATATGACAGTCACTTGTGTTGGCTATTCAAAACTTGTGATTTTCCCATTTTTGTTAGCAAAACAAATTAATCAGCTCCAGATGCACTTGGGAGTTTATTATCCAAGTGGAAAAGTATTGTTTTGTTCCAAACAGTGCAGAAAATCATGTTGTGTTTACCCCTTTAAAGATGAGTTGCCATAAACACCACACAATTATATAACATTTTTAAGGAACTCTCACCCATACCATGCAGTCACTTCAATAAAGCTGAGTACTGGGGAACATGAAACAATTTGTGATTTCACATGTTGATAGATGGCAACTAAATGACATCCAAAATTATGATTAAGAGTGTGTTTCTAGTGAGGAACAGTGAGTAAAATTGAGATAATGAGAGAAATGCCACTAAAGAAATATATTATAAGAACATCAAGATTGTCAGAGGGAAAGAGGACTACAGTAAGAGAGATGAGACAGTCTTGGGAGCCTGGACATCCTTTTCTGATAAATTGGGACACTTTATGTTGAACATGGCAAGATTTTTTACAATTGTAACATTGTTATAATAACATTTTAAACTACTTTGGATGCATCAGCTACTCACTACACATCTATCAACCTGCATGAAAATAAATATAAAATTGACAAGCAATCCTAATGTAAGACCTGAAACTTTAAAGAAAAATGGGTCAAATACTTCAAGACATAAAAATAGTCAAATATTTGAGGAAAAGACTATAGCACAGGAAATAGCCCTAGGATGGTCAAATGGAATTTCATTAAATCAAAAACTTCTGAACAGTAGCAAGATGAAGAGACAGACAGCTAATATAATGGGAGAAAAATCATTTTCAACTATACAGTAAGCACAAGATTTACATACAGAATCTATAAAGAGCTGTGAAAATAGGGTCTGGAGAAATGAGTCAGTAGTCAAAAGCACTTATTACTTTTTCAGAATACCTAGATTCAGTTCCCAGCACCCATACAGTGGCTTATAACAGCTTGTAGTATTCATTCCATGGAATCTGATGCCCTATTCTGGCCTTTTTGGGAACCAGGCATGCATGTGGTTACTTACATACATGTGGGTGCTTATCCATATACATAAAATTATATATATTGCTGCTGCAAGAATGTGGACATCAAATTAAGGTTTTTCAAAAAATTAAAACTAAAATTACCACATGATCCAGCTAAACATCTCCTGGATATACCCAAGGAATTGCAAGTTCTACTATAGAAATACTGGCTCATTCATGTTTATTGTTGCAGAGATGTCTACTACAGATGAATGGACAAAGAGAATGTGATATATATATATATATATATATATATATATATATATAATTTCATTGAATTGGAGAGAAAAATTAAGTAATGACATTTGCAGGAAAATGGGTATAACTAGAAATTATCTTAGGTGAAGAAACCAAGACTCAGAAAGACAAATATGTTTTCTGCCATGTGTGGATTATGGATCTTTATCCTTTATGTATGTACATATATATGTGTATGTGTGTGACTATAGATCATGAAATTAAAAAAGAGGATCCTCTCAGGGGTGAAAAAAGTCTTGAAATGGAGGCAAACCTGTTGTGTGATATTTTTTTTGTGTTGTAACAAATGAAGCTTGCCTGGAGATCAGAGGGCAGAGCTAGTCACTAGCTAACCATAGAGGCCATGTGGTGGTGGCTCACATCTTTGATACCAGCACTTGGGAGGCTCATGCCTTTGATCCTAGTGCAATCAGGAGGTGGAGATAGGAATATAAGGTGAGTGGAGACAGGATCTTGGCCTCCTTTTTGGTCTGAGGATTTGGAGAACTAAGAAGTGGCTGTGGCTGTTCTGCTTCTCGGAAATTTCAGCTTTCACCCTGATATCTGACTCCTGGTTTTTATTGATAAGACTAATTGGGATCACGTATCTTCTGTTGTCTAACTTTTGGGCCACGAATTCATGAAAAAGCCACTTTCCCATGGCTTTGTAGCCACCAACACATGCCAGAGCTGCATGCAAGGGGGCTCCTGCCAGGGTCACCACCTTGCCTGCTAGGTTTTCCTTTCTTTTGTCCCCAAGCCTCTGAGTGAGTTTAGGATTTTTCTATTGCAGTCTCTCTGCAACAAATGCCACAGATGCATGGGCTTGAAATGCCACCTGAGTTAGCCCCTCACCACCAGCCAGCTCTCCCTTCAGGCAGCCTCCCTGCATGTGCTTCTTCCCCACAATCCTCTGTGTGTCTTTTTTCAGACAGACAGCTCACTCTTCTGGTGGGTTGTTGGCTTTCCCTGGACCCCCTCCTCGGGCTGCTGCTGCACTCCGCTCCTGCTTCCACTGTTCCACGCAGCTGCAGTCAGCCTCACATTTCAACATCACCTTCACCATCTTTGTCAGCAAATTTGGTGAGACAATTGAGAATTCTTAAAGGGGGAATTAGTTTAAAAAATAGAGAGGTTTTTTTTTCCCCCCACATTAAGAACTGGGAAACAGTATTTTGATGGAGGGAGTTAGGTCTCT
This sequence comes from Peromyscus maniculatus bairdii, assembly GCF_049852395.1. Taxonomy (NCBI): domain Eukaryota; kingdom Metazoa; phylum Chordata; class Mammalia; order Rodentia; family Cricetidae; genus Peromyscus; species Peromyscus maniculatus. The sequence goes on from NC_134858.1 coordinate 79,509,233, forward strand.
GTGTGATTACACAATGAGTGATTTAAAAATGGAACAATTAAATGAAGGGATAATCAACTTAACTGGGGTAGACACAATGTTAATTATCATTTTGATAATTCTTGTTTTATTCCTAAAAATGTTGGTTGATATGAGTGCCAAGATATCAGACTTAGAAAAATGCATTAAGACAGATCATAGAGATATTCAGACCCAGACTGAGATATGATGACCACACTCTGGCTGTATGCCATGCAGCAGCTTTGATGCTTGGGACAGAACTCAGAAAGAGAACTGAGTTATTTACTAAAGTGATACAGGGCCCAAAAGAGACCTTCACTGATTTTTTTTTTTTTTTACAAAGATTGACTTCAGCTGTAAATAGAATGATATCAAATTTGGAAGCTAGACAAATAATAATTGAAACTTTGGCTTTTGAAAATGCTAATTCACAATGCAAAAGGGTAATTAAGCCTTTAAAGATAAGATCAGCACCCATAGAGGAATGGATCTGAGATAGTCAGTGTTTGAATCTCATAACCATGATGATGCTTAGATAGGAGGGTGAGTTCCAGAAAATTGAAGAAAAATCAAAATGTCATGTATTTTAATTGTGGCAAACAAGGTCACCTAAAAAGAGATTGTAGACAGGGCATTCCTAGAAACAATGTTTTTTCTAGGCATAATCCAAATAGAAGGCCCCTCCCTTCTGGAGTGTGTAGAAAGTGAAGAAGCAAAGGCTGACATTGGACCAATGAATGCAGATCAACAAGGGACAGGCAGGGTAACCCTTTGCCATTGGGAAATGCCTTAAGGGAACTCTCACAGGCCCACATGTCAAATTTGGTTCAGTCATTCCCTGTCACAGTGAGGGAAACTCTTCTCCAGAGCAATTAAAGAACCTAATGTCTATTGTAAAAAACCATACTGCTCTAAATGATAGAATAGCTTTAGAAGATAAAAACAAAATTTCAGGAGAAACCACAAATAAAAATTGATAAAGATTAGATTTGAACAAGAGAAACTTCTTGACTAGAAGAGGTGATAGTTCATCAACTAGTCTGATTGCTCAATCTAAACTTACTTATAAAACTAACTAATGCTTTTCATTTGATCAGATACAACTTGCCTAAAGGGAAACACGCGAAGTTAGGGTTGGGACAGTGTTTTGTTTTTGCCTTTCTAGGAGAATGAAGGCAACCACTAAAGAATCTGAAGATCACTGGACAAATGAGACATTTGAAGAAAAAGGATGAGTCATCCTGAGAAAATGTCCCAAGAAAAGGAGTAAATTGGCCTATTGGTATATCACATTTCCAACAGGATAAAATTTCATGAATCTTCCCAAATGTTTGTTTCTGCTGTTCTCTACAGACTCATAATGTAAATGGTCTTTTTGAGGTCCCATTGCAATTTAAAATTAAAGCTTGCCTTGGAGTTGGAGTGTGGCTCTCTCTTTCTCTAAACATAAGCATGCTTGTTAAAAAGAAAATCCAAAATCTCTGTCTTATGTCAGAAGAGCCACCTTATATGGGACAGAAGCAAAACCAAAATTAAGGGATTATTCTATTGCTACTAATCTCATGATACTTTGGTTTTATTTTGACTCTTTAAAACTTTTCTTAAGGTATGAATATTATATCAAAATTTATAAGATATATATATATATATATATATATATATATATATATATATATATATAAAACTTTTGTCATGATATTAATGGTCATATAGAGTACTAATTCTAGAAAAAGGCTTCATCTAGCTTCCTCACATGATTTCAGGTTTGAGTCTCTATCAAGAAACTGGGAATTAAGTTTTTGTACGCTGGATGTATATAACAAATTATGGTTCTTTAACCTCTTTGAGATTTGCTGCAAGTGACATTTAAAATGTTTGAGTTTTCCACAGTGAACCATAATCATAACTAACCAAGATCTCTGAAGTCTCCAAAAGGAGGATGGGGCCCCATAAGATGATTCCACCTGTACTATGGTAATGCCACTAAGCTAACAAATATCAACTAAAGACTGGCTTACGACTACAAATTGCTCAGAACCATTTAAAAGGTGATTAGCTGAGATGGTCCAGCCTCACAGACTATTCTAGCCAGGACTTGAGACAAGCCTTGCACATTCCCATTACACAGAGACTGGATAACAAATGATACAGCTAGCTCTCCCAGGACTTGACAATTATGCCAATATTTTTCAGGGTCCCCTAAAGATGCTGTTGCCCCCAGACAACAGGAAGTAATTTTAAGAATATGATGGTCACATTCCCAAGAGGTGAAGTGGGTTTTTTGGTCATTTAGTGGGTTATGGATATTTGTCATCATTTAGGAGGGTTGTTTACAAGTTGTTATTGGTAATGGTCAGGAAAAAAGCTGAGCAAAGAAGAGTAGATTCAGGGATCTCATTTTACAAATAAAAAGGGGGGATATAGAAATAGGATACAAAGGTAGATTATTGAAACTTCTTTTAAAAACCAAATACTAGTTTTAAGTATTTTTACATTGGCTTGGATTTTTATATATTGATACAAATTTGAGGTTGTTTTTGTTAAACTGTATATATGTTTTAGAAATTATAGAATAAAAAGGTAGATTATTTAATCTACTTTCAAACCAAAAAAGCAACCACTAGCTTTAAATATTTTACATTGATATGGATTTTTGTGTGCTTCTACTCTAATTCAAGCTATTGTGCCTATGCAGCTCATCTAACAATGTAATGTGAATTTCTAGTCCTTGAAAGTTATTATTACAAACTATTTAGGATAATAAAGAAATGCAGGTTAGTAGTTAGTCACCTATTATAATCAAGCTTACATTCATGTTAGGTATGTTTTCAAGGTCAAACAGGTATATTTTTGATAGTCAAGTGGTCTTCAAATACTTAAGAGATCTATAGAATATGGTATTTAACATGTTTTAATCACATAAGTTTTTTTTTTAAACAATGAAACATGTCTGCTCCTGGCAGTACCAATCTACTCTAAAGAAGATGATGGGTTGTGGTGATATATTGTGTCCCCCAATGTATTGTGTATCTTAATAAACCTTATCTGAGGATCAGAGGAAAAAGTCAGCCACTCCAGTAAACACAGAAGTCAGGCAGGCAATGGTCACACATGCCTTTAGTCTTAGCATTTGGGAGGCATAGATCCATCCATATCTCTGTGAGTCCAAGGCCACACAGGAACAGAGCCAGGCATGGTGGCACATGCCTTGAATTCCAACATTAGTTAACCATAAAGGTCTGTAGGTCTGTATAGACAGACAGGAAGAGACAAAGCTGGGGAGGAAGAGGAAGTGATGTGGCTGGGCAGAGAGAGGAAGTGAGATTGCAGGGACAGAAAGGCATATAGGTGTGGGTATATAGGAAGTAGGTCTCTTTTGGAGACTGAGGGCTGCTAAGGTTAGGTTGGCTGTGGCTTGTCCTATTCCTCTGATCCCTCAGCTTTAGCTCCAGTATCTGGCTCTGGATTTTGTTTTGTTTTTAATTAATAAGACCATTTAGCAATTCATCTTACATCAGGTATAGAAGAAACTATATGGAGTTTACTTTCTTTGTGGCAAAGAAAGTTAGCCACTGGGCAAGAAAATGCCCTTTCTTTGACTGCTGGCAATATGTTGTCTAAATTCAAGCAGGACAGAAAGGAAAGTGAGTGTAGAGCTTTGCCAAGACAAGGTGGGACAGTCCCTCAAAGATCCTGCTTCATAGATAAGTCTGTCAGATATTCTAAGCCTATAGACCAAAGATGGATGCCCCAATGTTGCAAAGGAATCTTGGGTGACTGACCGGGCAGTTTCTGTCATTTCTTATTTTTTGGAAGTTGTTTGCTCTATACTGGTAGTCTTGAGTTCTATAAGAAAGCAGACTGAGTAAGCCATGAGGAGCAAAGACAGTAAGCAGCAACCCTCTGTGGTCTCTGAATCAGTTCTTGCCTCTAGATTCCTGTCTACTTTGAGTTCTGGCTTTGGCTTCCCTCAATGGACTGTGCCTCAGGTATGTAAGCAAAATAAACCCTTTCTTCCCCACATTGCTTTCTTTGGTCATTGTGTTTCATCACAGCAATAGAAACCCTAGCTAAGACAAATGATATTAGCAGACATATGACAGGAAGAGGGTAGCTAGAGAGAGGAAGAGAACAATACAACTGAACAGGATAATGGAGGACCAGATGAGGAAGATGGAGGAACATAAACAAATTATTTATACATTACCATAATGAAACTCATTGCTCTGAATGCTAATTTTAAACCAAAAGAATAAAAGAAAAGAAAAACAATGAAAATAAAATCATGGTGTTCATATGAAAATGTATGAATATGGAAAATTATTATATTAATCAAAATAAGCTATCATCCCGAAGATAAATGCAGCATGGTTTATCTTTTGGTCAGATTCTATATTTAAGTGTGTGTGTGTGTGTGTGTGTGTGTGTGTGTGTGTGTGTGTGTGGTGTGTGCATGAGCAAGTCATGAGCTAAAAATAAGAGCATACAAAGGAATGAAGACATTTAAAGTGATCCAGAAGGAGCAGAATGAGATTGTAATATGGTCCACGTGACATGAAAGAAGAGTAGAAGAAGGTGATTAGCCAGAAGGGGCTGCCAGGATGGGGGAAGGAGTGGGTATGGGGAGTGACTAAGAACAAGGTGTGCTGTGTGAAAATGTCACAATGAAAAATATTACTTTGTATGTTAGCTTTGAAAAATAGTGAAGAATAAAAGACACATGACAATGGGATCTATTTGGTGATATTTTGTCAGTGTATAAACCATGAATCATAAATTAGTTGTAGAGAGGGAAGGAATAAAAGGGAATGATTATTCAATTTGTGTGGTTTCTATTATAGAAAGACATATACAATCACACAGAAATATAGAGAGACAGGTACCTAGAACAAGTTGGTTTAAGAAGAATCACACGAATTCTGATATATTATGCCTTGAAAGCAGAAGTAGATGTCACTGTGAACCAGGCTCATACCAAGAATATTGGGTCATCATATACCTCTGCCACAGTGTACTTAGAAGATGTAGGAAGTTAGTCAGGGGAGCTTAAACTGACTCTCTCTCTCTCTCTCTCTCTCTCTCTCTCTCTCTCTCTCTGTGTGTGTGTGTGTGTGTGTGTGTGTGTGTGTGTGTGTTATTAACGTTTTATAGGTTGAACTATATGTTTTCAAAGACTTGGCCTATATAATTCATAACTAGGTCAGCAGTTGTGAACATTTTTTACTAAGTTTGACTCATTAAAGAAATGTTTCTCATTTATTATGAGGGAACAAAATAATATCCTCTGTGTAATGTGTTTTACAGTGATAGAAATCTTTATTTACAACACATTATTTCTGCTCTGTAAATTTAAAAATTGTCAATATACTTTGTACTTGTTTATGTTACATATAGAAGTGCACACTTGACTTAGGACCTTAAATTAACAGTCATTTAGATACATCTTATAAGGAACTATGCAGATTTCTGGAAACCACAAGACAGAATGAATGGCACTTTTCATTATTTTTACAAGTTCTGTGGTTTCTAAGGCAAGGAAGAATGGAAAGATTTAAGCAGAGCTCACATATTACATGATAGTATGTTTCAACTTGCTTTTAATTTTCAAGGTTGCATGTACAAGCATTTTTGTTAATTTAATGGACTAAAAATGAAATATGGTTGTGTATATCCTAGCACACCAAATGGCATGGGATATACTTAGTTTTGAAAATTTGTTTTTAATCTAGTTCTTGGTTCACTCAAGTGATTGTGTATCAACACTTTGTGTGGTGTTAACAAGCATTGTCTGTGTTTTTGGCAGAAGTAAAGTAAAAAACTACTTACTTCACTGTTTGCAAGTAGGGGAAATGAACTTCACATGCCCTTTGTTGTAACCAAAGGAAAGAACAGCCATCAGTCAATAGCTATCAATATTTTGGACAATCACCTAATTTGCTTATCACTGGCAGGTAAATATGTTAGGGATCTAAATTCAAACAATTTAGAATTTCATCAGAAATGCCACATTTTGCCTGAGATCTTGCCCAAGTCCTCTCAAAATTCTTAGTGTTGTTTTCTTTCTTGGGAAACATGGAAAATTATTCTATGTATGTGACAATGGCACCAAAATATTAATCTTTTATCCGTAAGACATGAGCCTAATAACTATCTTGTAAAGTTTCAAATGTATACATAAGGAATGTGTTGGCTTTCAACAAACCTCACAATGAGGTTCTTAGTGTCATGCTTCACCTCAATAGTCCATTGTCTTCCATTTTCAGTAATCACCATAAACCCTAACAGCTTTTGTTTTGATGAAATAGAAACATATCTCAAATGCTAAGTTCCTATTGTTTTTGTTACAACTCTGGTAAAATTAATATTCTTTAAAGAAATGTCCCCATGTTTTGAGTCAATTCGTTTTCATTATTGCTAACTGAATCTTGTCATCAGTTCCCAGAGGCAAACAGCTCTTGCCTCGACTTTAGTCTGCAAATAGCTGACGCATCAGGTCCTTTGTGCATCTAGCTGTAGATTTTGGCTGAAATTGCTTAGTCCATGGACTTCTCCTGGACTCCTTACCGTATCTCTGATGATGAATCTCTACATTCTGGAGTAGAAGACCTATGTAGATTAATGGCTCTTATTTTAAATCTTTATTTGATTACTGCATAGGCTGCCAACATCTCCTTCGTGTCTACAGCAACTCACAGAAACAAAAATACAAAAAAAAAAAAAAGTGAATTATCCAGCCACCTTTGTGACTTATACCAGCATAAAGATATTTCTCTCTCATAGAAGTACAACCAGGAAAGGCAAAGTTTGTGCCAGGAAGCTGCACTTCATAAGGTGAGAGCCTCGTTTTGCTTCTTCGCAGGAGGATGCCTCCTTTCTTCCCATTCAGTTCATTTGACTGAGTATGACCCTTACACATTCATGTGACACATAAATGTCTGCTCACTATGTGACTCACAGTCTTCTGTTCATGCCAAGAAAGATCTTCTGAACGTAAGAACTTTAAAAATAAGCTAAGTGGAATTTTCAGCAAATTGTTTTACCTCATTTTTATGAGTAAATATTTAAATCATTCACAGGAGTGGTTTGAGACATTACCATTTAAAAAAAACCCAAGCAGCTACATTATTGAATTGAATTAAGCTTTGAGGATGAAGTTTGCTTGAGTAAAATAACATAAATGAAAGTAAGAGATGAGTTAGAAAATAATCCAAAAGTTATGCATTCACTTTTACTTCCAATCAACAAAGGAAAAATCATAAGAAGGAATTTTACATTGAGAAAATATTTAGACTCACTGACATTATTTTACAAAGGGACAGACAACCCTGAAATATGCAGGCATACTTGTACAATATTCTGCTTTGAATTCACAGTTGCATTTTTCTTAGATTTAAGATGTGTTACATTCTCACAGCCACATAACTATTGTATGCAAGTAGGTGATTACAAAACTTTTAAAACATCTTGTTTCTGAAACTGCCTTCAGAATATCATCAGTAAAACAAAATGCATCTTAAAATGCTTAATTTGCACAAACATAGGTATTCAAAATACACATTGTGATAGCTTGATATGTCTACATATAGTACAATAATCACTGCAATTAAACCAATAAATCTACCACCATTCATAGGTCTCCAAAATTTTTTCACATATTATCAGTCAAATTTTATACAGTTGACTAGTGTTTTCCCATTTTATTCACCTCCTGATCCTCAGCAGCCACCTGAATATGCCAGGACTTTTGTTTCTGTGATGAAATACCTAAAATTATGGTGATCTTTTATTTGTACTGAAATGTGATTTTATTTGTATGTTAATAAATAAAGTTGCCTGGGGGTCAGAGCTAATAGCAAGACATAGCAGAGCTGGGCATGCCTTGAATCCCAGCACTTGGTAGGCAGAGCTAGGTAGATCTCTGTGTGTTCAAGGATACAGCCATCATTGGAGACACACACCTTTAATCTCAATACCATAGAAGATCTGGAGGGCTGTACAACAGACAGTGACGAAGCAGTCATGTGGGTGGTTTTACAACCAATGAGAAGGCAGAACAGAAAGTCTATATAAAGAAAAACAGACAGGAAGTAGGTCTCTCTTTTCAGAGAGGTCTCTTGGCTCAAGAGGCTAGCTGCAGCAGGTGGGTAAAGCTCTTAGCTCTGATCTCTTGGCTTTCTTTTTTGCATTGATTCTGCGTTTCTTATTTAATAAGACAGTTGGTTACATCTACATAAAACCAAAATTATTAGAAGTAGAAAAGACATGTGGTGGCCCCCAGATCCTTCCAGTCCATGCTTAGGTAGCTGCACCAGTTTGGACCATGACAATGCAAAATTTTAGGGCAAAATTGTTCAGCTCATGGTGGCCAGGAAGGACAGAGCAAAGGAGAGGTATAGAGAGAGAAGAGAAATGGGGAGGAAGGAAGAGGGGGAAGAAGGGAGAGGGGAGAAAGCATGCCTGTGCTCACTGCTTTCCTATTTGTTCCACATGGACATTCAGCCTATTGGATGAACATGAACGTTGTTCAGGTTCAGTCTCTTCCCCTCAGTTACTGGATCAATTCTGGTTGCCTCCATTCATGCCTTTACAGACTCTGCCAGAGCATGTTTTGTTAGTCTTCTAGTCATCTCTCAACCCCACCAACTTGACAACCATAGCAATGTTGGTATGAGTCGCTGTTGTTTACAGACTGCATGTCTAAGTGAGATCATGAGGGATCTGTCTTCCTATGCCTGACTTATTTCTCTTATCACACTTCCTTGTGGTTTATCTATGTTGTTGCAATTATAGATTTTTTTCATTTCTTTCATTTCATTTGCTCATGAATGTTTAAAAAAATTTTTTTTTGACTTGGCTATTGTGAAAATGTTTCAAGGAACAATGGCAATGTTGACATCTCCTTCATATCTTGAATTCACCCTTTTGATATAAACTCAGGAATAAGAATGTTTTGTGGTTTTATTTTTGACTTTTGAGAAACTCCAAACTCTTTCACACATTAGCTACACTGATTCACAATCTTGCTATTCCTCTCCCCCAGTGTTACTTTGTTATTTTCTCCATACTTTTGCCAACATTGTCATCTTTTACCATTTGGTAACAATGATCTGAAGAGATGACGGGTGCTATCTCATGGTAGTTTTGATTTACATTTCTCTAATAATGAATGGTGTTGGGCATATTTGCATATCTTTGTCCATCATTGCACGTGTTCTTTGAAAGAGTGCATGTGCAGGCCCTTTGTCTATGATCTTTCTAATTTTGAGATATATAGGTTTCTTCTTAAAAGATTCACTTGCTTTTTATTTTATGTGGATGAAAGTTTGACCCACATATGAGTGCATTGTGGGTGTACATGGGGCCAGAGAGGCCAGAAGAGGGTGACAAACCCTTTGAACTGGAGTTACTGACAGCAGTAAGCAGGCATGTGGGTGCTGGGATCCAAACTCAGGTGCTATGCAAGAGCAACATGTGCTTTTAACTACTGAGGTATCCCTTCAGCCCCTATATAAGTTTCTTGTGCATTTTATAGGTTAGTCCCATTCCACGAGTTCCCTTTTCTGTTCTTTACTGTGATTATGATCCCTCTTGGCACTTCAGTTTCTCCTGTCTGTGCAGTTCCTGCCATATCAATAAAAGCAAAGACAAATGGCCAAATAATTTCCTGTATTTTCTGGTTGCGGAAACCTACATTCAAACCAATTGTGAATTAAGTTTTGTAGATGGTGTTAAACAAGGAACCAAGTTAATCGTTTTGCATGTGGAATCCACCTTTATCTACTTGTTGGAGAGATTTTTCTTACTCCACAGTACTCTCTGTTCATTCTTCTCAAGGATTTGGTATCTAGTTATGTGGGAGTTTGTTTCTTGACACTTGGTCTATTTATCTATGCATCTGTTGTTATGCCTCTGCTATATTTTCATTTTCATTGATTTGTAGCTTGTATAAAATTTCTTTCTTTCTTTCTTTCTTTCTTTCTTTCTTTCTTTCTTTCTTTCTTTCTTTCTTTTTTTTTTTCATAATTGCTCTGAGTAGACTCTTCAGTGTGGCAGAAGTTCTATGTGTGAAAGACTGGAAATCCATTTCCTATTCCTGATTTTCGAAGAAAAGATTTCAGATCATCTCAGCTTTATGACACATTAGCTTATATTGAAAGATATTCCTTTTCTACATAAATTGTTGAGACATCTTATTGTTCAGGAAACATTAAATTTTGTCAATGCTTTTTGCCATCTACTAAAATCATATTATTTCTACCCTTCATTTGTTTAGTATCATATGCAATATTTAATGATTTGTATCTGTTTAGGCATCCTTGGATCATGCATACAAGTACTATCTGGTTTAAGTTTACAAGTTTTATATCTGATTTTTGCATCTATGTTCACCTATAGTATTGGCTGATGATTTTCTCTTAGTGTAGTTCTTGACACTGATATAATGCTAATCTTTTCATAATAAAATGAATTTTGATTTGGATTTGAATTCTCACAATTCAGTTTTTAAATGATTGTGTTAGGTGCTTAGTAGAGTCAACCCAGGGAAGTATCCAGGTATGTGTTATACTGGGTTATGTTGTTGTTGTTTAATATTGAGTCAATGTGCTATTCACTACTAATATTCTTGTGTTTTCTAGTTATATTGTTAAATATCAGTAAGTTGTAGGTTTCTACAAGTTTACCCATTCCTTGTAAGTAAGCTGGGTCATTTATGCACAGTATTCTTTTAATGGCTTTTCATGTGAAGTCAGTTATAATGTATTATTTTTAGACTAGCAAAAGGTTTTTCTTGCTTAATTTGCTGACAGTTAAAAATCATAGCTACTGTCTTTACTGATTTTTCCACTATTATCTGTATTTCACATATTCCTCTAACTTTACTGTTTTTTTATTTTCCTTCACTGACTTTGAGATTTTTTTCTAGACCACTAATATGTGACGTTGGTTTATTTGCACTGATTTTTTTCTCACTGGAGGCTTTAACCACTGAAATTTTTCTCACCAGAATTGTTCTAGTATACCTAGATGACCTGGTTTGCTGCAGTTGTTTTCATTGGTCTTAAGTTATTTGTTTTGTATCTTTTAAATTTTTTTCCATAGTTTTCTCAGGAGCACTTTTTCATTTATGAATTTTCTGAGTTCCTCCTATTATTATATTTAATCTTAGATTTGGACCATGATAGTCAGAAAAGAGACTTGATGTAGCCTCTACCATCTAATGTATGCTAAGACTCGTTTCGTAACCAGACATAGTAATTGTAGGTTTGTCTCATGAGGACCCATCTGCTGTGAGAGGAAATATTCTGTACCTTTCATTTAGGTCCATTGGATTATTCATGGCTAACATTTCCTAATTGATTTCCTGTCTAATGTTTTAGCTATTGCTGCTGAAAGTGGACACACACACACACACACAAAAAAAAACCCCTCTTTTACAATATATGATTTTACAGCTTCTACTTTCATGTTCGTTAATACCTACTTTAATCAAGTACACTGTTATTGAAGATAAGTTGTGTGTGGGGGTACATCTTATACCCTATTTACAGATTAAAGATGTAGTGACCTTTCTTGTCTTGCTTGGTAGGTTTTGCATTAAATTCTATTTTGTTTAGTATCATTGCTCTCTTTTTATTACCAGTGCATGAAATATAGTTTTTCTTATTCCTTCAATTTAAGGCTATATGTGTCCTAAAGATAATCATGAGTCTCTGGGCGGTGGTGGCGCATGCCTTTAATCCCGGCACTCAGGAGGCAGAACCTGGAGGATCTCTGTGAGTTTGAGGCCAGCCTGGTCTACTGAGCAAGATCCAGGACAGGCATCAAAACTACACAGAGAAACCTTGTCTCAAAAAAACCAAAAAAAAAGAAAGAAAAAAAAGAAAGAAAAGAAGGATTATCATGAGTATTCTTTAGCAGCATATTGTTTAATCTTGTCAGATATATTTTCAATCACCATAGGTCTTTTCATTGGATAATTTAATCTATTCACATCTAAAGTCATTATGGATATGTTGACTTCCTACTTCTATTTGATTGCCTATTTATTGTTTTGCAATTTCTTTCAATATTACAGATTTTCTCATGATTTGATTAACTTTTTAGCATCAAAATTTGATTTATTTTTATATATAGTCTGTGTATTTATCAGAAAGGGTATTTTTGGTGGTTACCATATAGCTTACATATTATTATTTTATACTTGTATCTATATATGATTACTAAATTCTGGTTAAGGATGATTAATAGCATGAAGGTCTAAAGAAATTAATGAGGGAACAGAAAAAATCTCTTCTTTATGATTACTTTCTTAATGAGCTCCAGGCTCTTCCCTATTTGAAACCTGACAAGGGAAGAGCCAGCTACAGTCAAGAGCTTTGTGATAAAGACACAGGATATCCCAAAGGAGCACAGTTTACCATTTGGTCACCACTGTACAATGTTCTACATCATAAAAGTAAAGTTTCAAGGGGGGTCAAGATCATGATGTGGCGATCTACAGAGACAACTGAATCAAACTCAAAGGAACTCACGAACTTTAGACCAACAGCTATGGAACCTGCATGTGACCATAATGGACCCTCTGCATATGGGAAACAGTTGTATAGCTGGGTGTATTTGAGGGGCCCCTGGCAATATGATCAGGATCTATCCCTGGTGTATGAGCTGGCTTTCTGGATTCTATTACCTATAGTCAGATACCTTGCTCACCCCTGATGCAGTGGGGAGGAGCTTGGTCCTGTCTCAACTGAATGTACCAGGCTTGACTGTCCCCACATGGGAGGACTTACCTTGTTGGAGGAGGTGATGAGGATGGGTTGGGAGTTGGGGGGGAAAGTGGGGGTGGGGACGGGAGGAAGGATGAGAGGGAGATCTGTGGTTGGTATGTAAAATGAATAAAAAAAATTTAAAGTAAAATTTCTCTCATAGTCTGAAATAGTCTTATGTGACAGTTTATTCAATGAGAAATGGATACATCACTAGTTTTTAGACTGTGGTGTGTAGACTTAAAACCAAATGGGTTACATAGGAGACTTCACATTGATTTCCAATCTACATCTATTCCAGGTGGGAATAAAATGTAGAGAAAATTTTACTAAAGGACAAAAATCTGAGATTGTTTATCATATAGTATAGTTAATTTTAAATACCTGGAGAAATTTCACACAGTTCTTAAAAGGTCATATATATGATCTTCAATAGAGTATAAGGCATGCCTTATATTTATGATTGGGAACTAACTGATTAGTATTCATTAATTGAAATTTCTCAGGAGAGATTTTCATCAGATTAAAATGTGTTTCTCTTGGGGTATCCCGAGATGATAAAACCATGAAGAATGAGAACACCAAGAAAAATAGCGGAGGTAGAGGATCATAGTGGCCTTTCTCCCATGAGAATAAGTGAATGCTAAGAGTTGTTCCCCATAAGGACAAAACCAATGCAGTGTGCACTAGTGGAGGCTGCCTCCTGCCTGCCACTGAGGAACTGGGTAGTGAGAGTGACCGAAGAGAGAACCACAGAGAACAGTGGTGGAATCCAGTGGCCTTATGGAAATGCACTGATCCCAGAGGACTGTCTGGAAAAACAGAGTTTCCAGGGGGAGCCACTGAATGGCTGTGCCCATAGTGAAAATGAAAGTAGGAGCCACAGCTAGCCAAGAAGAGCATCAGAGAGCATTCCGCTGGCCAGAACAGATGATGAAAGCTGAGTAGCCGCACTCTGCGCCAGGTCTGGGACAGTCTGGAGAGAGAGGAAGCCAAGGTGGGGCTGAAGTGGGTAGGAAAAATATACCAAATCCCAAGTCATACGAGGAAAAATCTGCAGGGTTATTTGGGTACTCATTACTCATTTTCTTATGGATGTAATTGTGGCGTACACATTCTGTGATCAGCAGGAGCATGTACTGGATCCATGGCTGCAGCTAAAAAAAACAGAGTAACATTTGAAGGTTATTTGCAGGTACTTTGGTCATGTGAAGAATATCTACACACAGTAAATCCCTTGCTAAGAATATGGCAAGGGTTTGGAAGCTTTAAAAGATGAAAGTAAAGTCAGAGGAAGAAAATTTTTAACCTGATAGACTAAGTTACAACTATCAATTATCATACACACAATCACACTTAAGAGTGTCCATTGGATCTGGGCATTAAAGGTGGTGGTTGGACTTTTGGGTTAATCATAAGGATATGAAGAAGACTAATAAACTGAGAGAGAGACAGACAGAGAGAGACTGAGAGACACACAGAGAGACAGAGAGAGAGAGAGAGAGAGAGAGAGAGAGAGAGAGAGAGAGAGAGAGAGAGAGAGTGTTAAGGAGCAAAGGAAGTGTACACACTTTACCATACTCCTTATTAAAGGAAACTCAATAGGACAGAAGCTAGAGAGACTATAGAATGTTGATGGGATTGTTGCATATTACTTTCATATTGTTTTTTAAAAGGAAATAGTAATTTAAATCAATTATATTGTGATACATTGAAGTGTGTATATTACAGTGCTTTGAAACACGTGTGTATGTTTCTTGGTTGAGAGAGAGGGAGAATAAATAATGGTAGCAGAGTCAAAATCTTATCTTGGGAAGGACCACAGAGGTCTTTGTGTTCCCACATTTTACAGATGAAACTGATATCCACAGACCTGTACACATTCATCAAATTCGGTGTAATGCCCTAGCCACTCATTTCCAAAGCTGTACAGAAGCTATCACCTGTCTTATGAGAGACAAAGCATGACTGCTTCTGACTCCTTTCCCCCTCTAACTTTTCTCCCTTCCTTTTATTCCCATATTTTTCCAGATTTGAAATGTCTTCACAATAATGTCATCTAAGAAATGTTTAAACCATTATCCAGAGAATTTTAAAGAGGAAAAGAGCATTCAAACAAATCTATACATGAAAGACATACAACCAAGAGGTGAGTGTTTTAAAATTACATGATTATTATACCATTCAAAGTCTTATTTTGCTTCTGTGAACCTGACATCCAAGTATTAACTGTTTGAACAGAGTAACTTCTATCAAAAACAGTGCAACCAGACAGTCACTACTACAAGGAATGGAAGCAATAATTGGTTTTAGGTAGGCCTGGTTTTATATATTTTGTAAGAAAGAAAAAAAACACCTTAGCAATAATTTTGAAGTCATCTATAAGAACACCTCAAACCTTCAGTAAGTAATAGGCTTTTCCAAGTGCTGAAAATTTCAGCATATTTAGTTTTTAAAAGCAGACTTTATGTGACCTTAAAAAAATACAGGAATAAGAACCTTATGTGAACCTGTGCTCTCCCTGAGCCAACGTACATAAATCACAGCGGTGCTGAATGTTGGGAGGACGAAGAGTATTAGGTCGTTTCGTTTTCCCGGCTGAACTTGCGCAATTTCTTTACAGCGTATTTTCTTACAAGGCAAGCTTAGGGTTTACAGTGTCATGTGGCAGCACTCTCCCTACACCTTTAAACATCTCAGTCTCATGCAGTTGTGACAGAAATGTCAAATGGTGTTGACCTGGAAACTTTCCTCTCTTATGGTGACTCACTCCATCACCTCCCCTTGCAGGTGACAGTCTCCTTCCTTTTCACGAGTGTTGGACCACACAGATGCTACATGGAAGAGACCTTCAAAGTGGCAGGATACTTTCATCAATGACTTCCTTCTTCCTACTCTCTTTACAAATAGACACACGGACAATGAAGGGTTGCTCTTGGTTACATAGTATCCAAATTTATCTTGTCTTTCTCTTCCAATTATAATTTTCTATTCACAAAAGACAACAGGATATATCTATATCTATCTATCTATCTATCTATCTATCTATCTATCTATCTATCTATCTATAAAATGTTCATCATCTCCAGAGAAATGACTTTTAATTATAATGTGATATATATATATATATGATGTATATAGATATATACATAGATATATAATATTCATCATGTCCTAGAGATATGACTTTGAGTTCTGTAGATGTAACCAATCGTCTTATTAAAATAAGAAACACAGAGCCAATGTAAAAGAGAAAGCCGAGAGGTCAGAGCTCAGAGGTAAAATCTTACCTCCTGCAGTGCTCCTAACTTCCCCGCGAGAGAGAGCTACTTCCTGTTTGTCTGTGTATAAATAGTCTTTCTGTTCTGCCTTCTCATTGGTTGTAAACCCAACCACATGACTGCCTCATCACTGCCTGTAAGTACCGCCCTCCAGGTCTTAAAGGCGTATGTCTCCAATACTGGCTGTATCCCTGAACACACAGAAATCTACCTAGCTCTTCTAACCACCACGCTCTTGCTATGGCTCTAATAGCTCTGACCCCAGGGCAACTTTATTTATTAACATAAAATTAAAATCACATTTCAGTACAAATAAAATATCACCATAGAGTTCTGAGGGGAAAGCCTAAAATGTATTGCCATAGCTTGTTTAAAATAGACATCAGATACTAAATTGATAATTATCCTCATCTAAATTTTCTCAAGGAACAGAGAAAAAAACAAAACTTTATTTTGTATTGTGAAACTTTCATGTCATTAAGTTTCATTCTAATTGAAAACTGATACAGTCATTCTCAGGGAGAATTGGAAGGCATTTTATAATATTGGTATTTGTGAATGAGGTAAGCATAATGATTCAGAAAACACACATGTTGTTATGTTTGAGCTGTTAAATGCTAAGAATAGTTCATAGCTGTCATGAACTTAAAATTTTTATCAAGGAATTGAAAGTACTTGTACTTTGATATTAAGTTATATAAATTAATAAATTATATTTCCAGAATCACAGTAGATTCTGTTTTATAAACTGCTATCCAGAATATATAAGGAACTCAAGAAATTAGACATCAAAAGGACCAACAGTCCAATTGAGAAATGGGCTTTAGAACTAAACAGAGAATTCTCAACAGAGGAATCCCAAATGGCTGAAAGACATTTAAGGAATTGCTCAACTTCCCTAATCATCAGGGAAATGCAAATCAAGACAACTCTGAGATACCACCTTACGCCTGTCAGAGTGGCTAAGATCAAAAACACTGAAGACACTTTATGCTGGAGAGGATGTGGAACTAGGGGAACTCTCCTCCACTGCTGGTGGGAATGCAAGCTTGTACAACCACTTTGGAAATCAATATGGCGCTTTCTTAGAAAATTGGGAATCAATCTCCCCCAAGATCCAGCTATACCACTCCTGGGCATATACCCAAGAAATGCTCAATCATACCACAAGAGCACTTGCTCAGCTATGTTCATATCAGCATTGTTTGTAATAGCCAAAACCTGGAAACAACCTAGATGCCCTTCAACTGAAGAATGGATAAATAAATTGTGGCACATATACACAATGGAATACTACTCAGCAGAGAAAAACAACGACATCACACGGTTTGCAGGCAAATGGATGGATCTAGAAAAAATCATCCTGAGTGAGGTAACCCAGACTCAGAAAGATAAATATGGTATGTACTCACTCATAGGAAGATGCTAGATGTGGAACAAGGATGACTAGACTGCTACTCACATCACCAGTGAGGCTACCTGGAAAACGGGACCCCAAAAAAGACACGGAGAAATGGACAAGATCTACATGAATAGCCTGGTCATGAGTGGGAACAATGAAGGGCGACAGTCGAGGGAAAGAGTGGGAGATCCTAGCTGGATCAAGAAAAGAGAGGGAGAACAAGGAATAGGAGACCATGGTAAATGAAGACCACATGGGAAGGTGAGAAGGGGAGGAAGCAGAGAGCTAGGGAGGCCCACGGAGATCCACAAAGATACCCCCTCAAAAGACTGCTGGCAATGGTCGCGAGACGGCAGGAACTGACCTACTCTGGTGATGGAATGGCCAGACACCCAAATAGTGATGCCATAAACCCCATCCAAGGACTGAGGAATCTGAAGGCAGACATCCACGGCTGGGCCCCTGGTGGAGCACTGGGAGTCTAATTAGTGAGTATGAAGAGGATTTATATGAGCGAGAATTGTTGAAGCCAAGGTTGGATAAAGCACCGGGATAAATAACCAAATGAATGGAAGCACAGGATCTATGAACCAAAGGCTGAGGGGCCCCCAACTGGATCAGGCCACCTGAACGGGTGAGACAGTCAGTTGGCTTGATCTGTTTGGGAGGCAGCTGTGCATTGGTGCCAGGTCCTGGGCTCGTTGCATGAGTTGGCTGTTTGAATCCTGGGACTTATGCAGGGACACTTGGCTCGGTCTGGGAGGGGGGAATGGACCTGCCTGGACTGAGTCTACCAGATCAACCCCGGTCCTCGGGGGAGACCTTGATCTGGAGGAGGTGGGAATGGGGGGTGGGCTGGGGGGAGGGGTGGGCGAGAGGGGGAGAACAGGGGATTCTGTGGCTATTATGTTGAACTGAATGGTGTTGTAAAATAATAATAATAATAATAATAATAATAAAAAAAAAAGAAAAAAAAACTGCTTACTCTACCGTGTTTTTTAAAATTAGGCGTATAACATTTTGTAAATAAAATAAACTTCATACAACAGAATTAACCAGTAAACTTCTATACAGAATCAGAAACCATGGAGGAATGTTCTTCGCTGGCCCACTCAGTGTGGTGTTTTGAGTAGGTCTGGTCCCCAAAGACTCAAGTGTTTGAATGCTTGGCCCATAGGGAGCAGCACTATTAGGAGGTGTGGCCTTGTTGGAGGAAATGTGTCACTCTGGAGGGTGGGTTTGAGGTGTCGTATATGCTCAAGCTATACCCAGTACACAATGGCTTCTGCTGCCTACAGATCAAGATGTAGAACTCTCAGATCCTTCTCCAGCACCTTGTCTACCTGCACATTGCCATGAAGGTAAGTGGCTAAACATCTGAAACTGTAAGTCAGCCCCATTTAAATGTTTTCTTTTATAAGAGTTTCAATGGTCATGACCATGGTTTCTTTTCACAGGAATAGAAACCCCAACTAAGACACTCAGCTTACTTTCTCATACATCCCAGGCCAATATGACTAGTGATAGTGCTGGCCACAATGACCTAAACTCATACATCAACCATTAGTCAAAAAAATCATTCACTGACATAGCCTCAACCAACCTGATTTGGGCAACCACTCAACTGAAAGCCACTCACGTGATTGTAGGCTATGTTAAGGTGACCACTGAGTGTTGTATTATTTTGATTATATTCTGACTAATAAAGCTTGCTTGGAATCAGGGGGCAGAGCTAGCCACTTGCTGACCAAAACTAACCATAGATGTTTGGAGGGCTGTAGACAGAGAGGAGACAGGAAGTAGTAAGACCAGGCTGAGAGAGGATCTCCTCCCTTTAGGACAGAGGAACAGAAGAGGTAGGAGGCAACTGGTGGCTGCTCCCTTTTTCTCTGATCTTTCAAGTTCTTACTCCAATATCTGACTCCCGATTTTTCATTGATAAATATTAATTAGACTATTGCCTCAGTTGAGGCCAACTAGGACATTTTCAAGTAATACATAAAAAAAAAACCCTTAGTACTTCATGTGTCAACTTGCACAGAATGAAATTGTATACACATTTTGGCTAATCTCTATTATTAGGTTATTTTATAGATAATCTTCATAAGTCTAATAATCCTTAAACAGCATTGAATTGAAAAAGATCCAGAAAGTGAGAAAATAAGAAATTCAGTCAAAATAATATTGAGTATTAGAAACAAAGTTTAAATTTTACTATTTAACTTGAATGAACTTTGTTTTCTAAACACTGATTTGATTTCAGTTATACTGAAAGCAAAATAAAACAGAACTAGGCTGTGTGGTGCTTTTTATCTAAAGAAGCATTTCTTTGTCTTGCCACTGATTATAAGAAGCAATATATTAGATAAAATCAGTAAAATATGGATATTAAATAATGAATATTTAATATAAATATTCAATTTATATTAAATTATATTATATTAATATTAAATTTTATTTATAAAATTAGTGTGAAGATTACAAATATTTTTGAATGAATATTTTGGAATGAGAATATTCATGAACAAACTATAATTAATTACATTTTATAAAATCTATGACACCATACTGCACCTCGCTTAACAAAAAGTCAGCATCCGGAAAATAGTTGCATCTCATACAGACCACAGGTATACTTATTTATTTAGCTATTGGTCCATTTGTCTACCATATATTGTCTGTCTATCTTTCACCCATTACCTGTCTGTACACAGGGAAGAAGTGAGGAATAAATGGAATTAGAACTGAGTTCTAGGAATTATCATTAAAGGTTTTGAACCATTTCTGGAAAAATCTCGGGGGAGGGAGCTGGGAAATTTTTGGGATAAGGAATTAAAGTACTTTTTCCATATCTGAATCTCATGCCTTCCCGGAAGAGAAACACATCCCCCAGCTTGTTGAGCTTATCTCTAGTTTGGTAAATTAAATGTGAGCAGAAGTGATGAGGCATATCCAGGCACGTACAAGATTTCACACCACCAGCTCTTCTGTTCCTCCTTCCACATGGTGCGAGTGTCTCTGCTCCACATTTGCTGCTGTGAACCACTACCGTGGTGTTTGTTTGTTTCTACGATCTAAGTGTGCATGCACTGATCTGTAGACTCTTCACTTGCTTTGGAAAGCCAGGGACATTTTAAACTGAGTATCTGGCAAAGCGAAACAAACAAAACTGAATGTCAACACGATAATGAAAGATGGAAAACTTTAAAAATCAAACACGTGAAAAATCAGCAACGAGAAATATTTTCTTTAGTGTTTATTTCAGTAGTTCAAGTGTAGCACATTTTTAGAAATTGCTCCCAGGCTGGAGAAATGGTTCAGTAGTTAAGAGCACTGAGACTCTTTCAGAAGCCCTAGGTTCAATTCCCAGTACTTAAACATGGGCTCAAGATTACCCGAAACTCCAGTATGAGGACATCTGACACCTTCTTATGCCTCTGCAGGTCCCAGTCATAAATGATTTATTGTTCACATTGACTGATAAAAATTAAATTAAATTAAAACAATACATTGCACTAAACAATATAAAAACAATGTATTGTTTCAATCAATTTAATTCAAAATTGTAAGATTCTAAAATATTAGTAGAAAAGGCCTGCTTGAATTGATAAAGTTAAGTTTGTTTAAGTGCAATTTATCCCTAAAGGCAGTTTCACACCTGGGAAAAAATATGAAATAACTCTAAAATGTTTTCATCGTGAAAGATTAAGGACAACATCACAGGAAACTTAAGACATAGAGATGATCAAAGTCAAGATTTGAAAATAACATGGAGAATCCATGGATAAAACTGTGAATGTCTGTTTGGTATTCATGGATAAAATATCCATAAAAGCTAACCAATTTATATTGCAGAATGTTCAATATGAAAGTACTGGTCCTGTGCACTGTTGTTGACATCTCAACCTCTGCTTAGTGTGCATCTTAATATGATATTACTTTCACTGTGGCTCAAGATTTAGACTGTGCACCAGGTCCTCTGTCAGTATGTACTGTTTCTGTGCCAGGCTAAGAGGACCTGCATCAGAATTCAGCATCTTGCAAGGGCGTCTCATTCTTCTCTCTCACAATGTTTTTGAGCTGTGTCCAATGTATTGAAGATTATACATAGGACAAGGGGATGGCTTTTATGTTACACACCCTTCAGTCAAACACATAAACAATTCCAGAGGTCTGGTCAGACCTCAGAAGTGCCTTCATGGCAGCAGCAGTTGCAGACCTTTGCCGTAAATCTTCTTGAGTGGCGCTCTGCTGTACTAGGGACATTTAGATGCTTTCTCTCACTTGCATAATTCACAGCCTCTGCCTCTGTGTTGGTAAACTTCTCACAACTATATGCAGATCTAAATGTCCTTAGTTAAAATGAACTCCTGTGCTTGCAAGGCAAGCTCAACCACAATGCTGAGTGGAATCTGTGCACCGCAGGTTGCAGATCTGTACTAAAAATAACATCCTTTAAAAGCAGAACAATGTGTGGCTAAGGACTGTCTTGAGTGGGAATTTTGGGAAGAAAGATAAGTTCTTCACAGTTTTAATATGTAAATTTTACCCATAGCCTTTAGCTGATACCTCTCACAGGAAATAAGTGGAATTGTCTAAGCTTAGGGACCTCAGATCCCTGCGCAGTTCAGATTGGCAATATACAGGGCATGCATGTAAAAGAAAACTCTTTCTATTTTTTTCTTTTTTCTTTTTAAAAATTTTCCCTGGTTTCCACTCTCTGAACTTTATGGGCTAAATTCTCAAAATTTATTTCTTACTTCGTCAAATATAAGAGAATTGTTAAAATAAAAATTTCAAATATATGAAAGCCTAGTAGAAAAGAGATAACCCGGTAAATGCTAAGTAATGATCACTAGACAGTATTGTGAGATTAAGCTTTTGTAATAGTAGCAGGTAAAGTGACTTTGCATGTATTTCCATATCCTAATAACTTAGCCAAATGCCTAGAAAACAGTGAGCAGCCAAACCCAACAAAACACAGCAAATCAATATGGAAAACATTACAATAGGACTTAGATGCAGAGTCCCGAATGGTTCTTGTCACGTCCATCTTCACAGCTATTTGTCAACCTTCCTATCTTTTCTGGCTTTTCAAAACAATTTTACAAGAAGACAGCACTGAGCCCAATTTCCTATAAAGGCCAGTTTGAGGTGAAATGCTACAAACTTGCTCATTTTTTTTTGTTGTTGTTGTTGTTGTTTCTGTGAAGTCCTTTTCCAATTAATTCTTATAGAGGATTAAGTCCCAATGCCTTAGTGTAGTGTATGGAACCAGTGAAGTATGAAATACCTCCACGGCTGCTCGCCAAACTTCATTTCATTTCACAGGCTATACCCTTCAGTCATACAGAACAACTTAAAATTTCATTTCTCTATGGCTTTGTATATTCCAAACTATTTGGAAAAAAATACTTTAGAACAATTTTAGTACAGAAAAAATGAATCAGGTGCTCCAAAGAGTCCCTGTGCATCTCATGCTGAATTCCCTCTACTATTGACAGCTAACAGAATTTTGTATACTTGGTTATCATTATTGAACCATGCAGATAGATACGTTAGACACTTGACGTTTCTATGCTTTTTACAAGTTTCACTAGTTTTTAACCTAATGCTCTGTTCTGGTCCAGAAGCCTACTCAGGATTCCAAATTGCACAGGTCCTTCTGGGTATGATGATGTCTCAGAGTTTGCTTGGTTTTAATGCCCTTGACAATGTTGGAGAGTGCTAAGGAAGAATATATTGGAGTTGACTTGTTTTTACTGTGGTAAGATTCATTTGGCATGGCTTTGGGTAGAAGTTCCCATAGAGAAAGTGCCACTCACAGCATATCTATCAAACATGAATTAATCAATTGGCTGAGTGGTGTTTTCAAGGTCACCCCCCTATACAATAAATCTATTTTTTCTCCCTTCCTTTTATTTATCCTTCAGAAGCAAATTAATATGGCGCTTTCTTTGAAAATTGGGAATTAATCTCCCCCAAGACCCAGCTATACCACTCATGGGCATATACCCAAGGAATGCTCAATCATACCACAAGAGCACATGCTCAGTGATGTTCATAGCAGCATTGTTTGTAATAGCCAGAACCTGGAAACAACCTAGATGCCCTTCAACTGAAGAATGGATAAATAAAATGTGGTACAAATGAACAATGGAGTACTACTCAGCAGACAAAAGCAATGACATCATGAGGTTTGCAGGCAAATGGATGGATCTAGAAAAAATCATCCTGAGTGAGGTAACCCAGACTCAGAAAGACAAACATGGTGTGTACTCACTTATAGGTGGATACTAGATGTAAAACAAAGGATGACTAGACTGCTACTCACAACTCCAGGATGGTTACCTAGAAAAGAGGGCCCTGAGAAAGACACAGGGATCACCCAATGACAGAGAAATGGATGAGATCTACATGAGCAAACTGGACATGTGGGGGGGGGCAGGTAATGAAGGGCAAGGGTCAGGGGAAAGAGAGCTTAGGGGAGTGGGAAATCCCAGCTGGATCAAGAACAGAGAGGGAGAACAAGGAAAAAGAGACCATGATAAATGAAGACCCCATGGGAATAGGAAGAAGCAAAGTGCTAGAGAGGTCCACAGAAACCCACAAAGATACCTCCACAATAGACTACTGGCAATAGTCGAGAGAAAGCCTGAACTGACCTACTCTGGTGATGGCCAAATACCCTAACTGTCGTGGTAGAGCTCTCATCCAATGACTGATGGAAGCGGATGTAGAGATCCACGGCCAGGCCCCAGGTGGAGCTTTGGGAGTCCAATCAGCTAGAAAGAGGAGGGATTGTATGAGCAAGAATTGTTGAGACTATGATTGAAAAAAGCACAGGCACAAATAGCCAAACTATTGTTAAGTACATGAACTGTGAATCAATAGCTGAGGAGCCCCCAACTGGATCAGGCCCTCTGGGTAAGCGAGACAGTTGATTAGCTTGAACTGTTTGGGAGGCCCCCAGGCAGTGGGACCAAGACCTGTCCTTAGTGCATGAGCTGGCTGTTTGGAACCTGGGGTCTATGCAGGGACACTTTGGTCAGCCTGGGTGAAGGGAGGAGGGGACTGGACCTGCCTGGACTGAATCTATCAAGCTGAGCTGAATCCCCAGGGGAGTCCTTGCCCTGGAGGAGATGTTCTGGAATGGGGGGTGGGCTGGGGGAAGGGCGAGGGGCCTGGGAGGAGGGAGAACAGGGGAATCCATGGTTGATATGTAAAATTAAATTAAATTATAAATAAAATAAAATAAAAAAGAATTGGATAACCTATTATGGTGTTTGCCCCTAGAGCAGATTGGTTATCTCCTTTTTAAGGCAAACACTAAGTCTTCTTCTGGGGATGGACCTTATAAGATTTCCCCCATCCACTCAGTGATGTCAACTGCTGATGTCATTGCACAGGTCTGGTTTAGGTTCAGCCCCTTTTAACTTCTAAATTTTGTTTTGTTTTGTTTTGAGGCAGTGCTTCATTTAGTTGCCTACAATGAACTTGAATTGAATGTCTATTCCAGAATGGGCTCACTCTTGCCATCTTTCTCCCTCAGCCTTTGGAGAAGCTGGAATTACAAGCGTACACTGCCACAGCTGGCTGACAGCTGTGTGTTATTTTCAGAGGTGTAATTCCTTCTGGGCTCTCATAACTGACAAAGCAAGAGGGAAAATGTATATCCATTTCTTTTCAAATGTTAAACTACATGAATTTCAGATCTTGAATCCTATTATGTGAGACAGCCTACTTATGAAAGTGGATTGCAACATTTTGAATCATTATACTTAGAAAATAATTTTACTGAAAAAATAGTATGTATACATTATTCTAAGAATTGATCTGATGCCGGGTGGTGGTGGCACATGCCTTTAATCCCAGCACTTGGGAGGCAGAGCCAGGCGGATCTCTGTGAGTTTGAGGCCAGCCTGGTGTACAGAGTAAGATCCAGGACAGGCACCAAAACTGCACAGAGAAGCCCTGTCTTGAAAAAAATAAAAATCAAAATAAAACAAAACAAAAAAGAATTGATATAACATTTTAAAGTATATTTTCAGCTAAATTATAATCATGAAGAAAATAAGAGATAAAATGTAAATCTCTTGAGCACAAAATAATTGTTATTTAATTAATTAACCATCCACATTATCATTATTGCAATGAATGATATGAGATTGGTAAATTTTTTTAATTATATATATGCTAAGTGTATCAAATATCTAACAAATGAGTTTTCATAAAAATATGTGGCCATGTAAGCATCACCACAATTAAACATTTTAGTGACTCCTAAAAATTCCAATGTGACACTATTCCATCATCTCAATCCTCTCTGAATATGCAGTTATTGTTTATGCAATTACTGAAGTTTCTAGAGATTAATTTTACTCACTCTTCTGCCTCCTAAAATCAGAATCAGTCAGGCAACAGGTTCCCTTTGGGGTTTGGCTTTTGTTGTTCAACTTGAACGACTGAAGATATGTCATGCTTTTACCTGAATCAGTGGTTTATTGCTTTCCAATGCTGACTACAGTGACTGCATCACAACACATCACTGTTTTCTAATGACGAAAATGTGGCTTGATTCTATTTTCAATTTACTTTTAGTGTCAATGAAATGACATTCATGGACCAGTCTAGTTTCTATTTTTGGAAAGAACCGCAGTGTAGAATAGGGGAAATCACACCAAAGGCTCAACAGCTTTCTTGTACTGTCTCACATTTCTACAGCAATTCCTGAGTGTTTTCCTTTATTCACATCTTTGCTTGGATACTTAATTTTTAGTATTCTACAATGAGCAGAATTTTGAATGATGATGATGAACATCTACCTTATCTTTTATAATATGGTGTTATATCCTGTACAAAATTCTTTGTTTATATTTTAGGAAACTTCCATAGCAATGGGTTTCCAAATGAC
The DNA here is from genome assembly GCF_049852395.1 of Peromyscus maniculatus bairdii. NCBI lineage: Eukaryota > Metazoa > Chordata > Mammalia > Rodentia > Cricetidae > Peromyscus > Peromyscus maniculatus. The sequence continues at coordinate 79,535,597 of NC_134858.1, forward strand.
TTTCCTGAGACTTCTTTAGTGTAAATTATCACTCTCATTATGCATGCACATACATAAAAAGAATTTAAATAGCATTGATCTATAAAAGGCAACAATTCTATATGACAGCACAGAATAATAACTGCAAAGCTCAGGAACAGTAATGGGCTACCTCTTTTGAAAATTATGGAAAGTGAAGTCCCCTAGACCTCCAAATACAGATTTTTGCTAATGCTCTGTTACCCTTCAGCATGTGATGGTAAGACCCTATTGCTGAAGATATCACATATTTAAGCTATAGAACATGCAGAAATCAAGCTGGTACTCCCCTGGAAGCTTCATCCCTACTGTCTAGCTTTAATACTGCTGGAATCTGCTATGTACTGCTAGAGGAGAAATGTAATTACCAGATAGACCCAGAGTGAACCCTGTGAGCAATCATGACTGACCTGGTAAGTTGTGTCACAAATATTTGAGTAAATAATCACTTTCTGGTTGGCTTTAAATCCTGCTTCACAAGATGGGACAAATAACTGGCATCATAGGTTGGTAACCTGTTGCTAGACATTTCATGGGCCTTACAAGGGGACACTGTACTACTGTTAATTTGTTAAATGGACATACTACTAAGCTAGCTCCTAAATACTTACTATTATATTTCTAGATTAGTATGCCTGTAATCCTCAAATCTGAAAAGCTTCTTTTAGGAGTAAATGGCAATTAACATAAAGATCCAAAATGAGTCAAGTTTCAAGGAATGGGAAATTGTGAAATGCTCAGTACTAAATGAGATAGCTATACCATAATCCTTCCACCCAAGGCTCAGGAATCACTGCAGAAGAGGAAATGGAAAGATTGTAAGATGATTACAAGGAAACAGTATTTTCTGGGCAAAGGGTGGATGTACATGTGAATTTACAGAAGTTGAGATATTCACATATAAGATCTGCTCAAACTCAAACTCAAGCTAGTCAAAATGCCAACATGGGGGGAGAAGATAGGTATGAAGTACCATATCTAGCACTTGACACTGATTTTGATGTTTGTGTGATTGGATGGTTACATAGTATTCTCTTTTATTAAGTTCATGTGCTCATTATAGTCATTTTAAGCTTCCTATTCTGGAATAAACTTCATTTGATTATAATATGTTATAAACATTTGTAATTTGTACACATTGTTATTTGTTTATTATGTGTTTCATCCACACCTCTATTTTTGGCAAATTTTGCTACAAGTATCATTCAGTACCTGTGGAACATTTGGCATTTTTATATGTTCTGCTTTGTGAAACAATTGTGCATAATTATCATATTTTACTTAGATATTTGATAGAGTATACGTGTGAAGTCTTGATATAAACTTTATTTGTAGGAAAGACTACTATGTAGACTCATTGGATTTAAGAAAGTAACACATGAAAATGTAAAGGAATAGTGGAGAGCTGAATGAGGAGGAGATGAACAGGGAGGAACTGGAGAGAATGGGATGGACTTGATTAAGACATTATGTGCATGTTGGAAATTCTCAAACAAGGAAAAATAAGTCTGTGAGTTGTCAAGCATTAAACAATGAATTTAATTTCTTTACTATATAGATTTAGAATAACTCCTATTTCCTAAATTTTATGTCAGTCTTAATAAAAATATGAGAGAATTTGTCCATCTATAAATTTCTTTCATTTTAAGCCATTAGCATTAGTAAGTTCATTAAATAACTTATGAATGTCTTCAAATTTGCTCAATTCATTTTATACGCTTACTCTTATTAGTTATGTGTTCCCAGAGAGTCACAGCTGTGAGCAGTAATACTCATGATTACACTAGCCATCTGATCTGGGTAATAGGAACAACTGTGTGGTTACCTGTACCAGTAGAGAACAACGATACTTGGCTTTTTCTCATACAGAGTGCTCATTCTGGGATGTTTAAGGGAAGGGGGACTTATTTATCAAGACATTCTAAGGTTGCTGAATCTGAACACCCAAGTCCAGGATTATTCTGAGTCTTCATCCTTTGATCCCTACTTTTCACTGAACATTTCAAAGTTCTGTCTCCAGCCCTGTGGACACACTTTCAGTTCAGCCAAGCCACTCACAAGAGTTCTTTCATGTTTCATGCAGATGTTGGGTTTCCCAACCCATGGCACTCTCTTTTCCTAGCTATCCTTCTCCTTCAAGTTTTATTGGATGTTCCAAAGCTTATTTGCCAACAGCCCGAGCCAAAATCCCATGACTACCCGAGGACAGCCCTACTGCCCTTAAGTAGAAAAGTTCTTCAAATGTGGCATTTGCCTGTGTGGTGCTGCATTTTCAAAAGTCTGATCGTTCTGCCCTCTGTTTGCTGTCGTTTGTTCTAGCACTAACATAAAATTTAAATTCTAAGATTCTAATATCCTCTGGCCTCATTTACTTGATGGTCAAATGAACTTTATGACTTTTACATATTTGAGTATCAGTTTGAATGCTAGTTACAAGACATATCTCATATGATTTGTGAAAAAAATGGTAAGTCTCACAAAATGATGAGCTGTCCATATCTTTATGGGGATTTTTTTTATTTAACATTTTAAAACTACATGTTTCAACTTTCAAAAGTTACATGACTGCCACTTTGGTGCCTGAAATAGAGCTTCAGAATTCAAAATGCACAACATGTAAAGATGTACTTTATTACATTGTTATTAGCAAAAACAAACAAACAAACAAAACAGCTGTGTGAATAAGTCAGAATTTTTTTTTTATTTTTAAGTAAGATGGTTAAATATTTAACCTTAAAAAATAATAAGTTAAAAATTCTCAAGGGTTTTAGTAAGCTTTATCCAATAAATACATTATCTATTTACCACATGCAATAGCACTATCTTTTGTCTGAAACATACTTTCTTTGTTTTTATAAGTAAAAATGTATAATTTATACTTTTCCACATAAGGATATAGAGTAAAGTTTTTGATTACTAATGTATTTTCATATCATGTCCCCCGCTTCAGAAGAAGGGAACAAAGATTTCAGAAGCATATGTAAAAATGGTAAATCCAACAACCCCATTGCTACATTTTATTATTTCAAAAAGAATGTTACCAAATCCATAATTTTATCCTCAAGTATATAAGAATCTACTGAGCAATCTACTTGACCTACATTCCCAGACCTTTTCTGTGTGCCTGCCCTAGAAATATTTTACCCTGACTCTGCTCTTGGGTCTCAGCTATGGATTATAAAGGAAGAAATCACTCACTTGAGCAGGCACATACCCTCCCAGCAGAGCCTACTTGCATGAATGCATACATATTAATTGTGAGTAGTACATGAGCTGACAAATAGGGATGAGAAAATTACTGCTGAATTTGAGCAAGGAGGAAGACCACTTGGACCACAGTGAAGGCACAGAACAGTTCCTGGTGCAAGAATCACATAGGCTATGGGGAAGACACTGAGTAAAATTAGAAGTAGAAGAATGAATGCTGTATTTAAAGAAAGTAACAGGAGAATGTACTGCTGGATGACTGCAAAAGGACGTGTAGAGGGGAAAGGAAGAAGGTAGTATTACATGACTGAAAATACACGGTAGACGTTGATTATATGGCTAACAAATGAATAAGAAAGGAAGGAACAAAAGAAGGAAGAAAACATAAATGGAAGGAACTCCTTACTCCCACATTTAGTATATTAAAAGTTTCTATTTCTGAAAACTTCAAAATTTAGAATTAATTCTGTTGGAAAATGATTTGGTGACTAAGCTGCTCTCTTGGGTAACTGTGTGTGGGCTTCTGCATTGATCGTCATCTCTACCTGAGTCAGTTATGAAACATTAAGATTTTTTTTCACAGCAAAGAGCACGCAGGATGCTGCACAATTGTACTCAAATTGATCAGAATCTCCAAGATGAATCATAGCATAAGTAAGCCACAGGCAAGAAAGGCTTTCCTGATAGCCAATCTTTTCCATATCTCAAGAGAATGTGAGTTGAATGAGTAAAATAATGAATGACTCAAAGGAAATCAAAGGCCAAGACTTTGGGCAGAAGATAAATCAAATTCTGTGGCCATGATCACACAAATGAGAAGATAAATAACTTACATTAAAATCAATATGTGAAAGTTCATTAAAAATTGATGTCATTTAAATAAACATATTAAATATATATATGATAATAAACCATTATTATTTGTTCTGTGAAAAGCATGAGCAACATGGTTTCTGTTCTTAAGAGACTTGGAATGTAATTACTGAGACTGTAGGACTCCTTGTCATGCAGGTAGGAGGTAACAGGCAATCTAGGAAGACAATGTCTGTGGAAACACAATCAAAGAGATAGAGGAGAAGGAGAGCTTTGGAGAAAAATCCCACTTGTACTGGGGCAAGGCCTGTGCAAAACACTGTATATGAATTATCTCATTAGATTTATTAATAATTTTATGCCATATGTATTATTTTCTGACATATTTTAAAATTAGGAAACTGGAACACTAGGGGCTTAACTAATAGACTCAAATCAGAATTCAAATACTCAGATTTTTTCCTGACTTTATCCTTTTAGATACTCCACTGTACTTACAGTCTCCTAAGAAAAGATTGTATATAAAAATGTGTAACTACAACCACACTAAAATTGGGGGACAAGGAAACACTGGCCTTCTCCAAAGTAACCAATATGAGATCACTATTTATCCAGAAGTTATTAATAGTGTCTTAGACTCAGAGTGTATTATAATATATAACATTTGGAAAATTTTATATGTTTTAGATAAAGTCTAAGTCCAGAATGCCAAGAGTTCAAGTCTCAAGGATGAAGGTTGCTGTCATCCTTGTTTAGCTAACATTTGGGTGGTCACGCTCGTGAGAATTTATGGGTGTAGCCTCTGACATTACTAGAAAACACAATATTATACCAAAGTCTCTGACCTTCTGGCTCTTACAGTCTTTCTACCCCATCTTCACAGTGTTCCTTGAACCTTAGTTGGGGAGTGTTTTGTAGATGTGTCCACTGGGACTGAGCTCCACAACTCTGCACTTTGATTGGTTGTGGTTTTCTGTAGTGGTCTTTATCTGTTGCAAAGATGAGTTTTCCTGATGAGGGATGAAACCTGCATTTATGTGTGTGTATGAGAACAAATGTTACAGATTGTTGTTAGAGACTACACTGATTTAGTAAATCAGTGATTGTAGATTCTTCACCAATAATCATGACCCACTGGCATTAAGTAGTTAGAGAGGTTTCCACCTGGCCTTGTCACTTCCTCCCTCTGCCCAGCCATATCATTTTCTGTTTTCTCCTCCCAAGTGCTGGGATCTGTAGAAGTAACTGTCTTATTAAATAAGAAACACAGAACCAATGTAATGATAAAAGCCCAAGAGGTCAGAGCTAAGAGCCTTACCCTTCCTGCTTCAGCGATTCTCTTCAACCAAGAGAGATCTACTTCCTGTGTGTTTGTCTTTATATAGACTTTCTGTTCTGCCTTCTCATTGGTTGTAAACCCAACCACATGACCACCTCATCACTGCCTGTCTGTACAGACCTCCAGGTCTTCTATGGTTGGCATTGAGATTAAAGGCGTGTGTCTCCATGCTGGCTGCATTTTGACCACACAGAGATCCACCTAGCTCTGCCTACCAAGTGCTGGGATTAAAGGCATGCACCACGAATGCCCAGCTCCGCTATGGCTTACTATTAGCTCTGACCCTTAGGCAACTTTATTTATTCATTGCAATAATGATAATGTGCATGGTTAATTAATTAAATAACAATTACTTTGTGCTCAAGAGATTTACATTTTTTCTCTTATTTTCTTCATGATTATAATTTAACTGAAAATATACTCTAAAATGTCATATCAATTCTTTTTTGTTTTATTTTGTTTTGATTTTTGTTTTTTTCAAGACAGGGTTCCTCTGTGCAGTTTTGGTGCCTGTCCTGGATCTTACTCTGTACACCAGGCTGGCCTCAAACTCACAGAGATCTGCCTGGCTCTGCCTCCCCAGTGCTGGGATTAAAGGCATACACTACTGCCGCCCAGCATCAGATCAATTCCTAGAATAATGTATACATACTATTTATTAACATACAAATAAAATCACATTTCAGTACAAATAAAATATCACCATAGGGATCAAAGGCATGAGATCCCAAATGCTGGGATTAAAGGTGTGTGCCAGCACTGCCCAGACTCTACTGGCTAACTCTGCACTCTGGCACTCTGATCTCCAGGCAAGTTTTATTTGTTAGAGCACAAACAATCACCACAATTGTTAAAATATTAAAATAATTCACCTTTAGAACACAATACTCACTTTCAAGCTTCATATGAATTCTCTGGGATACATTTTAAAGAAGTCTAAAGTTTAGAATTCACTTTCTTTTTCTGCTTTCTGAGAAGACTTTTCGTATTTTGAAGCTTTAGTTTACAGGTTCTTGACATTACAATAGAAAGTGTCCAGGTGAGGTTTTGAGAAGCATTATTGTTTTGTTAATCAAAAAGGGAAACATCATTAAGCAACTAATGTTTTCAATCATGGCTACAACGAAAACCATAGCACAGGAGGCTTTTCAACCCATTACTAATGTGTTTTCATTAATTTAACATCAGTATGTGCACAATGAAGTGAGCTCTCTTTTGTTAATGTTGTATAAATATTGAGCAATTAATTAATAGCATGTTATTAAACTGTGTGATTCCAATTAAGATAGACTATGAAGCCACAGGAAATGAGGACTTCATTTTAGAATGCAAATGCAAGGACTTTGACACCTTCTGAAGTGTTTGCCAAGAGGAATTAATTATCTCTCAGTGTTATATTCTGACTAGGACTTAGTCTCACTGAATTACGTTTACTTGAATCTGATAACATGTTGCTTGAATAAAAGATAGTGCTGTAATATTACTGGTAGCCTCATTTCAGCATGATTTTGCCTTGAAAAGACTTGTTTTCTGGTATTTAATTAGGTCTAGCCAGTGCCATTTTAAAAATATGGAATTTATTCTAAAAAAATAAAACATCAATGTTCATCTCACATGAAAATAATTCTCTTGCCAAGATGGTTTTCTTCACTGTAGGGTGACTAACAGCGGACATTTCCTGTGCTGCCCTGAATCTAGCTGTTCAACACTGACACAGTTTTTCTAGATTTCAGTGACTGACTAAAGACCACAGATTAAAAAAAATGAACATTTTCCTCAGACCCACATTTTTCATCTTCAATAAAAGCAAGAATTCTAGAGATTACTAAACTGTCAGTAAAATACAGTCAAATTTAAACTTTCACAAAAATCCAATATTATAACTGAAATGTTTTGCTCCCACTATTGTTTCTTAGTTAAAACAAAAAGAAATTAAAAAAAACTTCACAAACTGTCCAAAATGTTCATTCTTTTTCCCCATTTCTCCCTCATTCCCACTCTCCATCTCTCCTTTCCTTTTTCCTCTCCCTCTTTCTTGCCTTTCTTCCTTTTTTATGTTTCTTGCCTGTTATCTACTTATTAATATCATCAATCATCACATAATAAATATTAAAAGGGAACCATTAACAGGAGCTGCATAACACTGCCCACTCACTGAAATGCACTCAAGTATCTTCAGCTGATTGCTGCCATCTCTAGCAGACATGTCCAGCTGACGTAAGTTCTCTTGCCTGTTAACTGTTATAGCAAGTGTTTATTCTTAACAACTCTGTCAGCTCCTAACAAACTATTTCTAAAACATAATGTTCCTGTGTGGTGAAATGTTATAGTCGAATCTAAAACAGGTGTAGAAAAATTGAGTCTCATAATTTGGAGAAGTTATTTAGTCCAGTGTTTCTTAACCTGGAAGATAATCAAAGTTGTCTGGGGAACTCTTTTCAAATAGAGATTATTCAACTACAGACCTACTGAATCAAAATCTCAGGAAATCTGTGTTTAATTTGTAGAATTTGTTCAGCCTTCTAAGTCAGTCAGGGATGACATAAGATCTAACTTGATGCTTTACATGCTTTTTTTTTTCTTCCAAATTGTACCTCACAGAGAAAATGATTGTGTTGCCATGGAATTCCCAAAGAAAGGGTCCTGCTGCCTGTTGTGGTTGTAACCCTTTGTTCCGTACCATGCTTCAGCATGTGAAGTGATTCCAGCTCTAACTAGTTAGCAAATGTAGAATGACAGTAGATGCATGGGGTAAACCAGCACGTGAACTTAGTATGAGGTAGGAAAAGATTTCTCATCATTTAACATCAGCTTAAGCAAAGTCGTCTGAACAATAAGATATGTGTAATATTTCAGTTCCTGCCTTCTATGTGGGAGGGAATCCCACAGCACTGTGATCTGGGGAGCTCATTTTTCTCAGAGACAAGATGCTACTAATATACTCAATAAACTTCAGGATATTCTTGGGGTTTCATTAAATCCAGGGTACAGTTGTGAAGATCCTAATACTACCCTAACACCTTTGTCATTGACTGGAAAACCACACAGGTAAATCTCACTAAAGTTACTCTGGGGCAATGTAGCAGTCACAAATTAAGATGGCTACAGTCATGCCAAATTGGATTCATAAAGCATTATTCAGTGAGGCCATATATCATTATTTTTTGTTGTTGGCACTTAGGTATATTTTGTCATTTTTTTAGAGAATTTAACCCATTTTGATTTAAGGATTATTGGTATATGAAGACATTACTGACATTCTGTTTGTTGTTTTCTGGTTGTTTCATAGATCTTGGTTGCTTCTTCATGTCTCATTTTGTGATTATTTCAAATTGATAGCTACTTAACTCTGATTTCATCCAGAAACTCTGATTGCATGGCTTTTGCCCCTCTCATAATTTTATAGTCTTGATTTGCAATTTACATTTTTATAGTATATACTCTTGAAAATTATTGTAGTGATAATTATTTTATAATTTTGAGAGCTAGCATTTATATTAAAATGTCCATGGTTTTCACACTATCATTGTAGTATTCTGAATTTGATTATTATTTTTCCCAGGGTATCCATGCTCTTATGTTGCTAATTATTTATAATTTCCTTTTAGTGTGAAGAGCTCACTTCCCTATTTTCTATAATAATTCACTCAGCCTTTGCTTATCTGAGAAATTACCCTTTCTTCATATCTGAAGAGAAGTTGTGCCAAATAAAGTGTTCTTGGATGATTGTTTTATCCCTTGTGGTAGTTTGAATGTAATTGACACCCATAAGCTCATAAAGAATGACACTATTGGGAGGTGTGGCTTTGTTGGAGGAAGTGTGGCAATGTGGAGGCAGGCCTGAGGTATCATATATGCTCAAGCCATGCCCAGTATTACATGCCACTTCCTGTTGCCTCTGCAAGATGTAGAACTCTCAGCAGCTACCTCTCCAGCACCATGTCTGCCATCCATGCTACCATGTCCCACCATGATGATAATAGACTAAACCTCTGAACTGTAAGCCACCCAATTAATTAATTATAAGAATTGCCATGGTCATGCTGTCTTGTCACAGCAACAGAAATCTTCACTAAGACATTCCTTCAGGACCTAGAATTTACAAAGCCATCTTCTCCTGGTCTGTAAGAGTTCTATAAGGGAGTCTATTCATAGTCTTCATATGATTACCTTTTATGATTTTTATGGCATTGATCTGGGCATTGACTTTTGAAAATAACAACAACAACAAACACTAAGGAAAATAGGTGAATAAGATTATATCAATTTGGAAAGCCTTTGTACATCAAGGGAAATAACCTAACACAGTAAAGGAACAACCCCTGGGACTACTGAAAATATTTTCAAAGAATACATCAGAAAAGGGTGAGTTTGAAGTGATGGCTCATTGGTTAAGAGTATTGGCTATTCTTCCAGAGATTCTGAATTCAATTCCCAGCAACCACATGGCCTTCAGACAGAACCTGTATGCACAATAAATAAACAGAAATCTTTTAAAAACAGTATTTGAGTAAAGTAAACAAGTTTAAAAAAAGAAAATGGCTAATGTCAAAAATATGTAAGGAACTCATACAACTGAATGGCAAGGAAAAAATAACTGATAAAAATTGAACATAGGATCTCAGTAGATACTTCTCAAATAATGCATACAATATGAAACTATTAAAAACATTCAGATTTATCAAAATCAGTGAAATTCAAATTATAACAACAATGAAATACACTCCCACAGCTGTTAGAATAGTGACTATCCTAAAGAAATAATTGTGGATGAGAGCATAAGAAGAGAGTCATTGCATACTGTTTGTATACATACAAATTAGTCCAGCCACTATAGAAAATAGTATGGAAGTTCTTCTAAGAAAATTACAAAAAAAACTACCATAATGGCCTCACAATCCCACCCCTAAGAATATCAAAAGGAAATGAAATCAGTATGTGAAAAATCTCTCTGCCCTCCTATTTAACTGTAACATTGTTAAGAATATCAAAATATAAAATCAACTAAACTTCCATTGACAAATGAATGAATAAACAAGGAAGGGGTATTATAGAGAAACATTGGGATATTATCTATTGTTAAAAATAAGAAAAATTCTTTCTTTTGATGCAACATGGCTAAGCTTGAAAGATAACTTGAGGGAGATAAACCATGCATAGATAGGCAAATATTATGATCTAACTTACAGAGGAAAGCTAGAAATGATAAGCTCATAGAAGAATATAGAATGGGGTTACCAGAGGTTGTAGGCTTGGGGAGGCTGAAGAAATGTTGATGGAAGTGTATAAAATTTTAGTTGTGTACAAGCAATCATTTCAGGAGATTTACTGTATTAACATGGCTGACTATGGTTGATAGCAATGTATTGTGACCTAAAAAAAAATTTCTCACGAAATAGATTTCAAGTTTTCTCATGAAAAAAATGATGATTCTGTTAGATGACATAATAATTAGCTTATTTTAGCTCTTCTCATATGCAAACACACATAAAAATGTTCTACATTATAAATATAAACATCACCAATTAACTTGACTCAGAAGTTAAGAGTACTCCATAGTCTTGCAGAGGACCTGGAACCGGGCTGTGTTATTAGCACTAACATCTCACAACTGCCTGCAAGTCCAGTTCTAGGAGATCCTGTACTCTTCTGGCTTCTGCAGATGCTGCATGCATATGATATGCATAAACTCATGAAGGCATGCACATTTACATGTGCATAAAGCAATTTCATAAAGGTGGCATTAAAAGGTTGGTTGGTATAACAGTTTTTAGTGCGTAAATTATTTAATATTAACTTCCAGAGAGATGCCTTGCTTGAAGCAGCAGTTTGCTGTCTCTGATTCTCCTATATTCACCATTCATATAATCTTGTCCCCATTTATTAGTCTTATTTTCAGATTTCTCTTTCTCTCTATAGACCCTAAACACAGACATTCCTTAGACAGTCAGACTGTCATTTTCTTTCTCTTTTCTCTGTGTACTCTGCTGACGCATTCCTCTCTAATGGTTTTAATAAGCATTTCAGCAGCCCATTTACTACTGATATAGGCCTAACTCTTTTCAGAGTTGACAAGACCCTGAAAAGTGATATGAGCAGTGAGGCCATGTTCCCTCTCTCATTACCTTCTGAACATAATCTATAATAAATGCTTGTTTCATCAGTTCTAAAGTATATAGTGTATCTTTCATCACTGGATACTTACAAGTTATTCTTCTGTGTAGAATAAATTTCAGCAGTGAGCCATAGAAGACTAGCCTTCTATTAGAGTGATGGTTACACTACACACTTGCTGATTTTCTGGCCTGCAGTTTCTAATGAAGAAGCTTCTTCCCAGAAGAGCTGCTTCACAGAGAACCTTAGATTCATATCCTAATGCCTCTTAGATTTTCAGACATGTTGGATATCCTGGACACATAGAAGACTACTCACTGTAGGACACAGAAGAAATCCCGCATGCCTACTTCTTTCCGTGGCACCCTATTACGGTTTTAACATCATCTGCAGTGCTGAATACATTGTTTGCTTTCTATTGCTGCGATGTGACCCCATTACCAAGAGCAGCTTAGGGAGGAAGGGGCTTATTTCAGCTTACTGTTGTAGTCCAGTATCCAGCAAAGTCAGGGAATGAATTAATGTCAGGAGCCTGGGACCACAAATTGAGACAGAATCCATGGAGCATCGCTGCTTACTGACTTGTCCCATGGCTTGCTCGGTCTGCTTTCTTATGCCATCCAGGACCACCTTCCTAGGTGTGCCTCTACTCACAGTGAGCAGAGCCCTCCTACATCAGTCAATTCCCACAGACTTCCCTACAGGCAATCCTATGGAGACATTTTGTCAGTTAGGTTTCTTTATTTCCATAGGATCTTAGTGTGCATTAAGTTGACACAAAAGCTTCTCAGGGTGCCTAAACTAATACAAAGAACTCAGGAAAGCTGAGAGGCAAAAGGAAGAGCACACCAATTGGTTGCCTATGGCCAAAATTCACCCCTGAAAACATACAAACCAGTAGCACTGTATGAACTAAAAGCATGGTATTTAGGAATATATATGTCTACACACACACACACACACATATGCATACAATAACAATTAATGAAAGAGAAGAGGCCATGAGTTTGAAGGAAAGAAGTGAAGGTTTGGAGGGAGGAAAGGGAAAAGAGAAATGTAATTACATTATAATCTCAAAAATAAGATAGCAAAAAGTAAAAACCAACTAACCAACACATGCATGGTTATGTGATGAATGGTGACTAGAATTTATTTCTCAAGTTCAACTGCAATTTAAACAATGGATATGCTTTCCTTTCCATGATTTTCATTTACTAATTGAAGATATCATTGTTTCTTTACCTATCCACTTCAAATTTGGCCAGCTGAATCGCCTCCTTTACTTTCTATGTGACCACAGAGCTCATAGGCTGTGCCTTCTCATTTCAAAATCAGTGATTCAAAGGACCGCTTGCATTCTCCCTCAGGGTCTTCCTTCTTCATCCATATTCAGCATAGCTCACATAAACTCTTCCTTTTAATTTATTTCATACACTCTTATTAATATCTCAGTAGATCCATCAATTTTGTTAGTTAGGAAATAAAAGCTTGGATCAGTCTGAAGATGAGAAAAAAGATCCTATGAATTTGAAGCTTTTCTTTTTAGTATTGATTTTTTTAAGCTTAAAAGTTTATTTTCTAAAAATGTCAAGTTTAACTGGTTTATCATGACCATTAGATAAGCCTCTGTCAGTTTTCTCAGTAGTCTTTCAGATGAAGGGAATAGAAAAAAAAATTAAAGCCCTTTCAAGTTCCACGTCTCTTCTTTCATTGTTTTATTTTTTATATTCTCCATCTTTCTAGAGCATCCATGGAAAATATTGCTTATCAAGACAGCATTACAGAAAAATTCTAGAGAGAAATTTACTAACAAACTCTGTGTCTTAGATTTGCTTTTTAAAAATGAGGATGAAAAAAAGATGATGAAGAGGGTGATGGTGACATTAGTGATGATGACTATGACAGTGGGGATGGCGAGGATGAGGATGATGATGATGATGATTAGCACTGAGTCGTTCACTGTGCAGCGTTGTGTGGTTTTGTAGTATTTGCTAAACAAATCACCATATATCAAAACAAAAAAAATAGATACTAAATGTTTTCATGCATTCCATGTGAAACTCTAAATTCTCTATAAAATGCAGAACTCTACTTCAAACAAATTGTTCTATGTGGCCGTGTAAAGGGTTCTTCATTATGGCAGTCATTACTGAAAATTAAGACATTTGCTTTGCAGTTTATACAGGAAGTAGAAGCATGAAAACTTCCCAAGCACCTTCTTCTGTTATTGTTGGCAGGGAAACAAATCCATCGAGATGCTTGTTTACAACCGAGATCTTTGAAAACAAAGGCAGGGACGTCCACGTTCTGAGCAATCCCCTGGGTAACCAAGGATAAATTGAATATACAGACATCCACACAGTTGCTAGGTGTATTTGGTGGAAAAAGTATCATCCCCTTGTTTCCATGGCAATCCTAAATAAATCCAGCTCCTCTGGAATCAGCACATCAGCTACACATGCAGATATGTCGGGCAGGCTGGTGCGTTTTGGCATGCACCAGTAGCTTGATTGTGCTTGTTTACAATAGCAGAGTGAGTGGTCAAATGATGTTTGCTCCTTGTGTCTACTCCCCACGCTTCACTTCATTTTGATCTTGCTGGTGCTTAATGGGAATTTAGAGAGAGGAGTAACAAGGTTAAATTTCCCAGTGGGGAGACTAGCTCAATAATGTCTTCACTTACCAATGTAGGAAAGAGAAAGAAGGTCTTCGGGAGAAAATAAAAGAATTATTTCAGCACTCATTTTTTTTTTTTTTTTTTTTTTTTTTTTTTTTTTTTGGTTTTTTCGAGACAGGGTTTCTCTGTGTAGCTTTGCGCCTTTCCTGGAACTCACTTGGTAGACCAGGCTGGCCTCGAACTCACAGAGATCCGCCTGGCTCTGCCTCCCGAGTGCTGGGATTAAAGGCGTGCGCCACCACCGCCCGGCTCAGCACTCATTTTATTAAGGAACCACAAATCAGTGGTTTACAATTATTTTACCATCATTATTGCAATATTTTTAAAGTATATGATAACATTATGGTAAATACAGTGCAGCTAATATCTCAGTTCGCCTTCACAACCACTCTTTAAATTAGGTTACTAGGTTGTTATTATAGCTCATTTCACAGAGAATGGTCTACAGTTATTAAATAATTTATTTCAAGTCACACAGCACTAAGAAAACCAAGAACTTAAACCCAAGTATGCTTTTAATATTTCAGGTGGAGTTGTGTTTTTCCACTTGATTCAGGAGAAGGCAAGTCTTGAAATGAAATTATTGTGAGTTTCTTTAAACATAATTAAGGGAGATAGAGAGAGAATGCACACTAGTACTCAAGCTTATTGAAAATTTTAGAAATAATGAACTGAAAGCCTATGTTAACTCATATCAAATAGTCACTTTCTTCTAATCATCAGAGTGTCTATAAGTTGACAAAAGAAAAGTGAAACATAGTAAATGGATATACATTTTAAAAGCAGAATTAACTATTAAATTTGAAATTAAGAAAACATTACTCAATAAGAAAAATATGTGTTAGAGCTATATCATCTTTTTTTAATCTGTCATATTGGTAAGAAAATCTTAAAATATGGATTGGAAAAGTAAGTGAATAAAATTATTCATATACTGTTTGGAATTGTACATTCTGCAGGAGATAGCATGGTGATGATTATACAAATTACTAATATGCTCTCATTTTGTCCTGATAATTTTCCTGAGTCTGTCACACTGACTTACCCATCTGAAATGGAGTATACACAAGTTTTTCACTGTAGTAATAGAAGCATTTAAATGCCCATTGCCATGAAGTGCTCTGTGGTTGTTAGGGGTTGAACTTGATAAAGTACTTGAAAAAACAACCAGTACTTCTAGCAATTGAGACATCCCTCTAGCTACATTTCATTGGTTTTGATATATGCCATAGTTCGGGTGTACAGCCACCTGTAGCTTTAATTCCACATGGCAGCTCACAGCCTTCTGTCGGTCCAGTTCTGGTGAGATCTAATGAGTTCTCACACAGTAGGTGCATGCTTCATGCACAGACATACATGCAGGCAAAACACCCACACATATAAAACAAAAACGAAAATAAACTTAAAAATTAAACAGAATAATAACTATAATAAATAAGTGGTATAAGTACAATCTCTGAGAAACTCATCAATGCTAAGTATTTCTTAATAATAAGATACTATGATTTTCTGTTATGTTGAAATTTCATTTTCACCTTTATGAATGCCTGTGATATGTTTTATTTTTAGTAAGTAGGAGCAGGTGACACAGTGATGAGAGACAAGATATCAAGAAGTCTTTTTGTTTTGTTTTGTTTTTTCGAGACAGGGTTTCTCTGCGTAGTTTTGCGCCTTTCCTGGAGCTCACTTGGTAGCCCAGGCTGGCCTCGAACTCACAGCGATCCGCCTGGCTCTGCCTCCCGAGTGCTGGGATTAAAGGCGTGCGCCACCACCGCCCGGCTTCAAGAAGTCTTTTTGATTCTTGGTGATTCAACTAGACATAGAAGTGGATTCAAGAAATGAAAACATACTATGATTATTATTACAGTGATACTATTTCCTCTGGCCAGGACATGACCATCAGCTGTCTTGGAGTAGAGATTGCTATGGTGATCTACAGAAAATCTTGTCATCATAGTAATCTATAGTAATTGTTATAAGACTATTAATATTTCTATCCAACACATTTTCACTTGAAATTCTAGCCACCAATCTTTTTTGCCACTCGGCTGTACCTGGTCTTGGAGGTTCCAGAATACACAAGGGATACAATGCTGACTGGGATTTGGGACTTTAGTTATAATGTTGAGGAGGGATTTTTTTTTTTTATGAATACAGCTGCTTTTGAGTCACCCATATTCCTGTAGGTAATCCCTCACCCATGCTTATAGTAACTGAAATAAACTTGTAGATTCACCATGCTGAAAACAAACAAACAAACAAACAAACAAATAAATGAATGAATAAATAAAATGTTTGTTTCTACAATTTGGTCATAGTTTTGGTGGCTTCCTCTAGGGTTTCTGTGTTGTAGCCTTGATACTGGGTGTGGTGATAGAAGAGACGGTAGACTTTTAATGAGTGGGATCTCCTCAAGTTTCAGGGACACATGCCCTGAAGAATAAGCAGGACTCTAGCCTTGCCATCTTTCTGTTTTCTGATACATTCTTTCCCATGCACATTTTTCTGCCAAAGTGCCTGTGCGTCCTTATTATTGCTGAAATGGTGGAACCTCCTCTCCAAATCTTCTCTTTATAAAATTTCCCTGTAGAAACACAAAATAGAGTTATCAGTAATAGAGCAATCAGTATGGGCATTTCAATAATAGACACAAAAAGTCCATACATCTGATACATTTTAGCCTTTGACAAATCCCTACTTCACACATGGGCTAGGAATGCAGAACTGGGTATTGATGACATCATTCTGTTGTCTCCTCATGAGCCACATAATTTTCTGCTGTCTTCTATTTATTTTCCTGGTAAGATTTATCCTTTCTACCTTGAAAACTACATCCATAGTTCTGAAGAAAAATGTGTCCATCAACTTATATGGTGTTCCACCTGCTAACTGGTTGATAAGATTTTTAGTGTCTTAGGACACTGAGAAATCACTCTAAATCTCAAAACACTGCACTTTTATTATTTTCCTGGATGGTTATTCTACATTCTATTTGTTATTGGGTAGTAGAGTTTTTCTGTGGGAGGAATATGTCCACTCTCTATTTACATGTACTAAATACTGATTTTATATCCACATATTCCTCAAACATTTAAGACTTGGGTGACAAAATGATAATACAGGAGCTCTTTTCTCAGTGAGCTAACAGGTTAACTAACACAGTGATGGTGTAACACTTGCTTGAATGAGGGTATTGCCTTGTAATAATAAAAGGAGTCTAATTTAGCTCAGCAGGTAGAACATGAACTACTAATAGCTCCAAGAGAAAATGAAAATTGCATAGGGATTGTGACTGAAAATAAAAAAGGACTAGAGTTGGCTTTCTAAAGTACTTTTGTGTAAATCACTGAATACCAAGGTGAAGGGCAGGAAAATGTACTTGATACTTAAAGTTCACTGGGGATGTGACTTAATCATTTTATCTGCTTAGTTATACTTGGTCTTCAAGAACACCAACATTGTAGCAAAATGAAGTCTTTGTTTCTCTTTGGTTGGAGCATAACACAGCATTTGTTGTTTTTGTGTCTGTTCTTTCTTTTTTTTTTAAATGAAGACAAAGATGAATAAGTTCTCTCACCAGAGCTACATCATCAATTTTACATAGAAATGTAATTACTGAAGATGGATTCTAGCCAGGCCACCTGAATTAATAACCAGCCTGAATCCCCTGATGCTGGGAGAGCTGGGAACAGGACTGTCTGCTGACCGCAAATGGCCATGACCTTTGTTATCTTCTGTGTTCAAAAATACCACAGGAGGAAGTCAGCTAGAATGGTATGACACTGGAATGAAGTAAACTATTATAGACAGTTGATGAGGACATTATCATGTTTCTTAATTTGTACTGTTTACATAGGCCATGAATAAAAATGTCAATTTAATATTTCCAAAATTAATACACATTTTTATCTTTTTGTTAAATTATTGTAAATAATAATCATTTTATCTCTGGAGAACATCAATATCTTCATTGTTTGTTTGATTTTTTTCTACTGCTAGAATGAAAATAGAAATACCTAAATTCTCACTCTGAAATCTTACATGGCATTTATTTATTCATAGCTGAAAAATGCATTCTCTTAAAGAACATTTGGCTAATGACTTAGTTATTCATAACTTGGGGTGCTGTGAAGCATTCACTAGAGAAGACATAGGTTTATGCAAACCGAAAGTCTTTATTAGCTGGCTGCAATAACACTGGGTGTTTGGGACCCAGTATAGCCCTGAGCCTTTTTCAGGGTGAGGTTTTTAAGCACAAAAACATAGCTTGTGTTGACACACCTCAGTTATCCGGAAGCAGACCTACGTAAGCTAAAAAGCCAGGTTAGTACTTTTATTGTCTTTCCCACAATTATGGGTTCTGATGGATTAGGTCTTTGTCCTCATTTCGGCAGATGTTGCTGCCTACATCCTGGGTGTCAAGGCCTAAATGATACTTGCATAATGGTATCAGTTGTACTAAGATCCAGGGCCCACTACAGTCTAGGGGTCTTGTTACAAGGTTATATTTGTAATAGCTAAAGCCAAACCATCCAAGATAAATATTACTCAGAACTTAATTCTAAATTCTACATTGAGTCCCACAATAAAAACTTAATTTAAGGTAAATCGAGTAATTAATAGAGTAATTCTTATTTATTTGCAAGAACTGGGAGAAGTTGATTGTAGGGAAACAGAAATAAGGTACTTAATTGTATTAGCACTTTCCTGGTTTCTTTTATTTCCACTCTCCTATTTAGTTTTGGCATTTTCCCCGAGGTCTCTTTGTAACTAAAAGTCAGGTCACAGTTAGGAATAAAGCCCCAAATTCATTGGGTAGCATCTCAATAAAGCCCTTCTAATCCAGATTAGATCATAGACAGCCAAATACTTGGTCAGAAAGAGATGGGACAGGGCTGTGATTCCTGGAGAAAAATAATTTCCAGACAGAAGAGACAACAAAAGTCCGCATCAGATAAAACCACCAAGAGCTCTGAGTATCTACACTGTAACATTGCAACCATCCAAACACTAGAAATTCTCAGAATAAGGTTTCATCTCTCCAGAGTTACAGAAGCATGGCTGCTTAAGGATGGGCTTGTTCACAGCAAAAACTCTTAACCTTCATCATTAAGGAACAGGAACTTCTTTGCAATGCATAGCACTGTCAGTTTGCCCGAATATCAAAACATTTAAAATTGTAAAATAATTTTCAGATTTTCAGTTATTATATTAGTAAAGCAATTCAAAACAAATGAAGAACAGAGAATAAAATTGCCAGAGGACAGGTTGCTTTATAAAATAAAACCACCCATTAAAATGTAAAATAATTCTTTGCAAAGACCATTACTACAAAAAAGTCTTGGAATCATATAGACTGATGTTTTATTTCCTTATAAATATCAACATTCACTCATTTGTAATTCAACTAGAATTTACCAAAAAGTTTCTTAGTAGATTGCTACTATGTTAAGGAAGAGCTGACTTTTTTTTTTTTTTTTTGAGACAGGGTTTCTCTGTGTAGCTTTGTACCTTTCCTGGAACTGGAAGCTCAGGCTGACATTCTTAAATATTTCAAAGTAACTTCTGTCTTTGAGGTGATGTAGCAAGTCAGACTTACAAAGAAATTTTTTAAAGCGTATATTTTTAAAAGAAGGCCATAAGGTGACATGGGCAAATGGGGCTGAAAAGAGAAGGAAGCACACAGACAGAAGGACTCTTGCAAAGGAAGAGCACCAACACAGTGGCGCGTGGTTGTTATGATCATGACAATCTTCTTACATTAATCTTCAAGGAGTGATTCATTACAATAGAAGTCAAAACTGAGAACTTAAGTATTTCACTTAAACCATTCTTGCCATCCCAGTGGCTCATCTCATTGTCTTCCCTTCTTAAAACAAAACAAAACAAAACAAAACAAAAACTGTCTTCATACTAATGCACACGTGTATGTAGACTACATCATTCATTTATTAAGAATATTGTTACCAAAGTATGAACTTTATTTATTCTTTCAACAGATACTTAATGGAGATAGCAGCACTCTGGCAAGTAAAAATGCTTCTACTTATAAATGCATCAGTCTTCTGAATAAAACAATAACTGATTGTTCTATAGAAGATAAAGTGTTAAGCAAACACATACAATTTAATAAATAAATATAAATCGAGATGGTTACCAGTCATTTCAAGACAATACAATGCAGAGGAAGGGTGAAGTAAATGGACAAGGGCAGGGCATGTAAATAATAAGCATTAGTGAAGAATGCCCCATCTACTATGTGCAGTATATGGTCTTGAATATGCCAAATTTGATTTAGAAGCAGAATTGTACATTTAAGTGGAGAAACAGGCCATAGCATTGTAAATTCATGTATAACATTCTAGTGCAATGGTTCTCAAGCTGTGGGTTACAACCCTTTGGGGAGTCAAATGATTCTTTCACAGGGGTCACCTATGACCATCTTGCATATCAGGTTTTTATATTACAATTAATAACAGTAGCAAAATTACAGTTATGAAATAGCAACAAAAATAATTTAATGGTTGAGGGTCACCACAACATGAGGAACTATATTAAAGTTTTGCAGCATTAGGATGGTTGAATATCACTGTTCTAGTGAGTTCTTTGACCTGGCTGGATTATCATAGTGTACAGAATTACACTATGGCTGTGAAAGGCTGTGAAACTTGAAAGTTAATTATTTCACAAGCATTCTTTGTTCAAGTAGAATAAATCATGTCTGCAAGAACCTTGATTTGCAATTTACCACTCACCCAGGATTCCCCTGAATGTCACTCTAGCAATGTTGCTTTCATTCAAATCACAGAACATGCAATGCCAGATCTAACCATAGGACTTTACCCAGCTGTGTGTTCTATCTCGACTTTTTTTTCTCTTGTGTATCTGCTATTTCTGTCTCTTTAGTTGAATGCCCCCTAATACATGCATATTTAATATTTCAGACTATTTGCTTTCCCATGGAAAGTCATCTTTGATTCTAAGTGTTATGAAGTACTGTTCATCCATTCTGCTTTGTTTGTCCCTGTATTGCAAAGTAGAATCTAAGAACATGGGCTAGGCTTTTTTGACAACATGAAGTTTCTAACACTGCCTATTTATTTATTTATTTATTACTTAAACTGCCAGTAGCTTGAATCTCTAGTTGACTTTTACATTCTAGGTACTAAAAGGCACAGATTCAGTATAATCAACAATCAAGTTTTCAAAAAACCTTTGGGTTACTTAGTGAAAGTGACTAAGAGTTATAAATAGAACAAGAATAAAAACATAGTAACTTCTTATACCACAGTTAACCAGTGAATAAGACATGTTGTACCTCCAATATGTTTTCATTTGCCTGAGGAAAATTTAGTAAGATATCAAATTCCTAGAGCAGGTGGCATTTAGATTCAAATACATGATTTCCTTCTTGCTAAAAAGAGTCCACATAAGTATATCTGGACGACTAGATTCAAACAGTCATAGTTTATAGTTCACTTTTTGTCTGTGAAAATAAATCATGCCTTTTTCTGCCAAAGATATGTCAATTATCTTTAATCTTCTCAGAAGCTGGAATAGGTTGTAGACATGCTGCATGATTATGGGATTCAATATGCAGAACTGATTCCCAGAACTCCAGATAGTTTCAATTCCAAGACTCCCAGCTCCAAACCCTTTGCTCCTTCTCAGGGCTTCAGCTATTGTGTTGGATCTAATCCCTTCTGAGACCATGGGGCTTGAAGCACCTATATTCATACAGACTTTATTTCTCCCAAAGTCAAGTATACCAATTACTCCAAAGTAATTTGAAATACAAAATTAATATGTTTTCTAACAGTACTTTCTAAAAACTCATATTTGCCACCAGATGGAAGTTCTAGCAATTCTTCTATGAACAAAATTCTTGCCAAGGACTATTGTTCAGAGACATCTTAAAGTAAAGGGGAAAATGTGCCTCCTTATGAGATGCAAGAAAAATAAACAAATGAAAACCATGCTAACTAAATTGGCAGAGAAATTCCTGATTCTACAAGAGTATTTTTAATCGAATGTGGAGTTTGTTTTCCTTTGACAGTTACATATATTCTTATCTCACAAAAGGTTTATATATATTTATTTGCATTCTAGATACCTGTTGATGACAATCATAACTCAGTGACTTATAATGACAAGTTTAAATTCCTCATGAATCTCTAGTTGAGATATCAGAAGGGGCTTATATTTGTACCATGTGGCATCAAGCTGGGGTGGACTGATAAGAGACTAGAATATATGTCCACAATGATTTATTCACAGGCTACTGGCTGGACATCATCCAAAGCTGTCAACTGAAGCCTTGGTTCCTCTCCTTGTGCACTTTCTTTGAGCTTCCTCTCATTACAGTATTTGGATTCCAAGAACAAGGATCTTAAGAGAGCAAGTCAAAAGTACTTGACTCCTTCATGACCCAACACCAAATGTTGCATAAGTCATTGTGTTGTATTCCATTGAATAATAATGAGATCCCATCTGACTCTGAGTGCTAGTGGTAGATCCAATCATTCAATGAAATAATACTAACATACAGTTGTAAGAAGAGTACCTGAGATTGCACAGAACATTTTACAGTCTTTGAATCCTCATTCCTCTCCCATGCAATCTATAGCCATTCATTTCTCAAGATGCTCAAATTAACTCCATCAGAAAATTAGCTAAAAGTGTGGGCTTTCATCACATGAATCTGGCCTACTGACAGTTGAGAGTTCTTTCATGCAGCTCCTAATACAATGTCCTTAAACCAAAGAACACAGTCTAAATAAAAGGAGCTATTTGCCTATCACACATATACCATCATATGATGTAAAAATAGACAAATAACTGTTAGTGTTATATTTATTGTTACTAGGGGAAAACTGAAAGTTAGAAGATGGTCCCAACATATCAAAAGTCAAGCTATAAGTACACTGCTACCTTCTTGACCATGACCCAATCATAACAAGTCATATGGTGGAGATTGCTCTCCAATTCCTCTTTCCCTCTCCCCTGGATCCTGTTCCTGTCTCCGCATTCACCCTTTTCATCCTAAAACAGCTCATTTTTATAGGTTACTTACTTTCTCACAATATTTCTTTCTCCCAGATCTCTGGAATTCAAGTATTCATTTTTTTCATGTTGTATTACATTATGCTAAACAAAATAATCATCTAAATAGCATGTTTTCTATTCATTCACATTTCACTTTAGAAGGAAATCACATACACACGTCTTTTCCAATCCTTGAGTTCTCAGTGAACTTATTGCCTAACAGCACTCCAGAACTGTTTAAAGTTTCATTGTTGAATATAGAGAATCTGAGTCATAACGAAGCTCCTTAAAGGAACTTTTACAGGCCTGCGAGTTTCAATGAGGCATATCCTAGAAACATCTGATGTTTTGACAAAGGATCTCCAATTTCAAACTTAGATTTAACCTTTGTTCTGAATCTATTGAAAATAAATTGCTACACCGCGATTGAGGATAATAATAAGCAGCTTTATCTTTGAACTCTGAAACATCAGGTCTCTCCATAGTTAGCAATCTATCAGTCACTGTGCTGTTGTATTTCAATCCTAAGTATCAACAAGCAGTGAACAAGCAGTGAATGAGCACTCTCAACATCTTTCTGGGAATTTCCATCAGCTACATCACTGAGTTGAATGGGAATGTTTCCTTCTTCCCATCCTTACTGCAGAAAGCAAATCCGACAAATGTCTACTTCCACATATTGTCACCCTTTCCCATCAGTACTAAGAACATTCTCCTGTTCTGTTCCATTCTGTTAAGGCTTTCTTAAGAGTATATTCATAATCCGGCTCCCCAGCCCATCTAACTGTAGTGCCGACACTACCAATTGAGTTTCTCCATGGAAAAATAACTCTTCTCTTTACACAGTATGCTTTTGGGAACAAAGCTACTACATACAGCCTACACTACAGACATGAGGATTTGTCCTCTACCTCCATAAGAGCATATTGTCATTATACTTTTGGAATGTTTATTCATATCTGAGTTCTCTCTGCTGTATTTTTTATTTAAAACATGTTTATAGTAATATGTATTTGGGAATATTTATCTCATAGATTGGGTTGTAATGCAATGATATCTTCTAAGTATTGTTTACTTGTTCTTAATCATCCCACTTTTCACTATTACTAGCTGTTTCATTTAGAATCTGTGTCACTTTGCATGATTATTTTGTATAGTTCCTACTCCACGTTCATAATTAGCTTTATTTTAAAAGAGCCTTTGGTTCCTGCATTTAGTAAGTGGTGCTAGAACTCAAGACTTATGACTTATTAGTAGGTGTTAAGAGAGTGTGATTTCTTCTAAATTCACCCAGCTGAAATCGGCAGGAATTGTGTTTATGATGAGTGAATGAATATATGCAAACATCTGTTATATTTCTCTGTTACCATCAGTATCATCAGTTGTGTGTTTCCAATTCTGTTTGCCAAATGAATCATTTTAGCCTTCTTGTTTTTCATTTTTGCATAGTCAATGTTTTCGTATAAGGAAAAAAAATCTGGCTTTTCAAACCTGATTTACATTCAATTGACTGAAATTTCCATGCATCGAAAACCCTCAGAAAAACTTCACTCTACATTTGGAAAGAATAAAATAAATACATGCTAAGTCTGTGATGTGATGAATAAGTCAACTAAATCTGAATGTTATGAATCCGGAGGATTTTTGCAGATCTCCTGGGTCCCAGGTTGTACTACTTCCACAATAACTACCCTGTACTCTCCATGCAAAGTTGGATCAAATCTTGCCTTGTTTTCTTTTATTTGACAAGAATGACTACAAAGACATTCTTTACAAGAAGAGTGACTGATTTATGGCAGTGAAGAGAGTTTTGTGTGCTATACATTTCACTTACTGTGATTTCTCTAATCTTCCAAAGGTCTAATCTTTGGAGGCTTTTTCCATTGCCCAAATACAGCAAAAATAGAATGAAGCAGTTACAGCTTGTCACTTGAAACAGTAAGCCCAAATTTTCCTAGAAGAGTATTTATTTTGTTATAAGTCATGATTCTATTTATACTTTCATAAGAGAATTTTTCATAAAACAGGTGATCAATTTTTCACTGGAATACTCACACAGTTGCTTTGGGCTTATTAATGCTTTGAAGAATTTATTCCTTCACTAGAAAGTGGGATGCATAAAGAATATTAAAGTTGTTAATATTTTAGTGATTATTATTTTAACATTTTTAAGTCCCTTCCAAATGTGTTATGAAAAAAGACATCAGTATTTATGGCCTGTGTCCTTGGTAGTACATTTACTAATGCTTGGTCAATCAAAAATTGCCAATTTTGCTCATTTTGACTATCTGGTTGATATTTATAATGAGAAACTGACTCATTGGCTGCCTGTGTATTGTAGTTATTTATTTTCTAGATCTTCAACACCATGACAATTATTAAAATAAATAAATAAATTAAAACAATGTTCTATACATATTTTGCTAAAATTAAATATTTAAAAATTAAAAATTGAGAGACCAAGTCAATTTTTATTGTTGTAAGTTTTAAAATTCACATGCAGAGAAATTTGTTCTGGGCTTCATATCCATATTGAAAATAGTTTTAAATTAGAAAAATAAATTGTAAAAAATAAAACTTCTTGAACACATTTAGTGGAATATATATACATATGCATGTATATTATGCTGATATTTAACATGTCATAGCTGTTCTCAGCCTATGGATCACAACCCCTTTGGCAAATCTGTATCTCTAAAATATTTACATTACAATTCATAACAGTAGCAAAATTATAATTATAAAGTAGCAACAAACGCTGGAGAGATGGCTCAGCGGTTAAGAACACTGGCTGTTCTTCCAGAGGTCCTGAGTTCAATTCCCAGCAACCACATGGTGGCTCTCAACCATCTGTAAGGAGATTTGGTGCCCTCTTCTGGCCTGCAAGGATACATGCAGACATTACACTGTATAATAAATAAATAAATAAATAAATAAATAAATAAATAAATAAATCTTTAAGATAAATAAATCTTTAAGCCGGGCGGTGTTGGCGCACGCCTTTAATCCCAGCACTCGGGAGGCAGAGGCAGGCGGATCTTTGTGAGTTCGAGGCCAGCCTGGGCTACCAAGTGAGTTCCAGGAAAGGCGCAAAGCTACACAGAGAAACCCTGTCTCGAAAAACCAAAAAAAAAAAAAAAAAAAAAAGTAGCAACAAACATAATTTTATGGTTGGGGGCCACCAAAATATAAGGAACTGTATGAAAGAGTGGCAGCATTAGGAAGGTTTGAGAAGCACTGTCATATATAATATATTTCATAAATAGTTAAATGTATATTTGTATATCTCATGTCATGTGTGATTTCTGACCAAGAGGGGATAACTAAAGTATGCAAGAAAAAATAATGAACTTCAGAAATCTGGGAAGATAAATTTATTTCCTCAACCTGAGGAAAGAGATCTATGAAAAATTTATAGCTAAATGTCATTTGATGGAGAAAAGTTTGCTTATCCAGAAACATTAGGAACAATGCAAGAATTTCCTTTCAAACTATTTTTATTCAACATTCACAGGCAATATATACATGTAGTATCCATAAACTTATGAAGTTTTAAAAAGTTATTTCATTAAGAAGTGTTATAAGAGCTATAAAACATAGTGTAAATAAGATAAAAGCAATTAATTTGGTACACTGGTGAAATTATTTTTAAGCATTTAATTACCATTTTATGCACATCGGTGCTTTTGCCTGAATGTATGTGTGTGTGTGCGTGTGTGTGCACGTGTGTGTGTGTGTGTGTGTGTGTGTGTGTGTGTGTGTGTGTGTATGTGTGTGTGTGTGTGTACTATGTGCTTGCAGTGCCTGGGGAGGCCATAAGGGAGCATGAGATCCCCTGAAACTGGGGTTACAGATATTTATTAGCTACTACGAGGGTGCAAGTAATCCAACCTGGGTTGTCTGGAAGAGCAGTCAGTGCTCTTAAATGCCAAGCCATAGTTCTAGCACTGAATATTAAAATTATAAAGAAATAATTTTTTCCTTTTTTAAATTTTTTTTTATTCATTTTACACACCAACCACAGATCCCTCTCTCATCCTTCCTCTTGCTCACCCCACTCCTGCTTTTCCCCACCCCTCATCCCCTCCTCCAACAGGGTAAGTTCCCCATGGGGGGCGGGGACAGCTGAGCCTGGTACATTCAGTTGAGGCAGGACCAAGTCCTTCCCACTGCATCAAGGGTGAGCAAGAGACAACTCAGCTGTTAAAGGCTAGGCTCACAACCAAAAATATAAGAAATCAAGTTTTTCAAGACAGATCATTATAATGAAATGAAACAGATTTTTGTAGAGCATGGTGTTTATGTATATTTTACACATTATACATATATTTATTATAAATAAAAAATAAGATGAAAGAAATTACAGGATGTCAAAGTAAATAGGAGGATACATAAATTTTATAAGTAAAGGTCCTTTTTTAATGCCAATTCTCTTTATTCTCTTTAATATTTCTGAGGATTTACTATAATGACAACCAAGATTTGGGGCCAATATTCTTTTCTAAAGACATGGACCCATTGATTTTAAATACATAAAAAAAATGTAAAATAGTCCCTCAAAACATCTTTTTAAAAGCAGTTGAAGTGATTTCTACTACCTGATTTCAATATTTACTTTTAAATTAATAATCAAGACAGTGCAATGTTGACATTCAGATCTTTGAAAACACTTTGTTGAAAGTCTCTTCAGATGATCTTTTTTGGGCTAGTCCTCTCTCTGCTTTTCTAGAGCTGCAAATACAGCTTTGATAGTGAAGAGAAGGTATGTGACAGTAACCAGGACTCTGCAACTTGGACCAGCATTTCCCTCTCTCGCCATAGCAGGTCAGGCGCTGACATAGCTGATTAACTCCTTTAGCATTCTTAGTACTTCTGGTTGGCCTCCTTAAAGACTTGTCTCACTTGAGCTCAGAAATGAGCCAAGAATTTGGTGGAATTTGTGTATGCAAAATGTGCAGCTTTCTCTCTCCAGCCTCACTTTAGTTGATTTTTCTGCTCCATTTCCAAAAAGTCTGGCAGGAAGCCTTGAGCTCTGACCTCTCAATCCTTAGTCAAATAAGGATGCTTCTTTTTGCTCAACGGAGTTCTCTGTAGAGATCATGATGAATGCCTTTAGATCAGAGCTGCTTTCACTTGGATTGTAGGTCCCAACCCATATCCTCTTGAGTCAAAGGACAGATTCTATGTGGTTTTGGTGCTGTATATTGTCTTTAAGACATTATTGAGTAAATACTTTTTTCATTACAGTGTTATTAATAGTATCTATTGCTAAGTACACTAGCATTCTAGGGACTACTAATTACATTGTTTTAAGAATAAGCTGTTTACTGGCAATAATAGGCCTACAATAAGAAGTTGAAATTTCCACTGCATTACATCTTGTATATATGGAAGAGAGGTGGTTTATGAGTAGTCATAAAATTTCCCAAAGGTGGAAAGGACTACAGAGTGTTAATGCAAATGAGATTCTTGGGCAAAAGCTGAGTAGTATTCCTTGGCATGGATCATTTACTGAAATGACTACAGACCGCTCTGTTTCTGTATTGCTCACCATTATGGATCCTCTATATTTCTATTATTTCATATTTTAGTAAGATGATTGACAATAGAATACTTTTTCAAGGCATAAGTTTCTAATGACCTTCATTAATGATCTCAGCAAATAATTGCATGAACCACACAAATAGAGGTAGAGCTATAATTTCCAGTAAGGAAAAGATCTCCTTTGCTAATTCCTTATGGCTACCAATGTGTTTCTAATAGACAGAAGCAAATATCAAATCTAAAATCTCTCACCATGATAATCATAAAGCTTCCTAAAGTATCATTTGTTGGAAGATTGCTATTTTCTATGTGTTGTAAGACTTCTGTATTTATATTTGTGATTTTCCCTGCAATTTATAGTTTTCATTATGAAGAAACTGTTATAATCTCTTCAGGTACAACAGCAATATAAAGAATGATTCTTGAGAGATCTTCAAATAAAGATGGATTACCTACTCTATAGTAGCCCAAAGAGAAGTAAAACATTGAGTTGGTGGACCTCATAATTTATGGAAGATAAAAGGCAAGTATCTTGGCTAAAGATATTATTCTTCATATTTCATTTAAGAAATATGAGACTTCTCTTCTTTACGTAAAAATACAATGGTGGAGGCAAGTTAATGCTTCATATAAGCACACTTCAATGCCATCAATATGAGAAGGTGATAATCTATGTCAAAGACCAATAGCTCTTAGGGAGATAATGATAATGTACTGAGCCCTTTCTGGAACACACACACACACACACACACACACACACACACACACACACACACCATTAGTGTTTTTAAATTAGAAAGCAACAAGTAAGCATACCAAGAGCTGTCTCTTAAGTTCTATTTTAGGTATTGATAGTTTTTGTGCAAAGATGAAGCACTTCCATGGTCGTTAAAATGTCCAGTAAGGTTTATTTTATACCACAAACTAGTAAAAACGACTTTTCATGAGAGTTATGAAAAATTTGGGGGGACAAAGAAAGCAAAGTCACATGGAGAAACCTGAACTGGTTCTTACAGCCCTGGCAATATCAACTCCCCTGAGAAAGGTTATAGGCCATGAAATCAACTGTTTTAAGTTTGACCAACCAAATGTGTTTTCTACTTAAATTTTACATGTTAGTTAACAGAGAGAACACATTGTTGGGGCGTAATATATGCCAAGCATGGGTTTCAGGCTATCTCCTATCTGTCTGTCTGTCTGTCTGTCTGTCTGTCTATCTATCTATCTATCTATCTATCTATCTATCTATCTATCATCTATCTATCATCTATCTGTCAATGATATTTACCCATCCATCTATCTACCTATCCATCTACTTACCCAACTATCGAACTATCTATCTACATAATTCATACTGATAATTTTTTTATTTGGAGGTATTTCTTTCTCAGATTGAATGTTCTGCAATTTTAGATGCTAATCACACAATAGGAAATGTGTTATTGTTGAGACATAATTTTGGGGTTTCTCATTTCCTTCTTTGTGTTCTGTGAACTATCATGGTATACAGGTTAGATAAAATACAACCTGTGTACATTTCTCATATCCATTATTTACATTTTGGAGGCATATGAACTAGAAGAGCACACCAGATTCTCATTCAGACATTGAGTATCTGAGCCCACTTTGCAGGCAGACTGAGTTCTGTGATCATTTTGACTTCCTACTTCTCATATCCCTCCCCAACACTAAATAGAAGCTGCTCCCAGTGTTAACTGTGTGTTCTTCTCAAGTTCAATGGCCAGGGTCGGTCCAATATGCTGAGTTCCTCCATTAAATCTGAACTTAGTATTTCCACTCAATAGTGTAATTGTAGAAATTAGTGCTTTGTGAAGACCCAGTAAGTCTACTATTATGCTAGGTAAAACTCCAGAGGATTTTGTTTGTTTATACATTGGAATAACCATATGAAATGAATAATATCAAAACTTCACAAATAAGTATTTAAAGTTTGTAAAATTTTTGTAAAATAAGTATACTGATTTTAAGTAACTCATGTAAAGTCCTAAAACTAATATCTGGAGAGCAGAACTCAAAGTCAGACTTTTGTCTATCCTATAGAATGATACTTCCTCCTGGAAACATGTAGGAAAAAAACAAACACTGGAGAGAAAACAGTCAAACTCACAGAAAATCATGAACTGTTTGTACTAGCTAGTTGATTATTAGCTTCACACAAGCTAGAAATATTATCAGAAAAGAGAGATCCTCAACTGAGAAGATGCCTGCACACGATTAGCCTGTGGTCAAGTCTGTGATGTATTTTCTTAATTGGTGATCCATGTGGGAGGGTCAGTCGCACTGTGGATGGAACCACACTCAGGTAGGTCATCCAGAGTTGTGTAAGGAAGCAGGCTGAGCAAGCCATGAGGAGCAAGTTAGTCCGCAGCACTCTTTCATGCCTGCTGTTTGAGCTCTGCCCTTCAAGTTCCTGCTTGAGTTCCTCTCCTAACTTCCCTCAGTGGTGAACTGCTACCTGGAGGTGCAAGATGAAATAAACCTTTTCCTCCCCAAGTTGCTTTTGGTCACAGTGTTTATCACAGCAATAGAAACACTAGCTAAGACACTGTTAACCATTCTATTTCATCTATTCTAATTCTAACATAGAACCTTTAACTGATAATAATGTTTGAGTTAAAAAATTAATTCACTCTTGCATGTCAGCTCAGGGAACTTTGCTGAAGAGGAGGTGGAAAGATTGTAAGAGCCAAAGGATCAGAGAATTTGTTGTGCGATTGTGTCTCCTAGTAATGTCAGAAGCTACACCCGCAGTATCTTTCATGACTGCCTAAACATGATCTGAACAAAGACAATAGACGTGCCAAAGTGGGTGGGGGAAAGCCCACAGGGCCTCAACCCTACACAAAGAACTGCAGGCAACTAAGGAATGCTGAGAGTGGGAGAATAGTCTTCTCCAGGGAAGAGCACACCAATCGGTTATTCAATACCAGCTGGTCAACCCTGAGATCATACATATGAGCAACATTATACTGATTTAGCATATTCATAAATATATATGTCTATACATATACAAATATGCATGCTACAATCGTTAATGAAAAAAGAACAAGGAGGTTATATGGGAGGATTTGCAGGTAGGAAATGAAAGAGGAAAATGCTGTAATTACATTATAATCTCAAAAATAAAAGAAATTATAAAAAAGTAGCAATGTAATGCAATATTATGCATATGTCATTAATTTAAAACACATATCAGCAGTAAAAATAAAATTAAAATTAGTAAATTTATTTAAAATATTTTAATTAAACTGGTTCAAAAATATACTTAATTTCTGGTTTACTTTATTATCCAAAGAGCAACAAAAGCAACATATTTTTTTTGTTGGAGTAAAAAGGTAAATGGGAACTCAGATACTTGAAAAACATGTTTGCTAGGTTAAAAAATAAATTTTACTTTTGCAAATATTGGAGGGAAAATAAAGAGAATAACAAGATTATATTTTGTGACAAATGAGGATTACATGAAGTCTGTAACCTAACATCCATAAACCAAACTTTATGCAACAGTTATTTTTTTCATTGTCTGGTTTGTTTTGTACTAGGTATGATGGCAGAAATGAATAGTTGTGTCAAAAAAAAAATTCAAGAAAAAAACAGCAATTCCAGTAACAGGGCAGAGTAACCTCTCTAGAAATCTACCTCAGTCAGAATTAAGAGAACAAACCTTAAAACAAAACAAAACAAAACAAAACAAAAACAAAAACAAAAACAAAACAAAACAAAACAAAAAAAAACACCAGGCGCTCCACTTCAGGACTGCGGTGAGGAAAGAACAATACTGTGGAGAAATCTAGCAAAGGGTGTTGGCCCCTGACAAAGCTTACTACCTTGTATATGTCCATGAAAACTCCTTTCCCCGGAGTTTTCCGTGTTTTGAAAGAAAGTATTTCCCTGGAATGGTATGCAAGGGAAGGGAAGAATTGCAAAATAGATCACTCCTTCTTCCTGGCAGAGAATCAAAAAAACATAAATTTGAATGGCTATCTCATCTCACAAGATACGTGTTTTTACAACCTTAATACATTTAAAGGTAGAGAGAGGGTAAGCTCCTGCTGCTGTTGTTCAAATGTATAAGCCAGAAGAATTTTTTTTAATTTTAAAACTATGTTATTGTTCCCTGAAATTGAAAAGAAAACCGTGAAACTTGATATTTGAGACGACTAAAAATAATAAGCCTTCTTTTGCCAGATGACACAAAGGTCATGTTTGTGACGCAAACCTTAAAATCACTTGCAATTCAGACTTCACAAATGGAAGGGTCAGCGTAATCAGGAGAACACTTTTATTCATGTGAAAATATAGACTAATGTGCTGGGTAGTCCTTCCCAGCCTCCTACTCAGTTAAGTATTGTGGGCTTTAATACAAAACTGTTGGAGTTTTGGCTGAAGATATGTCTTATGTTATTTTTTAATATATTTAAACACTTTTATCAAAAGTAAAATTAAAATTTGACCTAAATGCTATATATAAGGATAAAGTTATCCTTTATATATGAAGCCAATTTTTTAAAAAAAAAAATCCCAATAGACACTTCCCTTCATGGTAAAGCTGAACAAGGCAACATCTTACTGTAACTTGATATTCTGTGATTGATTTTTATGGAAGGACAGACATTTTCTGAAGAGAAACAACAATGGATGAGGAGGTGTGGATACTTGGGAGCAGAGGGAAGATGGGAGGGAGGGACTCAGAAGAGAGGAGAAAGAGGAAGCTATGGTTTGAATGTAAAAAAATAAACAAAAAATATTCTCTGTAGAAGCTGTTAATAATATCTTTGTTTGCCAACGTCAAGAATTATAAAGTATTTCTAAAATTTAAATAGTATTTAGGATGAATGCGCACACACACACATACACACACATATACACACACACATACACACACACACACACACACACATTAAATGGGTTAATTTAAGTTATAAGAACTAGTTGGAAATAAGCCTAAGCTATAAGTCAAGTTTTCATAATTAATAAGCAGTTTCAATGTCATTATTTGGGAGCTGGCCTACAGAGAAAGACTTGTTACACACACATACTCACACACCTACACACAGACTATGGTCTGGTAAGATATGCATGCCAGAGTATGCATTTTAGAGTGGAGTTAGGTCTATCCTTCTACCTTATATTGTTTCCTGGAATCAAACAATGGTCATAAGGATTTTGTCATAAGCAGCTTTACCCACTGAATCATTTCATTGGACCTTATTTCTTCTTTCTTGTTAGAATACAGACCTTCATTTTTAGGCAGCATCCCATAATTTGAATCAATTCATTCCTCCGTTTAGTTCTTTCTGGGACAGAGTTAAGAAATAGTCTGTGTTAGGACTTGACAGTTTTCAAATTATGGTAATTGGTTCTTTCTTGTTCTTTGCAGCATACACTATGTTGAACTAAGTTATGTGATGTGAAACTTCCCACCACTCCTAGAAGGTTATAAGAAGTCAGACATTTTTCTTATCAAGGGATTGACCCAAAGACTCCTCCAGCAGAGTTTGTTCCGGGAAGGTGTATCTTGTCTCCCACTCTTGGCCATGAATTATCTCTGTCATGGTGGTTATTTTTCTGTCTCCCTAGCTCTCTCTCTTTTTTCATTCTAACTCTAAATCTCCTCTCAATGTTTTAAAGGAACCCCCCTATTTCATTTAAACCACTATTATTGTTTATTCTCAGGTATATCTTGCCATTTTCTATCTAATACTTTTGGATATTTTTTGAGCTACTTTTTTGTTACTGCTTTCTAGATTAATTCTCTTGGCATATGAGTCATATCCTGATTTCTTTTTAACAACAATTTTTTTATGTGCCACTTTTATGGTCCAGAATGTGGTTTTTCTTAATGAATGTTCATGTGAGCTTGAGAAGGACTAACATCCGGCAGTTATTGAATAGAATATTTTACAGGGCCTGTTAGGTAAATTAACTAATCATATTTGTTAACTTGAGGGAGCCCTCACATTTCATTCCACATTATGATTAGTTACTAACACTGGGCTTGGGGGGACAGTAATGGATTTGGGTAGTTTTCTTTCAATTCTAATAACATTACCCTCACATAGGCTAACTACTCAAAATAATATCAAATTATTGAAATTTATAAAATAAAAAAACAGTTTAATCCAGTGTCTCATAAATATTGCATAACTACTTTTTCACTCTAATTGAAACTAAGGCTTTAACTCATATTTTCATATTTTAAAAACCACTGTGGGAAATATGATTTTTAAACTTTGTCTTGATAAACAAGTTGAGAGTTCAATTCATGTTTTCTCCATTGTAAAGTATTTATATCTTTAGATACATTGATAATTCAGAAATTTCTTTGTTATAAATGATGTCTTCCATACAAAAAGGAAGCATAACAGTGGGCCTTTTAATTATGAATTCTGAGTGTTCTGTCAGCTGTTTTCAGATAAATAGCTTCCAGAAGAAAATGCATAGTTATACATGCTGTGGACAGCCAGACTCAGAACTTTGTGTTGAGATATAATGGTGGAATGTAAAATGGCTTCTTAGGAGAGATGGGTTAATTAAGATATTCACAATTAAAACATAAATGTCAACTTGACATTTTCTTTTCTATTTCTTTATCTTTGTTTGGGTAACAATTCTTTACCCAAGCTCTGTCTTCCTGTCACCTCCTAGGTGATGGTTCATCAGTCCAATTGCAAATGTGGCCTATGACCTGCTCAATGTCTTGAAACTGTGACCTTCAAATACCATTAATCTTAAAAAAAATGATAGCTGAAAAATAGAATATCACTAAGAAACAGATTTTGACAAAAGAGCATATTTTCTAGTTTGTGTAAAAAAAAAATTCCTTCACATTAAAATATGAGTTTCAGTGTTCAAAGCTGAATAATTTATACTCTAATAAAATAACAGTTTCTCAGTAAAATAATAAGAAGTTCAATGTGGACACACTCACAAAACAAAATGTAAGTCTAAGCTAAATGACTGAAATGTTAGTACTGTGCTTTCTCTCTTGTAATGAACAGGCATTGCTCTGTAGCCAGAAGATGAGCCCTTCCCTGCCATATTGGTCTGTCTTAGTTTAGGTTTCTGTTACTGTGGAGAGACACCATGACCACAGCAGCTCTTATAAAGGAAAACAATGGCAGCTATCATTCCAGAGGTTCAATCCATTACCATCTTGGGAGTGGGGGGAGCACAGCAGTGCACAGGCAGATGTGGTGCTGGCTACATCTTGGTCAGAAGGCAACAGGAAGTAGACTGAGACAATCAGCGGTATCCTGATCATAGGAAACCTCAAAGTCTGCCCCCACAAGGACACACTTCTTCCAACAAGGCCACACCCACTCCAACAAAGCCACACCTCCCAATAGTGCCACTCTCTATGAGATTATGGGGGCCAATTACATTCAAATTACCAAATGGCCCTATTTTCATTATAATTTCTTTTATGCAAAAGCAAAAGGTTCCACTTTTTTGTATGAAGCTGAATGAACAAAATGATCTCAAGCATATCTCATATTAGAATAGAATCTCTAATAGAATATTCTATTAGAATAGAATAGAATATTATATATATATATATATATATATATATATATATATATATATATTAAACCAATTTTCCCAAGAATTACAATTTTGAAAGTATTCCATAGAGCAGAAAAAGTATGTCCATGTTTATAAAAGCAACTTATTAAACTAAAATTTGCAGCAATTTGAAATTAATTTTAATGAAAAAAAGAACTTTAATTTTTTTTTTTGCAATTTTTTGGTGTTGTATTTAGATAGTCTAAATATTATGTAGTAGATTTGTTTGGTAGCTAAATGGTTCCATGGCTACATATGATGAATTTTATCCTAAGATACAGGATTTATATAGGTTTTTATTATTCTCTGTGCCTAGATTTATTTATCCTAGTGATTCTGAATTTAAGAATCTACATTTCAAATAATATTTTATTTATTTTTTGAAAATTTAATACATATGTACAACGCAGTTTTATCATATCCACCCTGTAGAGCCTTATCAACCCATCAAATCCTTCTCAGGGCTTTTTAACACATTTTCTTCCTAATTTCATGTTCTCTCCCTTCCCGTTCCTCCTCCTCTTCCTCCTGACCCTCCTCTCCCTCCTCTCTCTCTTCCCCCTCCCTCTCTCCCTTTCCTCTCTCTCTCTCTCTCTTTCTAAAAATTTGTAATCCACTGAATCCAATTAGTGCTGCCTACATGGGTATGAATGTGGGGCCATCCACTGGAACATGAATAATCTACCAGTGGCCACCCCCCACACACAAAAAAATAGTTATCCATTCCCTAGAATCCATCAACTGCCATAATCTCATTAGTTATGGGTGGGGACTCAGTAGACCCTTACCATCCATGCTGGGAATTTTAACTGGCTCGATCTGAGTCACATCTTCCATAGGTAGCTCTAGCACCTGTTCGTTCACATGTGCGTCAGCCATGTTGTGTCCTGTTACATTTTTCAGCACTCCTCTCCCAGGCTCCTCTTCTTAGATTATTTTTCTCCAATCATCTTTAATATTCTCTGAGTCTTGTGGAGAAGGAGTCAATGTAGATGTCCTACCTGTGTCTGAGCAAACAAAGTAACTTATTCTAGACACTGTGAACAGTTATGAATCTCTAAAGTAGCCACTACCCACTTCAAAGAAAAGCGTCTCTGACAAGGTCAAAAGCAACATAAATCTAGGGGTATGAACAAAAATGTTTAGAAGAAAGTTTGACAACATGACTATTTAGCAAAACAATAACAGTAGGTTCCCATCTACTGCCTATGACCTCCCTTGCCATGGAGTTTTAAAAGTTTTATGCTAACAGACGGAAGTTTCTTCCTGTAGAGAAGACTAATGCAATCAGAAAGTTCTTGCACCATTGGGCATATCTTGTCTGGCAGGATGCAACATGCAGGAGCCAATGCCAAGTCATCAAGAGCATTGATGACTATCTCCCAAGCACCATGCATGGAACATTCTAGTATTATGAAATCTGTACCAGATTCCCATAAAGAGAAATATACTAGGTTCGTATTAAGAGAAAGGGCTGAAAACACAGTTCAAGCTTGATTTCTCTATGTCCTACATCAAAAATGTACTGTATCTTCAACAAGTGTCTTAGCTTATAGTTATGGCGGACAATCAAAAACAATGGTAATAGCCATTTTATAAAGTTTCTTCATACAGCCTGAGTTTTGGTTAGATCTCCCCTATCCCAGCGTTTCTTTAACCCCTATCCACATATCTTCTTAAAACTTTAATCACCAGTACTATACCGTATTTTGTATCACATGTGTTTTACATTCTAAACCCTCTTATTATATTTTTACTTGGTTTTGAAGGTAAATTTCTGTTAGTTTTCATTTCATTTATATTTTACATGCTCCATCTTTTTTTTGTACCTTCCTACACTATTCATTGCTTGAATCCTTCTGTCCTCAGCATTTCCATACTCAACTTTCATTTTACTTATACTCCCCTCTCTTATTATAGCCCTCATCCCAGTGTCCAAGGTCAAGTTTCCTGGCCTCTGCATGTACACCATATTAAAAACAGAAATCAGAAGTTTGAAGCTAGGACCAAGAAATGTTAACCATGAGAAGAGAACATGCAGTGTTTACCTTTCTGTGCCTGGGTAATCTCACTCAGTATAATTTCTTTTCTGTTATCTATTTGACTACAAATTTCATAATTGTACATTTCTTTACAGTTGAATGACATTCTATATTTTCCTTATACATTCATCATTGGTCAGCTGATAGACATCTAGGTGGATTCTATTTCATAGCCATTATGAATACAGCCACATTGAAAATGATGTGCAAGTATCTCTGTAGCAAGACATACAGTCTTTTGGGTATATAACCAGGAGAAGTAAAACTGGGTCATATGGCAGTTTTTCTTTTTTTTTTTTTTTCTATAATTTCCAGGCTGAGTTTCAAGACATTGTATTCATTTCTACTCTTACCAACAGTGTACATCATTACTGGCATTTGTTGTCATTTTTCTTCCTGAATATTGCAGTTCTGACAGGGATGACATGGAATCACTTTAAAGTCATATAAGACATCCCATACACACAGACTAGAAATAATTCTTAAAAATGTCTACCCTACAAAAATTAATCTGTAGATTCAATACAAACCAATAAAAATATTAGATCTTTCTTCATAGACACATGAAAAACAATCTCAAAATTCATAGAGGAACAAAAGACCATTGATAAAAAAAGCAATCATGGAAAAAAACAAATACTGCTAGATGTATCACCATATTTGATTTCAATAAAGTTGAGATAGTAAAGACAAAATGTTATTGGTACAAAATGGGACTAGATCAATGTAATAATATATATATATATATATATATATATATATATATATATATATATATATATACACACACACACACCCCAAGTACGGTGGCTTAATTTTTGACAAATATGTTAAATTACATAATGGAGAAAAGACAGCATCTTCAACAAATTGTGGGAAACCTGGATTTTGAAATGCAGAAACATAAAACTAAATACTTATCTCTCACCCTGAATAAAACTCAATTCTGACTGGTTCAAATACAACAACACAATTCGTGAAACATTAAAACTTCTAGTGGAAACAGTAGGGACTGCTTTTCAAAGTCTAGACATAGGTAAGGATTTTCTGAAAAAAAAATCCATATTTGAAGGACTCTCTGAACCTACTAGAGCAGATAGTGCTGAATTTATTCAACTTATAGACACACATATGACTTTCTGAATAAGACCCAGTAGCATAGGAAATAAGTCCAAAAACTAACAAACAGGATCTCAGGAAACAAGAACCTTCTGTCAGAAAGTTAGAGAACTGATTCAACAGTAACTAATTCATGCTTCTCTTCTGGAGGACCCTTGTTCACTTCCCATCCCCATATCAGGAAATTCATAACTACCTCTAATAGAGGATCTGAGTTCCTCTTCTTAACTCTGCTTGCACCTGCACTCATACCTGCACCCCCCAACACACATACATGTGCACATACACGTGCAATTTTTAAAAAAAATTAAAGGTTTTAAAAAAACTGTTGTATTTGTATATGGCAAATTCAGAGAAAGCGTTCTATTATCTATCCTATATTAGTGAGTCCAAAGTTTTATATCTAAACCACTTTCTATCATAACTTCTATTACCATTCTAAAAAAAAATCTCTTTAGACCTTAAAACATAAACAAACAACTTAAGCTTTTATGTTTCTCAATCTTATAAACTTCACATATCTTATGTAAGTTTATTTTCTGAATTTTGTAACAAGGAAAATTGTGAACTACCTCATTTTCAACTCCATCAGAGACCAGAGAAGGATACAATATTCTATGAATAAACATGAAGTGCAGAGCAAACAGTTACCAAACTGTAGATATGACAGAAACAGATGACTGTCTGGAAAGTAACCCAAGGTTCCTCTGCAACATTAGGGCATCAATCTTCAGCCTATAGGTCTAGAATATCCGACAGAGTTTTCTGTGAAGCAGGAGCTTTGAAGGACTGTCCTACCTTGTCTTGGCAAAATTTGGCAGTCACCTTCTTTTGTGTCCTGGTTGTCCAATTTGAACAGTTTATTGTCAGCAGTCAGGGCAAGAGCAGTTTCTCACCCAAATGGCTAGCTTTGCTCCATTGAATGCAAACTCCATATGGAGGTTTTTCAATGCCTATCATCTTTTATGAAGTAAATTGGTGATGGAAGAAGCAGAAGTATATCACTGTCATGAAAAGCCTTGTGTTATTAAAACATTTAAATGCCATGTTCTGTAGGTCTTTGAAGTGTTTGAAGACCATCTATTTTAAATATATCTCTGACCTTAAAACACACCTAACATGACTATAAGTTGGATTGCTATAGATGAGTAACTACTAACCAATATGTAATAACTTTCAAAGACTAGAATCTTATATTACATGGTTGAATGAGCTTCATAGGTATATGCTTTAAACAAGAATGGAAACATTAAATTTGTATCAATATATAAAATTGAATACCAATGTAATATACTTTAGATTAATAGTTCTTTTACTAGTTTAAAAGTAGATTTAATAGTCTACCCTTTATCCTATCCTTTCTATTCTATATCTCCCTCTTTTACCCTTCAGAAAGAGATCCCTGAATCTAATATCCTTTGTTTGGTTTTTTTCCCTGACCATGATCAACAACAATTTGCAATCAACCCTCCCCCCAACAATGTCAAACATCCATAATCCATTGAACAACCAAAATCACCTACCCCACCTCTTGGGAAAGTGGGCGTCATTTTCTCTTGACTGTTTCCTGTTTTGGGGGGGGTTCATGGCCTCTTTGGGGGACTCTGAGAAATTTGAGAGAATGGTCAAATCCTGGGAGAGCTAGCTATAACATCTGATGTTCAGTTCTTGTGTAATGGGAAAGTCCTGAAGTCCTGGCAAGAGTAGTCTGTGAGGCTGGGCCATCAATCAGCATCCTTGAAGTTGTTTTAGATGCAGAATTTTGAGGAAACTACAATAGAGGCATTCTGAGAAGCTGGATCACCTGAGCTACTTGTCTTTATTGATGTCTTGTCCTTTCTTAACTGAAAACACATAAACTTTTAAATATATATATATATATATATATATATATATATATATATATATATATATAATGTGTGTGTATGTGTGTGTGTGTGTGTGTGTGTGTGTGTGTGTATCTTCATGAACACAAGTATGGAATGTGCAGTATGCACAAGCCAATTAAAGATAATTTTTGTTCTATGTTTGAGCAGATAAAAAGCATCTGCTAATTGTATAAGTCTATTTAGACTGTATAACCAAACTTCTATCCATGCCATATGAAAGGATGACATGTAATGAGTCATGAGGACTCTGTAGCCAACAAGATTTATCGTGTCTCATCTAGTCTCAGAGTTGTTCCCAAATAGAGGGACCAGTGTATGCATCACCTGTCCTATAGTCTTTCTTGGTTTCATTTTTTTATGTCTGTAGCCAAGATTTTCAGGAGGTCACCCCCAATCAAATCTGGGCTTCATTTATTTTAAAGGAATTCACAGTTTTTTGTTTCCTCTGGAAACAAAAGCATAACATCTCCGCAAACCCAATACATTTTTCTGACTTCTGTTCTAAAGTTAAAACATTCCTAAAATATATAGGCTGGTTTAATTTGGCGGTCCCTTCTACAATCTAATGTCTCTGAGTAATTGCTTTTTTTCTGTTTATCAATATTTTTTTAAAAAATTCAAAATTAACAATATACTATATAAGGTCCAAACTCCTTGCGTTACAGTCTTTCCCATCCTTATGTGGCTTATCCTTTTTCTTTTATTTTACTCCTTTTTTTAAATACTTCGTTACTATTTTTAAACTATTTATTTTTCTATAACTGTCTATATTCATTTTCTTTCTTCAACACCTAAGCATATTTTTAAGCATACTGTATCTGTTTAGAGATTTTCTTGGTCTGGACCTGACTTTTTGCGCATCTGCTACCTTCTCTGACTGCATGAGCCAAACCTTAATCTGCTAAGCGTCTAGGCCCTCTGGTGTATGGATATTTTAGCACATAGCCTGGTGGCTGGCTCCTCTTCCTTTGGATCAGTGAGAGTGGACCCTCATGCCTGTTGGCCTAGGCATAAAGCCAATCTATCTGTTTAGCTCCTGTAGGTGCTTCTACCTAGTCCCCTCACCACTGAGTAGTGCTCCGCCTGTGCCTGCTGCTCATAAACTCCATTCAAGTGTTCCATAGCAGGGCCTCCTAAACGATCCCCACCTACATATGCTGAAAGGACTGAACCTAGTGAGAGCCTTTTTTAATCAGCTTTTTCAGGCCGTATGTGGACTTCCATGCAGCACATTGGGCACCAAATATAACAAGTCTTTCTCTTTCCAGCCACCTCCCAAATAATGACGTGGAGACTTACTAATTATGAAAGCTCACCCTATAGCTTAGGCTTGTTTCCAACTAGTTCTTATAAATTAAGTTAACTCATTTATATTAATCTACATTCTGCCCCATGGCTCATGGCTGTTACCTCTCTTCCTGAACATCCTGCTTGCTTTGTGTCTCCTGGCATCTCCATCTTTCTCTTCCCAGAGTCCTTGCTATGCCCAGAAGTCCCACCTGCCTGCCTAGCTATTGGCTATTCAGTTTTTTATTATACCAATCACAGCAATACATCTTCACACAGTGTATAAATATCCTAGAATGTGTGTGTGTGTGTGTGTGTGTGTATGTGTATGTGTGTGTACATGTACATATGATGTGGTTTTTGAGAGTTAGTCCTCTCCTTCCCTCCTGAGGAACCATGTATCTGAAAGTTTCCTGTGTCCCGCCCAGCTCCCTCAGTCCTGCAGCCATTCAGACCCAAATAAACACTCAAAGGCTTATATTATTTACAAATGATATGGCCTAATGGCTCAGGCTTCTCGATAGCTAGCTCATATCTTAAATTAACCCATTTCTATAAATCTATACTTTGACATGGGGCTTGTGGCTTACCAGTACTTTACATCTTGCTTCTCTTGGTGGTAGCTTGCAGTATCTCCTCTGTTCTGTCTTTCTCCTTCTTCTCTCTCTAGTTAGAATGTCCCACCCAACCTTATTCTGGCTCACCATTGGCCAAACAGCTTTATTTATCAACCATTCAGAGCAACACATATTCACAGCATACAGAATGACATCACCCATCAGAACCAGAGGATCAAACTCAATTCACCATGCGAGGTGGTTAGTACCTTTACCTGAGGAGCCCTCCTTCTATCCCAAAACAATACTCTTATAAAAATCCCATGGCTCATTGAAGAAATACCAAAGATTTGTCTAAAATTTGAATTAAATGGAAATAAAAATATAACATACTACAACACATGTGATAGAAAATAATATTTTACACTCATAAGTGGATATAAAGCATAGGATAAGTGCAGGTAAAAGTAGACATTTTAAAAATTGACATTTTGAAATTGATGAAGAAAACATTCCATTCTAAGATTGAATAAAGTTAAATATTATAGAAAGAAACATAAAAATCAAGTAAATCAATAGTATTTTTAAAAAAAATATTTAGCTTCAAAGACAACCCAGAAAAAGAAAAAAATATTAAAAATAAAATGATGATAATTTATTATTGATCCACTATATAAATAAAATGATAAAAACATAATTACTGTAGACAGGGTTAGAGGAATATCTCAGTGGGGGAAGCCACTTGTTTGTGAAGACTGAGGACCAGAGTACAATCCTTGAGACACTCATGTTGGAAGGAGAGAACCAAGTATCAGGAGCTGTCCTCTGCCATCCATACAAATGCAAATGCATTGAGGCAACTTCCACACACATCCACACAAATATAGTAAAATAACTTTA
Organism: Peromyscus maniculatus bairdii; assembly: GCF_049852395.1. Taxonomy (NCBI): domain Eukaryota; kingdom Metazoa; phylum Chordata; class Mammalia; order Rodentia; family Cricetidae; genus Peromyscus; species Peromyscus maniculatus. Next base: position 79,579,735 of record NC_134858.1, read on the forward strand.
AAAAATAAATAAAAACTATGACTGTAAATTACATGAAATTAAGAAAAATTACATGACTGTAAATTTTATGTTATCTGAAAGTGAACTAAGGCACTGAAAACTGGAAATTATCAAGCTTATAAAAGTAGAGATAGGTAAGTGAAAAGTTACATTAAGGAAGTAGTTTGATTCCTTCAGGTTTTTGTATGGGATTTAGGGCTCTGGACTTCCCTCTGCACGTGTCAGCATGTCTATTGATATTGTCCTTGTTCAGCTCATGTTAAGGCAGTGATGTTGGTGAGACTTTATGGGTATAGCTTCTAACATTCTTAAGAAACTACAAAGAGCTATAGGCATCTTAGGAATGCCAAAAGCTGGAGAAATAGTCTTCTGCAGGGAAGTGCACCAATTGTTTGTCCAATACCAAATGGTCAGCCCTAAAAACATACACATCAGTAATATGAACAGTAATATGATGACAATAGACATGATAAAGTGGATGAGAGAAAGCCCATGGAACTTCAATCCCACACAAAGAACTACAGGCAACTAAGGAAAGCATATATGTATATAACAACAATTAATGAAAAATATGTCATAAATTTGAAAAAAATCAAGGAGAGGAATATGGGAGGGTTTTGGAGGAAAGACAGGTGTAGACGAATTTCTAAATAGTTTTACTGAATAAGAAACATGGAGCCAAATAAAGGGGTGAAAGCTGTACAGATCAGAGTGATAGCCACCAACTAACCTTAGTTCACTACATTGCTGTAGCTTCCCCGGAGAGAACCAAAATTAGCTTCTTCCTGTCTAACATATGCCTCTATTGCCTTGCTGTTCCGACTTCTCATTGGCTCTTAGCCTAGCCACCTCACTTTCTCATCACTGCCTGTCTATACAGACCTTCAGGTCTCTATGGTTGGTACTGAGATTAATGGCATGGGTCATGACACTTGTTTGTGTCCTTGAATGCACAGAGACTCTGCCTACCATGTGATCGGATGAAGGGCATGTGTTACTACCACCTGACTCCTGTTTATGGCTGGCTATGACTTCTGATCTCCACAAAAACTTTATTTATTAACATACAAATAAAATATCACCACAGAAAGGGCACAGTGAAACTACATAATAATATTATATTCTGAAGAATAAAAGAAATAAAAATAAAACTGTAACATATCTGTTGGGATTGGACTCCACAACCCTGCATTTGAATTGGTTTTTTTGTGTAATGGTCTCCATTGTTGCAAGGAGAAGTTTCCTTAATAAAGGATGAGGATTACACTTACCTATAGATTTCAATACAAATATTTATAATTTAGTTGGGGATATGCTCATTTTTTTTGAGTGACAGTCATTGGTTTTACTCCAAGATCCATGACTCTACTAGTCCAGGTTAGTTGGCTAGGTTTCCAATTCCTGGCATGATTTCTATCTTGTTGGGTAGGTCTCAAGTTCAATTAGAGAGCTGTTGCTTACCTCCAGGGTATGTGGGCAATAGAAATAGCCTATATTGTTTCAAGAGTCTATTGGATAACCCTACAACTTCTGTACCCAAAGCTCAAAGATCATTGTTGAAGAAAGAGCTAGAAAAACAGAGTTTGCTGTTAGATTTTGACTCCAAGGAATGTCAGATGCTATAGCCAAAAAGTCTCACCAATATATATGCCTAAACATGAATTGAACATGAATGATGACAATAGACATGATAAAGTGGATGAGAGAAAGCCCATGGAACTTCAATCCCACACAAAGAACTACGGGCAACTAAGGAATGGTAAGAGTGGGAGAAATAGTCTTTGTCAGGAAGTACACACTCATTGTTCATTCATTACCAAATGGTAAATTCTTCAAAATATACAAGCAGCATTATACAGAATAAGTAGTATTTATTTATTTATTTAAAAAACATGTATGTATGTATGTGTATATACAACCATTGCAGAATAATCTTTTTGTATACTGTGAAGATGTGTCTTTGCCGAGGTGCCCACTGATTGGTTTAATGACAAGCTAAAAGACCAATAGCTAGGCAGGAGGTATAGACAGGACTTGTAGTCACAGAGAGACTCAGGTAAGAAGAAATTCAGAGAAACCAGCCAGAAATGGAGAGGAAATAGGAAGTGCAAGATGAAAGAGAGTAAAGGCCACGTGGTAGAATGTATATTAATAAAAATACAGGTTAATTTAACTTATAAGAGCTAGTGGGACAAGCTTAAGCTAAGGCAAAGCTTTAATAATTGATAATGTCTCCATATCATTATTTAGGAGCTGGTGGTACAAAGAAATACTTGCTGCATACAACCACAATTAGTGAAAAAAACAGGCTGGAAATCTGAAAGAGAATAAGGAGTATTATATTATTGATCTGATTGTGTTTTGAAACACAGGTTTCTCTGTTTCTTGGTTGATATCATTATCTTGGCATAATCCATGTTCTCTGAACTTCTCAGATAGATGGTAGGAGGAAATTTTCAGATTCAACAAGTATAAAAATTTTTCTGATTGATTTTTGGCCAGGTACGGATTCTTTAACTCAAAATGAACATTATTTAGCATTCAGAGGACACTTACCAGGCTATTTTCTGAGCAATGTAATGCCATTCCAATGCCTGATTGCTACAGAATTGTTGTTGCTGTCATTGTCCAGTTTTTCTGCCAAAGCATCTTATCATGATATGATTTCATAATAGTCTCCAAATATACTGTCAGTTTTTCTTTTAAGTAAGCTGTGTGGAGTTCTGTACCCCAAGTTCATTACCATTTGTTTATATAGACACTATAGTTTGAATGTTGATAGAACCCCAAAGGTACATATATTAGTGAGTGGTGGAACCTCTAAGAGCTGAGCACTGGTGGGAAGACTTCAGGCTATTCGAGATGAACTGTGGAAGGGCATTGTGGAGCCTAGCTTCCTGTCTTCACTAGGCAACAATGAGGTCATCAGATTTCCTGTGTTACTCATCCTGCCATGCTGTTTTCCTTTACCACACAACACTCCTACCACCAGGAAACACAGTCCCTGACCATGGATGAGAACCTCACAAACTGAGATCAAGAATACCCTCCTCCCCCTAAAACTGACCTTGTTTATATGTTATAGTGATGGAAAGCTGACCAACACTCCCTTCTGTAGTCACCTGAAATTCCACTTGTTCTGTGGGGAAACTCTCAAACACCACTGCTCTATTGCCACCTGTGGTGGTATTGTGTTCCCCAAAATATTGTGCATGCTAATAAACTTATCTAGAGTCAGAGAACAGGATAGCCACAATATTAAATATAGAGGATGGGCAGTGGTAGCACATGCCTTTAATCCTAGCATTCCAGAGGCAGAAATCCATGTATTCAAGGATACAGCCAGCATGGAGACACATGCCTTTAATCTCAATACCAACCATAGAAGATCTGGAGGTCTGTATAGATGGGCAGTGACGAGAAGGTCATGTGGTTGGGTTTACAACCAATGAGAAGGCAGAACAAAAAGTCAATAAAAAGAACAAACACACAGGGAGTAGCTCTCTTGCCAAGAGGTAGGACAACAGCGGCAGTGAAGGGTAAGAAAGGGTTTCCTAGCTCTTAGCTACTGCTCTGACCTCTTGGACTTTTAACTCTGAATTTGGCTCTGTGTTTCTTATTTAATAAGCTTGTTCATCTACAACCACCAAATTTTTTATTGGGGTAATCTATCTTTAATACTTACTCCCTTCTATGTTTTGATCTTATACAATAACTACATTTGAACTTCTACAATAACACATTGTGTGTGTATGTCAATCTATCATTCTAATTGCAATTTTGTGCAACTAACTTTAAACTCAATTTAGTTATATATTTCCCATAAGATGGTCAATTCACTTATTTTGCAAACATCTGTTGGTCCAATAGTGTTAGTGTTTTCAAAAAAATCTAATTTTATTTTGATCAAAATATTAGCTCCAGATACAGGCCTTGAGTATAGCATGTTGGAGAAAAACCATTAATTCTGTAAGAAAGTCAATGAACTATTGAATAAAAGAAATGTTAAAACTAAATGCATTTTTTTTTAATTTAATGTGAGCTAAAGGATTATTTTCAGTAGAAATGTTCCTAAATTCATGGTCACTGACTTCACAATATTTGGAAATATGTACAATCAATACACAGCTAGCTATTTTTAGTAACTCTCATCTAGCAAAAATGATGACAAGAATTACAGGCTTCATGCAGCTAAATTATGTAGGGAAGCCTGTTATGGAGAAAACACCAGACCGTTATTAACTTGATGCTTTTTCCTCTTGCTTTTGATGTCAGCCCTTATAGTTATCTTTCTTATTTTCACTTCCCTCAGGCTCTTGTTTGTAATCTCTTCTTCTCCACTAAAATATATAAACCAAAAGAAAATCAAATTATAAAAACTAAGGCAAAGCATTTATTTAAAATATTGAAGTCTGTTACTATACTACTAAAGGCCTCATGGCTTTAATGTAGTGTAAATTTAATAATGGGCAAATAAAAATTTTTTATTTAAAATATTTATGTCTGTCTCCTTGTTACTTCTGGGTTTCATGTCAGGTTTAATTTTTTTCAGTAGGTTTTTATTGTGTGTTTGTCTGGATATTATAGTTCTCCATAGATCCTCATTAAAGTTGACTTATCAAATGTATCTTTTCCTAATAAAGTTGAATTATCATATGCATCTTTGCCTTTAATAAAAAAAGAAACATTTAAATTTCTTAAATAATTTGTGAAGCACACAGTACTACACAGTATTTACTGAAAAGACCTATCTGGTGTTGGGCTCCTGCCTCAGCTTCAATTCACATATATGGTAGAAGTACAAGGCAACTAACCTTTCGAAACCTCGGTCCCTAATACTGAAAGCAAAGACAGTAACAATGCCTCCCTCAAGGAGTTTTAGTTAAGATAATTAAACACCTCAGGCAGTGCTACTTCCCACATGATGACACCCCCTTTTTCACTGCTATTTTAAGAAGATCTTCAAACTTTAGTTTATGCATATGAATATTTTGATTGCATGATCATCTGCGCACCACATACATTCAGTACCTTGGGAAGCAGGAAGGTGACAGATCTTCTGAAACTGGAGTCACTGATGATTGTGAACCATCATGCAGGTTCTGGAAATCAAACCCTGGTTCTTCCAAAGAGCAGCAGGTTCTCTTAAACCTGAGCCATGTCTCCAGTTGTCCACAACTGATATTGTCATTGCATTGTTTCTGTGTCAAGACTTGACCTAGGTGAACAGTCCAGCCAAAACACTACTCTAAACATCTACTCCAATAAAGAATGATTAGTCCTGTGATAGAGGGTGGCATTAAATGAAGGCAGTTCCATAGAATTCAACTAGATTTGAATTCTGTTTTTGATACTTTCTTGTTACTTTTGGCAAGTTAGTTAGGCACTGAAGACCTTTGTTTGCTCAATTATAAAATGGCCGTTCAAGTAGTACCTTCTTCATTTGGCCAAAAGAATATCTGAATGAAAAAATGGCCAAAAATGACTTATACAGACCATTTCACCAAAATTTTCATATTCCTTCCAGGATCACATTCTAATGTATTCAAAAAACTAAAGCAAATTTTCAATGAATTAATGTTGTACATTTTAACCATTATTTGAAGAAAAAAAAAGATATAAGTAGAAATTAAATTTATAAATATTTTGTGACTAGTTCATTTTTGTGTCTTTTCTGATGTCTAAATTGTATCTTTTGAAACCTGTTCATTTTTATTATTCTGTATTACATTTGTTGATTTAGTTTATGTATGTGTGTGGACATGTGTGCCACAATGTGCATGTCAGAGGTCAACTAACTGCAGTAAATTTTCTCCTTCCATCCAGGGATGGAACTCAGGTCACTAGGTTTAATGTCAAGGACCTCTACCCACTGAGCCATCTCTACTACCCCCAAAGTCATTTATGTTAGAAAAGATTTTGAATAAAACTTTGATTCTGTTTTTTGGTACCAACTCAAGAGGTATACCTTGTGCTTCTGGTGAAAAAAAGAACTTTGCAACTTTTAATTGGATTTAGTGTCATCCTATCTTTGTTTTTTGTTTGTTTCTTTTAAATAGGAACTGAGGGAAAATCTATGTGCTCCTTCATGCCTAGTTCTTCTGAGTAGAAATATCTGAATTAGTCATAAAGGACAAAGGATGCAGTTGGCAGAAGCCTTCATTTATCTTTATGAATCATAACAATCCAAATGTTGCTATTTAATTTCAGAAGAAAAGCAAATGTCGCTTTTAGTAAAATAAATGATGTAAAATTATTGCATTATCTGTTCCTCCACAAATAAACATGCCTGGCATTTAGGCACACTTTCCCTGGTGATAATACTGCAACAAACAGTTCTGTGGATTTAGTTCTGAGAAACTTAATCAGTTTAATTATACCGCAGTTTAAAAGCTAGATTCTCGGGTGATATTTGATCATGCTGTGAACTGTGAGTTTGTATTTGCATTAATTAAATAAAATTAACCTTGGGTCAGGAGACTGAGTTAGCAATTAGTTGACAGAAAGTAATCATAGAGCATCTGGAAGAGGTAAAGAGATGGACAGGAAGTAGCCAGTTGTGGTGATGCACACCAGTAATATTTGCTAAAGGAGGCAGAGGCAGTAGGATCTCAAGTTTTGTAGTTGAAATTCCCTTTGGGCCACCCACCAGCTCCCAAATAAAGACATAAGACTTCTTATTAACTATGAATGTTTAGACTTAGCTTCAGCTTGTCCCTCCAGCTCTTATAACTTAATTTAACCTGTTTCTATTCATCTGTGTTTTGCCTTGGGGCTTTTTACCTTTCTTTCATTCTGTATGCCCTACTTTCCTGCTTCCTCAGTGTCTGGCTGGCTGGCCCCTGGCATCTTCCTGGTGTCTCTTTTCTTTCTTCCCCTGAGCCTAATTTCCTCCTCCTTACTTACTCTCCATGCCCGGCAGTCTTGCCTATACCTCCTCCCTTGCTATTGGCCATTTGGCTTCTTATGAGATCAATCAGGTGCCTTAGCTAGGCAAGGTAAAATAGCAACACATTTTTATGTAGTTAAACAAATGAAACACATCTTTACATAATTAAATAAATGTTCCACAACATAAACAAATGTAGCACATCTTTACATAGTTAAACAAATGCAACACATCTTCACATGGTTAAATATTCTGCAATGCCCAATAACTGGTCAAATTATTTTCTGCATTTTCAATAGTATGTCATTTCACCACACATAAACAGAAGCCAGACGGGAACAACTCAACCCATTGTCTATGGCAACATTCAATAGCATCTACAACAAAAAGGATATATTTTTGAAAACACAGTCTGCCATTCCTTTCCTTGACTGTATCATTACATGATTCAGCTGTAGTGATTCTTTTCAAATAACCCAGAACTTAACCATTATTTAAGAAATTAACAATCGTAATGTTTAAGGGAACATTTTTATTGTTCTAAATTCTGGTCTTTTCCTATGTAGATAACTAATTTCTATTGGTTACTGTCTAAGTTAGGGTTGCTGTGAAGAAACACCATGACCGTGAACTCTTATGAAAGAAACATTTACTTGTGGTGCTCACTTACCGTTCAGAGGTTCAGTCCATCATGGCCGGGAGCATAGCAGCATGAAGGCAGGCATGGTGTTGGAGAAATAGCCAAGTGTCCTAGATCTTGCAGGCAACAGGAAGTCAGTCTGTCACACTTAGTGCAGCTTGAGAAAAAGACCTCAAAGCCCGCCCCCACAGTGACACTGTTCCAACAGAAGGTGTGGCCCAGATTAAAGGTGTGCCCTTCAGCCTCAAGGTCTAGATTAAAGGTGTATGTCATCCAGCTTCCTCCAACAAGACAACACTTCCTTTCACAAGGCCTCACCTCCTAATAGTGTCACTCCCTATGAGCTTATGAGGGCCAAATATATTCAAACTAGCACAGTTACTAAAAAGGAACATAAAGATATGTACTTCCTGGGGAATAAAGTAGCCATTTCTACTTCATGACAGACAGGAATTTGTGAACAACCATGCAACAGGAAAAACAGAGGAAACAATGGGGAAATGAATAAGCACTATGTGAACTTTTAGGACAAGACCAGGGAGATGGTTCAGTGGGCAAAGGTGCTCGATGCCAAGCCTGAAAACTTGAGTTCCATCCTGGGTAGCCACATACTGGAGGGAGAAGACCCATTCTGGAGAGGTGTGTACTAACCTCCAGATTCTATGACACAGATACACACACACACACACACACACACACTCACACACACTAAATATACAAGTGTGAAATAAACAAAAATTAATTCTCAAGATAGAACAAAAGATACTTCCCCATATTGCCCCTTATAGCAGGTTCAGTGTTTTTTTTTTTTTTTGACATGTTTATTGATTTCTCAAGTATTACCAGAGAACAAACATAAATTATAAAAGTGTATTTATAATTTATCAGAACCTGTGGTTTTTTTTTAAATCTGTGTGTAGGGCCCTATGTGTATTATTGTGCCATACATGTGTGGAAGTTAGTCTTCTTCTACCATGTTTGCTATTGTGTGTGGCAGGCTGCTTGCCCTATGGCTTCTGAGGGTTCCAGTCTCTGCTTCACATCTCATTGCAGAATTGCTGAAACTGTGGACAACAGCTGTCACTTGCGGCTTTCTTTGGGATTTTTTGGGCGGTGGGTGGGTGTTTAAACAAGGTCCTCATGCTTGTGCATTGCTTTACCCATAGGAGCTTTAAAAAGGTTTAAATATTCAATCAATTGCCATCTGAAAGATAACAGTGACATAATTTTAAATACCACCAGCTGCGCTCTCCTGTTTCCAGAGGAGAAAACAAAACAAAAAACAAAAACAAAACAAAAAAACAGTGGTTTTTCTTCAAGATGGGGAAGTTGACCTGTCAGTTACTAGCTGAGCTCAGAATAGAACAGTTTGTGCAGTCAAACTGTTGCCTTCTCCGTATCACTTAAAGGACACTCTGTACCAAAATGCTTCCATCCTTCTGAGCCTTCTAAGCAAACTTTCAAGATCTCTTCCATCTCTCAATCTATTTCTCTGGTCACTGAAAAAAAAATCTAGACAATCAGTGTTGAAAATCGTCAATATAGGTTGTCTTCCAATGAGAGTGAGCAAAGGCCAAGAAAGTTTGCTGCTGGGGGACTCTGAAGTAGAAGAAATACTAAAGATTCTGCTTATACTTAATTTTATTATAAAATAGGAAAGACTTAAAGCTCCCCCAGTAGTGTCTAGATATATGCCAGCTGACAGTTCCTCTTACTTTGCTTGAAAGTAAATTTAGCTCGTATTCCCTAGAAATATTGCGAAGTAGTACTCATTTGCCCTTTCTAATTTTACCCAGTACGATAATAAATTGTATGGCCTACATGAAATACGGATATATTTTCAGATAAAACATACCCTGATGTGGCAATAGGGATTTGACAATTCAGAAGGGACTGTTAGATCACCTGTCCTACTCAGTCATTTCAGTGTGCTCTAACACATTATTATTGGCTAAGCATCACAGAGATGATGACCTCATGAAAACGGCTACTGCCAAACAAGGCTGCAGGTTGATGTTCGTAATCATCATGTCAGCATGAAAACCAAACAAAGATGGCATAGTTCTTCAGCACTGAGCCTTGAAGAATACCAAAAACAAATCAATTACAGAAAACCCTAAGAAAAACTGCTGACTCCCCATGGGAGACCTCGATTTGGGGGATGTGGGGATGTGGGGTCGCTTGGGAAAGAGAGCTGGGGGTGGGAGGAGGGAGGAGGTGGGGGTCTGTGGATAGCATGAGGAGTGAGTAGAAAATTTCTTAATAAAGAAAAAAAAAGAAAAACTGCAAATATGTTTTAAATACATTATCATTGATTTCAAACCTTGCTATAGGAATCTCTGTTAACTAATGAAGCTGTAAACCATCCTAATTACCAAATATTTAAAACCATGAGGTAGACAGGCCCGGCGGCGGAGACAAGCAGACGCAGGTAGGCCTGTGGCGGGGGCCGTGGAGGTAGACGGGCCCAGCGGCGGCAGCCGACAGGGATATTCAGACCCGGCGGCAGCCGGCAGAGACACTCAGGCCCAGCGGCAGCCCACAGAGGTAGACGGGCCCAGTAGCGGCCCGCTGAGGTAAACGGGCCCGGCAGTAGCGGCCAACAGGGACATTCAGGCCCGGCGGCAGCCGGCAGAGACATTCAGGCCCAGCGGCAGTCCACAGAGGTAGACAGGCCCGGCGGCGGAGACAAGCAGACGCAGGTAGGCCTGTGGCGGCGGCCTGTGGAGGTAGACGGACCCAGCGGCAGCCCGCTGAGGTAGACGTGCCTGGCGGCAGCGGCCGACAGAGACATTCAGGCCCGGTGGCGGCCCCCAGAGGCAGACAGAACCAGCGGCAGCTGACAGGGACCACAGGCCCGGCGGAGGACCGCAGAGGTAAACAGGCCCAGGGACGGAGACAAGCAGACACAGCTTGGAACAGGGACGCCCCTAACCCCAACAACTGGGGAAGAAGCTATCTCCGTGGGTCAGAACCAGAACGAATCTGAACACTCCATCTGAGGACAACCCAGGGCCCAGCTGCTGATCCTGTGAAACCCAACAACTTGGAGGTGTTGGTGAGACTACCCTGCTCAGCTGAAACCCATCTGGGAGAGGATTCAGACGCCTACAGTTTAAAATCTGAAGAAACAAGATCAGCTGAGGAGTTGACAAATGAACAAAAAGTGACCTGAGAACACAGAAGAAGGCGCTACCCAGACACCAAACCAGATCACCAGAATCATAAGTATATAATTCACCGATCGAAATCAGCTGCCCCTGAAGAAATAGCCCAATAGCACCAATTTAACCAAGAACCACTACTAAACCAAGACTAAAAATTAGAACAAGAGAGGCACTCTCAGACACAGACACCACCTGCACCTCACAGAGGAAGAGATGAGTAGACGCCAGTGCAAAAATACAGGCAACAACATAAAGACCTATATGGCAACATCAGAACCTAGTGATTCTACACCTGCAAGACCTAAACATACCATGACAGAAGAAGCAGAAGAAATCAACCCTAAAAATGACATTAAGAAGATGATAGAGGCCCTTAAAGAAGAAATAAAACATTCCCTCAATGAGGAAATAAAAACTTTCCTTAAAGAGGAATTGAAAAACTACCTTAAAGAGGAAATAAAAACTTTCCTTAAAGAGGAAATAAAAAACTCCCTTAAAGAGGAAATAAAAACTTCCCTTAAAGAGGAAATGAAAAACTCCATTAAAGAGGAAATAAAAAACTCCCTTAAAGAAATGGAAGAAAAAACGAACAAAAAATGGGAAGAAATCAAAGAAAGCCAAGAAAAAGCAATTAAACAGATGAAAGAAACATTCCAAGATCTGAAAAATGAATTTGAGACAATAAAGAAAACACATGCTGAAGGAATGCTGGAAATAGAAATCCTGACAAAACGAACAGGAACTACAGAAACAAGCATAACCAACCGATTGCAAGAGATGGAACAGAGAATCTCTGACACTGAAGACACGATAGAGAAAATAGATTCGTCAGTCAAAGAAAACAATAAAGACAAAAAAGTCCTAACACAAAACGTCCAGGAAATTTGGGACACCATGAAAAGACCAAACCTAAGAATAATAGGGATAGAAGAAGGAGAAGAATACCAACTCAAAGGCACAGAAAATATATTCAACAAAATCATAGAAGAAAACTTTCCTAACCTAAAGAAAGAAATACCTATGAAGATACAAGAAGCTTACAGAACACCGAATAGGCTGGATCCAAAAAAAAAGTCCCCTCGCCACATAATAATCAAAACACTAAACACACAGAATAAAGAAAAAATATTAAGAGCTGCAAAGGAAAAGGACCAAGTAACATATAAAGGCAAACCCATCAGAATAACACCAGACTACTCAATAGAGACTATGAAAGATAGAAGATCATGGACAAACCTCATGCAGACACTAAGAGACCATGGATGCCAACCCAGACTATTATACCCAGCAAAACTCTTAATCACCATAGGCGGAGTAAACAAAATATTCCAGGATAAAACCAGATTTAATCAATACCTGTCCACAAACCCAGCCCTACAGAAAGCACTAGAAGGGAAAATTCAACCCAAAGAAGCTAAACACATCCATGAAAAATCAAGCAATAGATAATCCTACACCAACATACACCACAGAAGGACAACACAACACAACCAAAAAAATAACAGGTTAACAATCACTGGTCATTAATATCCATCAATATCAATGGTCTCAACTCACCTATAAAAAGACACAGGCTAACAGAATGGATTAGAAAACAGGACCCATCCATATGCTGCATACAAGAAACACACCTTAACTCCAAAGACAGACACTACCTCCGAGTAAAGGGCTGGGAAAAGGTTTTCCAAGCAAATGGACCTAAGAAACAAGCTGGTGTAGCTATCCTAATATCTAATAAAATAGACTTCAAACTAAAATCAATCAAAAGAGACCAGGATGGACATTACATATTCATCACAGGAAAAATCCACCAAGATGAAGTCTCGATTCTAAACATTTATGCTCCAAATACAAAAGCACCCACATTCATAAAAGAAACACTACTAAAGTTTAAAATGCACATCAAACCCCACACATTAGTAGTGGGAGACTTTAACACACCACTCTCACCAAAAGATAGATCTACCAGACTGAAACTTAACAAAGAAATAAAGGACCTAACAGATGTTATGACTCAAATGGACCTAACAGATATCTACAGAATATTCCATCCTAACACAAAAGAATATACCTTCTTCTCAGCACCCCATGGAACCTTCTCAAAAATTGACCACATGCTTGGACACAAAACAAATCTCAACAGATACAAAAAAATTGGAATAACCTCCTGTATCTTATCAGACCACCATGCCTTAAAGTTAGAACTCAATAACAACAAAAATTATAGAAAACCCACAAACTCATGGAAACTGAATAATACCCACCTGAAACATCAATGGGTCAAGGAAAAAATAAAGACAGAAATTAAAGAGTTCCTAGAATTCAATGAAAATGAAAGTACAACATACCCAAACTTATGGGACACTATGAAAGCAGTGCTAAGAGGAAAATTCATAGCTCTAAATGCACACATAAAGAAGATGGAGCAATCCCATACCAATGAATTAACAGCACAACTGAAAGCTCTAGAACAAAAAGAAACAAACTCACCCAGGAGAAATAGACGCCAGGAAATAATCAAATTGAGGGCTGAAATCAACGAAATAGAAAACAAGAGAACAATACAAAAAATCAATGAAACAAAGAGTTGGTTCTTTGAAAAAATCAACAAGATAGACAAACCACTAGCCAAATTAATCAAAAAGCAAAGAGAGAACACCCAAATTCACAAAATCAGAAATGAAAAGGGAGACATAACAACAGACAATGAGGAAATCCAGAGAATCATCAGATCATACTTCAAAAACCTGTACACCACAAAAATGGAAAACCAGGAAGAAATGGACAATTTTCTGGATAAATACCAAATACCAAAATTAAATCAAGACCAGATAAACCATTTAAATAGACCAATAACCCCTAAAGAAATAGAAACAGTCATCAAAAGTCTCCCAACTACAAAAAGCCCAGGACCAGATGGTTTTAGTGCAGAATTCTACCAGACTTTCAAAGAAGAACTAATACCAATCCTCTTCAAAGTGTTCCACACAATAGAAACAGAAGGAACACTACCAAACTCTTTTTATGAGGCTACAATTACCCTGATACCCAAACCACACAAAGATGCAACAAAGAAAGAGAACTACAGACCAATCTCCCTCATGAACATTGATGCAAAAATACTCAACAAAATATTGGCAAACCGAATCCAAGAATACATCAAAACAATCATCCATCACGACCAAGTAGGATTCATCCCAGGGATGCAAGGATGGTTCAACATACGGAAATCAGTCAATGTAATACACCATATAAACAAACTGAAAGAAAAAAACCACATGATCATCTCCCTAGATGCTGAAAAAGCCTTTGACAAAATCCAACACCCCTTCATGATAAAGGTCTTAGAAAGAATAGGAATACAAGGAACATTTCTAAACATAATAAAAGCAATTTATAGCAAGCCAACAGCAAACATCAAATTAAATGGAGAGAAACTCAAAGCGATACCACTAAATTCAGGAACAAGACAAGGCTGTCCACTCTCCCCATATTTATTCAATATAGTACTAGAAGTTCTAGCTAGAGCAATAAGACAACAAAAGGAGATCAAAGGGATACAAATTGGCAAGGAAGAAGTCAAACTTTCACTATTTGCAGATGATATGATAGTATACATAAGTGACCCCAAAAACTCTACCAGGGAACTTCTACAGCTGATAAACTCCTTCAGTAAAGTGGCAGGATACAAGATCAACTCAAAAAAATCAGTAGCCCTCCTATACACAAATGATAAAAGGGCTGAGAAAGAAGTCAGAGAAACATCACCCTTTACAATAGCCACAAATAATATAAAATACCTTGGGATAACACTAACTAAACAAGTGAAAGACCTTTTTGATAAGAACTTTAAATCTCTAAAGAAAGAAATTGAAGAAGATATCAGAAAATGGAAGGATCTCCCATGCTCATGGATAGGCAGGATTAACATAGTAAAAATGGCAATCTTACCAAAAGCAATCTACAGATTCAATGCAATCCCCATCAAAATCCCAACACAATTCTTCACAGACTTGGAAAGAAAAATACTCAACTTTATATGGAAAAACAAAAGACCCAGGATAGCTAAAAGAATCCTATACGATAAAGCAACCCTTGGAGGCATCACCATCCCGGACCTCAAACTCTACTATAGAGCTATAGTAATAAAAACAGCTTGGTACTGGTATAAAAACCGACATACGGACCAATGGAATCGAATTGAAGACCCTGACATTAATCCATGCACATATGAACACCTGGTTTTTGACAAAGGAGCCAAAACTATACAATGGAAAAAAGAAAGTATCTTCAACAAATGGTGCTGGCATAACTGGATGTCAATATGTAAAAGATTACAAATAGATCCATATCTGTCACCATGCACAAAACTCAAGTCCAAGTGGATCAAAGACCTAAACATAAATCCAGTTACACTAAACTTAATAGAAAAGAAGATAGGAAGCACTCTTGAACGCATTGGCACTGGAGACCATTTCCTAAATAAAACACCGACAGCACAAACCCTGAGCACAACCATTAATAAATGGGACCTCTCAAAACTGAGAAGCTTTTGCAGGGCAAAAGACACAGTCAATAAGACAAAAAGACACCCAACAGATTGGGAAAAGATCTTCACCAACCCCACATCTGACAGAGGATTGATCTCCACAATATATAAAGAACTCAAGAAACTAGACATCAAAGCACTGAACAGTCCAATTAAAAAATGGGCTAAAGAGCTAAACAGAGAATTCACAAAACAAGAACTACAAATGGCTGAAAGACATTTAAAGAAATGCTCAACATCCTTAATCATCAGAGAAATGCAAATCAAAACGACTCTGAGATACCACCTTACACCTGTTAGAATGGCTAAGATTAAAAACACCAATGACAACCAATGTTGGAGAGGATGTGGAGCAAAGGGAACACTCCTCCACTGTTGGTGGGAATGTAAACTTGTACAACCACTATGGAAATCAGTATGGCGGTTTCTCAGAAAATTAGGAATCGAACTACCTCAAGACCCAGCCATCCCACTCTTGGGCATATACCCAAAGAATGCTGATACATACCATAAAGATACATGCTCAGCTATGTTCATAGCAGCACTATTTGTAATAGCCAGAACCTGGAAACAACCTAGATGCCCATCAATGGAAGAATGGATGAAAAAAATGTGGTACATATACACAATGGAGTACTACTCAGCAGAGAAAAACAATGAAAGCATGAAATTTGCAGGCAAATGGATGGAACTAGAAAAAATCATCCTGAGTGAGGTAACCCAAACCCAGAAAGACAGTTATGGTATGTACTCACTCATTGGTGGATTCTAGATATAAAATGAACAATCAGACCACAACCCATAGAACCATAGAGGCCATATATATAGCATGGAGGTCCCTAGGATGACTGTGGCACATAATCAATTTCAGTTTTACTCAATTATTGAAAAAAAAATAGCCAAATGAATGGAAACACATGAACTATGAACCAAAGGCTGAGGGGCTCCCAGCTGGATCAGGCCCTCTGAATAGGTGAGACAGTTGATTGGCTTGATCAGTTTGGGAGGCATCTAGGCAGTGGGACCAAGTCCTGTGCTCATTCCATGAGTTGGCTGTTTGAAACCAGGAACTTATGCAGGGACACTTGGCTTAGTCTGGGAGGAAGGGACTGGACCTCCCTGGATTGAGTCTACCAAGTTGATCACAGTCCACGGGGGAGGACTTGTCCTGGAGGAGGTGGGAATGGAGGGTGGGCTGGGGGTAAGGGGAGGGCGTGGGAGGGGGGAGAATAGGGGAACCCATGGCTGATATGTAGAACTGAATGGTATTGTAAAATAAAAAATATATATCACAAAAAAAACCATGAAATCAATAACAGCCTATCCTTAATCCAATTATTTCATAAAAATATTAAATATAAGCAATCTCTTTACTCTTTTAAATATTACTAACTCTTACTTTGTTACAGACAATTTGTCATCAGAATATTTGAACATTCATAAGTATTTATTTATTTGGCATTTGCAACGACTTTACAGATGGTAGGTATGACTACCATCCTTCACAAAACTGATTAACTCATAGATCTGGGTATAGTCCACAACAGGGCAAGTACTGAGCATTCATGAAGCCATAAGTTCATACTACATAACCAAAACCAAATAATGAACAAAAAATTGATTCTTCATGATTTTAAATCATTTTCTCAAAAATCACACAGCTATTTTTTGGAGGTCAGTGGTACAATTAGTTTTTTAAATAATAGAGTATAATATTAATATAATTGATGCAAAAACATGTTATACCTCTAAGACTCATATTGATTCCTTGAATATTATCCATAGATTCAAATCAGTAACCCACTATAATCTTAGTATTCAATATAATAATTTCTTTCTAAAAACATGAATGTATCCAAGTTTAGTTATTACAGAATTTTTTAATGTGATTGTTTGGAAATTGCCTAAATAGATATTATTTGTAGATTAGCCAAATAAATTACAGAACACACACAAAATAGTGACAGGTTTACAATCAAAGCTACACAAAAGAATTTGGATGTTATTTGCATGTGGATGTATCAGTATTTGTGTCATGCTTGACATAAAGCAAAGTATAAAACACTGTGTATCACAGGTTGGATTATTTTTAATTGGTGTGAAAAAACATTATATATATTTTCATGGATGTTCACAGAGACATAGAAGTTAACAAAATTGAAAAACAACAAGGGGTAAAATTTAGCTTAAACAAGGCTTCAGAGCCAGTATAGTATAGCTGCATGGAATAGAGGGGGATATTTTCACTTTGTAGTTTGGGATGTTTATGTTGTCTTAATGTGCCCAAAGTTAAATTAACTCAGATTTTAACATGCACTGAAACACTTTCTAACAACTGCCAGATGAAGAATTTTTTTTAAAGTCAGAAATTAATTTATCATGATTAAACATAATAGTGACAGATAAGTGGTATAAAAAAGCCTTCTCACTAGAGTGGCTTAAATGTCAGAACCACTAAAAGGAAGCAAGGAAGAATGAAAAGTGTTAGGTAGTGGGGCAATGGATATATTTGCCTGTCTCACCAGGATTCACATGAGCAGAGTTTCCAATGATAATTATGTGAACACAGGAAGCTCATTGTTTTCTGGTGAGCCTTATCACTGCATCATGGGACAAGGTTACAACTCCAGGTGTTGTTACCTTCTGTATAGAGAAGATCTCAGCATTTTACTTCGGAGTGTTACATTTTCTCCTTTGGAACAATGATGCTTCTGTAAGGACTAAAACCTTGTCAACCACTTCCATCTATACGTGAATTCTAAGGATGATGGCTCCTAATTAACAGCATACAGAATCGCTATCTTGTTTTATATCTCCCAAAGTTTCAATTTAAGGAAAATGCATTTCTTCTGCTTTGGGGTCTGTCAACTTGCCCACTCTGGTGCTTGTGTTCTATCAGTGATCGACAAAACCCTCTTGTCATAAATATTTTTACTTTGATAGTCATGGCATTTCCTGCTTTAATTTCTTTCAAGAAGTCTATCGTCTCAGTGAGGTATAATGACTCTATTTTTAGATGTTCTCAAATCAATGTGATCCAAGTGTTGGGCTCATGCATCCCATGAACCAAAATTGAATGGATAGTATAGAAAAAGCAGTTGTACATTTTTGGTCTAAGATTGCTGTTTCACATTAATCTACATAACTATTGTCATGTGAAATACAACACTGACAAGTATAAACTTCAAAAGAATTTTTCAAATGTTATGTAAAAAAATAAGAAACATAGTTTTGAAAAAGATAAATTGAATATAACCAACTACAAATTATGAACAAGGTGTTTGAAAGTCCAAAGACCAGAAGCTAACAAGAAACTTAGGTTCCATTGTGTACTCAGAAAGGACTTCCTGTACCCATCCCTCCAGCCTCTTCTATGGTTTGGCCCCCATGATACTTATGTACAATAGTTTTTGTTCCTCTGGTTAGTACATTTTTTTAGAGGACCAAAGATTTATGCTCCTTATGCCAAATTGATGATGCACAGTAGGACAAAGTCTCTAGGGTATTATCAAAGATGAGTAATGCTTGCTCTTTCTAACCCAGCATTATCTGATTGCATACTTTTTTAAATTATGAAAATAATAGCAAATATACTGAAAGTAATGGGTGGATTTCATTGACAAAAGAAAGTAATAGTGACATATCAAGCTCTACCCATTTAAGATCATTTGTATTGCAATAACAATGACTACTTCCAAATTTACCAAAAATACTTGTATTTGTTAGACACTGGAACTCAGTATGACCATGGTGACATTTAATATTAATGTGGAGCAGAATGAATTTCAAATGAGTTTTTAAATTGAAGATATGGTCTATTGTTTCTGGCACATTAGATTTTATCTTGTCAGTGCTCATTAGAGGGAAAGCTTATCTCAGCTCTGAAAATAATCACAGAGGTCACAAAACATGCTATTATGTTTTTGAAAGGCTCCAACATGAATTCAAGTAGTCAGTCTCCCAATTATTTCAATGCAAGAGAGGCATTGCTATTGTAAAAACATATTAAAATACAGTGCAATGCTATTCTGAACAAATCAGTTATGGGGAACATTTAGGAAGATTCTCTTTTAAGGTTCATTTTAAAACAGAAATATTGTACTAGAGTTGAAAAAAAGTTGAGAATATTTCTTAGATTTTTTTTGTTCCCTCTTCAGGTGTTTAAGGCCCTGCAGTTCAAGATATTATTGGCCAAAAATTAAGACATTCAATTCTAATGCTAATGAAAATTTCATAATATATTTAAAATATTTTCCCATCTATTTATTTAGATAATTGAAATATGAAGTAGATATTTTTAGTGTCTTTCTGTTTGATTTCTTTACATTTTCCTTCATTTCATAAATAATAGGGTTGTCAAGAATGTCTTCCTTGATCAGCATCCAATATGGTTTAGCATATTAATTAATTAATAAGCATCCAGTTAATGTTTTAGAGTACTATTTATCATTGGGTTTCCATAGTATTTTGTAAAGTTTTTCTCACTCAGCATTTCTCACCCATAGTTCCTTTCTATGATTCAGACAAATGGTGTTTGACTGCAAGCTCAGTGTCCTATCCAGCCTCCAGCAATCCAGAGATTTACTCCAAATTCAGTGTCAGGGATTCTCCACAAGTTCCCTGTGGATAGCATCTAAGTGTGATTTGTAGCAGCATCTCTGAAATACTCATCATTATCTTGACACTATGAAATAGCCGTCCTTGATCCAAACAGTGGAAATTTTCAGGGTAGCATCCTTCATTTGACATCAGAGAATCTAATCATGTTATTTGAGGCCTTTTGAACCATCAAGGTCAGTCAGATTGTGTACTGTCTGTGTCTACAAAATTCTGTGTCAAATGGATTATAATGCTCCAATCAGCCAAATTAGGACTCTTTTGATCCCCTTTTCCTATGATCATGAAGTCATTTCCTGTTTCCAAGGTTTCCTGTTTCCTGGGACTAAACACCTATTAATATTGTCCCAAAACTCCTAATCTCTTATTTTGTGCTCATCTTCTCCAAACCTCACTTACAGGTTACAGACAATAATCAAATGATGCCATTACTATATTTTTCTTTGGCTCACCTCAGGGATTGTACAATGATACTTATTTCATATGTATCAACTAAGTTCATGGAATCTAAAGCATAGCATTCATTCATAGCTCCATTTCTACATTCTTTTTCTCTTGTTAATCCTAGAATCAGGGAATCAAATGCAAAGCTCAGTTTGGTTCAATATTATATTTTCACAAGGTGATTATGGACCAACAGAATTCTAAATAACTATGACTATTTCACAGAAAAATCTGGGTTATATATTTTATTTAGTAATAAAATATTAATGCTCAAATATTTACTATATAGATGTATGTGTTAACATAAGAAAAATACATTTGTATAATTGAAATTTTTTGGCTTATAGTTAGAAAAACATTATA
Organism: Peromyscus maniculatus bairdii; assembly: GCF_049852395.1. Taxonomy (NCBI): domain Eukaryota; kingdom Metazoa; phylum Chordata; class Mammalia; order Rodentia; family Cricetidae; genus Peromyscus; species Peromyscus maniculatus. The sequence continues at coordinate 79,600,404 of NC_134858.1, forward strand.
TAGGGCATAAAGTAATGTGGCTGTTAAAGGTTTTATCTGAAATTCTGTCAAAGTCATTTTAATAGGAATCAAAGGCTTTTCTGCCCCTAGGTGAGAACTAAATCAAGTATGAATGGAAGAACAGTTATCTGCTGGTCTCTTCTTAACTAACTAATGGACTAATGACATGACATCTGCTTTCTCTACAGGAAATTGTCTAAATTTACTCTAAGTTTATATCACTTCCCAACCCTGGGTATAGATTCCTGACCACATCAGTATAGCCCCAACATTTGCCAGGTTCCTACTCTGATCTAGGATTAGAATCAGTAAAGAATATAGTATTTAAGGTTCTGTGTAGATAAGAGATGGAACAAATGAGGTAACTCTGGAATTTTATTGAGAAATCATCTTGTCTCAGGTATGGAGTCCTTTTCTAAAGAAAGAATGGAATGGATAAGCTGCAACTCAGATTTCATACGTCTTCTGCTCATCTTCCTAGACTCACTTTTTGTTGAGATTCTTCATTGCTCAGTGCAAAATTTCTCTGGGTTTTGCAACTTTGTTCCATACATTCATATGCATCCATGTTTTCTTTATAAATTCTTCAAACATTCATAAATTTATTCTATGCTTAACAAATCACACACACATACTCTCTCTCTCTTTCTGTCTCTGTCTCTCTTTCTCTTTCTCTCTCTCATTGTTTACTTTTGTGATTCTAAATGATTATTTGTACTTATTTACACTCATTCTTACTGCTTTTATGGCTACTTTCAATTACAAGGACAGAGCTGAGTAGTTGCAAAGCATCAAACACACACACACACACACACACACACACACACACACACACACACACACACTCGCAAGCATGCACACTTTAGTGTGAAAAGAAAATACAATAATTATAAACAGTGATCCAGTATAAATACTTTTCTCCCCCCTCTTCCAACAGTATTATATAGAAGGAGAAGGCTACTAGCTGAGGGACCAAGGGATATTATACTAAGAAGGTGATGCTATCTTTTGAGACTGAGAGCAGAAGTACACATTGGACTTCCCAAACATCAGAAAATAATTTCTCACAGCAATAAGGAGCTTGAGGGAATGTTCAGTGTAACAAGTTTGTAAGTAACATGCTTGTATTTTTATTTTATTAGCGCATAACTGCCATCTAATTAGTAGTAAAGAAAATAAGTGGAGAGCAGGGATTTTAAAGTACCAAAACGTTCATTAAGGAACAATGTATAAAGTTATTTACAACAGGGTTTGGATAGATGGTTCAGCCATTAAGTACATTTGGCAATCTTCAAAAGGAAAGTAACAACATTAGGCAGCTCACACCTTTTTGACACTTGAGCTCCAAGAAATCCTTTGTCTTCATTTGATTTCCAGGGACACATGAGCACATGTGGCATACCCACATACAGACATGAAAGTAAAGAATAAATCATGAAGTGGTTTTACTTAGTGTGTCTTTCACAAACGTAAGAACAAATGCCTGAGTAGAGGTTTTATATAACTAAAGCATGAGAGCTATTCATGAAGAATAATCCAGCAACAGTATACTAAGAATGAAAGGAGCGTGTGTAGGAAGAATGAGATTTTTAGCAAGAGTCATGAAGGAAATGAATAAAAAGCATGGAGTTGAAAATCTGGTGTAAACAGGAGTAGTAGAGAGATGATACCATGAAAGAAGAAGTTTAAAATCTTCACCCCGAGGGGGAAAATGGCATAGTTGTCCATATTTGGAAATATTATAGTGGCACATCCAGGAATTAAATACCTTTGTTAGAAATTATATTTAATAATGCATGGAAAATAATTTAAGCTTCACATCAATATGTTTCTGACCCACTGTCTGGTTACTATGATTCCAAAATCTTGATATCATTGATCAGACTGTGAACCTTTTCCTTGGGAAAACTAGTAAAAATCTGTATGAATGTGCCCTTTTGCAAAGAAGATTTTGAAATTATCATATGTCCTATACCAAAATAAAATAAAGTGATGTAATTCTTGGATTAATAACAAATGGTAAATGGCAGATCGCGTCTGGTATAGACTTCCAGGAAATAATCAGGGCTCTAGTCCATGGACACACTGCAGTCCAAACAAAGCTGTCACTGTCTGCTTTTGTAACTAAGTATTTATTTGTATGTGGTCACAGTTATCCTTACTACCAATGACTGCTTTCAACTACAAGGGCAGAAAAACTAGTTATGAAACCTGAAATACTTAGCATCTGGCCTGTTCTTATTTGAATGTGAAATATCCCCCAAAGCCTTGAGAGTTGAAGTCATGGTCGCCAAGGTAGCAATGCTCAGAGTTGGACCTTTGGAAGAGTGATGGACTATAACGGTCTTGACCTTATCAGTACATTAATCTTCCGATAGTTTTTATTGCATCATTATTGGGAGAAGGTGGAGACACGGGAGGCTGGATATGATTGAAGTCGTTCAGTCTTTAGGGACTTACCTTGCTCATGGAAGCTTCCTCTCACTCTCTTTTTGATTTTCCACTACAGTGAGGTTTGCTCTATCACGAGATGTTCTGCCTCACCACAAGCATAGAAAGTATGGGTGATTTAGTTTGTGTAGAATAAAAGAAATACCTCTTTTCTTTCAGATAGTTCTGTCACAAATGGGGGTGTACATTCTTCCTATCACAGTCATATGCACAATCATTACAACAAATGGAGGTTGGAGCCAGACGACCACCTGGATTCAAGCACATATTCTCCTTCATAACTGTGTTGTGGTTGGTCTGAATCACTTCTCTTACTTAAATTTTCTTATTTGAAAATTATATTAAATCCTACCTCATAAGAATCCGATGAATGTTTCTCTTTCTGGTTCTTACAAACATTAAATACCATAATAATGTTTTAGGTTCTTAATCCCATGCTATACCCATAAAACAGAATATTGACTTTGGATGATCAAGAAGCAGAAAATAAGATTCATTTCAGGGAGTTTCAAAGACAAGCATTGGAAGGTTTTACTTGGATGTGGATATAAGCTATTGTAAAATGTGCTTCTCTGCTTACTCCAATATGCTCCATTTGCTGAAGCCACATGCATATCATGCTTAATGCTTGCTATTACTATTATTAAACAATTGGTGGCCAAAGTCTTTCAATAAATATGCCTATATGTATCTGTATCCATATGTTGATATATTTATATCATTTACAAATAAATATGATAGTAAAATAACTTTTCATGTATGCCACAAGATACTAGAATTTAATACAGCAGCATTGACAGACTTCTTAGATGTCCCAAGTTATTATTAACCAAACTTATTAAGTAAATTAGAGAAAAGTATTCTTTCCTTGTCCAAACAAAGGAAAATATTTGGATAGTTCTGTAGTGTAATGTGAACCATCTAGGACCAGGGATTTCAGGTGGACAAAAGCAATAAGTTGAAAGAAATGCAGAAGGCCAACTGTTCTACAGGCTCCAGGAACATAAAAATGTTTGTTTTGTTGATGTCTGGATTTCAGCACCATAATATTCATCTGTAATAAACATGACACCATAATTGTTTGATATATGAGATGATTAATTATAATCATATAATTTTACGTTAAATCTATATAATATGTTAACATAATTGAATATAAATGGATAATGTTAAATTACATTCTAACCTAAGTACCATGAAGATCTTAAGTTATAGAAAGAATTAGTTGAGAAAGTTTTACACCTTATACGTTGATAAAGTTATATTAGTAAATGTATTCTTATATTCTTCTTAAATAGGATGAGAGAAGAGTAATCCTAAAAAGAAGAGTATTCTAAAGGTTTCATCTTATTTAGGAAGTATAGGAAAGCAGTCTGAGTCTTTAGCACTTTGCAAGCAAGACATTTGTATTTTTTTTACTATACTTTTTCCCCTGAATTCTAAGGAACAGGAAGTAAGTAAATTCCACAATCAACAAGAGAAAAAAGTTGATTAATATAGCAAATGATAATATTAAGGTGAATAAGCATGAAAAAGAAAGTTACCTGAAATTTAATATAATACATGTACTTCATGTCAAATGAAAATGCCATTGGAAGATGGAAATAGAATAGTTGGCAAGAAAAATCAGTTGCTTGTACAATTTACAGAAACATTAATGTGATTGGAACCTGGGGCTGGGAAGGTAGCTCAGGGATCTGCAGAATTGACCTCTTTCTCAAGTGAGTCAATAAGCCTACTTTTAAGCCCTCCATTGCTATTATGATAGAAGAAAAAAAATAAATGGCCAAAAACTCTTTTCTACAGAGTAAAACTTACATTTCAAATAGAGGAAGAATATTAAAAAGAAACATGATGTCACGGACAGCAGATAGACCCTGGTATTGGGGCAGGGAGTAGGTTGACAGCAATAAGTCATAGGGACATAAGGAAGAGAAAAAGTAGCAAAAAAGAAATTCATGTTAAATATGTTAAATAATTAAAACACAGAGGATAGACTTTTCTTGAAGAATATAGTTCTAGATATGCCCTGAAGGATTAGTTAGCAAATCAAATTACACAGTCACATATATTTTTGTAGAATGGATCTTTATTTTCTCAGTACATATCAATTATTTAAGTGAGCTCATGGTTTACAGCCTAGAACTTCTTAAAATGAAATCCATGTGGTTTTCCTCAAATATTAAAGATAGATTTTCACATAAAATCTATATTTTATTACTTTACTGTAAGAAAAAAATATTGTGTTGCCTGACCAAATAGGAACTTACAATTCTCTATGTGCTAACATTCTTCCAGAGTTGGGGGGCTTCTCCTTAGTTTTGCTTTATAGTTGATAGAAATTATGTGGCAATCACCAAATCTCAAGCTCCCATTGTATTTAAGGTGAAAACAGAGTTTGCAGTTTTACTTTGAAAATCTACTGTGCTTATTTCAAGTGTTTGAATGGTATTCAGTATTTATAAAGAAGTCTTCATTTTTAAGGTAGCATCTGCAGTTCACTAATTACTGCCTTTCTCTCCAAAGGACTTTTTGTGTCACAAATGATCATATTAGCAAGTGAGTCAAGACTGTGATATTTCTACTAATAAGATCTTTGTAAATCAAATGTCTTTGTAATAAAAAAAGGCCAGAATGTTACTGAGATATTATTATTATGAGACATTATTCTATCTCAGATAGTTTCCTAGTTACAATGTGCATATGATAGAAATACTTCTTAATATGTTCCTTAGAATGGATTAATTCTGCAAGTTTATAAGTACCTCATCCCTCAATAAGAGTTTGTTCTTCTCACCATTCCTAGGAAGAATTCACTGGACAAAGAGGTGAAGATGGCCGAGGGGGGACATGGGCATATATGTGTAGACTTAGCTCATCAGTAAATTACCAGAAGGAGTATTTCCTTTCTGTCACCCGGGAGCCACAAATGAAACCCTGCTCTGCTAACTTCTGGTTCGTGGTCAGACCCAGACCCATTGGGGAGCAGGAGGGTCAGGCACAATGAGTCATTCAGGCCTGAGCACAAGGAAGGAAGTGCTTAGATGGCCAAAGTGCTATGTGGAGTTCCATTCACATCACCACACATTTCCCTGAAACTTACTTAGGAAAACATTCTAATGCTGTTTTTAGTGTGTTCTATTTGTCATTTTGAATCACAACACATTAGCTTCTTTGAACTCCTGGGCACTAAAAATATTTAAGTTACATAAGCATTTTGAGTGAAAGACTAAATGGAGCTTTTAACTCAACAAACTCAAAAGCATCTCCTCATTGCCCTAACGAATAGTGAAGCTCTTGTAAGCCACTGTGGAAAGCTGTGCAGCCAGCCAACCCATGTTGGACAGTGCAGAGGGGCAGGAGAACCAAGATAAACAGCCATGCATAGTTTCTGCTGCTGGACTGAAAGCAGTGTTTTGCAAAAATATAGACTCCTTTTCCTATTGCTTTTTACAATTCCTGCATGACTTTCTTGTTCAATTGTTGGCTTACTGGAATGCCCTAAATGTTTGACAGTGGAAGGAAATCAGAAGGAAGAGATGTTGCTTTTGTACCCTATGTGTCCTGTACACATATGGAAAACAGACAGTATGTAAATATTATAGCCCACTATCTGGGTTTTGCCTGCATTTTTTGTTTCCTTCAACATTTCTGGAGCTTTCATTCACAATCTAGAATCTTTATGTGTGGGTAGCATTTCTATATTTGGCAGTGCTCTGCAAGACCTCATTTAGATACCTACTAACCAGTAAATTTGAGAGACTTTAAATGGACATTGTGTGTGTGTGTGTGTGTGTGTGTGTGTGTGTGTGTGTGTGTGTGTATGAGAGAGAGAGAGAGAGAGACAGAGACAGAGACAGAGAGACAGAGAGAGTAAATGCAGAATAATGACTCTTTATAGAGCCTTCCATTGTAAACAAGTTTTATTGTGCACATGAAAATAAACTGTAAGGAAAGAAAGCATAATAAACTTGTAATACTCATAATATAATTCTCTACTAGCATGACTAAAAATAAATGTGAAACCCTAACATACACACCTACACCTCAATAAAGTAGACCATTCACTTGAATAATTTGCTCATAAAAAGAAGAGAACTTGGTACATAAAATCTCAGAAAATATTTTAATTCAATTTTATTCTTTGATTTTTGAATTGACTCTTTTGGGTTACTATACGAAAACTCAAAAGGAAGGCTACAATTGGAGTTTGTTTGAAAAATCATAGCTGTGCCTAAATTAATAATAATGTTAATAATAATAATTATAAACAAATATTTAATAACTCTCCTCAATATAGATCCAACTTCAAAGTAGTTTCTGGAAGAATGACCTCAAAATATTCTTACTCTAGGAAAAAACAACAAAAGATTTCAGGTGGCCAAATAACCCTGCACCATATTAAAAACATACTGGTGTAGATTAGATATTTTTAAGTGGAGATGTTTCTAAAGCTTTCATTTTTGAAGAAGAAGAAGAAAGAAATGACATTAATTAGTGGCAAACACAGATGTGAATAAAATGAGGAGGACACGGGATATAGGAAAATATTTGAACTATTTTAGCACTTGAAAATGTCACACAATCGATTGAGGGTTTGGAAGGTCTTAAGGACTTGCTATAAAAATATCTAAGGGCTGATTTGTTATGATGGAGCCAAATGACAATATGAACAGAGTATTCTGGAAAATTCCACAACCATAGGAGAACAGAGTAATTACTGTTCATGTTTTAATCTTAGAGATAGGGGCCAAATAATTAAGGAAGGCAAAGTGAAAACAGGACCATACTATCTTAGAAAAAAACACTAGACCCTCCTCACGAATGACTACATCTCCCCAAAAAGGACCATAGCCCATTTAACTTACTTCACAGTTCAGCTTGAATTTGCAAGAACTTTTGTATTGCTTTGTAATACTTCAGCTATTAAAATGAAGTCAACATAAAAAATACTCTTATATTCCACAGAAGTATGTCCAGCATACACGAAATAACTGATGTCTAACTACTTTGAGATTTCAGGAAAAAGGAGTGAACATAATTCATTCAAATCACTTAATATATTTAAAATATCAAATAATGCATATAAATTCCTACCTTTCTGAATATTTACCCATCGATTTATATGCATTTATATATGATCTCTTAATCCAGACCGTATAACTTAAAACTATTCCTTCCTGTAGAAAGACGAGATGTTAATCATAATGAGTGACCTAAATGCCCAGTCCTATTGTCTGAATTCAAACTTGTCACTATTTAAGCATCTTGCCTTATTTTTATTCAGTATCTCACCTAGGGGTAATTTCAAGAGCTTGTGGTTTAAGACACAGCAAACCTCCGCCTCAAAGCATCCTTCTCCTATTTGGAAGACATCATATTGAGTTGAGTAAGGACACACAGTGGCCAAACACAGTACCCTTCCCAGTGAAAAGTCAGTACTTCCCAATTCCTTTACAAACATAATAACTGGGATTAATTCACATCTGTGGGCAGAGGGTGTAATACAACTCAGTGTTATGTTCTTCATTAAACCCTGAAATGCTTACACAATTTTTAATAAAATCCATTAATGGATTATGGTATTCTCTGCAGTATCTAATGGTTTTTTTCCTCCTAGGTCTAATGGTTCAAGGGAGACATTGGGATGGAAAGAAAATTTCTTTTGAAAATCCAGAGTATGATTTTGGGTTTTTATCTCTTCCCCATGTCAGCTGTGTCCTACTGTGGTGAAGTTCCCACCTTGCTACTGACTGTTGGTGTTTGTTCAGTGTCTAGAAAAGGAAGCATGTCATGTCATAAACTTCTCCATACTTAACATTTCAGAAGAGTTGTTGTATACATACCATTCACTAGGGTGCCTCTAGTTAGATTTTTAAAGCAATAGCCAACAATAAATTCTTAAATCATAAACAAAATAAATGATAATACCAGTGGTCCTTTTAGTATAACCCATTTTACTCACATCCTAAAATTGATGAAGCCTTTCTCCTCCTTATCCTGCTAGCCCATGTCTATTTCTTTGTTTTGTTTTTTGTTTAAATTTGCTTTTTTCTTTTCACTTGAGGGTGATTTAGAGAAAAATGAATTGCTGTAACTGATAACTTGGTTGGGTGTCTCTGGAGTACCCTTTCTTCATTCTGACCTCTCCTCAATTTTCTCACCTGCCATGTACATCCTGGAAAGTGAATGTGAGCACTCAAGTATATTCAGACTGTGCGTCACTCTTCCATTTTGTTTTGTTTAACTTTTAATAAACAATGAGATGACAGCTTTTCCATTCTACCTGAGAAGCCATCAGTTACAAGGAACTGTTGCAGAGTGAGAACACAATCAGATACTACGTACTATGCTACATGGACGGAACTGAGAAGCTGTGTGAGGAAGACAGGTATCTAAATAGAAGGAAATGGCTTTTCCAAACAGCATCTGTTATTAACAACTACTACAAAGATGTTAGAAGAATAACAAGCACAACACTATAAAGTAAGGCAGAACTGGGTTTTTCATAGCTGTGTTAGGAGTAGTAGTTCTAACATCTGAACCCCCTGAATTATACTGCATGCGTTTCTATGTGTCCTTTGTTATATACATGTGTGCACATATATGTGCAGGTGTGCTCACACATGTGGATACATATGAAGGCTAGAGGTTGACAATAAAGTGCTTTTCCTAATCACTTCCTCACTAATTTATTATTATGTGTGTGATTATATAATAATATCATATTATTGTGACATATATATATAGTGCCTCAAATAGTGTAATAGGCCAACCAATTGGTTCAAAATTAGAAAAAAGAGAGCATAATGGATGCCAGTAAACTTTGGGGTTGGTTTGATTTCTCATTTTGTCTTTTAGTGAGTTCTAAGTAAAAGCAGTAGTGAATAACACACATTCAAGAATGAAACAACCCTATCTTGGTGAGGAAATGTTTAGACAGGATACACAATGAAGCCTCCTTGAAGAGCTACTTAGTTTATCAGAATGAATCATCATCCCACATGTCATATTGTGGTTTCTTTCCTTTTCCTGTGGCTTCCTCTAAGCACCCAGGGAAAACAAATCTTTATTTCTAAAACACAACTCCTAGACAGTTGAAGCTTGTTCTCACTAGATACTAATTCTAGCCTTGAGCAGAACATTTTTAGATATAAGTAGATTAATGTTGGAGCTTAAAAATCTTATCTGTAGTTCAATATTTTCCATGGTTATCAGTCAAGTACACTGTAGTATAAATGACATTTTATACATTCAGCTAAACATTTTGATAAGGTATTAGTATGTATACAGATACAATGACAAGGAACACATTTTACTAAACCTAATATACCTGGTCACTTACAGTATGTGCCTGGTACTTCACCTACTCATATGTTTGATTTTCTTTTCCCATGCATTTCATCTGCAGGTGTAATAAATATAAACGAATTGTTCGGATTAATGTAACAATTTTCAGAGACTCTGAGGAACTCACAGAGGCAGCTTCAGGAGCTGATGTCTTTTTTATACCTCGGTATTGGAATAAATACGGAGTTGAATTAAGCACAACTCAGGGTGGTGACTGTTAACACATTCATCTGAAAAAGCACTCACATTCAGAACAATTTATCTGGCTTCCCTTTGTTTTTATTTCCCATAAAGTAAGTTCGAACAGTTTTCTACTGCACTGCCACGCGTGTGCACACTACCTTCGCGAGAACAGACAGGAAACATCAGGCGTGTTTGCGACCTCTGAGATTCAATGCCTGGTAACGACTTTCGTCCGACTCGGCTTGAACCTGTCTGTGGCCGCTGAGCGAGCAGACTGTTTAAAGTTCCTGTGGCTTGGGTGGAAGCCAGACTTTACAGACACGGTTTCACAGGAGAGAGATTTTTTTTTCTCCTGCTCATAATCGGCCAACTTTTAAATCTTTCAGTGGTAGAAACTGATTGCAAAGCACTGGGGGAAGGTGAGATGGAATTCGGGAACCCATTAGTTACTGTGTTTTGTTTTATTAATAAGTCATTAGATGAAAAAGAAAAAGTAGGCGAAGGATTTACAGTTTCTATTAGAAGCTAAAAGATGGACTACTATCCAGTCATTGGTTTCTGTCTCTGTATGGGTGCAGCCTGGACATACAACAGAATTCCTGCAGCATCCCCAGAGCTTCAGTAACATTGGCTGTTGCCCTAGGTGGACTCTGAGGAGGCTTCTGTCCATTCACTCACTTCCTTATTTACTCATGCACTAACTGGCACATATTGTACCAGCATTCTACAACCATTAGTCTCTAAGAATATCTGAATCTGGTCTATAATCACTTAGTCCCCAAACCACTGAATTTGCCCAAGCTTGATATAGTGTATAATGACAACCTTTAAAAACAGTTCAACATGACTTATTTTCAGAAAAATATGTTTGGTGCTTATCTTCAATTCAAAAGTGTTGATGAAAGTATTTATGTGTTAAAAATGCAACTATCTTTGTTTGGTGGAAAGATATATATTCACAAATATGTATATATGATAAAAATAATGAAACACAATAATAAAATAATACATAATACATATGATACAATTCAACTTATATGAACATGCAAAATCCATGGTGGAAAAATCAGGAGACAATATTTATCTCAGGGTTTATGGTGGGGATATTAAACCAAAGGGTATCAATCGTCTTATTTATTGAGCTATAGTAAGGTCCAGTCTGACATGGTGCTTATGGGTGCAATAGTAACATGAATATCAGAGAGATTTAATGTCTACTCCACAGGAGAATGCACGTTCCTGATCCTGTAACTCTGGCCAAGAATTTATGTCCCCGGAGTCTATGGGTCCCATGGGATTACCTACTATCATTATTTCACTAAATGGAGATAGTATCAAATTGCCCTCCAACTTTGTATCTCTGTACCCACAAATAAGTTCAGCTCTCAGACTTCGTCAGAGAAGTTTCTTTGTGTAATGGAAAGCAATTAATGCAGAAACTCACAGCTGATAAAAGTGCAAAGAATACGCATCTATTGAGTACTCAGGCACAAATGAGACGCGTATGACACGTTCCTTCATTCTAAAGCTTAGGGACCATAATGGATGTGAGGACAAAAAAGTTGTAAGAGCCAGAATTTGGGGAGGACCAGAGTAAAACAGTATGTTCTGGATATAACAGGACTGCTGTACTGCTGTGGCTGCCTCTATAGGATCTGCATAAGATCAAGTCTTTCAACATCTTATCCTGGAGAGAGGAGAGCCGTGTGATGCCTCATTTCTGAGATGCTGGGGGATGGATGTATATATTATAAAAATATTTTTTAAGGGTATGTCACCTGGTAGCTTGAATAAGCCCCAGTGGGCAGCCCACATACCCATGGGTATGGGCAGCACAAAAATTGAGCTTCAGTAGATTTTATATATAGATACATCTGGATGGTATAGATTTGAATATAGATATAATATATCTTGTTTTCACTTCCACAGTGCTGGGATTTCAGCCACACGCTGCCACACCTGGCATTTATACATAGATTCTGAGGATCGGACCAAGCACTTTCACCCATTCAACCATTTCCTAGCCTCAAAGTATTGTCATTATTTAGTAAAATAAATATAAAATACCATTATTGAATTTTATTATTTATCAGTGGTATTATAAGTAGTGTATATGATAGCATCATTTAAAATGTTTTATCATATGTTAATTATTTTCAAATATAAATACAATTATAAAATTTAAATTTTAGCTCCACCTGGGGCTTGGCGGTGGATCTCTGCATCTGTTTCCATCACTCACTGGATGAGAGTTCTGTTACGACAGTTAGGGTGTTCAGCCATCCGATCACCAGAGTAGGTCAGTTAAGGCTTTCTCTCGACCATTGCCAGTAGTCTATTGTGGAGGGGTCTTTGTGGATTTCTGGGGACTTCTCTAGCACTCTGCTTCTACCTATTCCCCTGGGGTCTTCACTTATCATGGTATTTCCATCTTTGTTCTCCCACTCTGTTCTTGATCCGGCTGGGATCTCCCGCTCCCCTAAGCTCTCTTTTCCCCCGACCCTTGCCCTTCATTACCACCCCCCTCAAGTCCAGTGTGCTCATGTAGATATCATCCACGTCTCTGTCGTTGGGGAAACCCTGTGTCTTTCTTAGGGTCCTCTTTACTAGGTAGCCTCCCTGGTGTTGTGAGTAGCAGTCTGGTCATCCTTTGTTTTACATCTAGTATCCACCTATGAGTGAGTACATACCATGTTTGTCTTTCTGAGTCTGGGTTACCTCACTCAGGATGATTTTTTTTCTAGATCCATCCATTTGCCTACAAACCTCATGATGTCATTGTTTTTCTCTGCTGAGTAGTACTCCATTGTGTATATGTACCACATTTCATTTATCTATTCTTCAGTTAAAGGGCATCTAGGTTGTTTCCAGGTTCTAGGTATTACAAACAATGCTGCTATGAACATAGATGAGCATGTGCCCTTGTGGTATGATTGGGCATTCCTTGAGTATATGCCCAAGAGTGGTATAGCTGGGTCTTGGGGAACAAGAGATATAGAGACCATGATTGGAAAAAGCACAGTGACAAATAGCCAAACTAGTGGAAACACATGAACTATGAACCAATAGCTGAGGAGCCCCCATGAAACTGGATCAGGCCCTCTAGATAAGTGAGACAGTCGATTAGCTTGAGCTGTTTGGGAGGCCCGCAGTCAGTGAGACTGGGACCTGTCCTGTTTGGAACCTAGGGCCTGTGCTGAGACACTTTGCTCAGCCTGGGTGAAGGGAGGAGGGGACAGGACCTGCCTCAACTGAATCTACCAGGCTGAGCTGAATCCCCAGGGTGTCCTTGCCTTGGAGGAGGTGGGAATAGGGGGTAGATTGGAGGAGGGTGGGGTGTGGGGTGGGAGAAGGGAGGACAGGGGAATCCGTGGCTGATATGTAAAATTAAGTTAATTATAAAATTAAAAAAAATTGTTAAGCTCAGTGGGTCACAAAATAAAAACAAAAATAAAACATAGGGATGGTATAGTTGTGGGAAGTTGATAAGGAGCAGGTGGGTAATAGTGTGAGAGTGCATGTGTAACTAGAATGTATGATATACATGTATAAAATTGCCAAAGAATAAATTAATGCAAAATTTAAAAAAATTAAATTTTAGTTTAAATTTCATACTTATTAAAATGTATTTTTCCTGCTATAAACCTCAAAACTCTTTAAAAAGCCTGAATAACATGTTTGCAAAAACATGGAAAAGCTTTGCCTCCATGTATGAATTGCTTTTCCTATCGAAGTGTATTATCTATAAAGCTTTTGATACCTACTTGTAAATGTTTCCATATATATAGGACAATTAAGAACATTTATTTGGCCAAATTTATTCATTGTAAACCTGTAGTAAATTATCTAAACCGTGGGAGATAATTTCTGACTCTTAGAATACTATTCTTTTCATCATACTGTTGAAAAGGACTTTCCATAAATCTCAGCCCTCTCTTGACATTCTTATCTCCCAATATTTCTTCTTCTTGGTAGCTGCCTTTTAAAAAGTTCCTTGTTACACAGTGATCTTCTTTTAAAAATGTATTTACTGAAGATGTAGAAATGTCTCTGTAGTTAAGAGCACAGGCTACTTGACTAGATAGAGTACCTGAGTTCAATTCCCAGCATGCACAGGGCAACTCACAACCATCTGTAACTCCAGTTCCAGGGGATCTGACTCTTGACTTCTTCAGGCACCAGGAACTCACATGATGCATAGACATACATGCAGGCCAAATGTCCATACCTATAATATAAAAATAAATCTTTAAAAAAGTATTTATTTATTAATGTGCATGATGTGGGTGTGGGATGCATATGTTTTGCAAGGACACATAGAGGTCAGAGTCAGAGGACAACCTAGTAGAGATGGTTTTCTCTATCTTTATAGGGGCTCCCAATGACAACTCAGGTTGCCAGGCTCTTGCTGCAAGCATTTTACCCACAAAGCCATCTTGCTTTTCTATCTTTCTTTGCTTTTCTATTTTCTCATGTACTGTGGAGTCACCATATGTATCTAGATGTTTTTGAGTACTAAACAAGTTCTATTATTCATGAAGAGAAAACCTACCTTTTTGCTATTAACTATAAAGCAGGGACAAAATGTGAGGTACGTGTTAATTATGTCTCTGAAAGGGACAAAAGTTCCAATTGTCACTACCTAAGACTAGTCAGTTTTATTCCCCCTTAAACACCCTGAGAACCAAGGTTTTTCATTTTCCCATCTTAGTCATACTCAAAATCTTTCTGAATATGTATTAAGAGGCTAGATAACATGAAGTAAAAATAATGAAATATAATAAGAGAGTCTAGCTTGTGATTATATGGGCATTACTATAAAATCCATTAACTTTTTTCTAGTTATAACTTGAATAAAATTTTATGAATATATTCACTCAACCAAATGTCAGACTTGATCTAAGATTATTATCTGTGATGATAGTCTTTCTAAAACAAGAAACACCTGTGGAAATTTGTCTTCATTTGTACTTTTCCACCCAATGATACCATATCTAAAGTGGTGGTTCTACAGACAAGCTATTCTTGGTTTATGATTATATACCTCTGTGGATTTGAGTTTATTATGTATAATTAGAAAGCAAACACCCTAATGCATATTTTTGATACTTACATTAATCTGTACTGAATGCATTATAAAATGAGCACATTTGAACCTTAAGTGAATGATTATGGAAAAGATGGCTTTTCTATGTTTTTGCTTATTATTTTTGATGAAATCATTATGTTAAATGGATAGTGATAACTTAGTCTATAATATGATGTATTTTTCATAATTAATATCATACCATTTGTCACATGGTAGTTGTAAAAAAAATAACATTGTTGTCCAGTAAAAAATCAAGAAAAGAAAAAGTTACCTGATCAGCAAATGCATGTTACATTAAATTGTATTCTTTTCTGCACTCTTTGACAAATACCTTTTTCATATTGAGCATAGTTCTTAACTTGATAGTTTTGCAAATTAATTACTTTATATATGTCTATAGCTAGCAAAGAGTATCTATAGATATAACAATGAATTTGTAATTAGGAATTTGATATTTTCCTCTGATATCTGTGACGTGACAATAAAAGGAACTAAAACACAATAGATTGACAATATAATTGCAGACTTCAGAACCTCTCTTTCAGCCACTGATAATTAGACAAGAAAAGAAGCAAGAAGACAGAACACTGCACAACAATTATCATTTATAAAAAAAATACTCCTACGGCAATAAGATACCCATTCTTCTCAAGTAACCATAGAACTTGTGATAGTAGTTACACATAGAATGTGGTTCTTATTCTAAGTCATTTAACAAATGTCAACACACAAAAAGAACTGTAATCAGAAAAAGTAAGGTCTCCATTCCCAATATTGAAATAAATGCAATATATTCTGCAAAGAAATGGGTACTAAGCAACCCAATTATAAGTAATCTATAAATAAACATCTCACAAACTGAGGATGTTGTTCAGCAGTTTCTTTTGTTGTTGTTTGTATGTTTTTTTTTCCCCTGAGACAGGGTTTCTCTGTAGCTTTGGAGCCTGTCCTGGACTAGCTCTATAGACCAGGCTAGTCTCGAACTCACAGAGATCCACCTGCCTCTGCCTCCCGAGTGCTGGGATTAAAGACGCAAGCCACCACCACCTGGCTGTTCAGCAGTTTCATGCAAACACACACACACACACACACACACACACACACAAAAAAAAAAAACACACACACACCTACACAGAGACCTTAAAGAAGATTAAAGAACCACAGTGAACTAATTGAAATAAAAACAAAAACCACAAAACCAGAATTTGTGTACAAAACTGAAGCAGTGCTGAGAAGTATCTAAAGTCTTAAGTGAACATGTCTGAAAAAGAAAAGTATTGAATTAATGATTTTAAATGACATTTCAATAACCTGAAAAGAGAAGAATCAAAATAAATCTAATTGAACCTAGAAAAATAGAGAAAAATCAACAAATCAATGAGGTAATTTTCTAAAAAAGTATTAAGAAGGATGACATGTCTAACAAGATGCACAATGAAAGTAAAAATCAATAATACCAGAAATGAAATTAAATACCTTTTACAGACCTATTAGCTAACAAGAGGGTAATACATACAGACAATGAACGATTCTACCAATGTTACCTTGACAATCTATAATGATACATTGGCTAGAATGTGCCCCTCCCTTTTAAAATGTAAAAAGCAGTCCCACTTGTTGATACTTGGAACTAGTCCCTGTGCTTTTGAAATCTGATTCAAGAGTTCTTGCCTTGAAGAATATTCTTTATGTTTCCTGGTAGCAAATTCACGGTTTCAGGTTTTACGCTAAGATCTTTGATCCATTTTGAATTGACTTCCATACAAGGTGGGAGATGTGGACCTAATTCTTATGCAGGAGAATATCCAGTGTGTGTTTTGATAGCGTCATTTGTTGAGCAGAATATCTAAAAGTTTACACACACACACACACACACACACACACACACACACACACACACACACACACAATCTTTAAGCAAAACAGGTATCTCACAGAATGGTGGAAATCTTTACTGGTTAAATTTCAGAAAGAAGCTAACATCAAGAATTCAGCCTTGACACAGCGGGAGGGGCTTGGTCCTTCCTTAACTGGGTTGGTCAGACTTTGTTGACTCCCCAAGAGGCCTTTCCCCTATGAGGAGTGGATGGGGGCTGGGGTCAGGGGAGGTGGGGGGAACAGGAGAAAGGGAGGGAGGGGGGACTGTGGTTGATATATAAAATGAAAAAAATTAAATTTAAAAAAAGAAACTAAAAAAAAAGAATTTACTAAGAGAAAAAAAAAAGACACTACTCACTAATTAGACTCCCAGTGCTCCACCAGGGGCCCAGCCGTGGATGTCTGCCTTCAGATTCCTCAGCGAGAATTGTTGAAGCCAAGGTTGGATAAAGCACCGGGACAAATAACCAAATGAATGGAAGCACAGGATCTATGAACCAAAGGCTGAGGGGCCCCCAACTGGATCAGGCCACCTGAACGGGTGAGACAGTCATTTGGCTTGATCTGTTTGGGAGGCAGCTGTGCATTGGTGCCAGGTCCTGGGCTCGTTGCATGAGTTGGCTCTTTGAATCCTGGGACTTATGCAGGGACACTTGGCTCGGTCTGGGAGGGGGGAATGGACCTGCCTGGACTGAGTCTACCAGGTCAACCCCGGTCCTCGGGGGAGACCTTGATCTGGAGGAGGTGGGAATGGGGGGTGGGCTGGGGGGAGGGGTGGGCGAGAGGGGGAGAACAGGGGATTCTGTGGCTATTATGTTGAACTGAATGGTGTTGTAAAATAATAATAATAATAATAATAATAATAATAATAATAATAATAATAAAAACCCTAAAAAAAAATGCTGAATAAAAGAAGCTATCCCTAAAAAAAAAAAAAAAAAAAAGACACTAAGGAAACAAAACTTCCAATCAACAAATGAGCTTATGAAATGAACAGACAGTTCTTAAAGGTAAAACAAATGGCAAACAATTATTTTTAAATGTATCTCATGCTTTTAGTCACCAGGGTCACCAGGAGAACAGAAATTAAAAGTACTTTTAGATACCACCTCCCTCCAGCCAGAATGACTATGTGTCAGTCACTTTTCTATCCCTACAATACAATATTATGACAAAAAACATGGCTTCCTAAGGAAGAAAGAGGTATATTGACTTAGGCCTCCAGGGGGATAAGAGTCCATCATGATGGGGAAGCGTGACTACGCTGGCCAGAGTAAGATGTGGAGAGTTCATATCTTCAACAACAAATACAATCCAGAGGAAGCCAACTGGAAGTAGGGTATAGATACAAATTCTAAGAACCCACAACCAGTTACATATTCTTCCTGTAGCAAGGCCACACTTCCCAAACCTCTCCAAACAATACCATTAATTGGGGCCCAAGTATTCAGATGCCTGAGCCTATGGGTGACATTTTTCATCTTATCAAGAAATCAAAAGGAACATTTGTTCATTGATTTGGGATGGCAAACTTAGTCAATCTGGAAATTAGTTCAGATTTATACTGTCTGATATTCTTTGAGCATACAGATGATCTGCTTTAATGTCTGAAAATTCTAGAAAGTTATTGATTTTATTACTTCAATTTTTTTATGTTTTTCATTCTTTCTTTGTTCTTAACCAGGTATTCCAATTAATTTGTTATAATTTTTAAAATTTCCCCACACCTTTTTAATATATCATTTTATGTTATTTCTGTTTTCTAATTACTTCTATTGAGAAATACTCAAAAGAAATTGCTATTTCCTTGGCCACAACCAGTCTACTCCTGAATTCACCCAAGTATTCTTCATTTCTGTTAGAGTATATTTCTAGCATTTCCATCTCATTCTTTCTCCCAGTAGGAGAAATTCAATCTCTGCTTGAATTAGCCATCCATTCTTGCATGCCATTTCCCTTAACCACTGGATCCATTAATATTTTATGCATACATATTGCACATTTCCAGTCTGGTAATTCCTAACATCTTTGCCGTTTTCCCGATCTGGTTCTGTTTGGTTTTTCTTTTCAAGGTGCTTTTTATTCTCTTGTCATACACAGAAATTCTCTGCAAAAAGCCAGATCTGACCTATCAAATAATAGTACCTCCACTAAACAACACATGTACAGTGTCGTGCTCACCTGGCTAGGAGTTTGACTGGGCTGTGTATTTCCCACACTGAAGGTAAAAGAGGTTATAAATCCTTCTAATGGTCTTAATTTTGCTTCTCTTTCATTTCTGAAAGTTTCCTTAAAAGTTGCAAATCCTCCTAAGTTTTTAATCTTTTTAATTTATTTTTTTAACAAATAAGGAATGGCCACTCCTTGAGTCTCAGTTTCCAAATTCTGGGATTATAGGCACATGCCCTACACCACACCAAACTTTCTTCTTAGAGCTAGAATCTCCCAGTTCCTTGAGCTCTAGCTCAGTGTTGTTATGCTGCAGCCCACTGATAAGACAGGCTTGGGAGAAGCATTCTACAACTCTACGAATAGGTTACAGTCTTTTGTGAACACATGTTTCTAGGCTTTGGCCTTCATGGCTGCTCCTGAGAATTTGCTTCTGCTCCTATGTGAGACACGGAGTCTGGAGATCACTGCAGATGGGGAGTCCCTACTGTCCTGTATCATATGAGGCTCTATTAAAGACATTAACTTGGAGTATTGGCCTTACTGATGGAGAACAATCTAGAAATATTTCAAAATTGCATTCTCCCTATGCTTGCCAGAAGTACAAGGATTTTTCTTGGCTCTTCATTGTGAGAGCCTGCTAGGGCTGCTGGAGTTAAACTTAAAAAAAAAATTTTTTTTTAATTTAAAAAAAGTTTCTCTTCTCTCACACAAATGCACATTGTTTCCAGTGACTGACCAAATTTACCAATTAAGTCTACCTATCAGCTCATGGCCTCAGCAACATCTTCCAAGAAGCTTTTCTCAGTCTTGATGTTCTTTAATGCCTTTATTAACAGATATGGAAGGGTGATCTGACATGAGGCCTCAATTCTTTGAAAACTCAGGGGGAAATACCAAGGTAACTTCATTTAGTTGTTTGGTTTTTGTTTGTTCTTGTTTGTTTTTTTTTCCTTATAGTATGAGTGTTGAGGAATGAGGAATGATCTCATTCCCATTAAGCACTCACACATATCTCAAAAGAGGTAAAAAATAATGTCTCTCTGTCCAGATACCAGAATATCTGAATAACCTTCAAAACAAGGAACCAGAAAAAGGAAGATACAAAGAAAAAATAACATTAAAACACAAAATAAATTGCATAAATCACAAGAACTTTATGTCTTATAGGACTGCAGACATAAATTCCAAAATTAAAAGTAAACTAAAATGTCAACTACTCAAAAAAAAAGATAAAAATGTATAACCACAAATAAAACACTTTTGAAAACTAAATGTTTTTTTTTTTACCAATTCTGATAAAAGAAAACAAAGGCCTAAATAAATAGAATTTTTATATCCATGGAGGGATCATTATTTTTTAAAAAATTAAAGTCTAGTATACAGAGTGAATGTATAAAAATCTTTCAAGACAACATTAAACAAAATGAATAGTTCAAAGTGAGTATGAGTAAGAGTCAAGTGTACAATGGTGTAAACCTGAGAATATATATACATAATACATAAATATATCAAAATATATAAAACATTAGACATCTGATAAATATGCATTAAACTCTAGTGATACATTACTACATACTTTTCAAAATACAAGTACCACATGTGGTAATTAAAATACAAATGAGAGGGGCTGGAGAGATGGCTTAGTGGTTAAGATCACTGCTTGCTCTTCCAAAGGTCCTGAGTTCAATTCCCAGCAACCACATGGTGGCTCACAACCATCCTTAATGAGATCTGTTGCCTTCTTCGGGTCTGCAGGCATGCACGCAGACAGAACACTGTATACATAATAATAATAATAAATAAATCTAAAAAAATACAAACCAGAAAACATCAAATTCTGATTAAGATATACAACAAATAAATCCCATGCAAATTAATAGATCCCACATAAAATAATGATGGAAATGTAAAATAGTGCAGTGCCTCAGAGAGAATAAAAAAAATGAAAGCACAAAGGAAAAAATCATCATAGACAGGACTTGTGTATCCTTATCTAATTCTTGCAATATTATAGAATAATGTCACAGAATCATATAGAAACCAGAAAGAATTCTTTAAACAGTAAACATATTCCACCTTGCGACCTGGCCTGTTTTCTTGAATCCTTACTCTAGAGAAATAAATTTTATTTTCTTGTGTTCATGAGGGCAAATATATTTACTCTTAGTTGAAAATAATGTGTACATGTATTGGAATGTCACATGGTATCAAAATATGTGCAATTTTATGTTTGTATGTGTGTTAAAGTAAACTTAAATAAAAGACTTTGATGGGCTCCTCTTTGCACGAAATCCTATCAAAATTTTATAGCAACTTTTCTTCCATGGCACTAGAGCACAGAACTAACTCAGATATCCTTGAAAAAGGTGATTGCTATTGTGTATCTGTACAGAGAGCATTAGTCATATTTAAAAGGAAGTGCAGACCTACGTAATAACTCATGACCGTCCAGAGAAAGACGCTCTGTGAAAAGCCAATACAGAATGGTCACATTTTGCATTATTCCATTGATATTTCTTTATAAACACAAAATGAGAGAAACGTGAAGCAGGTAAGTGTTTTCAAGTATTTGAAGGGTGAGTGTGAAATCTGGACTGTTCTACAAGGATTTATGACGTTATTCTATAGTATTGCAAAAGCTGGGTAAGGAGTACACAGTTTTGCCAGTGATGTTTCTTTCTTTGTTGTTGTTTTTCTTTTCTTTCTTAGAACTCTACTAATCAAAAGAGAACAAAAAAACTAAAACTCTTGAGGTCTGTATTTTTCTTTACAATTTCATTTAAATATACATTTCTCTCAAAAGAAAATACTTCATTTAAATTAATGAATAATTAATTGTGTCTGCTGAATGGAAAATGAACTGATAAGTGGAAAGAAAAATAAGAAATGAGGAGGATTCATTAAAATACAGTACAGGTAGTCTTTATTTCACGCTAATTAAACAGAATTTTTCATTTTATGTGGTGCAGAACTGACACTTGCTTAGTGGCAGCTGTTCTTCAGATTTTGAATTTTTATCTTTGCTAAGACTAGCAATACAGTTCAGACACTCTCTGGTGACCATTGAGCTACAGATCCTGGCCAACCAAAGGACAAGCATAAGCAATCATCTACAATGTCCTCTGTTTCTAAACTATGTTTGCTAGATTTGATACTATATGCATTTTACATGTTATACTTAAGTTAGAATGGGTTTATTTTTTGCAGTCAACAAGTGTCTATATAGGAAGTTATGGGAGGATGAATGCAAGGTATACTGTGAGATGGTAATGGTAGCAATTAGAAGCACTGGATAGATTCAAAATGAAGCCTAGATGGAGGGTCAATAACCTGCTTCATTGGGTATGGGAAGTAAGGAGAAGGAATAAATAAAGGGTGACTCGGGATTCTTAAAGGTCAGTCATTAACAGAGATATGAGCTGGGTGAGAAAGCATAGTAGGAGGTATCTGATGGGAAAATGGAGAGAAATTACCATGTCCCTCTTCAAAATGTGGTAGATACATAGAGAAAGAATAATTAAATAAATAATAGTAACTCTGATTATTATTGGTGTATTTAAATCGGTTAAAAAGAACTGGAGCACTTACAGACCAAGAGAAGTGAGTGACTAAGATGGCATATGAATGAATATCACTCAGGGAAAAATTTGACACTGAGAATCTCCAGGAAGTCTGGCGGTCACCTGAAATGGTGGCATGGCGTAACAGGAAGAATGGCGTGATACATTTGCAAAAACACAGAGTATGTGGCCAATGACAGCAAAGAAGCAGGTTAGAATTTTGGATGAAAAGACAAGGTTGTTAAAAGCAGGTGGGGACATATTGTTCCATAAGTTATACTGTCTATATTCTAACTTAATGGTGATCCCTTGATTGTGAAAACATCAGCAAGGAGAGGTAAAACACTTAAAGGAGGTGATTTTACTTAAAGAAAACAGGGGCATTTGGTATAGGTATTGAGGGTGGTAAGAATGATGTCTATCATGGAGAAAAATTCATAGTCTATGTAACTATTTGTAATTTACAATTTCTAATTTGAATTAGAAGAGAAGTGTTCTAGTTTCATTCCTCTTGCTGTGATAAAACATACTGAGAAAAAGCAACTTAGAGGAGAAAGAGGTTCATTTCACCTCACAGTTCCAGGTTACAGTTTGTTCCCATGGGGAAGCCACAGTAACAGGAGGTTGGGTCATATTACAGCTGGAGGGTCCAGAGATTACTAAATGCATACATTCACCCTTGATTTCTCCCTTGCTTGTGCTCACATTCAGTTCTCCACTCTTACACAATTCAGGACCCTCTGCCTGGGAATGATGTTGCTCACAGCTTAATATCTTATTAAGCCTCTCTTCCAAGGTGACTCCAGAGTGTGTCAAGCTGACAAACCAACCATTCTAAGAAGCATATTTTTTGGTTATAAAAAAGTAAGAGAGATGACTGAATGAGACAGGAAATATCTCATATTGAAAAACGGATGGTATTCCAACCTTAAGAGTTAGAAAAACAACCAGACTAACAACCATCTTGTTTTTACTATTCTCCACAGGATGGTTTCCTGTTTCCTATATGGAACATTTATGAAATGCTTGCATGCTCTTCATAATTAAGACACCCTTATGGTGGCTTATAATTGTCTTCCCTGATGGAAAACCCTTTACACTGTATAGGAATAGAATGATGTTTCTATTTTGACATTGAGGTAATATTCCTAGGGTTATTTCTTCAGATTATCCACAAAGGACTCTTTTTGATATGTGAAACTGTCCTTGACATTGAGCCAGAAACCCTCCTCAGTAGAAGTGCAGTAGTGTGTTGAACACCAAACTATTTCAAAAGCTTTTGGAAATAGCCTGAGTAAAAATACTTTTTAAAAAATTACTTGACTGATAGCATGTAACCTGTCACTTCCTTGCTCTTCTGCCCATCATTTGGTATTATTGTAAAGATCTGCATCAAAAAATTTACCAGGCTAAGATATTTTATGTCAACTAGGTCTAGGTCGGAGCTCCTGGTGTAAGCTTTAGAAACAAAGTACAGCATACTTCTGCCAAAGTCACACTCTGGCGTGATAGATTCCATTTGTCTTACAACACAGCTCATGCTTATCATGTTGGAGATAGAGCAGTTCCCTTGTGAAAAGTTCCCAAAGGCTTTTTGTTTGGCAACTTGAAAGCTTTAATTTCGGTTAGAGTCTTGCAACAATTTGTTGCACAGAAAACAAGTTCGAGATCCTTAATCTGATGTTCAGCTCTGTGGAAGAAGCATGTGTTCTAGTAAAGTAAATAATCTACTCCTGAGCAAGGTATGTCACCCCTCTGTAACTTCCTTTCTTGAAATTAAATAGATGCTTTCAGCATGCAGCTTTTGAGACTATAGAGGCATGCAAAGAGTGTGTGGAGGTCTTGAGAGGAAGAACATCTTCCAAAATACATGGCAAAAGCCCTGTAAATTATAGAGGAATGAAAATGAAATCTAACATGCAAATGAAGTGTAATATGTTTTTTATCCATTTCATAGTTGAGCTGTAGTTTTATGTGTGTAATACCAGATTCAGACTGATTCTTCTCTTATGATTGATAGCTTTGCAGTTATCATGAGAGTCTGGGGAGTTAAGGATGGGTATCACAATTGATACATTGGTGGGGAAGAATGGGATCTAACACAGCTGTGACGGCTGGCTCTGTGAAGATTATCTCTTGTGTTTCTCCTTCCAATTACCATTCTACTGACATTTCCTTCATGAAAGCCAACAGCTGAACTCCTGAGACCACAGGCCCTTCTAACAAGCATGGCTATGGTAGACTTGAATTGAACAAGGTTTCTGTAATTCTGAATGACAGTTCCTCCAACTTTATTTCTAGGTAATAGAGCAATTATTTTCTCATGCACAAATTATTTTAAATTAATTAGTAAAAACATATCATGTAGTTTAGGAGGAAAAGTTCAGAATAAATGAAAGTATATGAAATAGTTCATCAATTTTAGAATCATTAAAATTTGACTTTGACAAAATCATTAATATTAAATATGTTAATTATTCTCATCCTATTTTACTTGATTGAAAACCTACTTAGAATCCTATACACTGCTTCTTTTTGCTTATATTCATTAGAACAAACAGGAAAATTCTCAATATTAGTTCATGTCTACATTGGCACAAAATGGGTTTATTTATGATTGAAATGCAGAGTCTAGGACACTAAGCTTTTACAATCTTCTTAGATGAATGCAGATTTCTATGATGAAAGAAAAAACAAAAACCAAGAGGCCATCAACATATACACAAATTGGGCAGAAAATTAGCCATTTAAGTAAAATATCAAATTGCGGTTGGCTTTTCATTTGAATTCTTTGATTGAAGCATTACGTGAGAGATGAATACAAAGACATCATTAGTGAGTTAGAGGTCACGAAGGGCCAGGAGACAAAAGCTGTATTTATCATCTATGAGCAGCAATCACAGAGCACCTTTCCCATGCTGCTGTCTTTGTTGCTGTGCCTTGTACTTCAGACGAGGAGCACAGGGAACTGGTTTCCTGGCAACAGGTGAAAGACCCAGGGTTCCACAGAAACAGAGACCACAGCTGGTTTGAGGTAGACCCATTTAAATTTAGTATTTTATTGCAATGCTGTTTGTAGTCATTTGCATTTCAAGTCAACCCCAATTAATTAACAGGTAAGCAAATGCCAGCCACAAACTGAACAACAGTTGTGTATAATGTTGCTCATCATCTTTCCCATTTATTTCTAATAGGTGTCCCCATTCCCAATTCTTAGTCATAACATCAAATTTTAAAATTAAATACTTATATGAGTTCTTTGGCAATTATGTACAGTATATTTTGAGCATTTCCACCCACCTCAACACCTCCCCTTAACATCGTATCGATCCTCCACCCTCCTGTCCTGTCCCTTCACACTCGACTTGGAAATTCCTTTTCGTTTTTCTACTGTGCCCATCAACTCCAGTTGGTGTTGCCCAGCCTGTTTTGGGACTGTGGCCTGCTGTGATGTATCATCAGCCTCACAGAAAACTGACTCTCACTCTCTCAGCAGCTCACCTATGCCTATGGCCTCTCTGCTAGTGGTGAGGTTACATGTCTACCTTCCCCTCTCTATACTGGGACTTTCATGTGGCCAGAGATTACACAGGTCATGTACATGGTGTCACATAGTGTGAGTTTTATGTGTGCATCTGTCTTATTGTGCCAAACTACTTCTGCTTCTTCTTTTTGGTTTTTTGAGACAAGGTTTCTCTGTGTAACAGCTCTCGGTATCTTGGAACTTGTTTCGTAGACTAGGCTGTCCTCAAACTCACAGAGATCCACCAATCTCCATTTCCTGAGTGCTGGGGTTAAAGGCATGTGCTGCCATACCCCGTTGTGTCATTTTTTTTTTAAACTGGATGATTTTTCCCCTAAAAATGTTGACTTGAACTTTTATATAGTTAGAATAAGCATTCTGGATGGAAGCTGTGGATCTTCCATTTTATAGACTTCGGGTCTGGTTAATTTTGTCCTATTTATTTGCAGCATTTTATTTAAAAAGCATATAAAATTTTTAAAAGTAAAAATATAAGCGATTTCCTATTCTAAATAAAAAAGAGAAAGAAAAAATCTGACTTGACTACGTTCCATATTATCTCAAATGGTAGTATCTATTTTGGCTTTAACCACATGGAGTTTGAACAATGAATTAATTGGCCACCTGGTTGTGCTTTGGCCAAGCCAACTTATTACCCCTTCCTTTCCACTTTCAGAAATGCCATAGGCTGCTATGCAGCAACTGCTCAAGATTTTCCTAGACAGCCCTGCCTGAAATTCAAAGATGATATAATCTTCTACTTCTTAACATATTTCTACATTGTTTTCTATGAAAATTTTGCTTAGCAATTTTGCTGTGATATTTCTGAGACTTTCATCTACATTTATGTGTTTCATACACACTCTTCTTGCACATGAGAAATTACTTGGTGCCCTATAACTTCAAAAAGAAATAGTCACCTTGCCATAATAATGTATAAGTAATTCTTTGGCATGTCTGTTACATAATGACCTGAAACAATTATGGTATACTACATTACCCCAGGCCCAATTGTAACAGTCTAATTAATCAAATGACAATTTGTGTGTGTGTGTGTGTGTGTGTGTGTGTGTGTGTGTGTGTGTGTGTGTGTGTGTGTTTGAGAAGTGCTAATAAAACTAGACCCTTTGTGAGTCATGCAGGTCTTTCAAAAGTACTGTTTTAGGCATTGCTAACAAATTTCATATTTTTGTGCACTTGCTTACTGTAAATAGACTTATGGCAGCCATGAGTGTGGAAAGAAGGAATAAAATCACTATTTATCTCTTCCTGTTACTTAGAAGTACTATAGATATTAGGGGAAATTATGTTACATCATTAAAGTATATCTATATAACATTTCAAGCAATGTACATAATATATTAACTTACATAAGTAGATTAAACCATAAATATCTAGGGTTTTTTTCAAGTGGTTTACTAACTCTTAGCAAGAATGGGAATTGCCAATAAAATATATAGAAATGGGTCAGGAAATGCTGACAAAATCTAAGAAGTAAGCAACCAAATCACCTATTGTGCCTTAAAAATGACAATAGTGGATCCCAGTGTGCTGATACAGGATAATCTTCCAAGTCCAAAAAGGATTGCCCAGAAAGTAAGAGGGGGCATGGTGAAGAACTGTCACAAAACTGGCAAAACAAGATTTATGTAAAATAATAAGTGTTTATTCCTCAGTGATGTACCAGTCATTTGCTGGTGCTCAAGTAAATAACCCTACCTATACCCATGTAGTCAGCACTGATCAAATATAATGGGGGCACACACACAAACATGAAAGGGAGGACTTAATAGAAAGAAGAAAGGGATTGATAAGAGTGGGAAGAGGTAAGAGAGGATAACAACGGGAATTATGATCAAACTATACTAGACATGCACAAAATTATGAAAGAATAAAAGATGATGATGATGGTGATGATGATGATGATGATGATGGTGGTGATGATAGTGATGATGATAAAATTATGGTGGTGGTGGTGGTGATGATGATGACCATAGTAATAAGCATAACTAAACACTGTCAAAAGTGTAAACTAAGTTTTATTGGAATATTCTAGGAAAATTTCAGCTCAGAGTTAAGGACTCTGTGGCTTCATTCCTGCTGAGCTACTCTTGGCCTGGCTCCAGAGAGGAGCACCTAGCCTCATTCTAGGCTGGTCTTTTTGAGGTTGTTGAAATGAACTCACGGAGGACTGCTGCGTCCCTTGGATTATAATACAGTGCACACCCAGTACCAGGAACTCCGTTAGCCCACTAGCAACTCTAGCAGTCTTCTTCATATTACATTGATACTGCTAATTTATGCTTAAAAATTTTAGAACCATACAAGCATTAATATTGTATTTTATTTTACCCACCAAAGAGAAATTTTATTCTTTACATTAAAATACTATTTACCTCCAGCAGTTCCCTGCTTTTTCCTCTCTGATCACTGATTTTTCCCTTTTTCTTGATCCTCTTGTCTCACTTCAAGGCTTATTCTTGTTTATTTGTCTATGACTTGTGTATATGAAACACCATCTCAATGTTTCCCTTGCTTGAGGCAAGTGTTATGACTGGTTGACATAACTGTTGTTGTAGAGTTCTCATTCTAATCTATATTGATGATTCCACAACTTTCAGCTGAATAACTCTGGGCCAATAGCACACAGATTACATAATATGAAATGTGATTATCTAAGAAGCATAAGCTGTTGGAGTGGGAAGCATTGAAATTGCTGGGCAGTAAAGATAATAGAACCATCTCCCCTTCCTAAAGGCAGTTTTAGAGCTGAAGAAAATTTATAATGATTTCTCTAACATTCCAATTACATTTCTCCAGAGGTAGTCATATTGCTTCTGTACTTCCCAGATCCTTTTTACCTTTTCTCTCTCTGTGAATTAATGGGGCATATATCCAAATGGCCTTACATAAAGCACATGAAGTAAAAGACCCCTTATAACCTGCTAGGATATACACTAAAGTCTCCTCCAACCCTAGCCTCATGAGTGTAATATATTTTCAAGTGACTTACATAACTCCCTTTCATCATCTTCTTCCCAAAATGAGTTTTCCTTGTATTTTAAATTCAGGCAGTCCTCCCATATTTAAGATCAATGGCATACATTTTGACAGCATTCGTAAGAGTATCCAGACTAGAGTAGTTTATAATACCCCTTAGCTTTGCTATGCCTTAACACAAATAATAAGGTCAAATTGTCTCCAAGTGAATTATGTCTGAGTAAGCCTAGCTCTTTCCCTCCTTGTTTCTGCTTGGCAGGCCAAAGGATCCAAGGTCAGGTCAAGAACATATCTTCCAAATTGTGATGGGGATTGAAGTGCAGCCTCCTCTTTGCTCCATTCCAGACTTTTAAGCGCCTTAAAAAATAATAATAATGTAGCCAGATGGACTTTTTTATATCCTGTACACAAGACTGTTTGGATTCAATTTGTCGAGATGATTCCAAGTTTAACCTCTCAGTGTTTCAGAATCTTTCCAAGGAAACATTTTTTTTCTAACCACTGTTTTGCATTTAAAATGTCTAAATAATTGTGTTTTATTTTAAAATAACTGCTATATGCATACATCCATATATATATATATATATATATGTGTGTGTGTGTGTGTGTGTGTGTGTGTGTGTGTAATCTCAACATATATCAAACAAGGACAGATTATACATAGGTTACAGCTCACAATTTGTTGAAATGGGGAAAGGGTCAATTAGAAAAGTCACAGCCAGCCAGTGTCTCTCCTGGTTTGATTGATAAGAAGTAAGTCAAGTGCAAGTTGAGCCTATTTTGCTTCTCTATGGGACTGAAGGTTGAATTGAGACTCCTATTGGTGAGGAACATAAACTATTTAAATGACTAACTATCTTGAGTATTAAGGGTGAGAGGAGGTCAAGGGATCTGAAATGAAAGTTGCAGCTCTAATTTCAACCTTTTCTCCATGGAACTTAACAGTACAGACTTGAAGAAACCCTATGAACTATGTCTAATAATAGTATGTAGAAGGCTGATATTTACTTCTTCCTTGACCTAATGGAAATCCCAGGATACAGTTAAGAGGGGGGGAAGCACCATGCCTATTCAGCATGCTGACTGTATCTGTGATGTCTTGAGCGCCCTTTTCTCACCCTCTAAAGCATCAGCATTCATCACGTTGATTAACTACCATGGTGGTTATGCAACCTTAATATGTTATTTTTCCAGAAAAAAAATCTAGATGATAGACTTTTGATGTAATGCTACATTGAAAGATGCTGTTTCTGAGCAAAATAATTCAGTAACACAAAGTAGGTAGAAGGATCAACAGGCAGAAACAACTCTGCCAAAATGCTAAGCCCACTAGGAGATAAGCTTCCCGAATGACAAAGTCCCTTCGCTTGTGGATGGACACACATTCATTAAAAGGAAATTACTGTTCCCATCTGGTCTCTGACTCATTTGATGGGAACAAGAAGTTCCTTTGGAAGTACAAATAGCCAGGGAGGGTGGGAGTTGAAAAGGCAGGGGAGCATGGGGTTGCTTTGTGTAGTTTTCCCTGGTCTCGGAACCTCATATAAATGTTGACATACAATGAAAATTTTCTGAGAAAAAAATTATCCAGTCCACCAGTGTTTCCAGATATTCATTTCTCCTGGGTTGTCCCGTAGATCAATTTGATTTTCAGTCTCTAGCAGCTGTCCCTCAATCAATCTTTTGAAACTACCTCCAAGTGTTAAATTATTGAAGAAAGAAAGGTGTACTTAATGCTCTCTTATTCACTTTTGTAAGATCTGTGAGGGATTTCATTTTAAAAGTTAATAAAAATGCAAATCCCTTTAGTAGAGGCACGTGAAGTTTGTAGCCTTGAACCTCATTCTCTAAGCCTCATATACCTGCATGACAACCTGTAATCATGAAGGGAAGGAGGTCATGCAGAAGAAAAAATATGGATAGACAGTTCTTAATTACCATGGCAAAAAAAATACTATAAATCAAATTTTACCTATTATTCTTTTGGCAAGGAAAAGATTATTTCAGATTTTATATGTCAAGCAATTATTTTGCTCATGCACTTTCCAAGTTCTTAAATTATATTCTATTCCATCTCAATCTTTTTAGCCTTTATAGACTGATAAAACTTATGATGTCAGTAGAATTTATTTGAATTATTTTCCCTGTTTTTAAGTGCTTAATCAAAAGATAAAATTTCAAACATATATTTAAATATAATGAATTAAAGTAATACAGAAACATAGTATCTTTAAACTATAGAAGTAACACCCATAAAAGTGTGTCTGATGTTCTTATGGGCAGTCTTAGATTAGATATTAAGGTAAGGTTTCCATTAAGTAAATACTTTCTATATCATTATATCTTAAGTAATAAAAATCATGACTAAGAAGCCAAAGATATTTGCCATTTTTGACATATTTTTTTCTTTCCTACATTAAATGGAAAAGTGAATTTTTAATTCATTTAGTTTTCTTTTAATTTTTTTTTCTGACAACAACCACACAGCAACAGCCTTTAAGATATGTTTGAAAATAAATTTGTCCATTACATCAGCAGAAAGAAAAAAAAAACCAACAGCTGGGCATAATGGCGCACACTTTTAATCCCAGCATTCGGGAGGCAGAGGCAGGGGAAACTATGAGTGTGAGGGTAGCCTGGTCTCCAAAGTGAGTTCCAGGACAGCAAAGGCTGTTACAGAGAAACCCTGTCTCAAAAATACCACACACACACACACACACACACACACACACACAAAAAAAAAAAAAAAAAAAAAAAAAAACCAACCAAATAACACATGCAAATTATCCTCTGCTTGCAATTTTAATCAAATACAGTGGGCTTTGGGTTTTATTGCTGTTGTTTTGGCCTTGTCTTAAACTTTAAAAATATATTTTAATTCAGTTTGAATTAGCCTTAAATCTTAAGAGGTGTGAGAGGGTCAAAGAGCCCAGTAACCTTTCACTCAGAGGATCAGAAACACAGCGCCAAGTTCTAATCTCTGAAGGGAATACCCACACTTCATTGGAATCCATGCTATTGTCACAATAAAGAGCCCATTTTCCCTCTAAAAACTTGTGGGAGGTGGCAACCACAGCATTTGACACCATGGCTGCCTGTCTGTTTAAACAGTTCACAATCCACAAATCAACTATTGCTACTCATAAGTCTGGGTTTGTGAAATGGACTCATGGAAGAATGTGCTTACAGATGTTTGGCTGGCTGCTTCGGGTTTTCTAGGGATAATGCTTTAATTGAGTATCAGTAACCAAAAATCTATTCCTCTGCTCAAGACAGTTGGAAATTGGATGTGGTTAGTACATTCAAAGATAATCCATCGTTCCGGACTTGGTGGATGTGACCCTAACTCACAAGCACCATGTGAGTTGTATTTAGTTTCTGAGCTCCAGGCAATCTGGACTCCTGCCTGGCAGACACAGTTCTGCCTCACAGTTCTTAGGCTGCATCTCTCCCTGTGTCTTAGATTTTTTTTTCTTCAGATTTCTGCTCTACTCAGTAATCTCTAGAATATATCTGCCTGAGAGAAGTCCTGCCTGACAATTCAGAACCCTAGTGACACTGCCCTAGTTGCCTATGGTCTTCCAATTCACTTCACTTTTCCTCTGAGGACTAATGCTACCTAAAATCATATTACTTGTGTAATTTAAGATGTTCTTTACTCCACAAGGGTGTTCGCATCAGGGGATACTCTTAGTCTTCTCTGTTGCTGCTCCCATAACTAAGAACAGCAAAAAAAATCTGTTCTTCAGTTTGCTTACAGGCAGGAAGAAATGGGTTTGCACATTACCCAAGTGATACTAGCAACTGTTCCAAGAAGCAGAAAGAAAGGAAGCAGGGGCAACTTTTTTCACTTGTGAACACCCTGAGATTGAAAATAGACACATTCCACCAAAAAGGAAGAACATGAAACGTCTAATCAGCCAGTATGAAAATAGCTTGCAAAGTTGAGAGGAAATGCTACAGTTTTCAGAGTAAGCGCATAAAAATATCCCAAGAAGATCAGAGAATCCGAGCCAAGTAAACACAGGTAAACCAGCACAGCTCAATTTAGAACAAAGTCCCACGGTGGAGAAACAGATGGACATGGATTCCAAATTGAATTAGGAGAGTCACTAAAGACAACTGAATGAGAAAGGCCACATGAAAGCAGAAAGAGGAATCAATGAAGGAAAAATTCATACACAGATCCAACAACAGGAAACGCATGTTTCCAATCCTGCAATTGAAAGATACCACCCTATCTGATTTCTAAGAATGAAGTAAAACAATTTCAACACACAAACACTACGGAGTTGTAATTTGTATTCCATGTAAAGTTCTTATGACAAAAAGTAGGGTGGGCAGTAGAGGGCAGTGAAGAGATTAAGACAAAGTATGTATATGCAAGAAGATATCACAATGAAAACCCCTTACTTTATATGCTAACTACAAACTGTTTAAAAATAAAAATACTAAAAAGCTATCATTAATAATATAATAAAAGACCAGCTCTATAGCTAGAATTGCTTGTTCTAAAATCATGCATTTAAAACATGAAAATCATGCTATCATGTAAGGACTTAAAGAGTTGGAGATAACTATTTCCAATGTGAAAGAAGAACAGAAAGAAGAAAATGTAGAAACAAGGTGACTGCATTAAAAATAGATGTGAAAATTATCTCATGATATCAGGGGAAAATCCTATCAGTAGAAGGAACATAAAGTACATAGATACATGATTGCTGCTGTTATTCAAGACGGAAATAAAGGAGAGAAGACAAGGAAGAGTAGGAAGAGAAAAAAGCTCAACTAAAGGTAATACAGTCACAAAGTAACGATCCCCAAAATAATGCTTAATGTTATACAAATACAAAAAGTGACTTAGAATGGAAGAAAATCTCTTGAAACACAACAACTGTAGAAGAAGCCAGGGACAAATACTGTGTGCAGTTTTTTTCTCTACTAAAGACATCAAATTTATAATAAACTCCTTCTTATGAAGAAAACTTGAGGATGGAGGGCATAGCTCAGATGGGAAAGTACTTTCCCGGCATGCACAAAGCCCTGGCTTCAATCTCTAGCACTGTAAAATGCAGCCACGGTTGCACACATCTATCATCTCTGTACCTGGCAGGTAGCAGGAAGACAAATGTGTTCAAGGCCATTCTTGACTATATAGTGCATTTAAGACCAGGCTCAATTACATGTAACCCTGTCTCAAAATATATAAAAGAGAGAAAAGTTGATAAATTCTACCAAATATTTAAAGAACTATTGCCAATATTATGGAAAATCCTTCAGAAGTTTGAAGAAAGCATATTGTCAATCATTCAATGAGATCAGTGCTACACTAATGACAAAAATCACATGAATATTATACATGAAATGAAAAGCCTCAGCAGATCAAAATCCCTCATGAAGAAAAAAAGTACCTTGGAGGAGATAGCAGATGGACATGGAAGAAGACAGGTGATATAATTATATTCTAATTAAAAGTAAAAATAAAAGGAAATTAGCACCCCCCCTAAATATCTATTTCTGATAAATAAGACAGAATAACTTAGCTACATAAAGGGCAGGGCTACTTCACAGAAATAAATAACAATGAATTTTAGGTACATACTAGAACATGGATCAATCTCAAAGGAATTTCATATGATGCATGTGGTAAAGAAATGGTAAAAAGGAACCAGGAAACTTTGGGCATGGAGAATTTGTTCACTACTGCCTAATTCTTGCTATTTATTTAACTTTATTGTATAGTCTCACATACTAAAACAGACTTTGATTCTACATTATTTAGTCATACACTTAGACTGTAAATATTTAGCTCTTTTTTGTAGGCTCATTTAGTTTTCTTTTAAATTCCTAAAGGAGAAACAGAACCCTGTTTCCTCACCCTAGTGGCTCTCTTAGTGTCTTCTGCAGCAGTACATAGGGCCAGCAGCACACAGTAGACATCCATGGGCAGCCTCATAGTACCTCCAGGTAGTTTTGTAGTGAGTTCCATGGACATAATTTCTTCTTTAGGAATTTCTTCAGTCACCCAAGAGTGTGATTTCCCTCTGTGTTCCACTGCTATGGACTCTCCTCTTCCACAGCTTTCCTCACATCACAGAGAAAGTATTTTCAGCATGTCCTACAACAAGGCACCATAGTGAAAAAGAAACTTTGTGTGCCCCCATCATTTTCTCTCTGGTGAGGTTGGGCATTCATCCTTGGGTGGTTGATGCTATGGTTTATGTATAAAGGATCCCCCAAACATATAAGTTGAAGGTCTAGTCTTTAGTTGCTGTTGCCATTCAAGAGCAATTGGATCATAAAGGCACTAAGCTCATCAGTGAATTAATCAATTTATGAGTTGGTAGCTGACAGTAGCTCCTGATGGACCCTTAGGATGTAGGGCTTTTGGAGGAAGCAGGTCATTAGGTATGTAATTTCAGAGAATGGTTCTTGTCCCAGGACCTTTCCTTGTTCTCTGCATCCTGGGTGCATTAACATATCTTTGCTCAACCACAGTCTTCTACCATGATGCAATCAATAACTCACACAGGTTCTAAATCCCAAGATAGGGAAACATGAGCTAAAATCTCTAAGGCCAAAAGCCAAGTAAATATTTCTTTTCTAAAGTTGATTTCTTAGGTGTTTTCTGACAGTAAGAGAAAACTGAATGTCTCTTCTATATATGCTTCCCCCATTAAATGTTCTGCCTATCTTAGAAGCAGTAGCTACTTTCTGTGTCCATCATTTTATGATCTTTAGAATTCTCCTAGGCTTAACACCACACTGTGATATAGTTAGTAATTATTTTTAACTCCCATCCATGCTACTGCTGTATTTCTGTATTCTGATTAGCTCTAGACTGAGAAATGAGACTTAATAAGGCTGAATTTCAATGTGTATCTGATAATTATGTAGCTACATGATGCTGGGACTTATCTTTGGTATTTGAAAATATTGGTCATTGTCCAGTGTGTTAATTCATTAACATTTTCAAAATGGATATTATATGTTTATTCCCCTTATGCTGAATAATTGGAAAACTTCTTAAAAGAGAAAATGGCCAGCCATACTTGGTGATGCAAAACAGAATTTCCAGCTTTCTATGATGGAGGCAGGAGGATCATTGTGAATTTGGAGCCAGTTTGGACCCTTGTGTGACATAGAAAGAGAGAAAAACAGAGACAGAGACAGAGACAAAGAGACACATCCAGAGAGAGACAGAAATAGAGAGACAAAAAGACGGAGACTTTTATTTTATTAATCAAATCAATCCCAGCACTTAGAAAGCAGAAGCAGGAAAAGCCTGAACTAGCAAATTCCAGGCCAGTGAATCCTATATAATGTGATGTCTTAAAACACAAAACAAAACAAGTAGAAAAATATAACAAATCAATTATTATTTGAAAAGTTTAGACATAGGCATTTATTTGTCTTTTCTATATAATCTCTCAATATAATTAAATAGTTGACAAAGAAAACTCTCTGTCTCACAAGGGTCTCATAACAGGTCAAAATGGCCTCAAATTCAATATGATTTTATTGCCTCTATCACAGAAAGCTGGTAATTAAACAAATCCATAAGTAGAATATAAATGATAGTCTACTACATAGAGTATAATTTACTTATAAAGAGTTATTAACTCTATCCATATAGAGCTAGACTATTCCCATATAGAGATATAGTCTATTCATGAAGAGATATAGTCTACCCATATAAAGAAATAGTCTACTCATATGGTGCTATACTATACTCATATAGATAAAGTCTACCTATATGGAAGCCTACGACATTAGTGTTACCTAACTTTCACAGACAAGACAGAAATTTTTTTGTTTCTCTGATATTTTAAGTCAAATACTAGTGAGCTAAAGCAAGAATTTCTTTCTATTTTATTTACTGTTAAAATTTTTCCACTTTCATTTATTAAGTGAGATTCACGTTGGCTTTCTGATCTTTGGGATTTCCAACTATCTCATTCCATCCGAAATTACATTCTTTCATAGAAGTTGATAGAGATACCTATGTCTAATTAATTGTGTGCATATATATCTTCCTTAAAAACAAGGAAAAGTTAGTTCTGTGTAGGCAGATGTACCACATGGGAGGACAGATGAGACATCCTACTAGCTGACATTCAGTAGTCACTTGCACAAAATTCTTAAGAATGGAATATACTCTCTCCATCTGTCCCTCCCCCAACTCAGCCATCTTGATTTCTCATGTTTCCCAACCCCATTCCCTACCTTCTACCTGCTCCCAGTTTACCCAAGAGATCATAACTATTGTCCCTTCCTGGAGCCCTCCATGCCTGTCCCTCTTAGAGTCGTCCTTTTTATTTAGCTTCTCTGGGGTTGTGGATTGTATCCTGGTTATCCTTTGCTTTGTATCTAATATCCACATATTAGTGAGTACATACCATATTTGTCTTTCTGGGTCTGGGTTATCTCACTCAGGATGATTTCTTCAAGTTCCATCTATTTGTCTAAAAATTTCATGATGTCATTTTATTTAACAGCTGAGTTATACTCCATTGTGTAAATGTACCACATTTTCTTTATCCATTCTTTGGTTGAGGGACATCTAGGTTGTTTCCAGGTACTGACTATTATGAATCATGAAGCGTTATCTTGATAGAGGGAGCCATTATGGGCAAGGGAGAAAAGCCTGATGCTTGGGAAACTCCCAGGATTCCACAAGAATGGCCCCAGCTAAGACTCGTAGCAACAGTGAAGAGGGTGCCTGAACTAACCTTCCTCTGTAATCAGATTAGTGATTACCTTAATTGTTATCATAGAACCTACATCCAGTAACACCTACATCCAGTAACTGATGGAAGCAGATGCAGTGACCCACAGCTGAGTCCTGGGCTGAACTCCAGGAGAGCAGTTGAAGAGAGAGAGAGGAGGGATCATATGAGCAAGAGGAGTCAAGATCATGATGGGGGAAACCACAGAGACAGCTGACCCGAGCTAGTGGAAGCTCATGGACTCTGGACTGACAGTTGGGAAACCTGCATGAGATCGAACTAGGCCCTCTGAATGTGGGTGACATTTGTGAGGCTTGATCTGTTTGTGGGGCCCCTGGCTGTGGGACCAGGATTAGCTAACTGGCTTTGTGGAGCCCTTGAGCAAGGGGGAGGGTCTAGGCTCTGCCTCGACATGATATATCAGAGTTTGTTGACTCCTCAAGAGAGGCCTTACCCCCTCTAAGGAGTGGAGGGGGGGCGTGGGATGGGAGGACGTGGCAGGGGCAGAAGACAGGGAGGGAGGGGGAACTGGGGATGGTATATAGAGTGAAAAAAAATTAAGAGAAAAAAAAGAATGAACTATACAAAAAAAAGTGTGCTGTTACTGAAAACAAAAGGAATCTGTGAAGGATCAAAATGCAGAGACTTTAAAACCAGAAGCAGCTACTGTGGCTTTACTCTTCCTTAGCAGAGTGCTGGCACCTTGGTAAGTCACCTGACCCCTAGGGAGAGAGTAAAGAGCAAGTGTGATTTACTGAATAAGTGCACAGTCCCACATGTATGTTGGCTGGGGAGCCCACCGCCACAAAGACGTTCAACATAGACTATGTTGAATGTGGGCACACATCTGGAAGAAAACCAAGACATGGACTCCATGTGGTGACACACAAGAGAAAAAGAGAACCAAACTGGGATTCTGTTAGAAAATGCTGACTTCCCTTTGGAACTGCAAGGCAGAATGATGCGTATTGATTCCATTATCTATCCTGGCTTGAAAAGCTTAATTTATTCTCTCTTCACCTACAGACAAGGATGAGATTTAGTAAAGCAAGGGAATAAGTGATCTTGTGCCTTCCAATCAGGTTCTAGAGATATTTGCTGTCTTTTAATTCTAACACTAAACGTTCCTGCAGATTCCACCAATAAATGTAGTCATAAATCAATAGTGAACCTGATGTTACTCAAAGGCTGAGAATCAATAATAATTATCAGTTGAGAGGAAAAAAATGGAAAGGATAAAAATAACTAAAGGAGAGCACCAAGAGACAGATACGTGTGAGCAACTAATCAAAATGCATTCAACACCTATTAACATTGTTATATAGAATAAAATGTATTAATAATAAAAGTAAAAACAAATGAACTAAAATGGCACCATAACATTGGCTTATGAAAAGACAGAAGGGAAGTAAGGAGAGGGGGAAAAGAGACAAATGGGAGAGGGAAAGGGGGGGGGCAGTGGGAGTCGAGTCAGGTTACCCTGTCACTGGAATTAGACCCTTATTTAATTCAGGTGTGACAGCTTAGCTCCCTCAAGGGCCTAGGGCTGAAGTTGGCAGGGTTCCCACCCTGTGGTAGAGCTGGAAAAGAGAATTCAATGTGGTAATTAGATAAGGTGTAAAGCCCTAAGATTGTTTTTCAAGGAAAACATATTTCAAGCACTAATAAAATCACTTTTAATGTAATTTACAGAAATTCAAAGTGACTCGTTTTTTAAAAATCCCCAAGAAAAATCAAACTAAGTGTAAAGTGCTATGGCCATCCTTTTGGTAAAACCACCCACGACTAAAAGAAAACGCCAGTAGGAGCACTCAGAACTCTTCTAGAAAACAGCAAGGCCCCTGCCATTCTAACAGTCACTTGAACCTTGGGAATTATTCATCCCACAAAATAAATCAGAGTGGGCTCTCACCTAAACCCACTGCACACCATCATTGAGCAGGCCCCTTCTAGGAGAGATTTCACCCATGTATGTGAAACTGATCCTCATTCTGTAGCGAAGGGTTTGGATGCCCTAAAAACCTTGTTTCTCCAGTCCTGCTTTGCAACAGTCAAGTTCAGCATTCAAGAGCAGACACTATGGGAAGCAGTGAGCTGGCCAGGTCAGTTAACAAACACCAGTGAGCAGCCCAGTCTTACAAAGGCCACCTTTATGGCCTGTATTCTTTTGCTGATCAGGCTCCAGAGCTCTGACCTGTGCAGTAGTGTTAGTTTCCAAAGAATGTTGAACCTCTCTAAATGATTTACTGAACACCAAGTGATGAAGCACAAATGAAACGTGTGTGTGTGTGTGTGTGTGTGTGTGTGTGTGTGTGTGTGTGTGTGTGTGTCATTTAGCATGCAAAGTTATTATTGTATACCTTGCGACAAGTCAGCAGAGGCACTGTGGGCTTTTAAGGTGAAAGTGCCAGATCCTACTGTGTCCTAGTGCTTTCTGTATATTCTGGACAGTGAGTTTTAATCCCCTTTCCTTGGACTGGCGATTGCAGAGAAGGAAAGAGGCTAGAAGGATATTTCCATGTGGAATAGCTTTTTAAAGACTGTAATAAAATCTCAATTAAAGGTTAAAAAAAAAACAAAACATTGAGTTCAGTATCTTCAGTGTCCAGACCTTTTCCGAAGGAGTTAGTGCTTAACCTCAATCAACAATGTGGGCGATCGTAGAAGTTAAAATTATTTTCTACTAAAATGTAATCCAGGCAACTATACTATAAAGCCAAGACCATGAATAGTCAAATGGTGGTGTATGCACATTTTAAAGAAGGAATGTGTTTAACTTTATACACAATCTGTATTAGCGCACGCCAAGTAAAAGAGTGAGTTTGTATGACTTCCAGTTTTCACTAACATTCCATTCATAAATGAATGATTATTCATTTAGTAGGAACCCATGAGATAACACCATTCTAGAAACACTGGGGTACCACAAATCAACAACCCTGCTCCTAATTATTGGTAATAGCTCACAATTAGAAAAGGAAAAAGTGAAGAGGAAATATATCTTATGCCAGAAAAGCTCCAAATATTTGCAGTGACTACCACATTTCTAAATTTTGTACACAGCTTTCCTAACACTCAGGGAAACATTTTCCCATTACTTCACTACCACCAATGGTCCAGGCACAAATAAATATGAGGAGAAGGTAACTGCTTCTTTCTCCAGGTACCAGGTAATAGGGAAAAAATGCTCAGCTCTTTTCCTTTGACAGATATTTTTAAAATTGACTTTCTTAGAAAAAAAGTATGAGAAAATGATATTCTGTGGTTAGCTCTTACCTTCCAGTTCCAACAGCTCTCTCCATGAGGGTGAGACATTGAGTTTACTAAGCACAGCACAGAGACCATTGTCTAGAATCTTATGAATGTATGCTGCTCAAATGAGTCAAGGTCTCAGTGAATTTCCCTTTCATCAGTCTGAAGTATAGAGATGGCAATACAGTAGACAGGGAGGAATATGGAAATATTTATTTTGCCTACCTACACTACAACTTCTGTCCTAACCCTATCCCCAACCTTTTCTCAGTGTATGGGTTTTATTGTCTTAAATGTTTACTCTGTCACTATTTACTAAATATCCATTATATACCACACATTATACTTGAGAATGTTAATAAAGACTGAAAGATAATATTTTATGCTATTTTGAAAACTATTACTTTGTTTATAATATATCCATAATCATTTTTCTGCTATGGGTTGGACATCATTTCTCCTAATATTTTTAAATCACTCTTGTTTTATTTTTAAACATATTTCTTATATTTTTGAGATTATAATTACATCATTTCTCCCTTCCTTTTCCTCCCCCCAAGCTCCAACACACACTCTTGCTTGTTCTCTTTCAAATTTATGGCCTATTCTTCACTATTTGTTGTTATATACTTTAATATATAATATACATATATAATAAACATTATATAATATAAAATAAGCATATATACTTATATATTCCAAAATATATCAATACAACATGATCAGTTCATATGGTACTACTTATATGTACATTTTTCGGGGCTGGTATTAGATAACCAATTGTGCTCTTTTCTGGAGAAGGCTGTTTCTGCTGCTTTCAGTGTTATTTAGTTGCTTATAAATCTTTGTATAGGGTTGAGACCTCCAGCCACTTTAGCATACCTATTTTTGTTCTTGTTCAGCTCATGTTTATTCAGTCATATTGGTGAGACTTTATGGGTGTAACTTCTGACATAACTCAGAGATACAATCTCAGGGCAAATTCCGCTAGCCTCTGGCTCTTACAGTGGTTCTACCCCATCTTCCTCACTGTTTCCTTAGTTTTAGGTATGGGGTTTGTTTTGCAAATGTATCCATTAGGACTGGACTTCATGACTTTGCACTTTGATTGGTTGTGGTTTTCTGTAAAGACCTCTGTTACAAAGATAGGTTTCCTTAATGAGGATTGAGTACTCCATTTATCTGTGGGTGTAAGGAGAAATACTTAAAATTTAGTTAGGAATCATCATCATTTAGTAAAATAGTGGTTGTAGGTTCTCCTCTAATAACTGTGGGGGCCCACAGAGGCTTCCTAGTGAGACTTCACCCAGGGTCAGAGAATCTGAGCTTGCTTTACCCAGCAGGGCTACATAATGGGATGATTTGGCCACGGGCGTAGTGACCAGGTGTTTGGAAAGGTCTACACTTGGCTGTAAGGTGTGCTTTGATCTTGCAAAGGGGAGGTCTTTTGCCTCTCCCCTTAGCGTATTATAAAAAGTCCTTTTGAATAAAGCTCTGGGTGGCTGGGTATTGACCCAGGGCCCTCCCAAAGCCATTCTCTGTCTTTCTTATCAACATTCTATCTTTCTATCTAATATTTCCTCATTCCTTTCTCCTTCACCCAAGAACCCTTCAAAAGGTGGGAGCAGATCAGAGCTGGACTCCAGCAGACTCCCACAAATAACCCTGAATTCATTATCCCTGAGAAGTCGTCTAGGTTTCCAGTACCAGGCATGATTTCCCTCTTGTTGACTGGGTCCTAAGTTCAACTAAGAGTTGTTGGTTACCTCCAAGGTGTGGGGTGCCACTACTTCACCCTTAGGGTTAACATGCCTTGTTAGTCTTGTAGTTCATAGGTATCACAGCTCAGTAGCAATGTTGGTTGCTTCCCTCCCTTGAGAGCTTGCATGGCTCCTAATATTTTTATGAAAATGTGATCATTCCCCACTTTCAGAAGAGAGAATTAATGACAGAAAACCAACTAGACAAAATTCATGTAGCTAGTTCTTGAAGAGCCAGCTGGAATTAGAAAAAAAGGGAGAAGTTTTTATTTACTTTATCAATAAACTTCTAATAATAACAAGTCTATTTTGCCTTGTGATTCTGGAAGTTCCTGCCCCAAATCCAGTGGTGTCTTGTGAGACAACAGCATGATATACAGAGGAAGAGGAGGCTGGGCATCTCAGCCAGAACATGTGATATACAGAATGGACAGGAGGATGGGCATCCATAGTCCTTTTGAGGGCCCTGTATCCTGAGTATTGTACCACCTTCAGTCCCACTCTGAAACCAAGCCTGTACACCTGCACCTGTGCAACCCACTCATCTTAACCAGTAAGTCTATAGGACAGACTTGTGGAGTATTGAGGAAGTCTGCCTGTGTTAAGTGATCCTTGACAAGCTTATTTCTAGACTGCAGTATAGCTAATTCTGAAACATGACTAGGGGTTTGCAAAACAATTTTCCTTTTGTTCAACTCCCCAAAAGAAATATGACCATTTGAGAAAGGTATTTTTTCCCTCTGAGTCGTGATCAACTGAATGTTATTCATTTACAGTCTTTCAATAAATTGTAGCATTCACACAAACACAGTAATTAGTTTTAACTTCCTTTGTCAACCTAAAGTAAATAAGAGATAAATGAAACCTTGAAACTATACCCTGCCTAAAAGCAAAATTAAGAGTTTTTTTGGTAATATAAAAGAACATTTGATAATTCATAGGGTATCTTAAAACTCTGATGGCTCCTTCTTGAAAAGGTTGCTTTATGAATTGAGTTTCCTATTACATATTTTATGAATAAATTAACCCTCTCAGATTTTATAGTGCACATTTCTGTTCAGCCTTAATCCCCTGGCTCTTGCAAGGAAATTTTGAGTACACATACTTACCTTGTTCATTTTATATATCCTTACATCTCTGGAATAAAGCTAACTTAATCATGGTTGATAATCTTTTTTTAAATGTGTTCCTGAATTCAGAGTGCAAGCATTTTATTGACATTTTTTTGAGCTCATGTTGATTAGAGAGATTGGCCTATGATTTACTTTTTGAAACAGCCTTTGCTATCAAGGTAATGTTGGCTTCATAAAAAGAAATTGAGCCAAGTGGTGGTGGCGCACGCCTTTAATCCCAGCACTCGGGAGGAAGAGACAGGCGGATCTCCATGAGTTTGAGGCCAGCCTGGGCT
This sequence comes from Peromyscus maniculatus bairdii, assembly GCF_049852395.1. Classification (NCBI taxonomy): domain Eukaryota; kingdom Metazoa; phylum Chordata; class Mammalia; order Rodentia; family Cricetidae; genus Peromyscus; species Peromyscus maniculatus. Next base: position 79,644,759 of record NC_134858.1, read on the forward strand.
ACAGAGTGAGTTCCAGGAAAATCACCAAAGCTACATGGAGAAACTCTGTCTTGAAAAAAACAAAGCAAAACAAAAAAAAAAGAATTTGAGATGACGGGCCACAATAGTGGAAGCCCACGAACTGTAGACTAGTGGCTGTGGCTCGAACTGTTTGGGGGGCACCCAGGCAGGGGGATCCGATCCGTCCCTGGTGCACGGGCAGGCTTTGGGGAATCCGGTACCTGTGGTGTCGCGCCTTGCGCAGCCTTGGTGCAGTGGGAAGGGGCTTAGACCTGCCTAGGCTCAGTGTGCCAGGCTCTGTTGACTCCCCATGGCAGACCTTGATTTGGGAGCTGTGGGGTAGCTTGTGAGAGAGGGCTGGGGGCTGGGATGAGGGAGGAGGTGAGAGCTGTGGGTGGTATGTAAAGTGAGTAGAAAATTTCTTAATAAAGAAAAATGAGCCGGGCGGTGGTGGCGCACGCCTTTAATCCCAGCACTCGGGAGGCAGAGCCAGGCAGATCTCTGTGAATTTGAGGCCAGCTTGGGCTACCAAGTGAGCTCCAGGAAAGGCACAAAGCTACGCAGAGAAACCCTGTCTCGAAAAACCACAAAAAAAAAAAAGAAAGAAAGAAAGAAAAATGAAAAAAAAAAAGAATTTCAATGTGCCCCTTCCTTTTCTATTATATGGAATAATTTAAGGGGTATTGGTGTTCATTTTCTCTGATGTTGTATTAGGATCTGTGCTGAAATTATCTGATCCTGGGATTTTTATGGCTGTGAGCTTTTTTATAGAATTTGTTTTTATTTTATTTTATTTTTTGATTTTTCGAGACAGCGTTTCTCTGTGTAGCTTTGCGCCTTTCCTGGAACTCGCTCTGTAGACCAAGCTGGCCTCGAACTCACAAAGATCTGCCTGCCTCTGCCTCCAGAGTGCTGGGATAAAAGGCGTGCGCCACGACCAGCCGGCTTATTTTTAATATATTTAATTGAAACAGAATTGCATCACTTTCCCCTTCCCTTTCCTACCTCCAGCCTTTCCCAAGTACACTCTCTCCAACCCCTCCCATGCTCTACCTCACTCTCAAGTTGATAGGCTTTTTTTATTTTATTATTATTGTAACATATATAATATCTATATAATATATAAGTATATGTTTATATGTAGGTAAAATATATAAATACAGTCTGCTGAGTCCATTTTTGTTGTAAGATCCATAATATTAAGAATTCTGCTCTTAAGTAGTCTCTCCAAAAAATAGCTGCATAAAAAGCCCTGAAGAATGTCAATGTCAATAGACATACTAACACATGGAAAGGGAAATCTCAGGAGTATCATCCCTAGTCAAAGAACTACAAGCAATTAATGACTACTGAAAGAAGGAAAATTGTCCTCTCCCTGTACGGAGCTGCCATTCTAAGATGGCGCCGACTTCCTGGTAGCCTAGCTGTAAACAACTCCATATTTGGCTATGCTCCTAGTGTCCTAGGAGCATACGTGTCCCGTCCTACGTGTCCCAAGGCCCACATATGCGAGTATATGGTAATTGGCTCTATGTCCTCAGCCTATCCCGTGGCTCCCCGTGCTCGCATTCTGGCGGGATCCAATCACGGACTGACTCGTTTGCTTGAATCCTCATATAAGCAGCTGCATTTCAGTCCTCGGGGCCCCTCACCTCCAGGTCTTCCTTAATCAAGAGGCGCTCCAATAAAGTGTGATCTGAGAAGAATCCTCGAGTGGTGGTCATTCTTCCTCGCTGGCCGAGGAGCTCGCCACATCTCCCAGGGATGAACTCCCTAATTAGTTATCTAATAACAAGTGGTCAGTCCTGAAACCATATGCACACCAATGACAAAATGAACTCAACAAGCTATATTTATATATTTGTTCATCTATATACACATATATGTAATAATATCAAAGAAAAGGAGGTCATCAATTTGATAGTGAGGTGATAGGGACATGGGAGAAGTTGGAAGAAGGGAACATGGAAGGAAAGAGAAAAGGGGTGTGTTGTACTTATATTTTAATTTAGAACATATAAACAAATGGTTTCTTTGTTTTCTGTGCCCTTACAAATGCCCTTTCTACCTTCTCCCCTTTGTTCCCTGCCCTAGAAGTCTGGCTTTCTTTGATCATATCAGAAGGATCCCCTGCCTCCTGGATCTGTTGGATTCCATAATGTTACATCAGATGTGAAAGATAGCAAAGGATGGAGTCCAGGCATTTTTACTTTTGGCCCCCTACCTTAACTACTCTTAGATTAAAGAGCAAAGCTGAACATCAACTGAAGTGACTTCTGAAGTAGAGGCTCAACCTGACAAGCATTTGGGCATGAAATGGTCTTTGATGGAGGGTGTGCCTTCAGCTCAATGCAAGGGTAATGAGAGCCTAGATGCTATTTATCTGGGTCACTGCCTTCTTGTGGGTTATACACTTGACATATTATAAATAAGTATTCTTGGAGTATGCTTCAAATGAACTTGTTTTGTCTGTATCATCTTTCTAACTGGAATACTAACAGACAGAAGGCATGCTTCAAATCACATTAAATGGTAACAACTGAGGTATTTTATGGTCTGCCGATGTGATTCTCTATTGTTACTTAGAGCTGTGAGCTGTCTGCCATTCTGAAATTGATGACTCCTTCAGAGCAGAGGTACTGGCATGGAGTGGGTGTACTAGTTTCAAAGTTCCAATGAGTTGTTATCAAAAGATGTTTTTCAAGAAAATTTGTAAACTGCCATTATACTTTTTGTAATGACTGCAGTAAAATGCTCTCTCATTAACAGCAGAGTGTGGTACACAGTGCAGTACCACTAGATTAGGTTTGTTTTGTGTATTTTTGTTAAACCTATTCATTCTTTCAGCTGTGCTCAACTCAAACAGATGCCAAATTGCCCATTTTAGTTACATAAGAAGTATTGGTAACAATGGAACCTATTTCTAGGCTACACACTCTGTGAATGACTTCATCATTGTCAGAAAGTGTTGGGACATAAGCTGCATTATATAGCAAGGCTTTCAAAGATACAAAAGGAGTGATCTGATGCTATGAACATTTAAATAATGGCATTAAATTATAGCAGGCTACTACAACCTTAATGCATTAGGACAGAAAACCTAAACTACCTCCTTCCTTCAAAATGTTAATCCCTTTGGAGTGTTGGCACATAAACCTAATATTCTCTGATTTTTGCATCTACAGTTTATTGGGAGCATAGTTTTGTGGAAAGGATCAGATGTTAACTAGTGTTTAAAATAGCCACTGACCACCTCTGATCTGGGACCATGTTACTTTTTTATATAAAGCTCTTCAGCAAAACATTGCATTTGTCTCTTTTATAGAAATCACAAGATGCTTTTGTTCTTGAGTTTGCAGATTTCTTTGCTGACATAGATAGATTTCATTGAGATTATCACATCACCAAATTTCCCAACTGCAGATGATTAATAAGGCACATGAAATTTGGTTCCATCTAAATCTTGGTAAGCATCAAAGTTCTGAGTGTCTTTAATTTTTTTTAATTTATGTATGTTTGTACATATGTGTAGCATATGCATGATGTGTGTGTATGCATGTTCATGTGTGTACCTATCTGTTCACATACATGTGGAGGTTAAGTCTTTATATGTGATGGCTTTCTCTACCATTCTGCACACTGTTCTTGAGATAGAACCTAACACCAACCTCTAGAGCTCACCAATTAGCTTGACTGGCTGTCCAGAGAGCTCCAGGAATCCACTTGTCCCCATCTCCCCGGCAGTAGCCTTACAGACACACACCACTGCAAACAGCTTTACACCGGTGACTGGGTCTGAATTCAGATCCACACATTTGCACAGAAGGGAATTTATCAGCTGAGCCAGCTCCTCAGTCCTTTCATTGTTTATCATCCAAAATATATCTTCTTTGAATAAAATTGTAAATAAAGTAAAATAATAAAATGTACAGGAGTCTGCAGTGATGACAATATTTAGAAGGGAAGGAAAGAAAACTGTAAGGCATCTTCATTTCCTTCAGTCTGAGCTTTCAGAAGAAATGTATAGAGGAAAAGCATGAGAGAAATGCAGTCTCTGCTCCACCCCACTCCTATTCCCACAGGATCTTCTGACTTCCTTCCTGCCACCTCTACTTTCTTAGAAGTATTCAAGCGTTCTAAAACTGGCCAAGGAGATAAAAAGGCAGCAGTTGCATACCAGAGATCCCAAACATGTGTGCAGAGACCCAGCCAAGTTAGCTGCAATACCATTTGTTATCCTCGGGCGCTCATTTTAAACTGATTCAGATGGGCTAAATTACTTATCAAAAGGTGTGATATGACCTGAACACATGATAGATGTTCATTTCATGAATTCTCAAAACTTGATCTCTCTGCTATAAGCAAATGGGGATTGGATGTTAAAAAGTTCACTAATTGTTCCCAAATATGCATACAATGCTTTTTTTTTTTTGGTTTGTTCGAGACAGGGTTTCTCTGTGAGCTCCACCTGGCTCTGCCTCCTGAGTACTGGGATTAAAGGTGTGCGCCACCACCGCCCAGCTATACAATGCTTTTTTAAATGACACTATTTTTTGACATCCTGACCACAGTCTCTCCTCCCTCCTCTCCTTCAAGGACACCCCCCCAATTTCCCTTTCTCACTCCTCTCCATCCTCTCCTCCATTTCTATTTGGAAAAGGGCAGGCCTCCCATGAATATCAACAAAACATGGCATATCAAATTGCAATAAGACTAAAGATATATGATGTTTTATGTAATCTTTTTAAATGCCTCATGTTACATAAATAATGTTATATTTTAACCAGTAGTATTATTTATGTATATTAAATATATGAATAAGTTAAAGTTATGTCTTTAAATAACTTGAAAGGGAGGGGGCATGTAAGGAATTGGAGAAGGAAGGGTGGGTGGAAATGATGTAAACATACTATTCTTCTATGAAATGCTCAAAGCAAAAATTAAAAACCCTGATTTGTTATTTTCCCAACCATAAAATTCTACCATTTTAGCACACTGAATTGAGTTTCATTTTCCAGAAGCACTTTCTGCTGCATGATGTCTGGGCTTTTGCTTGAGTCACTGCTTCTAAAACCCACAGAATCCTCTTCTCTTATCCAGGTGCTGTCCTACCTTGACCCTACTTGGAATGATACCTAGATTTTGAAGTATGTGGTGATGTTTGCAGATTTGGGAAGTGCATCCTTGGAGGTACTCTGAGTTTTTGCATTTCTGGTTGGTAACAGACTTGGATTTTCTTACTGTCCAGTAAGATAGTTGAGCCTGGGTTTTCTCAGTTTAGAACTGATATATTTCTATTTGAAAGAAGGGCTTAATAGTAACAAAATTGACTGGGAAACCATTGCTTTATTCTAAGCCTAATTTCTCATCATCATGGCATTTATCTCTATTGAGTCTTTCTCAGTTAGTTAGCAGGCGAAATCTGTCAAAAAATTGTTTTAAGATTCTACTTTTGTTTCTGGGAACTCTTACACTGCATAGTTCCAGCAAGTATTCACAATTTTCATTCAGATATGAAGACAAGTCTCATTTATTCTTCTCACTCATCACTAGCTCTGCATCTATCAACAACACTCTACCCAGGAGGAACATTTCATTTTAGTTTTTGTTTAGTTCAGGGACTGGCCATCACAAACAGAGTGCATTAAACCACCCAATGAAGAGGAATGAGAAGACTAGACAATGCACTTAGGCACCACATTATTGTACTGGAGAAGTGTAGGCAAAGTTTTCCTCAGTCCCAGTAGTCACTTCCTAAATAGCTACTCAGAGACTAATCATTAATTATAAATGCTCAGCTGATAGCTTAGGATTGTTTAATTAGTTCTTACAACTTAAACTAATCTATTTCTATTAATTTACATGCTGCTCTGAGGCTCCTGGTTTTTACCTCTCCTATAAGTCCTGCTTCCTTGCTATCTGTCTGGAGACTCTTCTGACTCCACCCTCCTTCTCAGCATTCTCTCTGCCTCAAAAATCCTGCCTACCTATCAGCCAAACAGCTTTTCATTAATAGTGAGAGCAACACATTTTCACAATGTACAAAAGATTATTCCTCAGCATTTCCCTTTTTTGTCTAAATAAAAGTAAGGTTTTAACTTTAACATAATAAAATTATATACAACAAAACAGTTATCAAGTAAAAGTTATAGTTACAATAGCCATTCTATTTGCATTTGAGAAATTTAGAGAAAATATTCTATTATTTATCTTTCTGAGTCTATAGTTTTATACATAATTTACCTTGTATCACCACTTAGGAAAACTTTAACTATGACTATCTAGTCTTCAATTCCATCCAAGAACCTAGGAGGGTGAAATGTTACCTAACAGCAGGGACATCTGGATGCCTGGACAGTCACCAAAGTTCTTCTGCAACATTGAGGCACCCACCTTTGGCATACAGACCTAGTATACCTGACAGACTTTTCGGAGAAGCAGGGAATGTTGAATGGCTGTCCTACCTTGCCTTGGCAAAGTTTGGCAGTCACTCTTTTTGTGTCCTACTGGTCCAGTTTGGACACTCTACTGACAGAAATTTGAGGCAAGGGCAATTTCTTTGCTAAAATAACTGGGTTTTGCTATAAAGAAAGCAAAGTTCATAAAGAGTTTCTTTAATGTCCATTATCTTCTCCAAAGTAAATTGGTGGTGCCAGGAGCAGATATGTCTCACTGTCAAGAAAAGCCTTAGGTTACTAAGCATATTAAATGCCATATTTTATAGGTCTTTTAAGTGTTTGAAGACCATATAATTATCTAAATATATCTGTTTAACCTTGAAAACATACCTAATATGACTACAAGTTTGATTATTACAAATGACTAACTACAAACCTCTATTTCTTAATTATACATTGCATTTTTAAATGAGTTACATAAGCACAACACCTCAAACAAGAGCAGAAACATACATACAGTATAACAGAAATAATTTGTATCAATGAACCAAAATCCATGCCAATGTAAAATATTTTGAGATTAACACTTGTTTTTTTGCATTAAAGTAGGTTAAATAATCTATCATTTTTCTATCACTCCTATATCATATCATCTTCCCTTTTTTTTCCTTTAGAAAAAGATCTTAGAATTTAACTCTTTTGTTTAGCCTTTTTTTTTAACTAAGATCAATAACAATTTGTAACCTATCCACCTTAAATGATAATAAACATCAATAATCCATCCTTTAAAAATGCGGGTATCGTTATCTAGACTATTTCCTGTTCTTTGGGGCCTTTGCCATCTTTAGAGGACCCTGGGATGATTCAAGAAATGGTTAAGTCTTGGTTGGAGTAGTTTGTGAAGCTGGACCATCTCAGTCGCAACCTTGAAGCTGTTCTGGGTGTAGAACTCTGAGAAAACTCCAACAAAGGCATTCTGACAGGCTGGATCATGTGGGCCATTTGTTTTCATTGGTGTCTTGTCCCCTTACTCTGAAAATACATAAACTTTTAAAGGTAATGTACATATCTATATTAGTACAGTATAGATTGTGTGTTGTATACAAATTAGCCAAAGATTTGTTTTTTATGTTTGAGCATAAAATATACATAATGTGTTTTGTAGTTATTTTTAGATTTTTTATGTGTGTAGTCAGGATTTTCAGGGGTCTTCCTCAATCAAACCTGATCACCATTAAACTGGAATGCATCCATAGCCTCTTGTTTTCTGTGGAAATTAAAGCAAAACCTCTCTCCCAAAGAAACACACCTTTTGATTTCCATTTTGAAGTCAAGATATTTTTAAAATATATAGGTTGGTTTAATCTAGTAGTTTTCATAATCCTATGTTTCTTGCAGTTATTGCTCATTCATTAGCAGACAAAAAATTTAGAGACAACACAATAACATACAGGATTCAGATGCTCTGTGTAGTTCCCATCTTTACATGGCTTTTTTCTTTTATATTACTTTACTCCCTTTTTAAGAACTTCATTATTTTAAAACTATATATGTTTTTTTCTGTCTATATCCTTTTTCTTTTCTCTCCCAAGCCTTTTTATATTTTTAAACACACTGTAACCCATTTAGAGGGGTTTTTTTCTGTTTGTATCTGTCTTTACTGAGTATCTGTAACCTTTTCTGTCTGCATGAGCATAACTCCAAACCTGCCATGCAGTACACTGACAGAGCTCACTTTGGAGACTCAAGCCCACATCAGTGGCTGGGAGAAACCTCCCTGGAAGAAGCCTCCCTGTACCATGGACCATGTCAGAGACTGCAGGAACCCATCATGCAATTAGCTCATGGTGTGCTGGCAGCTGCTAGGAGATGCATCTCTGTACTGCAGCTGGCATGAAAGACATGAGACTAGGAAGCCATTTTTGGCTCTATTTTTGTATGTATGGAAGCTTTTTAAAGCTTTCTCGGGTCTTATGTGGATGTAGGTGCCAGATGTTTGGGCACCATGTGTACTTGGAGTTTTCCTGTGTCCCGGAACTCACTTTCTGAATAAATTCTCAGAGACTTATTATTAATTTTTATAAATGATCAGCTGATAGCTTAGACTTATCTAACTAGCTCGTACAACTTAATTTAACCCATTCCTATTCATCTATGTATATGCCTCATGGTTCCTAGCTTTTACCTCTCCTATATGTCCTGCTTCCTTTCTGTATGGCTCGTGACTCCTCTGACTTTGACCTACTTCTTCCCAGCATTCTCTCTGCCCCCAAAATCCTGCCTAGCTCTTGGCCAATCAGCTTTTTATTAACAATGAAAACAGCATATTTTCACAGTGTACAGAAGCATTATTCCACAGCCGAGGAGGATTTTGTAGAGGTGCACAATTACTCCATGTTACTTGTTTGGAATCAATGATTCTTGTTTACTTTTACATAGTGATCATAAAATTAATTGACTGAAAACTAAAAGGAAATGTCAGCTAAGGTCTATCGGTTGAGCATCAATATTATTTCTTTAATCTTCACTGTCTGAGAATACTTATCAGTGGGACTGGTATTTCACAGTTTTTAAACACTGCACTTATGTCAAACAATTATATTAGGAATAATTTTTAAAAAGACTTCAAACTAAAAACTCTTATCCACTCCCACTTAGCTGTGGAATTGATTGAGTGACACCAAATTCATGTTTGATGTTTTCTTTTTAAAATATTTTCTGTTATTTACATTTTTTCATTTTACATACCAACCACAGTTACCTCTCCCTCCCCTTTTTTCACTCCCTTCACATCTCTCCACCCCCCCCCCATCCACTCCTCATAGGGGTTAAGGCCTCCCTTGGGTAGTCAACACAGGCCAGCATACCAAGTTGGGGTGGGACCAAGCCCCTCCCTCCTGGATCCTGGCTGAGCAAGACATCCCACCATAGGGAATGTGCTCTAAAAAGCCTGTTCACATACCTGGGATAAGTCTTGGTGCCTCTGCCAGGGTCCTCACAAACAGATCAAGCCACATAACTATCATCCACATTCAGAGAATGTTTTCTTGACATTATGATTGTCCCATCGACCACTTATTGGATAGGATTCTCAACCATATATTTAAGGCTATGAAGTCAAAATTAATTTCTAAATTACAAAATGAGCTGCCTTTTAATGAACTAGAAACATTCTAGGTACATCAGTGGTCTATTCATGCCATACATATGCATGTATGCTCTCTTAGTTACTTTTCTATTGCTGTAAAGAAACACCATGAGCAAGGCAACTTATTAAAGAAAGCATTTAATTGAGGGCTTGCTTATGGTTGCAGAGGGTTAGTCCATGATCATCATGGCAGGGAGTAAGTTGGCAGCAGAGAGGCAAGATTACCACTACAGCAGTTTGTTAAAGCATATGTATTGATCCACAGTGGAAGACAGACAGAGTACAACTGAGCTTGATGTAGGATTTTGAAACCTCAAAGGCCACCCCCAGTGACACACCTACTCCAACAGGCCACACCTCCTAATACAGTTCCTTCTAAAACAGTTTCACCAACTAGAGACCAAGCTTTTAAATATTTGAGCCCATGGGGACAATCTCATTCAAACAGCAGCATTTGCTTTCTTACTAAATCATTTCTCATTAATGATCAAAGAAGATCATTACATTTTACAGATTCAGAAGCTTCTAAAACTGTATGGAGATAGAAAAAAAACTGCATGTATTTTAATACTGTGTGTATTATAAAACCATCCTACCATAAAACGATCCAAGTAACCTTTATGGTTCATTTTGCTTTTTCCTTAAAACATTTCTAATATACATCAAAGCATGCATCGTGAATCTTAACTACTAACAACTTTACTTCTCCAAGACTCAGAAAATGATTATAATTTAATGATATAATTCCAGTGTCAAATCAGCCTCTGTCCTTATTGCTTTGCCTTAGTAATGTAATGTAATGGTATCTTCATAAAGGATTTTTTGCACTTATGTGCTTTAATAGACACGTTAGCAAGAATGGTGAACAAATATTTATTAAGAAATCACTAATCCAGTCAGGAGAACAGTCCCTGTCATGAGGAGCCCATGTGTTTGACAGCAACATCACCTTTGTTCTGAAGTGCTCCATTCTGATATTGGTCCCAAGAAGCACAATCACAAAAAACATGTTTCCCAATGTCCATAGCAGAATATCAATCTCTTAATATTTTAGAATCCACTATAAAGAAATAATTTGGTGACTTATTGTTTACTTCTGGTTCTTTGACTCATTCTGGTTGAATTCAGCAGGACTCTTGAATAATTTCAGGCCTTTTTTACATTATAAGGCTATTATGTATCATTTGGAAGGCACTGTACTCCATCAGCTTGTATTATGCTTAAGATATTAGCTGTCCTAAAGCCAATTTTCTAGAGTAATTTTTGGTCACAATAAGAAAACTCACAGCTTTAGCTGACTTGAAACTTCTGCCCATCAAATCCTTTGCTTGTAGAATAATATTAGGCCTTATTTTTTCTTAGTGTTTTGATATTAGTTTTTGTACTTCCAGGAGACAAGAAGAACTGGTGCAATAAACATACATTTTATAGTCGTAAGAAGATCATCCATTTTCCGCAACACAATCCATTTTCTGTCTCAGTACAATCCATCATTAACTTGTGATAACTTCTCTTATGCTGATTTGAAATTTACATTTATGTTTCTTGAGAATGCCTGGATCTAAATATTTTAATTACAGCAATGTGAGTATAGGAGCTAATCATGTAAGTCAAAAGACTTGAAAATATTCAAGAAAGATAGAGGAGGGACATGTAACAACATGGTTGTTTTATAACGCTTCAAGGGATCATATTATTTTATATTTACCTAAAGTTATACACAGTGTGTGTGTGTGTGTGTGTGTGTGTGTGTGTGTGTGTGTGTGTGTGTGTGTCTGTCTGTCTGTCTGTCTGTCTGTCTTAAATGAAATTATACTATTTGGTCTGTCGGAACTCCTCAACAGAGCCATAAACTAATAAAAACCCCATTACTAGTCACAAGAAACCTCCTTTCAAGTGGTCATTGAAGGCAGTTCAAATGACTCCAAAACCAGTATAAGGCATTGCTGTTGTTTTGGATACCTTTCAGAAGTTGAAAATAAGATCCTATTATTGAAGACATAGCACTATAAGGACACAGTAGCCTTATTATTTGAATTGGGGCTAACCTAAAATACCCTTTCCTATATTTAGCTTCCATAGTACCATAAAGTTCTATGCAAGTTGCCAAGTGAGGGAAGCAATTAATAGTCCTACCAAAATGCAATAACTGTAAACCACAACAATGGCCAGCATGTCAAAGATATCTGTAAAGAGGAAATAGTGGCATTCATATGGTGGTGGTAAGCAGCTGCTGTCTAAGTGGACTTTAAGGCCTCTCAACAAAAGGAAACCATGCCTGGTACTAGGAACCTAGCCAACTTCTCAGGGTTAAGGAAGTCATGGATCTTAGAAGAGAACCAAAAACCACCACATTGCTAAACCATTCTACTTCTTTAACTACATTGTAAATCTTCTCTTTTTACCCACAGATAAGTTTAGCTACCATGATTTATCAAAGAAGATTTGCTGCATAAAATGGAGGCCATTACAGAAATCCACAACTAGATACAATACAAAGATAAATGGATTATGAGGAACCAACCCCTAATTAGCAGCACAGCTCCTGCACCAACACTTCAGAGAGCATCATGGAGAGTAGGTGGAAAGATTGTTAAGAGTCAGAATTCCAGGAAGTCTGCTAAGTGACTGTGTGTCTTTTAAATGGCTTTATAAACAAGACTTGCATGAGAACATTATCAGTAGACAGGCTAACATGGAGAAGGGTCTCATAAAATCTCCAAACATTTCTGCAAACAGGGCACCAAGTATTCAAATATATGAGCCTATAGGGGCCATTTTTATTCAAACCACCACATTCCACTCCCCAGCTCCAATGGTCACATCTTAACATGAAATGCATTTTGTCCAACCTCAAAATACCTTGTACTCTTTTTGTCATAATATTGCAAAAGTCCAAATTTCAAAATCACTTAGGATAATCCAAGTAATCTCTTAACTATAATCCCCTGAAAAATCGAAATTTCCAACACACAATGGCACCAAATATTTACATATCAATTCTAAAAGGGAGGAATTGGTCCACAGTGAGGCAATACTGGTCTGTAACAAGATTTAAATCCAGCAAGGAAAAGTCCAAGTCCTGAAGCTCCATCTCTGATATCAGAGGGCTTACATGGATGCATACTTCTGGATTTTCTGCCTTTTGTTGGTTCCACTCTCTGTCTCATCCATTTCTTGATGCCAGCATTAAATTTTCCAGCGCTCCTTTCCTCTTTAAACTGTACATTTTGTATTTCTTTTTGTCTCACTTGATCTTTTTTAATTAAGAAATTTTTTTCATTCATTTTATACACCAATCAGATATCCCCCTCTTCCCTCCTCCCATTTCCCAGCCTCCCCCTCCCAACCCACCCCCACTCCCACCCACAAGAAGGCAAGGCCTCCCATGGGGAGGTACATCCAGTAGAGGCAAGTCCAAGCTCTTCCCTCTGCCTCAAGGCTGCACGAGGTGTCACATCATAGGAAGTGGGCTCCAAAAAGCCCCCTCATGTACCAGGGACGGATTCTGATTCTACCACCAGCCCCCCCCACCCCCGCAAGTAGATCAAGCTACACAGTTGTCTTGCCATGTAGTGGGCCTAGTCCAGTCCCATGCAGGCTCCATAGCCATTGATCCAACTTTCATGAGTTCCCACTAGTTTGGTTTGGTCATGTTTGCAGAGTTCCCCGTCATGATCCTGATACACTTGCTCATAGAATCCCTGCTCTCTCTCTCCTATTGGACTCCTGGAGCTCTGCCTAGTGTTTGGCTGGTCTCGCTTGATCTTAATGAATACTAATAATCACACAACAGAGTCTATGTTAGGCTGTCTTGAAATCCTCTTAACCAAAGAAATTAGCCTAATATTTTCAAATTTAGCCCCAGGCAAGTTCTTTGGAAGATGGAAGCAACCACATCCATTGCCAAAATATCACAAGAATATTTTCTAAATGGCTAGGTAATATTATTCCCCTTTGAAGCCTCCTGAGTTGGGCCTCCACACAGTGCTCAGCACTACTCTCTTCCAGGATCCTACTAGGATGGCCCCCCATTAAGCAAGCACAAAGTCCCATTTTTTCCACATAAAACCATGTGGTCAGGTCTGTTACAACAATAGCTCACTCTCTGGTACCAACTTTTGTCTTAGTTACTTTCTGTTACTGTTAAAAGAAACCTGGGCCAAGGCAATTTATAGAAGAATGTTTATTTGGGGCTGGTGGTTTCATAGTCTGTGGTATTAAGCAGATATAACAGGCAGGAGACAGCCACAGCAGCAGCTAACAACTTACATTTCAAATAGCAAGCAGGAAACAGAAAAAACTAACTCCAAATAGTGTGAGTCTTTTGAAACTTCAAAGCCTACCTTCAGTGGTACACCTCCTTCAACAAGGCCACACCTCCTAATCCTTCCCAAACAGTTCCACCAATTGGATACTGTAGAAGGTCCAGCCTTCTGCCAATCACAGAGACCAAGAACAAGATGCAGAGTCAATTAGAAAAAGACACAGACTTCTTTACTGAGTGACAAAGCTTAGTTTTTTATTATTTTTATAATTTTATTATATTATTTATTATAATTTTATTACTCTTTGTTGATTGTTCTACTCTATTCCTTTTCTGTTCTGTTCTTCTACCCTGATGTTTCTCTTCTTCCTGATGTCTTCCTTCTTACTTCTTTATTTTTTCCCTTGTGGCTTATATACTCCAGAAAAATACTTTAAGCAATATAAAAATTATAATGTGGTTACATTCTATTTTTTAAATAAATGATTACAATGAATACAAGTAAAAAACAACATGTTTCCCATTTCCCTTACATAATTATATATTTCACAAGTTACACGTGAAAGACAGATTATCCTCAAGAACTCACAGACAGTTAAACATTTATTTTTTAGACTTTTTATAGATCAGGAGCCTTTCAGCCATAACTGTTTACATAAGCAGTAGTTTTTTGTAACTGCCAGAAAAGCAGACTACTAGTTTTACTTTTCATTGTTTAGAGTCCTGTCTAATTGTTTTAGCTAACAATCTAATTCTTTGTTTTCTAGTTACAAGAAGTCAAATGTTTGTTTCCAGGTTTTGGCTATTACAAACAATGCTGATATGAACATAGCTGAGCAAGTGCTCTTGTGGTATGATTGAGCATTTCTTGGGTATATGCCCAGGAGTGGTATAGCTGGATCTTGGGGGAGATTGATTCCCAATTTTCTAAGAAAGCGCCATATTGATTTCCAAAGTGGTTGTACAAGCTTGCATTCCCACCAGCAGTGGAGGAGAGTTCCCCTAGTTCCACATCCTCTCCAGCATAAAGTGTCTTCAGTGTTTTTGATCTTAGCCACTCTGACAGGCGTAAGGTGGTATCTCAGAGTTGTCTTGATTTGCATTTCCCTGATGATTAGGGAAGTTGAGCAATTCCTTAAATGTCTTTCAGCCATTTGGGATTCCTCTGTTGAGAATTCTCTGTTTAGTTCTAAAGCCCATTTCTCAATTGGACTGTTGGTCCTTTTGATGTCTAATTTCTTGAGTTCCTTATATATTCTGGATATCAGTCCTCTGTCAGATGTGGGGTTGGTGAAGATCTTTTCCCATTCTGTAGGCTGACGCTTTGCCTTGTTGACCGTATCCTTTGCTCTACAAAAGCTTCTCAGTTTCAAGAGGTCCCATTGATTGATTGTTTGTCTCAGTGTCTGCGCTACTGGTGTTATATTTAGGAAGTGATCTCCTATGCCAAGGCGTTCAAGACTATTTCCTACTTTCTCTTCTAGCAGGTTCAGAGTAGCTGGATTTATGTTGAGGTCTTTGATCCACTTGGACTTACGTTTTGTGCACGGTGACAGATATGGATCTATTTGCAGCCTTCTACACGCTGATATCCAGTTATGCCAGCACCATTTGTTGAAGATGCTTTCTTTTTTCCATTGTACACTTTTGGCTTCTTTGTCAAAAATTATATGTCCATAGGTGTGTGGGTTAATGTCAGGGTCTTCAATTCGATTCCATTGGTCCACATGTCGGTTTTTATGCCAATACCAGGCTGTTTTTATTACTGTAGCTCTATAGTAGAGCTTGAAGTCGGGGATTGTGATGCCTCCAGAAGTTGTTTTATTGTACAGGTTTCTTTTAGCTATCCTGGGTTTTTTGTTTGTAACTGAAGAATGGATAAATAAATTGTGGCACATATACACAATGGAATACTACTCAGCAGAGAAAAACAATGACATCACACGGTTTGCAGGCAAATGGATGGATCTAGAAAAAATCATCCTGAGTGAGGTAACCCAGACTCAGAAAGACAAATATGGTATGTACTCACTCATTGGAAGATGCTAGATGTGGAACACGGATGACTAGATTGCTACTCACATCACCAGTGAGGCTACCTGGAAAACGGGACCCCCAAAAAAGACACGGAGAAATGGACGAGATCTACATGAATAGCCTGGTCATGAGTGGGAACAATGAAGGGCGACAGTCGAGGGAAAGAGTGGGAGATCCTAGCTGGATCAAGAAAAGAGAGGGAGAACAAGGAATAGGAGACCATGGTAAATGAAGACCACATGAGAAGGTGAGAAGGGGAGGAAGCAGAGAGCTAGGGAGGCCCACGGAGATCCACAAAGATACCCCCTCAAAAGACTGCTGGCAATGGTCGCGAGACGGCAGGAACCGACCTACTCTGGTGATGGGATGGCCAGACACCCAGATAGTGGTGCCATAAACCCCATCCAAGGACTGAGGAATCTGAAGGCAGACACCCACGGCTGGGCCCCTGGTGGAGCACTGGGAGTCTAATTAGTGAGTAAGAAGAGGGTTTATATGAGCGAGAATTGTTGAAGCCAAGGTTGGATAAAGCACCGGGACAAATAACCAAATGAATGGAAGCACAGGATCTAGGAGCCAAAGGCTGAGGGGCCCCCAACTGGATCAGGCCACCTGAACGGGTGAGACAGTCATTTGGCTTGATCTATTTGGGAGGCAGCTGCGCATTGGTGCCAGGTCCTGGGCTCGTTGCATGAGTTGGCTGTTTGAATCCTGGGACTTATGCAGGGACACTTGGCTCGGTCTGGGAGGGGGGAATGGACCTGCCTGGACTGAGTCTACCAGGTCAACCCCGGTCCTCGGGGGAGACCTTGATCTGGAGGAGGTGGGAATGGGGGGTGGGCTGGGGGGAGGGGTGGACGAGAGGGGGAGAACAGGGGATTCTGTGGCTATTATGTTGAACTGAATGGTGTTGTAAAATAATAATAATAATAATAAAAAACAAGAATTTTAAAATTCAAAGAGTAAAAAAAAAAAAAAAAAAAAAAAAAGAAGTCAAATGTTTGAAGCTTTGTTTTTGCTATGATGCACACTGAAACCCCTGAAGACATTTCCCAATATTGAAAAGAACTTGAGCTAACTCCTGGGACTCTACTGTTTTTCTTCATCATCAACCTAAACCATAGTCTATATGGCTCCTCAAAAGGAACTCATCAGTCCTAGCTGCATGACACTTCTTTGGCCTATTTTCTATCCTCTGCAGTCCTTGCTTGATCAGGAACTGGGGCAACACTATATTCTACCTTTACCTATATTAATTTTCCCACTAAATAACCTCTATCATAATCTTTTACTACATTTCTTAAAAACCCTTAATCACCAAAATACTATTTAAACTTACACTATTATTGTATAAAATCATTGCTTCAGTTTAACTGTACAGCTTAAGGGGAAATAATCAAATAATCTTCATAATAATCCATAGATAAAAAGTGCCTAGTAGAATGGGATATTTCCATTAGATCACACTGCATTAAAGGCAGTGGGGAATTCATACACACACACACACACACACACACACACACACACACACACATACACCCATTCACACCATGCCAGATGCCAGTGAAAAATGACAGCAGCAAACATATAAAGGCACAGCAGTAGGAAGAGATATTCTGGGGCCAACGCCCTTGGGGCCTTGTCTATCTAGGATTCACTCGTCAGGTCAGTGCCTTGCATTATGGTGGGTCAAACTACTCAAGCTCAGGTGCCACCTGTTGCTCCTTTGACGTAACCACTGACAGGGCACCAGGTAATAAAACATGTAAGCCAAAAGGGGTAGTTCTCATTCAAACCTCCACTATATATATTTGTGTAACAAAGAAGCTATCAGTTTGAAAGTGGAGGGAAGGATCATGGGAGGGGATGGAGTGAGAGGACATGAAAGAGGCTGGAGGAAGAAAAGAAAAAAAAGAAAAAAAAAGAAAAAAAAGAAGAAAAGAAAAGAAGAAAAGAAAAAGAGGGGAAGTCATGTAATTATACTTCAATTAAAATTTTTAAATAATTAAAACAAAATGCTGCTCTGATTATATGAAAGTTACCCAAGTAAAGGAGTTTTCTCTGGTGTTTTAGTTGAATTTTGTTATCTAAACTGTAAGGCAAAACTAGGCTCTCTGCTATTACGGAGGGCAACAATATTTAGACCCACATTCATTTAGACTAATCTGCAGAACTTTTGGGAAATACTAATGCATAGATCTTTCCTATCTCCAAATAATTCATTGAAAATCTTTTAGAATTTGAAGTTAGAATATGAGTGAAAATCTGAAGTAAATAAAGTGTCATTCATTGAAACTATTGTATGATCTGAGTTATGAAATCAATAGTCCCCAGACTTCACTGTTTGCTTGTACCATGTGGGAAATCTCTAAAGCTGCTCATGCTTGCATCACCTTCCCTGTCCTGTGGTGCACTCAGCATGGAATAGGATATGGGTGTGGGTGTGTTAACCTACCCTAGATGTAGCAAGATGAGGCAGAATCTGAATACTCCTGTGTTAAAATGTGCTTCTACATTAGCACAGGCTTTCATTTATAATCATGGGATATTCAAAATATGAGGACCTTTCACAATGAAGTATTCCATATAACTCAGAATCAAGTTGTACTCCAGGTAGCTTACATAAAAATGTCTTCCCTTCAGAAATAAATTTGTGCAAATATAAGAGGCTGTTTTTCAGAAGTCCTTCTTTTTTAGCACATTTGTGATATAAATTATGAAGATGATAGGAATTATTGGGAGGCATCAATGCTAAAAACAGACATACCGACTAATTTTTATTTGCCAGCTCATCTGGATTATTATTTTCACTTGCTTGATTTGAAATTTCAAGAGTAGATTCAGGTTTGCTAATGCCAGTGGGTGTTCTTTCTCAAAAATGTTTTGGCTTATTTCTTTAACAATTCCAATATCATTGAGTAATGAAAAAAACAGATATAACCTTAGTATGTAGGCAGGATAAAGCCTTCTTGTGTAATGTTAGAATTGTTTTGGAAGGCTATTTGTACTTTCAGCGGTTTTATTTATTTATTTTTATTTTGTTTAATGAAATCTATTCTTAATGTAATGATCTGAGTGAAATATAGCACTATAGATGAAATAGATGTGTATATTTGACCATTGAAGCTGACTCTCCAGTGGTTTTGCAAGAAGGGTAAAATTGATAAGGTTTTGATCATTAGGTAAAGATATAGCAAAAATAATGTGGACATTAAGATAGGACTTAAGAGAGCCAGGACCTTAAATAGCATTAATACTATAAAATTAATAATTCCTCCTGAGACTTGGTAGGATTCAAATACTATTTATAATATCTTAAGAGAGTTTATGATTTTTTTCCAGTATGACCTCTAATTAGACTGAGTCATACAGCTGCAAACACAGGAGGACAACAGCTATGAGGAGAACTTGATGACCTGTCACTCACCATTCCCTTGAATCATTCAATATGGCTGGCTGCTGGAGCCTGAAGAAAAACTTGCAAAGAGCTGGGAACATTGACGATAAAATGCCTTTTGTAGATATCATGGAGAAATAAACATGATACTTTTAAGACAACTCTATTATTTCTAGCACAATCTAAAACAAAGGTGATAGGTGGAGCCATTATATTGATGAAGGTGAAGAGAAAATGTTAATCTGCCTGAACCTTAATTTGGAACAAGAATGTGGGCACATCTCCTATGACATTTTGGAAGCCAGTTGTTAACAGGGACAGAGCACTATAAGGAAATTAGAGTCCTGTCTGAGAAAAATCTATATGTTTTGTATCTGATAGTAGAGTGGCCTCACAAAATTATTGATTTTCTGGAAATGTTCTCATCTCCAATTTCCAGTCATTCTATCTAACTCTAGCAAAGAGACACTACCACCTGGAATTCTGTATTGAGAAGGCAGACACCCTAACTTGAAGTGAGAGAGAAATCCATGTTCTATGGATGCTATTCAAACTCATTTGCATTTCTGTGAAGTATTTTGTTCTAAGAGATAAAACTGAATATTTCCTCAGTCTCTGACTTCCATTACTTAATTTGAATTTGTCATTTTTACAATAGAAAGTGATAGACAATCATATCTTGAAGCTTGAATTTTTGTTTTCTCTCTGACTACTGATGTTTTGCACAGTGATACCTCATGATTCTGGATAGAAGTAAGTGATTCACAGCTCCCAGTCACCTATTTGATCACAAATATAAATAGCCAATTCTTAGTAGTGTTATCATTATATTCTAACCTTTAGTGTTAGGTAAATTGTGTGATCTATGAATCGTCAACATCAACATCTAGTATTTTCAGTCTATGATACTATAACCCAATTTTATGTTGAGTCAAACTAGTACATTTTATTTACCTGTTTGTCTCTCTCACTTTTCCTATTTTGATTACTACAAAGAATGCTGCTATTAACACCTTCTAGCAGTTCTCCTAATATTAGTGTGAAACATTCTTCAGGGCTTGGGCTACAGAGTGAGTTCCAGGACAGACAGGGATACACAGAGAAACCTTGTCTTGGAAAAAAGTCAATATCAAATCATGGTTTTAGTTTACTATCTGCAGAACATTAGATCTAAAAGACTATCACTTGTGGGATCTTAATGAAAAAGAAAAGCATGATGTAAGTATTTTGCACCAACAGTCTAATATGAAATTTTCAACATAGATGGTTTCTCAGTAATCTACCTTAGGGATAGCAATTGAACCAGAAAAAATCTGGAAAGAATACCATCATAAATAATAAATGTTATATAGAAGATAGACCCATATATATGACTATATCTATAAAAATACAATTGGAGATACATAAAATATGTTAAAGATTTCACACCACATAGTTAAGGGAAGATACAATAACTTAGACACCCAATTTTATTTTTAATAACTAAACTTCATCTGGAGACTAAAGTAATATAACAGAATCATCCTACCAGAGAAAAGAAATAAAAGTCAATGAACAATATATTCCATGGGTATTCTTCCAGATTTAGCAAAACAGTTTTGAAACACAAGTTTAATATCTTCTTCTTAAAGATAGTGATGATAATGGACAAATAGACATGATAGAAACTCCATATCAATGGAGATATGAATGATAGAAAAGAAATAAGCTCAACTGAACAAAATAACATAACAAAAGAAAAAATAAGAAATTTTATCAGAAAATAAAATAAATATAATGAATTTATATATCCCTCATGAAAATCAAACACATTTGATCTTCAAACAGGATGAGTTTAAACTATGCACATACCCTTTTGCACAGTTGATTTATTTTTTAAAGATTTGTAGAAATTTGAAAACTCTGAAAATCATTTTATATAATTAATTTATTTATTCTACATCTTGACCTCAGTTTACTCTCCCATCCCCCCCCCTTTACCTCCCCTTGTTTCCTCTAAATCTACTTCTCTGTTTTTCTTCAGAAAGGGCCATGCTTCCCATGAGTCTCAGCAAAGCCTGGCATATCAAGTTGCCATCAGACTAAGCATCTCCCCTTGTATTTAGGCTGGACAGGCCAATCTATCATGGAGAATAGCAGGGCCTGTCCCTAAGGTTTAGACTGGCTCTTGGAGACCTACTAAACTGTCACATATATGCAGTGGGCTTAGGTCAGTCCCACGCAGGCTCCCTTGTGTTTTTTGGTCCAGAGTCTTTGAGGTCCTATGAGCCAGATTATTTGTTTCTGTGAATTTTCTTGTGATGTCCTAAACTCCCAAAAATCTTACATTTGAAAAAGTGAACAACATCGGGAATTTGTAACGTGTGTGTTTTATCATTTGTTATGATAAAACATACAAAACTTTATTTTACAGACTTAAAATTAAGCAAATATATACCTTTCCAGACTACATGCAGAACCATTCTCAATTTAAATATAAACAAATGCAAATACATTGCACTAAGTACAACTCCATGAAACTGACTGCACAAACACCATACTCATCATGATCCCACACCCTCTTCCTGTCCCTGCTGTGGGAGCCCAGCTCTGAGAGGCTCAGTGCTTATGATGCTTATCAGCTTCCTGTGGGAAGTTTGTCTCTTCCAAACTGCAGACCACAACAAAATTGATCTTTTGTGATTTTCATGTATTTCCCACCACATATAATACAAACAATAGAGCTAAATGTGTGTAAATTGACTTTATGTTACTTAGAATACTTTTAGTTAGCCATAAACTTTAGGAAATAAGTTTATGGATATTGATGATCTATATACACAGGTTTTATACTGACCACGATTCAAAACCCTAACCATTGAATTATTTAACATCAGTCTTACATTTAAATAGTCAAAAGTCTTAAAGAAAAGGTTGTCAACTTCCAATATTTAAAGACAAGATATAAACATCACTCATTTTTATACCGATGAGAAGAGTTTTATGAATTTCTCAATTAATTCCTGAGTGAAATTGCCCTCATTTCTTCTATTGAATTCTAAAGTAATCAGATATCTTGAATTTCAAATGTCTTCTTATTTTACTTGTATCTGTCCTCCTCACAGTAATTAAATTCTGTGTCTATTATAATATCTTTCTATTGTAGATGAGACAAGACACATCACATTGTGACCTCCTCAAAGAGGGCATTATGTGTTATATTAATACATGTTTGATTGTACAGAAGGCCTGTCCCTCCACTAATTATAGACTTCATTGACTGCTTTTTGTCATGTTTTATCATTCATAGACTTGACGAAATATGTTTTCAAAATGTGTTTGACATAAAAAGACTGTTGAATTCAATTTCATACACACATATGGACACACACATACCTCATAAACATGCACCTAGCACACACATTTCAAGTATAAACAATATTGTTAAATATATACCAATAAATTTTATATAAATATATACATATAAAATGAAACCTGAGAAATGCCAAAAAAAAAATAGTATGCCTGTCAGGCTCTCACCCTCATTGTTCATAAGCACCTTTATATTTAATTAACATTCATTCTCTATATTTGGCCTAATTATAGCAAAATTGATGGTCTCTTTTTTCAGCTCACAGATAAGCATGTTTAAAAAATATCATAATGGATGAGAGGATTTTAATAATAGGTACCAAAAACACAAGTACCAATGAGAAAATATGATTAATTGCTTAAATGTGAAACACTGGGAAGCAATGGTACAAAGCACAGTTAGAAACTGTAATGGTAACATGTCCTAGATGCTTGATTATCCATTTATGTATCTTTTTTGCTGCAGCACAAACAGTAAAAGCATGCTTTTCATGGTGACATTGAAACTTGAAAATGTTCAGAGTGTTCCTTTCCATGACCCGTTGATGGCAGACAGAATCTAATATATTTAAAATATTTCTATTCAAACAGGAAAAGGAAGAAAGTGTCTTTATTGTAACACTCACTTAGACCAGTATGTCACTTTATGACCATGTCCAAATAATTCTTCTTAAGTAATTTTATGTTCTTTTAAATATGATAAACATAGTGTGTTTTCTCTAAATCCATGTACATCACTGAAAAAAAAAGCATTCAGGTATAAAAGATGATGATTTCTATTGCCTGGTTAAAACCACCATGAGAGAGCAAGCAGCTCAAGTGTCAGCCCAATAACCCCTCTGGTGAATGGTAACTTTGAAAAGTAAAAGCTGTATGAATTCTAGCCTCATCCATGAAAAAAATTATATTTACTGATTACATCATAGGTTAGGATATTCTCTCAGTACAGTTGCCAGCTTGCTTTTATCTGCTTAATTATTGCTAATTAGTTTGTTCTATTGTTAGAGATGCACAATTATGAATCACTGAAGCTTAATTACATGATGGCTGAGTGCAGAAAGTCTTCCAGTAACTTTGATCGAGCTAGAACTCTAGCAAAGACATCTTTAAACCACTCTGTAAAAGCAGATGAAAAGAATCATGCGGTGAATGGGAGAAAAGACTAAGACTAACACAGAGCGAGTGTTTGCCCTGCACTCGATTCAGAAGTTTTACTTACCCTATGGTACAGTCTTCTCAACACAGGTTCTCCAAAGGCCAGAAGGGGAGATGTGTGCCAACAGCCCAGAGCTTAGGAAAGCTAATAAAGCATTTGAGAAGTAACAGTGCTTGAAATGTATTTTGACTGCATTTACTGCTATCTCTATAAAACATAATGGTGAATTCCCCATGTGGCACATTGTCTCAGTGAAATTGTTTGAAAGATCAAAAATGTTTTCACCTGTTGATATCTGTAGTAAACAGTAGCAATTTAAGGTTAAGCTGATGTTTTCATGGATAGTGTACAACAGCAGAATTGGTACAAATACTTCACTTTGCAGAAACATTATCAAAATATGAGATCTGACTGTTGAAATCAGTCCCCTTAGATTGACAGCTACCAAGGCACAACAGAGTTTTTTGGTTTAAAGTGTGTTTGTTCCTTTCTTTCTCTGCTCTATGCCTTCTGGAATGGCTTATAATACTAAGGAAAGCTCAGAACGTTGTTTATGTAGCTGGGTTAATTTGATTACACAGTAATTCCCTCATATGATGGCTTACTTTGGGTTATTATATAATTGCTATTAGAGGGTGATGAACGGACATTAAATGAGATCGGGGTATAGCATGAATCTTAAAGGTCTTAATAATAAAATCAAATCTGGAGCCAGGTATTGGGGTGAACACTGGAAGATCAGAGAAGCAGAACAAGCCACAGCTACCTCCCCTTGCCAGCTCCTCAGCTGATCCTGTTTCCTCAGACTGGAAGGCTCTGAGTCCTTATCCAAATGAATCTCAGGTGACCTGCTTCTTGAAAGCCTGAATGCATAACCAGGCTCTAGTTCCTGGTCCTCATGCCTTATATACCTTTCTGCTTTCTGCCATCACTTCCTGGGATTAAAGGCTCTTGTTACCACACCTGGCTGTTTCCAGTGTGGCCTTGAACTCACAGAGATCCAGGCGGATCTCTGCCTCTGGAATCCTAGGAGTAAAGGCATGTGTGCCACTATTTTCTGGCCTCTATATGTAGGGACTATTCTGTTCTCTGACCCCAGATAAGTTTATTAGGGTGCACAATATTTTGAGGAACACAATACCACCACAATCAGGGTTGGGTTTTTTTTGACACTGTCCAAAGTTGAAACAAAGCAGCAGCCTTTCTACTTTCAAATTTATAAGAACATGGCAAGTGTTTCACCCACTAACACCAGGAATGGGCAGAATAAATAAATGTTATTTTCTAAATATGCAGTCAAACTCCACATCAGAAACCTTCACAACCAGTACCAAGTACCAGAGATCCCTCACATGTTGTTAAATGATTCAGTTGCGCACCTAGGACTGTGGGATTGTGGGTTGACTGGAAGGACAGAGCCTGTTCAGGATTAGTTCTGAGGAGCATACAGAGTGAAAGACGGTGTGTGTATACGTCATTCCTTCACATTTGTGCTCCTCTATATTTGAAATGTACCATATCAGAGCAAATCAAATTCCATTAGTATCAACTAAGGTAAATATATTAACCCAGACTCAAATTGGATTCCTTTTCAATAGTTTGCCTTTACATGTTTGAGTTGAAGTCTAAGCTTTCATTATTAAATATGAATTATCACTCTAATATAAAAATGCTTTGATTGAGGCTGGGCGATGGTGGCACACGCCTTTAATCCCAGCACTCGGGAGGCAGAGGCAGGCGGATCTCTATGAGTTTGAGGCCAGCCTGATCTCCAAAGCGAGTTCCAGGAAAGGTGCAAAGCTATACAGAGAAACCCTGTCTCGGAAAAAAAAAAAAGAAAAAAAAATGCTTTGATTAAATTACGTTACAATTTTCCTTTAATAAGTGACCCTCAACTGTCACATGTCCTGGGAAGCTCTATATTATGAAACAGGTCTAACAAAGAACAACAAAAACAATTATAAAAATGTAGCTTGGATTTAATTAAAATTTATTATATAACAATTACACTTTTACTCTATAAAATTAGTTTACCCTTTGTATTTGGTGAACTTGACAATTTTCACAGCCAATATTGCTGGTTACTTATAGTACAAACTTTCAGATGTATAAAAAACACATACAAAATTATGTGAACTCAATCTTTCATAACATCATGGAGGAACTGAGAAGCAACATGCTAATGGGAATAATCCAGATGCTGCATAAAGTCAATACAGGAAACAGAGAAATATTGGCCAAAATGTGGTGGTATTGTGTTCCCCAAAATATTGTGCACCCTAATAAACTTATCTGGGGTCAAAGAACAGAACAGCCACTAGATACAGAGGCAAGAAAATGGTGGCACTCACACCTTTAATCCTAGCATTCCAGAGGCAGAAATCCCTCTGGATCTCTGTGAGTTCAAGGCCACATTGGAAACAGCCAGGCATGGTAACACACACCTTTAATCTGAGAAAGTGAGCCTTTAATCCCAAGAAGTGATGGCAGAAAGCAGAAAGGTATATAAGGGGTGAAAACCAGGAACTAGGCTGGTTAAGCATTCAGGCTTTCGAGAAACAGGTCAGCTGAGATTCATTTGGATAAGGTCTCAGAGGCTTCCAGTCTAAGGAAACAGGATCAGCTGAGGAACTAGCGAGGTGAGGTAGCTGTGGCTTGTTCTGCTTCTCTGATCTTCCATCCTTCATCCCAATAAGTGGCCTCAGGTTTGATTTTACTAATAACTTTTTAAGATTCCTGCTACATTAAAAGGTACAAAATTTCAGTTCTGTGGAGTCAATATGTTCTCAATATGTGGTTACAGTATAATGACTAGAGTTAAATGTATAGTTCAATATTTTAATACATTCTTATGTTTGCACAAACATGCAATTATAACTATACCAGTTAATATAGCTGTTGATTAGCTTAATTAAGGTAATCATTTCACAATATGAATCTAAACACATTATACCCCTAAATATATTTCTAAAGTATGTAGTAATAAAGCTAGAAAACATTTTACAATATGTGATTTTGAAAAGCATCAACAGTAGCTACAAATATTTGTTCATAACAAGTGGTGTGAACCCAATTTCAGGTATAGAAATGGGGTGCTTTTTAGAATATATTCAAGATGATTATATATATGTATATATATAATTTGAAAATACATTAAAAAAACATAACACATTCCCACCACATACAATTCCTACAGCTGATGCTTTGTGGTATTTGGGTTTCATTCTGAGTTTGCATCTGTATGTGATGTTCAGATGTATGCAGCTGCATATATATGTGCTTTTCTACATGGGTTCTGGTGTTGGAACGCGGGTCTTCAGGCTTATAAGGTAAAGACATTGCTTTCTAAGCTACTTCTCCAGCCCTTATTCCTATATTTTTATTCTTTGATATTTTAGGATATGTGTATGTGTGTGTAAACATATACATACATACATACATATATACATACATACATACATACGTGTGTGTGTGTATGTGTGTGTGTGTACGTGTATACACACACATTTGGGTTATTTTCATCCCCCATTACCTTCCTCTCCCTCAATGAAACTTATCTTCCTTCCAACAATCCCTACCTACTTTGATATCTATTGACTGAATTTAATTGTAGTTTCTTGCATGAATATGATTAGGACTTTCACTAATGAAATGTGGACAACTTACTAGTGGTTACTTTATTGAGGAAAATGGCAGCCCCTCCCCATTGCCATTAAGTGCCCATAGTCCCTCAGTGAGGGACAGAGCCATCTGGGCATTAAATTTGTGAGTGCACTGGCCCTTTCATGTCCAGAAGAAACTATTTTTCAGTACTCCTCCAACTTTCGGCTCATGCATTATTTTTGTCCCTTCTTCTTTTGTGTTCCCTGTCTCTGAACCTTGGTGAAGGTGGGGACGTTGGTATAGATGTCCTATTTAAGGATGAACATCTCTAGTCACTTTTTTTTCACATTTTGACCAGTTAAGCTTCTCTGATGAAGGCTAAGATCAGACCAATGGATAGATATAAAAACAAACACAGAGAAGTCAGTTTGATACCTTGTCTATTTAGAAAAGGAATAGTAGTTTGTTGTCCCCTAGGGCCTACATTGTCTCAAGCTACAGGTTCTCATTCTGTCTTATAGTACCATGCATTAGTTCCCTACTGTGAAGCTAGCCTTAGAAATTTACCTCCAGTCTCCTTCAATGCTACTTACTTTCCAATTACCTAGAGGGAACAACTATCTTACCTTTAGGATAACCCTCCATTATATTTACCATAAGTTTATTATATACATATTTATAAATAATTCATAGCAATATGTTCTAGGTGTTGTCCTCCATTTTTCTCTTTTTGTAGAAATATTTTTATGTAGCTGGAGAATTTCTCTCCAGCTCCCACCAGTCCCAGAGCCCACTTATAAAATAAACACACAGAATCTTACATTATTTAAACTGCTTGGCCATTAGCTTAGGCCTATCATTGTCTAGCTCTTACTCTTATATTTAGCCCATTTCTACTAATCTATACTTTGCCACATGGCTCGTGGCTTATTGGTATCTTACATCTTCCTTGTCCTGGCAGCAGCTCCAGGCAGTCTCTCCCTCTCCCTTCCTGTTCTCTCCATTCTCCTCTGTTAGTTCCACCTATACTTCCTGTCTGGTTACTGGCCAATCAGTGTTTATTTATACAGAGCGATATCCACAGCATTTCCCCTTTTCTTTTTTTTTCAAAAAGGAAGGTTTTAACTTTAATATGGTAAAATTACATATAACAAAACAATTATCAAGCAAGAATTACAGTTATAATATCTAGTCTATTTATAATAACTATTCTATTTGGCAAAATTAAAGAAGATATCCTATCTATCTTATATTTGTAAGTCTAAGGTTTCATATCTAACTAATCTTTTATCATAACTAAGGAAAATTATAACTGTCTAGCTTCAACTACATCAAAGACCTCAGAAGGATATAATATTACCTGAGAAATGGGAGAATGATGCAAGCAACTTTCGGTAGTCTTGCAGGGTAGACAGAGACAGCTGACAGCCTAGACAGTCATTCAAAGTTCTCTTGTAAAGTTGGGGCATCTGTCTTCAGCCCACAGGGCTAGAGTTTTTCAGTCATTTTTTTCTGTGTCCTGTAGAATGTCTGGCATTATTTTTCTGTGAAGCAGGAACCCAAAGGACCATTTTGTCAAGCAAAGTTTAGTGGTCACCTTTTCATGGGTCTTGCATGTCCAGTCAATCAAGTAGTTCAGGCAAGAACAGTTTCTTGTCCAAATGTCTATTTTTGCCAAGGCGAAGATAAACTCCATATGGAGTGTTTTTGATGCCCATCCTTCTCTCTGAAGTAAATCAGTGCTGCCAGGACCAGACATGTCTTACTGTCCAGAAAGTCTAAATTTTTAAAAATATTTTTAATGTCATATTCTGTAGGTCTTTGAAGTATTTGAAGATTACCTAACTATCTGAAATATATCTATGTATACCTAGAAGACTTAACTAACATGGCTATGAGCATGATTATCATAGATGGCTAATTATTAATCTATTTTTAATTATCCATTATAATTTTAAATGAGCTGTGCCAACATAACACTTTAAACAAGAGTAGAAATATACATAAAGTATAACAAAATCAATTTTAAGTTTGTATCAATAAACTAAAATTTATACCAATGTAAAACATTTTAAACATAAACTAAAATCTATACCAATGTAAAACATTTTAAACAAGTTGATGATCTTTAAAAGTAGGTTTATTAATCTACCCTTTTATCCTATCATCTCTATATCCTATATATCCATATCATATCCCCTTTTCTTTTTTAGAAAGAGATTGCATTTATAATCAATCTCTATTAAATAAAAATATTGGTTTTTCTCTGTCCCACACCGGAGGGCTTTTCTGATTTGAGACACAAGAATCTCTTAAAATTTATTTTAGAACTATGCCTGGGTTTAGAAGGGGAGTGAGCCAATTCCATCTCCAAAGCCAGCTTGGTATATTTGGGAATTTGGGCATAGAATCTCTTACTACTTCGTGCTGGAAGGGGGATGCTGTATCTTATGGGGACACGAAAGTTTTAGGATTATGGAGTAGTCCATGAAGGTGTATCATCTTAGCCAGTTGTCTTGAAACTGTTTTGGATGTTGGATCATCTGGGCCGTGGTGTCATTGCAGATCATTCAGGGGGTCTTGGCTGATCAAACCTGATGTATCTTAATCTGGAACAAATCCATAGCCTCTGGCTTTCTGTGGAAACAAAATCAGAGCCTCTTTTCCAAAGAAATATCCAAATTTTGAAGTCAAGGTACCTTTAAAATATACATTTTGGCATAACTCAACAACTTTTACAATCAAATGTTTTTCTTCAGTTATGAATATCAAAGACAACATAATCCAGATTCTCTGATTCTCTGTGTGATAGCCATCTTAACGTGGCTTATTTTTTATATTACATTGAACCTAATGCTTTAAACTGCAGCATTCTAAGACTGAAACGGTGCTGTGGCTGCTGGCTCTGCCCACTTCAGCTTCCCAACATGGTAGTGGTATGTATTCTGCCAGTTCTGGGAGCCATCAACTCTCAGAAATAGTGAATCTATGCTTCTATAAAAGCAGCATGTAGCCCAGAAAACTCTTTTTGTTTTATACTAGCAAAGGCTAAATCCACCATGCAGCTTAATGTGCCAACTTGCAGAGGCCTCATTCCCACCATACTGCAGGTCAAGCTTGCCTGCCAGGAACCCGCCATAGTAGATAGTAGCTCAAACACATAAGCTGCCGCTAACTTGAAAGAGACAATGAGGAACTGTTTTTAGCTCCGTTTTAGAATCTTTTTACTCAGGTTTTAGGTTGAAACTCTTGGCCACATGTTGGGCACCATTTGTAGCTGGAGAATTTCTCTCCAGCTCCCGCCAAGTCCCACTAGTCCCAGAGCCCACTTATAAAATAAACACACAGAATCTTACATTATTTAAACTGCTTGACCATTAGCTCAGGCCTATCATTGTCTAGCTCTTACTCCTATATTTAGCCCATTTCTACTAATCTATACTTTGCCACATGGCTCGTGGCTTATTGGTATCTTACATCTTCCTTGTCCTGGCAGCAGCTCCAGGCAGTCTCTCCCTCTCCCTTCCTGTTCTCTCCATTCTCCTCTCTGTTAGTCCTGCCTATACTTCCTGTCTGGCTACTGGCCAATCAGTGTTTATTTATACAGAGTGATATCCACAGCATTTTTATCTAATATTTTCTGATTATTTCCTATCTCTGAAATTGTGAACATTCAATATTAATGCACAATTAAATTGTTATGCCTTTTATGTGATTGCAATTAATTCTCCATTTCAAATCTTTGTTCAAGTATCTTTTTTTCCTTGAGGAGTACTCCTAAAAGTGAATCAGTGAATTTTGGGCATTTTACAAATAAATTGTGCCACTCCCTGTGCTACAAACATTTTCTCTCCCTCTCTCTCTCTCTCTCTCTCTCTCTCTCTCTCTCTCTCTCTCTCTTTCATTTTTTCAGAAAGAACAATACTTGGTTTCCATTTTAATTACATTTAGCAGAATGCACACACATATTCAGTCATAATATTTTTCAGATGTTTTTAGGCAAATAGTATTAAAATTATATCTTGATTAAGTAAAAATAGATTGTCACTGGAGGGCAAAGCAATGTCCAACAATATTTTCCAAAAAAGAAAAGAAAGTTAACTAGGAGTTTTGAACCAAGAGGCCATCACGTTATAGGGTAGAGAGCAGAGGTGTCCAGTGCTGGAAAGGGAGGACTGTAAAGAAATATCTATTCTGCTGCGTAGTAGTGGCACACATCACCCAGCACTCGGGAGGCAGAGCCAGGCAGATCTCTTTGGCTTCGAGGCTAGTCTGGTCTACAGAGTGAGATCCAGGATAAGCACCAAAACTACACAGAGAAACCCTGTCTCCAAAAAAATCAAAAAAAAAAAAAAAGGAAGGAAGGAAGAAATGTCTATACATGTGTAGGGCAAGAGGGGATAAGCACACACAAGGAGGTGCTGGACCATTTGTGTGGTCATGGGGGAAGCAGAATCCTTAAGCACACCTGAAGGTGGAAGAGTCCTGCTGTTTCTTGCCATCACTGCTGGAAGCAGGACAATTCATGTAAATATTGAGAGAACAGAAGAGATTCAGTGGGATCATGGAGAAGGACAAAGCCACGCTGAGAAGAGGAGGAGAATTATTGTGGACTATTAATTTAAGATGTGTGATATGTGTCTATGCTGTGCAATATTTGTTTAATAATGCAAAGATGCGGTGCATTCTTTTGTGTTGTATTTGTTTAACTGTGTGGAGCTGTGTTACGTTACCTGCCTAAAACTCCTGATTGGTCTAATAAAGAGCTGAATGATCAATAGCAAGGCAGCAGTGAAAAATAGGCAGGGCTGGTGGGTAGAAAGAATAAATAAGAAAGAATGCTAGAAGTGAGAAGGAAAAGGAGAGAAGGATGCCAGGGGCCAGCCACACAGCGACACAGCCACACAGCCACACAGCCACACAGCCACTGAGTAATAACGACAGAAGGATATATAGAATAAAGAAAGGTAAAAAGCCCAGAGAGCTGGGTAGGGGTCATGCATGCCTTTAATCCCAGCACTCGGGAGGCAGAGCCAGGTGGATCTCTGTGAGTTCGAGGACAGCCTGGGCTATAGAGTGAGTTCCAAGAAAGGTGCCAAAGCTACACAGAGAAACCCTGTCTCAAAAACAAGCAAACAAACAAACAAACAAAAAAGCCCAGAAGCTAAACATAGTTAAAGAGAAATAGGATAATTTAAGTTAGAAAAGCTGGCTAGAAATAAGCCAAGCTAAGGCTGAGCATTCATTTGGGAGCTGGGTGGCAGGCCCCCGCAGAGGTAAAAAAAAAAAAAAAAAAAAAAA
This sequence comes from Peromyscus maniculatus bairdii, assembly GCF_049852395.1. Classification (NCBI taxonomy): domain Eukaryota; kingdom Metazoa; phylum Chordata; class Mammalia; order Rodentia; family Cricetidae; genus Peromyscus; species Peromyscus maniculatus. The sequence continues at coordinate 79,677,417 of NC_134858.1, forward strand.
ACACGAAAAAAAACTACAGAGAGTGAATAGACTGGGAAAATGATTTCATTCCTGGGAAGCTCCTACATTTATTTGACTTGTGTCTCCATGAATGTCATGTGTTTGCCATTTCTCTAGTTAAGCTTAGTCTGAAGATGATCAGCAGATAGTAAAAAACCATAGATTGGTCTTGTATTTCTCCTTCAAGTCCAGTGAGGCAGAAAAATGACCAGGAAGTTCAAGAGTTACCATGACATGATTACTATGGATGATAGTGAATGTAAAACTGAGTGAAGAGCACAGAGTTTATATTAGTTTTTTCTGGGTGCCCTAATATAACACATAGAATAGAATATCTACTTAAATAATCCAAATGAATTTTTCAGTTTAGAAAGCTGGTTTCTGCTGGGTCGATTCTTCCTGGCTTGGAGACTATTGAACTCCCACTGTGCCTCACAAGTCCTTTCCTCTGTCTGTACCTCTTCTTATAAAGACACAGCCTTATTGGGTCAGAGGACCACTTTGATCCCTCATTTAATCTATTTCTTAATGGCCCATATTCCCAAATGCAGTTAGGTTGAGAGTGAACGCTCTCCATGGAAGTTCAGTGGGGATACAATTCTGTCCATGAGAGAAGATGACTATCAGTGGATGCTAAAGAGGGAAAAGATAGTAGAAACAAGGACTTAATAGATACAGGTCCTCTTACTAGGAATTTGAAAATAAATTGCATATAAGAAGATTCTAGTATTTATTCCATGTATTCTATTATTATCCTTTGTTACTTTATCATACAGCAATGATTGTGATAACTTGCAATAATAATGCTTATAATGTAATATATTTATTGCATACATATTATAATGAAATGTTTCTGCAAGTTAATGAAAAGGAAAAGCCAAAATGAGGTAGAAAAGTAAAATGAGATTTAATTGACTTAAAACTTATCTGCCAGGACATCCTCTGGTAAACACACAATAATTGTGAATCTAACTATAGTGGTTATTATTGCTGTTATTATTATCAGCCTTTACTCTCCAGCAGGTAATTTGGCTAGACAATTAGCGTATTATTTCTATCAACAAACTATAATCAATGTGATTATCCCAAGCCTGCCTGTAAAGAATAGAAAAGTTTAATGACTCACCCATAATAACAGTAAAAGCATGGGTGAAAGTATTCTTGTCCTTTCAGTCTCAAAGAGCTATACTACAAAATAGGAGAATTAAGAAATAACTCCCAAAAGAAAAATAGGTGCATCCATAAAAGTTACTTAACACAGATGTTTCATGGTGCTTTCTGCTTTTGTTGTTGTTATGAAACTGAGTGGCCTCTCGGCCATGCTGTTCTGATATCTCTTAACTGAAAGTCTTCATGAAGAGACACAATGACTCAAGACAGGGCTTTGGGGCTACCAACATGGGTTTGTTTTTTTGTTTTTGTTTTTGTTTTTTGTTTTTTCCTTTTATTTTATTTTACAATACCATTCAGTTCTACATATCAGCCTCGGATTCCCTTGTTCTCCCCTCTCCTGCCCCCCTCCACTTCCCCCCAGCCTAACCCCCATTCCCACCTCCTCCAGGGCAAAGCCTCCCCCGAGGACTGAGATCAAGCTGGTAGACTCAGTCAAGGCAGGTCCAGTCCTCTTCTTCCAGACTGAACCAAGCATCCCTGCATAAGCCCCAGGTTTCAAACAGCCAACTCATGCACTGAGCACAGGACCTGGTACACTGCCTGGATGCCCCCCAAACAGATCAAGCCGATCAACTGTCTCACCTATTCAGAGGGCCTGATCCAGTTGGGGGCCCCTCAGCCTTTGGTTCATAGTTCATGTGTTTCCATTTGTTTGGCTATTTGTCCCTGTGCTTTATCCAACCTTGGTTTAAACAATTCTAAATATATCTTGGTGTACTCCAGAAATTTATTGTGAATTAAACTTCTACTTGTTTAGTATCAAAATTATACATTAATAAGATGTTTTAACATATTAAACACTGGCTAAATTCTGGCAGCATGTACAGTGTGACAGTTTCTATAAACTTGAAAGATAAATGTATTTATATTAAATTTCTTTCACTAAAGGAAAGTCACTGTAGCAAGATAAGATTATTATATAGAGAGACACAATTAGTCAGTATCACTTGAAAATTCACATTTGCTTTTCATTTGTTTATGCTACTTAAAGCAACACAGTACAATTTATAGAAAATTGTATCTTTGAATAAAAGCAAAATTAAAGAAATAATAGATAATAATATCAATGATGGTTCATTAGTTGTGACATATGTATTATATTTATTAGAGTTGCTGTCATTATGAGGAACTGAATGTAAGATTATAACTCTTACTAGCCTCATAGCTTTACTGTGAAGCTGAAACTATTATGAAAGAAATTGATTTCTCCATATTAGTATTCATCAGTAATTCTAATATCCTCTTAGATAAAAATGCATCAAGCCCAATACATTAGAATACCTTTTTTTACTATTTTGTTCTCTTGTGCATGAGGAAAAGCAAGCACATCTCACTAAGCATGTGTCCAGATCTGACTGCTTGGATTCTAATCTCCTCCAGAGAGTGTCTGTGACACTGGGAAAGTACCATATCAAAATGCCATCATACATTCAATGGGCAGGGAAACAAGGCTGCCTTATAGGAGACAAGGAAACATTCAATTCACAAAATCAGTAGAATATGCTTAGCAAATAATTTCCATAATTTTTAGATTATTTCATATATTTTAGAGATAATAATATTGTTACATCACTTTTTCCTTCCCTTTTCTCCCTCAAAAACCTCTCATACATCACTCCTTGCTGTCTTTCAAGTTCATCCCCTCTTTTATCATAATTGCTGTTTTATATATATATATATATATGTGTGTGTGTGTGTGTGTGTGTGTGTGATAATTAACATTACCTGCTTCTCTAACATTTGCAAACATTTTAGTGAGTATATATACTATTCTTCATAGAGATTTGAGATTAAGAGATATGTTTTAATATATTGTTCCATAGGACTTATAAAAGGCAATCTAGAGATAAAGTCATGTTTCCAGGCTAGAAGAGTAGAATATATCTTGGCACACACTGTAGGATTTTCTTAGATAGGTGCTTGTTTTCCCAGAGGCTCAGACTTATCCTAGTAAGGCCTCATATAAGTGGCTAAATTAACCTAAAGCTAGGAAATGATTGCATTACTCTATGTGTAAGCTTAAAGGCGGGGGTAATACTGATATTCAATTAGTAGCAGGTGAAAAGGATGCTAGATATAGCCAAACATGTTAAGGAGAGATTGGGCTAGACATATATTAATTAGCCAACCACATCAAGACTTTGTCCTTGGCATCTGCTCTCACCTTTAGAGTGAACCCATGTCAGTTGGTTATTGCTCTAAGTCAGTGGTTCTCAACCTGTGGGTCACAAGGTACACAGGGATTGCATATCAGATATCCTGCATATCAGATATTTACATGATGATTCATAACAGCAGCAAAATTACAGTTATGGAGTAGGCAACACAAATAATTTTATAGTTGGGGACCACTACAACATGAGGAATTGTATTAAAGGGCCGCAGTAATAGAACAGTTGAGAACTACTGCTCTAAGAAATACTATTTTCATACTAAAAAAAATGTTCCAGTTTAGATAATGAAATAACACACCACCACCACTTGGCAAATCACAGAAACTTTTAAATGAATATTTCCTGCAACATTTGTCATTTAAAACTAGATTAAACATTTAAAACTGACTTGATTTACATGTAAAAACAAAAATTAGACAGAAATTGTGTCTGTTGCATTTACTATCTTCTCCAAAGCACAGTTATGATGGATACATGCCACACAGATACAATCTAACCAAAAGAAAATACAAATGCTTAGAATACTAAAGATGAAAAGTATTGTACTCATAGCAAAGGTTACCATGCTCATATTTGTTTCATATGAAATACCAGATTACTTACAAGAGAACACAGTGCCTAATATTACTATGACAAGCATTAAAGAAGGCAGGAAGGAAAGAGTTGCTCCTCCCTCAACTCCAGAAGGGATACGGAGTGATGGAGATGCATTCTGCTTGGGAATGGGAGACAGAATGAAGCCCACTTCCTATTCTTGAAACCTAGAAGTTCTGTCACAAAGAAACACAGCCTTCCCACTGTAGTCCTCAGCGCATACTCACCAACAGCTGTTGAATTGCATTAGGCAGCTGCCTGCCTTTCTCCCTCAACTGTTTTCCCAGATTTGGACAGCACAGAAGAGACAAGACTCTACTGACTGGGAGGGCTTCACAAAGCTACTGTGGACTTTGTCTTAGGGCTGAGAGATAGGACTGCTGTGGTGAGACCAGGCATCAGGCATAAATAAAAGGTCTTTAGCACAGCTCATAGGCAGACACTCTAGACCTGATATGGCATAAATGAAACCTGCACATATTATTAGCAGATATACTTGACTTCCAGCCTGCATCATCTGGAAGGAAGATACCTTAGAAAAAATCTTGAGGAGCCACCCCATCCTGAGATTGCACCAGTCTGTAGATGTGGGGCTCTGCTAGGAACCACCCTAGCGTCAGTTTTGTGACCCAATGACTGTCCCAAACAACACTCCTCAATGTCAGGCATTGCAGCTATCATCAGACCAGCGTTTGCAGATGGAGTCTCTACACTGGCACCACAGCATCAAGCAGAAACTTGTATCGTTACAGGACTGGCTCACATTTTGGCCTTCATAACCTCCATCAAATGCTATTAGGCCTCTTTATACTCTTAAGTAAGCACTCCAGGACCTTGCAGCTATGAGATTCAGGCATGCCCCCAGCTCAGCATCAGCAGTGTGGAAAATCAAACAAGCACCCTCCACCAACACTACTCTAACTTTGGGAAGCAAAGAGCAACACTGCATTCACCAGAGTTATGAAAAGGTAGCTATCACAAAACTGTGACTTGGAATTCAAAGAAACCTAATATTGGACATATCAAAACAATTTCCAACTCCTAATCAGTGCTTCTGTATGGAACTTCAGGACCAATCCATTGCCATGTGGAAACATGCATACCTAATTTATCATAGTCATTCAGTTAAGCATAACAGGTTGAAGCCTTCTTGGTCCATGAGTTGATTTCAGGAGCAAGCAGCTCACAATAGTCATTGTAGGGTAAAAATCTCATCCCAGTACCCCACTGATCAGAGTGGGTAGTCTAGATACATACAGAGCCCTACATTGCCCAACAATAGGGAACTGTGTAGGAAACAACTGTTCCACTGTGATTCCAAGAAGAGGTTTGGAGGCAAGGACTACACTTCTAGGTACTCCCTGAGTCATGCTGCACCACAAACCAACTGTGGGTTTAGGACAAACCTGGGCTTGTGTCATTTTTTAGTGCTGAAACACTAACATGTCAGTAGTGGTATTATTTCATTCAATAACAGCATTAGGGACTGAAGGTAGAGAGAGAAGAAAAAACACACACTAAACAGCCTGTTTAGAATTAGTAGAAGTACAGGCACAAGTCAACATGCTCAAGAAAACTAGAATATCCCCTCCATATCAAGATCACATCACTTACCAAGCATTAAATGTATTCAGAATATCTTTACATTACCTCTCCTCAAAATAAGTGTCTAAAAGCATCCAAAATGTAACCAATACATGGTGAAGAGTTTAATCCACTGTTGTAAGGAAAATTATAATCTTTAGGAAAATATTGACAAGTAATTCAAAATTTTAATGGGGAAATAGAATCAATTTAAAAATTAAAGTGTAAAACATTAAGAGAAAAATTAGCGTAAGGAAACTAAAGTAATGATAGATGACATCAACATGCTAGACCAAAAAAAAATATGAGAATACTGAGTGGAAAGACAAGCTGTGTGAAGAGAGACATTTGGAGAAGAAAGGAAAAATAATCAGAAAGAATGAAGGAAGCCCACAAGAACTCAGGAATCTTGGGACAATATAGAAAGGTCAAATATTTGTTGTTGGAGTTCAACAGGACTTGAGAATGGCAAGGGACAGCATGATTATTCAAAGTAATCACAGCAAATGGTTGCACACATTACATGCAACAGTTCAAGAACACACATTCTTTTCATTACCACATGGAACGTTCTCCATTGTACATAATCAGATAAGTCACAAAACAAGTCTAAAGTGCAAGGCAAGAAAATTCAAAATCACTAGCAAGGAATCCAGTGGAAACTATAAAATTGAATAGAAATTAATCAAATCACATTTCAATAACCAATGGATTGAAGAAGAAATCAAGAAGGAAATATCAAAAGTCTTGAAATCACTGCAAATATAGATATGCTTTACCAAAACATAAGGAATGCAGCCAATGGCACACAGTTTGATTATATTTGGCACCTATGTCAAAAAAGCAAAGACATTGAATGACATGTTGCTTTGTGTCAAGTAACTACAAAACAAAACCAAGTCAAATAAGTGGAAACAAGAATGTAAATAATAACAAAAAAATTAACAAACCTAAGTGCTGACTCTTCTAAACTATAAACAAAATGGCAAACTGTTAGCCAAATACACAAGAGGAAAAAATCAAATGAATAAATTCAGAGATGAAAAGAAAGACATTGCAATTGATATCACAAAATTGCAAAGGATTGCTCAATATTTTCATGAACAATACTTGCCAGCTAATTTGATAGACCAAAAGAAATAAGAAAATTCTTCAACATTTATATAAAAGACATCAAAATGGAAAAGTCATGTTGTTTCTAGGTGCAGATGCTCTGGTCAATAGAAATCACCAAAGGTGTTACTAAAAACCATTCCAGCCAGTGTTCTCTCTGATAGAGTAGCTTTGGGAACCATGGGTTACAGTGCAGACATGGCCATGTCAAAGAACCACACCATACACAACCAGTCTTGAAAATGGCACAAAAATAGCATCCATAAAAAAACCTTCAAAAAGATATGAATCACTTGAGGGGATCAACTTCAAGTTACTGAGGAACATGGGCTTTGCCAAGAGGTACAATGAGAAAGATCTGAAGAAGCTGCAGGCAAACAGTGTAAAGATGATGAGTGCACACACAGCCACCATCAAGATACTCATGAAGCATAAGATGCTAAAGCCCAAGATGCCAAAGAGCATGCCCCAACTGAAAATTCCATGCACTTATTTTCATGGCTCACCCCAAGCTTGGGAATCAGATTTGTGGCTACATGGCCAAGGGTCACAGGCTTAAAGCCCAAGGCTCAAATCAAGGCTGAGGCCACAGCTCTAGCTCAGGCCTAGGCCTCAGATACTACTCAGGCTTCCAAATGTACCCATGGCCCTGTAAGACCCCATAGAAAAGACTTCTATCTGACAGAGTGAAGGCAGATGGACTGGTGTGACCCTCCATGCTATTTGCAGATGGTTGCTGTCGTTTTCTGTTTTACAAATGAGTCAAAATCTGTTTTAAAACAAAAACAAACAAACAACAACAAAATAAATCCATTATAAACAGTAAGTTAGTTGAATGACATAGCAGAATACAAAGTCAACACACACACACACACACACACACACACACACACACACACACACACACACACACTCCTATGGCATTGCTGCATGCTAAAAGCAAATATCTTTGGTAAATGAAATGGATGAGATTGTAATCCTTTTCATCAGAGCTAGAAAATAGCTAAAATAAATCTAGGCAAGTGGATGAAACATTTTGAAATGAAAATTATGTAAGTTTGATTAAATAAATATATAACTACATATATATATATTATATATAATTATATTAAATATAACTACAAAAATGGAAAGGCACCCCAACTTCATGGAATGTAGGAATCAATACCATCAAAACAATCAAACAAACAAACAAAAATTTCTCATAGCAAAAGACATCTCAGAGACCCTACAGGGAGCCTACTACTGTTTTTTTTTTTTTAATGGCTATGGTGTCAAATTGCCTTCTATTTTTTCATCATAGATTTATACCACTTCCAACCTTGCTCAGAGACGTTTCTGTGACCAAAGAGCTGTGGTCAAAGCACAGTGAATAAAAACTGCTCAAGTGATCAGCCCTAATAGAACATCCACATTTTCAGCAGCCTAAGGCTCAGGGACCATCACGGAAGAAGGGTCAGGAAGTATATATGAGTGAGAAAGCCGGCTGAGAAGTGCTTTATGATAGACATGGCATGGGTGTTGCCCTCATGACCACACAGCAGGTGTGGTTACCTATACAAAACTGCCACATATTAAACTACTCAATATTTTTTCATGGAATTTCTCTGGATAATCACACACCCAGTGTGCTCTAATTGGTCTTACTGGTTAAAAGTTAATTAAAATTTTACTTCAAGGTCTCATACAATGTATTTTGATAGAATTTAAAACAACCAAAACAAGCTAAAAAAAATCAATAAGACAAAAAATACAAAAGTGCACAAAGAAAACATGAATTCATTCATGCCTTTCAGAGTAGTTGATGTACTCAGTGTCATTTCAATGGAGAAAGCTGATTTTCCCTTTCCTAGCAGCTATCAATTACAAATACCTTTTTGGTTACAGGTGGGAATTTGTGTCCACTTCTCCTTCTTCGGTTCTGGTAATTTGAATGTTTGAACTTCTGCAGGTCTTATGTGTGCTGTCACAGTCTTCAAGTTCGTGTTTATCAGTCCTCTTGTGTCTGGAAGATGCTGTTTCTTTGGAATCATCCACCACCTCTTGGCTCTTACAGTCTTTCAGCCTGCTCTTCCACATAAGTTCTTGAGGGGAAGGGTTGGATAAAGACTTCTTATTTAGAACTGAAAGCCCCAAAGTCTCTCTGCATGTGGTCTAGTTGTGAGCCTCTCCATCTATCAGAAAAGAAAGTAAAGGATAAGCTTGAACTTCTGAAATAGGGAAATATTTTCTGAACAGGACATGAATTGTACCAACAAGTGCTATACGGGACCTCATGAAGCTAAAAACTTTAACAGCAAAGTGGCAGCCTACAAAATGGGGGAGAAAAATCTTTACCAGTTATATATCTTCTAGAGGATCAGAGCATAGTTCAGCCCCATCAGAGAAACCTGGTGCAGTAGGTGGTAATTAGCACATTTTTAACATTTGGGGGGATTTTCCAGAATGGGTTTTTCTGTATAGTTCGGCTGTCCAGGAACTCGCTTTGTAGACCAGGCTGGCCTTGAACTCACAGAGATCCACCTGCCTCTGCTTCCAGAGCACTGGGATTAAAGGTTTACACCACCACTGCCCCACCTAATACAAATTTTTAAATAAAATAATTTGTAAATGACACAGAGGTACGAGAAGGACATATCAGTTCAAATTGGAGAGGGAGCAGAGATGTTTAGGGTCAAGATACATTGTATACTCTTCTGCCTATATGTTATAGATGTTAGCTTGGTGTTTTTGTGGGACCCCTTACTATGGGAGTTGGTGTGTCTCTAACTCTTTTGCCTGCTCTCGAGATCTCTTTTCCTCCTATTGGGTTGCATTGTCTAGCCTCAGTTGGAGGAATTTTGCTTTGTCTTATTTTATCTTATTTTGTTCTGTTTGGCTGTTATCTCTTGGAAGCCTGTCCTTTTCTAAAGAGGAAATGAAAAGGGAGTGATCTAGGGAGGGGTGAGAAGAGAGGAGGAAGGGGAAACTGTGGACAGGATTTATTGTATGAGGGAAGAATCCTTTTACTGAAAAATTTTAAAATGCATTGTATACATGTATAAAGTCAATAAAATAAAAATACTACTTAAAATTCAGAAGCCCTTTACAAAGTATAACTATTCCTATACTAAGGGCTTTATTTTGTTTTATTTTAATATGTCATGCTCAGGTAACTCTATTTAAAAATACAAAGTGGATATAAGTCTTGGTGGCACACACTTTCAATCCCAAAACCCAGCACTAGGAGGCAAAAGTGGGTAGATCTCTGTGATTTTGAGGCCAACCTACTCTATATAGTGAATTCCAGGACAACCAGGGCTATGTAGAACTCTCAAAATACAAAACAAAAACACAGTCTCAGAAAACTAAAAAACAAACAAACAATAACAACAACAAAACAAGTAAAGTAGAAGTATTACATAAGGACCTTGATTTTTTCACTTTATGTAATTTTTATATGTATTTATTTATTTTACATCCCTACTACAATTCCCCCTCCCTCCTCTCCTCCTAGCCCCTTCTCCCTCCCCCTACTCCACCCCCTTCCATTCCTCCTCTGTTTCTCTTCAGAAAGGGACAGGCCTCCCATGGTTATCAACAAAACATGGCAGGCATATCAAGTTGCAGTAAGACTAAGCACCTCCCCTTGTAGTAAGGCTGAGCAAGGCAACCCAATATGAGGAATAGGGTCCCAAAAGTCAGCAAAAGAGTCAAAGACAGACCCTGCTTCCACTGTTAGGAGTCCCACTAGAAGAGGAAACTACACAACTATCACAAATATTCAGAGAGCCTAGGTCAGTCCCACACAGACTTCCTGGTTGTTGGTTCAGTCTCTGTGGGCTCCTATGAGCCCAGATTAGTTGATTCTGTGGGTTTTCTTGTAATGTCCTTGACCCCTCTGCCTCCTACAATCCTTTCTCCCTCTCTTCAGCAGGATTCCCTGAGCTCTGCCTCTGTTTCCAGCAGTAACTGGATGAAGACTCCCTGGTGATAATTGGGCTAGACACCAATCTGTGAGTATAGCAGAATATTGTTAGACATTATTACATTGAATTTTTTTTCCTCTAATCTTATTTGGCTCCATCCTAAGTCTCTGAGCCATCCAGCCTCTGGGTGCTGGTACTCCAGGAATTGTCAGTGGTGGGCTCACTCTCATGGCATGAATCTGAGGCTGGACCAGTCATTGGTTGGCCACTCCACAATAGGAGGAAAAGAGGTCTCAAGAGCAGGCAAAAGAGTTAAAGACACACCAACTCCCACAGTAAGGGGTCCCACAAAAACACCAAGCTAACATCTATAACATATAGGCAGAAGAGTATACAATGTATCTTGACCCTAAACATCTCTGCTCCATTTCCACATTTGAACTGATATGTCCTTCTCATACCTCTGTGTCATTTACAAATTATTTTATTTAAAAATTTGTATTAGGTGGGGCAGTGGTGGTGTAACCTTTAATCCTAGTGCTCTGGAAGCAGAGGCAGGTGGATCTCTGTGAGTTCAAGGCCAGCCTGGTCTACACACTTACCTAGCACATCCCATAGGTAGGACACATTGTAGGTCAAAACTTATGTGGCTGGGTTGGTGTTCCAATCTCTTCACTGAAAGTGTTATCTGGTCACAGGAGATGGCCTGTTCATGCTATGTATCCCCTATTGCTAGGAGTCATCCTTATAGATTTCTGGTAGTTTCCTTTGCACCAGGTTTCTACCTGACCCTGAGATACTCCTACCTCCATTTCCAGTCATCTTTTTCAGTACTCTTCCCCCACTCCCCACCCACTACCTGATCCCCCATGTTTCCATCCTTACTTGCCCCCAGCCCACTCACAAAATCTCTTCTATTTCCCCTTCCCAGGTAGATCTATGCATCCCTACTTGGGTCTTCTTTGTTACCTAGCCTCTCTGTGTTTGTGGATTTAGCATGATTATTCTTTACTTTACATCTAATATCCACTTATAAGTGAGTATATACCATGTTTGTCTTTCTTGGTCTGGGTTACCTCACTCGGAATGATTTTTTTTCTAGTTCCATCCATTTGTCTGCAAATTTCCTGATGTCATTGTTTTTAACAGCTGAGTAGTACTCTATTGTGTAAATGTACCACATTATCTTTATTCTTCATGGAGGGGCATCTAGCTGTTTCCAAGTTCTGGCTATTACAAATAAAGCTGCTATAAACATAGTTGAGCAACAGTCCTTGTGTTATGATTGAGCATCCTTTGGGTATATGCCCAAGAGTGGTATAGCTGGGTCTTGAGGTAGATTTTCCCAATTTTCTGAGAAATTGCCGTATTGATTTCCAAAGGGGCTGTTCAAGTTTGTACTCCCAGGACCTTCATTCTTAACATGACAGATAAATAATTCCCTTTGCATGGCTCAGTTTTACTTAAACCCCATTCAGATACATGAGTTACAGATGTTCTCATGGCAAGGCCTTGGGGATGTGAATGCAGGGTGAAAACAAATATTTAAAAATAACTAAGAAACAGACAGAAAAAATTACATTTGAAAACCCTTATTATAATCTCAAGATTAGCAATAGCCCTCGGGGAAATAGAATGTGCATCTCATTGAAATTGTACACCCAGCAGTGTGGGTGTGTGGAAGGTCACAGCATGTCACTTGTGAATGTGGGAGAGATGCTGTAAGGACGTCACTTGGCAGATGACAAATATCCTCCAGGCTTTTCTAGATTAAAACCTGCCAAACATGAAATTTCTACATAAAGCTGTCAACTGATCTGTGGCACTATTGTATCGCTACAGATTTCAGGGGAGATAGCCAACAGAATGAAGCTGAAACACATGCCCCAAGATTAAAAGCAGTGTTTAATGTTTGGGAGCAAAAGAGGACAGGGAAACTACAAATAGAACTTGAAATATGTGGAGGTGGAAGATGAAAAATTTAGAATGGACAAGATAATAACTTGACTCCAAGCGACAAAACAAAACTCAGGCCTAAGGACTGTCTCCTTTTCATGTAAATTTAGTGTGAGAGCTGAGAGTGACTCTGAGGAAGTCAGGGAGGAGGGAGAGCAGTGTTCTGAACTTCTACACTGTGATGGAGTCCCCTAGGCTTCAGCCTTAGCTCTGCCGTGTATCTGTATTTGATTTTGGTAAATTAATTTATTGTTTCTCTTCATATAAATATTTTTTTCTCTAAAATGAGAATGTTATCTTTTCCAGAGTTCCATGATAGGGTTTAAATTACATAATACAGTCAGAGATCTTGGCTACAATGCCTAGTAAGCACCAAAGCCCAAATAAATGATTACCACTAAGTTGTCCATTTGCTTCATCAAACAACATGAGAATTAGTTTCCATAGAGTAAATGACATTTTCAAGATCACAGACAAATTGTTGTGATGGCAACTACTGTATGAATTTCTCTATTCTCACCTTCAGGTGTTGTCCTGGATGGACACTTGAATATGATTTTTGTTGTTGTTGTTGTTATTTATAGATTGACTTGGTCAATTTTAGTTGACCAAGTTTAGGTGTTTGAAATCATTCAGTTACAATGATCATAGATGATCACGACACATGGTTCACTTAAAGTCACACCGTAGTGGTGACACTGTGAGATAAGTGGCCAGGATACACTGATTTTACAGCGCCTCATGCACTTTATTTTCTTTCTGTTACTTTCATAAATACCGGAAGCAGAGGAACTGAGACCAGGACCAGGAAAGAGTCAAGCTTCTTACTGCCTTAGTGGAATGTTCTCATTGGTTTCGTCTACTTGTAAATGCAGCGTATTTAAAATATTTCAACTTGACATTCCACGCCTCCTTCTCATGGGTTCTAGGAGCCTCCCTCATTCTATGACTTGATGGATTTAGGAAAAGTCAGCTGTCATTATTACTGATGCACCCAGCATCATTGTGATGTAAAACTTCACCCAGCTGGGTGTGATGGCAGTGATGTTGATGACTGTAATTGATGGCAGTGATCTAACTGTAAACCGGCAGGAATCAAAGTGTTCTTAATATCTGTGAGATTTCCTATTCAGTTCTCCCTGTCTTCTCAGAACACCAACACAGAGTTGAATGAATGCTGTCTTGATGTTATTCCAAGGATCCTTACTTCTCTTTGCAAACCTAATATATCGATGGGTCATTTTCTAACAATGAGAAAAAAAATCTATTAGTGACATTTATATTTTAACAAGAATTCCAACTTTGATTCGCTGTCATAAAACTCAATAATATTATACAGCCCTGATTTTTTACTTATTTATTTATTTTTGTTTTTTCAAGATGGAGTTTCTCTGTGTAGCCCTGACTGTTCTGGTACCCACTCTATAGACCAGGCTCACCTCAAACTCAGGAATCCACCAGCCTCTGCCTCCTGAACACTGGGATTAAATGTGGATACCACCATACCTGGCTTTAAGCCCTGATGTTTTTAAATGGAAATAATCTCTAATTGGCTTTGAAACATCATTCTCCAATACATTAATAGCTACATTTTTTATTGCTTGACAATGTCAGGATTCTCATAGTGAATGTAATCATTTTAACACACTCTGCTCCGCTGTCTGCTTCCCTCTCACACTGAAAAGCTTCTTCCCACTACATCCCCTGCCTACCCTCAGGCCTTCTGTTTGTGTGCAAAGCTCTCAGCTTAATTAGAGTTTCTTGCTCAAGCATGGATGAGAGCTTTCCCTTGGTCCTATGTAACCCTTTCAACAAGAATATGCTCCCACAAATCCACAGCTATATAGGGACTTTCACAGCAGCTATTAAGGCAGCCAGTGAGTTCATATATCTTGGTGTTTAATGATATGTCACAGGCAAGGAAGGAAAATCTATAAGTAGAATAAGTCTCAGCTCTATTAGAGAAAGATCTATGCCTTTCCATAATGGAAAAGGTCCAGTGTAATTAACCAGGTATCTGTCTGTGTCTCTCGTGGAATGATACCATAATTAGGGCTTGGTATGGGTCACTACTGAGCACCCAGCAGCATCATTATCCACGCCACACTAAGTGAAGGGAATCCCATGTAACTGAGCCAATGCACTAATCTGATCCTTATACTCACGGTTGGATTCTGTCATATGATCTTGGAAGAAGAACTATGTTGGCTGAAGAAATAAAGCAACACACCCACAGAGTGTTTCATTTTGCCTGATTTCATAAATAAGATTGATGATTGTTATGGATCCTTAGATGAGCTTTCACATCAGACACAAACAGGTCTATCCATATGAAATGACTCATATACATTCTCTTGTGTAAAATTTTTGTCAGAATTCCTCCAATCTGCACTGTTGCAAGTCTCTATGTATCTATATTCCATTAACTGATAGCATCAATTTGGGTCATCACTTATTCCAAATACAGGAGGCAACCAAACATTTTGCTTGAAGTTGTGACTTCTAGTAATACTTTCCTGTCTCACACTCCTTCAGACCATCCTGCAGATAGGGTTTAAGCCACATAGATGAACATGTAAAGAGAAACAGAATATTATGAGCATATACATGAACAAGACTAACAGTTACTTTTTTCTTCATTAGCAACTGATTGTGAAGGACATTGCAAGAGCCATAGACATAGACTTGGAGAGAGGAGATGATTTAAGAACAATCTGAATAAAATCAATCTGAGTCTCCTAATCATACACCTTATAATTTTGGAGCCTACTTAAACTGGTTCTAGATACCATTTCTACATAATGATATGTTTTCCTGGATACATAAAATCTATAGCAGAATGAGCCAGGCATCACTCGGTTTGCAGCAGTAGTTTTGGATTCTGTGGTCATCAGAGACTTCTCTGGGGCTTAGTTGCAAGTCAGAAAATGTTCCCCAAAAGGAAGCTGTGTAAGTTTGGAGGATGTCATTGATTTTCTCCCAAACTGATTTGCCCTGTGGTTTGGTTTTATTAAGTGACAAACATCATGCAGCATCCCTAGTTTCTACGATGACATTTTTATGCTTGGACATGCTGTAGCTCAGGGCCAAATAGCAGGGATTTGTAATGAAGTATGAACATCCTAAAAAGGTTTTCTTGTTCTGTTTCTCAGCAGAAACTGCTGCTCTACAGTGACTTTTAGATGCGTGAATCTCTGACATGGGCAGATGGTGCAAAGTTCATTGACATTTAGAAGATTGTCTCGACATTCTTTTGAACATTTGCTCTGACAGAGAAAGTCCATTGACTTCTATGGATTTATCTTCCACCATCTAGTCTGAGTAAGTTTTGTTGAGGCATCTAAAGTGAATTCCTTTGCTCCTTATCAGCTCCAATAAATACGATGAGATTTATGAAGACGACTTGTGTAGACAGCATTGGGGAATGTGTTAAGAAGATGAAGACATTTATGAGCTGTGAACTTCTGGGTAGGATAGCAGAATAGAAACTATCTTTAAGTAACCTCATACAAAGAGATGTCAGGGAAAACAAGAGTGGGGAAGACTTAACAAAATAAAGTTTGTATGAAAAAGTCCTGTAAAAATCTCTGATGTTGAAACCCAAGTAAATCTTTAATGAGAGGTAATTGTAGAACATAGGTGACATAAAAGGACAGGATGAGAATTTACTTGAGGTTCATTGTTTAACTGAAAATTTCAATAAGGGCATAGCAGTGAGAAGGGAGGAAGAGGTATCTTAAAAACTAAGGATGGATGAAGAAGCCTTATGAAAATCCATTGGCATATAAACTAATTTAATAAACGTAATATAAAAACAGGGCTTAAAGAGGTGTCCACCTTGCAGAGGTGGACAATGCTGTTTCCAGAAGACACGGGTTATTAAAGGAAAATCTCAGTGAAAAGCATAGGATACTTCCCTACTAGTTATTGGTCAAGAAATTCAAGAGGCCACTAAATAATTCATGCTGCTGTAATTGCTCTTACTGTCAACCCTAACTAGTGGTAAGACCTTATTGCTGAAAATATCACTCTCTTTTGTCATAGGACCTAAATAAATATATCTCAAACTGACTAGGAAACACTCTCCCTGATAATTAGCTTTCATAGCCCTGGATCATGCTATGCAGGCTGCTTAGGATAAACAAACATCAACTGTCTTATTTTTCACTTGGTTTTGCCTGCTACAATACCTAAACAATAACAAGCTGTGGTCACTGGTTCAATAGTGGCAGGACAGTTATAGGAGTTATCAGCAATTTTGATTGGATTTGAAGCTGCTCTATAGGAGATATATAAGGCCTGTTATGATAAACCTGGTCAAATCCCATGATTTCAATTATCGTAGGCCCTAGGAGAGAACATAAAGTAGTTCTTTCATTCAATGGTTATATTGTCAAATGTTGTTCTAAATATTTGTGATTATACACAGACTTGTGCTTCTTTTAATTTTGGTCAGAGAAGTTTCTTTCTGCAGCAGGTAATGATTAGTACAGAGACTGAACGTTGATAAAAATCCTGAAAATAAATAATTGTGAGTACTTAACCCTCAGTGCGATATCTATAGCAATCCCCTACCCCATCTCATTTAAGGTTCATGGAATATCATGATAAAGGGGATAGAAACAATGTAAGAGCTAGGGCATGGGGAGAAAAGTTGTGAAACTCTGTTTTCTGGACTTGACATGGCTATTGAACATATCAGCTCATAGCAGCTGTGGTTGACTGCACAAAAGCTTCACAAAATCAAGCCAGTAAAAATATTCCATCAATGTTGTATGAGAAGGCTCTCAACAGTCCATCTCTAGAGGAGTAACTATTGGCAGTTTAATGGCTGCTGAGGGAGGAGGAGTCACTTTTCTTTAGGAATATGTCCATGTTAGGTTGTCCATGCCACAGTGGCAGTGGACAGATTGCCCCACACCATGTAAAATAATTATATTCAGGGTTTTTTTAAAATAATAATAGTGATATATCAAATTAACAATAAAAAAGACCATTAAGTTGGGAGAGAGATGGCCTAAGGATCTTGGGCAAAGTTGGAGAGGGGAAGTAGGGTGTGTGTGTGTTAACAAAATGCACTGTATGCAAGTATGAATTTTAGCAATTATTTGAAGATTACTTTAAAAATGACAAAACCAAAATAAACCTCACAATAATTTTCTGATCTAAAGAAGCACAGAAATACAAACCTAGGTGAAATCTCCACAAACCAGTGACAGGAGCAGCCACCAGAGGTATGCAGCTCATAACAGGACAGTTTCAATACCAGTTATATGGAAGTTGCTTTCCTTTTCTGGACATGGGCCTTACAAAAGCATAGACGTGAGAATGCCTGACCTCACTGCAGAGACATAGACACAACAGGATCGACATATAGAATTTGAGACTAAGAGAATTACTCACATACTAACAACTTTCAGGTTCATTTAGGCATTGGATTTTGACAGACTGTTTTAATATCATGAATTTTAATTTATATACTCTACTATCATGGAAATGTTCTTATTGTGTGTACTACACTTCTAGCATCTGCTATTCCTTCAACCTAAGATTGCTGCCTTGCTACTTTTGACTAGAAACTCTTAACTTTCCTTTTTTAAAAAACATAATTCCTTATTTGGAAATTTCACATCATGCACCCCAATCCTGCTCACCTTCCAGTCCCTCCACATCTGCCCCACACTCCTGGAGTAATCCCTCCCAAATGAATTAAAAACAAAACAAAACAAAACAAAACAAACAAGGAAACAAACAAACAAACAAACAAAAACCTTACTCCTCCATCTTTCCAACACCTCTTCATTCATTCATCCTAGTGGCAGTGGGAGCTGCAGGGTGTCAGGAAGAGTACTTGTTTGTATAATCAGCTCCATCCCCAAAATGTTCACTGCAATGAGTCATTTGTCTGGCTCAAGGCCTCTGGCTCACCATCATCACTGGGCCCTCATGGAAACCCCTCTCTAATATCCCTCTGTTGCCCTGAGTCATGGAGATTCTGTGGCTATCATTCCTCAGGACCCTTTCTTCATGTACTCCAGCAGGTCATAGATGGAGCAGCTACAACTCTTACCTTTCATTTTTAATAAGTATCTCCAAGATTTCCCACGTTCTCCACAACTGTACTTCTGGACTGTGATGCTACACATCTTTCAAACAAGAAAATTGTTCTATTTTTTTTTTCACTTAAAATTTCACAGCTTCCTTTGTGATCTGTGCATTGTTTGTCCAAAGGAACTTTTAAAATCATTCTTCTGTATTGTAATGTTTAATTATGTTGTATGTGATTTGTTACATTTAATTACTGTTGTTTGCTTTGAATTTAGTTAGTTGGAATGCAAGATTAATGCTAACACCAACACATTCATGTAACTTTCACAATATTTCAAAAAAAAAAAAAAAGGAGGATAGAATGCTTAGAACAAAAAGAATGTCTTCCGAGAAGACTATCTCCAGGAACCCTGTAGTCCAAACAGGCCAGACCAACCCAAATGCAGCAAAAGAAGCTTCACTTGGGCAAGCAATAGTATCTAGTAGACCTTAGATGCAGAAAAATAGAAATTCTCAGAAGAGCTGGAGAGATGGCTCAACAGTTAAGAGCACTGACTGCTCTTCCAGAGGTCCTGAGTTCAATTCCCAGCAACCACATGGTGGCTCACAACAATCTATAATGAGATCTGGTACCCTCTTCTGACTTGCAGGGACACATGTAGGCAGAACACTGTATGCATAATAAAGAAAGAAAGAAAGAAAGAAAGAAAGAAAGAAAGAAAGAAAGGAAGGAAGGAAGGAAGGAAGGAAGGAAGGAAGGAAGGAAGGAAGGAAGGAAGGAAGGAAGAAAGAGAAAGAAAGAAAGAAGTACGTAAGTAAGGAAAGTAAGGAAAGAAAGAAAGAAGGAAAGAAAGAGAGAGAGAGAGAGAGAGAGAGAGAGAAAGAAAGAAAGAAAGAAAGAAAGAAAGAAAGAAAGAAAGAAAGAAAGAAAGAAAGAAAGAAAGAAAGAAAGAAAGAAGTAAACCTTTTAAAAAGGAAAGAAATTCCCAGGAAATACTCATTGCTACAAAATGAGATTCTTTACCAGAGTGGAAGAATGAGTTAGCAAATTAAGGAAGACTATTCAAAAACCTGAACTGCAAAAGGGTAAGTATACTATGTGACAGTTAGAACACTTTAGGTATCCTGACTAGCATGGGTGTGTGAAAATCAGAGCAAGGAGAAAACACTGAGGAGTCTGATGAATAGAAGGCAAAGTCAGGGAAAGTTTCTCAGTCAAATGCAGTGTATGGAATTTCAACTTTGATTAGGAAGCACCATTTTGTCTTTTATGAAATTATTAGATAAAAATTAACTGGAGAGATGAGGTTATTGTAAAATTATTATTTTGATCTGATTTTAAGTGTATTTCTGCACCTTGTTTCTGCTATCACAGTTTATTTTCTCCGCACTCAGTGCTAGTTGAGTACAAGCCTAAAACAGCAGACTGCCCCATGAAAATAAGATTTACTAAGTGAACATGACCACACCATCATAGAACTCTGGGATATGATCAAGAAACAAGGAGAACCAAAGGGATGAGCTATGGTAAACACTCATAGCATAAATAATCTATGAAAAGGAATTATAGACTAAAATTCCCCCAAAAGTAGGCAAACAAAATAGATACTCAAACACAAAGGACACATGGGATCCCAAAAGATATGACTAGAGAAGAAATTATGAGCAAAATAATAGTGAAAATACCAAAAATAAAAAGAAACACAATAGTAAAAGCTGTGTGAAATTTGGTCTGCCAGAATTTGGTGTGTGCATCTATAGGTTTATAATGTCGTCTTGGTTAACTGTTCCTTGCTAACCATGAAGTGCCCTTCTCTATCTTTCCTTATTCATTTTGATTTGAAGTCTATTTTGACAGATAATGGGCTATTGATGTCTGCTTGTTTCCTGCTCCAATTGCTTGGGAAATTATTTTCTATCTCATCAACTCTAAGGTAGTACCTATTCAAGAAGATAAGATGAGTCTTTTGAAGACAACAGAAACATTGCATTTTGTCTCTTAATCCACTCAACCAAAGTTGTATCTTTTGAATGGGAAACTGAGGACATCAGTGTTTACAGTTGTTATAGAAAGGTGTGTATTGATTGCTCTACTGTATTGTTATCTTTGGTGTTTGTGTTCTTAGGCTCATTTTGGCTGATTCTGTAGTTATGGCTTCATTGGTTTTCTTTCTATAGTCTCTTGATTGCACTTGTTCTTTTCAATTTGAAATATTGCCTCCTGTCTTCTCTGTAGGTCTGGTTGGACTGGCATGACTTCTTTTAGCTTGTTTATGTCATGTAGTCTTTTCTTCCCCCATTCAATTACTAGATTGTTTTCTTGAGAACCATGGCTTAAATTGGCATCTATGGTCTTTTAGAGTATAATCAGAATACATTGCTCCAGACTCTTCTGGCTACTAAATTTCCACTGAGAAGTTACCCATTATTTTGACCTGTTTGACTTTATACATGACATGTGACATTTCTCTTTTAGCTTCCAATACCTTTTCTTTGTTCTGCATATTTAGTGTTTATCTATAATATGCTGTGGGGAGTTTCTTTTCTGGCCCTGTCTAGTTGAAGTCTTGTGTGGTTTTGTATAAGACTTTCCCTAATCTGGGGAAAGTTTCTTCTATGATCTTGTAGAAGAGCTGGTCTATGTCATTGACCTAGGATTCTTCTACTATAATTAGTATATTTGGTTCTATCATGATGTTCCAAAGTTCCTATGTATTCTTTTTGTAATGTATACTTTTTTCAAACGTGTGTGTGTGTGTGTGTGTGTGTGTGTGTGTGTGTGTGTGTGATACATATATAATAGTCACCGCTTCCCAACTCTTTCCTGTTTTACCATCTCATTCTACTGGTAAGGCTTTCCCCTGAGATTTATTTGGGTTGTTGACTTTTTCAAATTCATCTTTATTTCAAGCTGAGTTTTCTTCAGTATTTATATCTCTTTATTCTATTCAAAATCCTGAATTGTCTTCATCATTTCATGTTTTACTGGACTTCAATTAATAGTTCATTCCTAGCCTTTTTATGATCTTTCAGATATTTATTTGTATCCTCTTTGAATTAATTGTATTCTTCAATCATGTACATAATTATTTAAAAGTCTATGCCCTGTGTCTCATCTACCTGTTTCTTATTGGAACACAATTCTACAGGATGACTTTATGGGTTTTTGTATGTGGGAGGGGTTATTGTCTTGACCTTTCATATTATTTGTGGTTTTGTGATATGACATCAGCATGTGGTCTTTTTTCACTGCTATGTGTCTGATATGACTTTCTAGCCAAATTCTGTTGGGTGAAAATTTTTACTGTCTCCCAAACTTGAGGACTATGATCCCCTAAGATCCATAGACTGTCTAAAAGTCCAGGTGCCATGCAAGCAAAACCTCCCTACGATTGTCGGTCAGAGGAAGGTTTAAGAGTGTCCCTGAGCAATAAAGGTTATTTCCTTGCCATCGACCTTGGTTGCCACCCCTTCCTGGAACTTAAGCATAAAACATTATTGCTGAAGATACTTCAGACATAGGACTGGGAGAAACTGAGCTGGAACTGAATTTAAAATCTCTTCCTAAAGGACAATCACTGATAAATATAGGAAAGTTCTAAATGATCTACCAAGAGAAAAATGCAATTGTAGTACTACCCAGCTATACAGCCTGTGAGCCACAGCAAAGACTGGCCTGGCAAGATATCCTCATTGGTGCAATAGTGACTTATAGCTTGGGGGCTAACCAATCACTATCTGATTGGACTTACAACCTGGGAATTTGTTCCTGGCACTGTAAACCTAGCCAAATGCCCATGGCCAGAGAAATCAGGGGCTCTAGAGGAGAAACTATTACTGCCATTTTTCAAATATCAGAATGGTTTGTTCCTATATTCTAAACTGTTATCCTTATACCAAAATGGTAAGTATAGCTTTCATCTCTCACCAAAGAAGCTTCTTTTTGAAGCAGACAGAGGCCACTATACATAGCCAAAACTGGTCAAATATCCAGAATAAATGGCTGTGGGAAAGACTAGCCTGAATTTGTACAAAAGGAGCCAGAGGACCAGCATGCCGACTATGTGAGAGTCCCTTTGAAACACGAAAAGTTGCATAAACAAGATTTCCATAATGACCACACCAGTTGACATGGCAATTGGGAATGTGGAATTTCACAAAGCCCCATATTAATTTGTAGAGCCACAGGAAATCAATGGCTGCTGTAACATAGAGAATCACTTTTCTTTAAAGATAAGTTTGCTGATAGGTTATTCACTCAATCGCTAAAACAGATGTGCATATAAACAACATTAATAGGACTCAGTAGATGTGTGTGTGCCGTAAAAACAACAATGATTAAACAAGAGTGTTCATTAATTCATGAGAGTGAGAGTATGGGATAAACATGGGAGGAGTTGGAGGGATGAAAGAGAGAGTGAGAAATTATGTAATTGCAGTACTTATTCATAAAAGACATTTTCAAAAACAAAACAAAAAACAGGGAAACAAGAAAGGCAGCACCCTGCTTCCTGACTACAGAAGTGGTATAATCTTTTTTCTCCCTGCTACACAGCCACAAGATACCACAGCTTCTATACCTACCAAACCAGAATGGACTCTTGTCCTCTCAAACTGCGAGGCAGAATAAACCTCTCCCCATTACGTTGCTTCTTGTCTGATATGTGGTCACAGTGACAAGACTAATATAGTAACTAATATAAATATGCCTGAAAAAGATAAAAGGGCTCAAATTAAGAGAAAAAGGAAATAAATTTGCTATGCTAAATTTAAAACATCCATGCCAAAAGGCATGAAAATTTTACTTGAAAATTATTGCATATAAAGAAAGGGTAAGCAGAATACTGTGGTGGTCTTGTGTTCCCCAAAATATTGTGTACCATAATAAACTTATCTGGGGTTAGAGAACAGAAAAGCCACTAGATACTTAGAATAGGCAGTGGTAGTACACAACTTTAATCCTAGCATTCCAGAGGCAGAAATCCATGTGTTCAAGGATACAGGCAAGCATGGTGACTCACGCCTTTAATCCCAGAAAGCGAGCCTTTAACCCCAGGGAGTAGTGGTAGAAAGCAGAAAGGTATATAGGGCATGAGGACCAGAAACTAGAAGCATTTAGCTGGTTAAGCTTCAGGCTTTAAAGCAGTTCAGCTGAGACCCATTCTGGATGAGGACTCAGAGGCCTCCAGTCTGAGGAAACAAGACCAGCTGAGGATCTGGCGAGGTGAGGCAGCTATGGCTTGTTCTGGTTCTCTGTTCTTCCAGTTCACCCCAATACCTGGCTCAGGTTTGATTTTATTAATAAGAACTTTTAAGATTCATGCTATTGGGCTGAGGACACAGAAGCTTCCAGTCCAGTATCAGCTGAGGAACTGGCGAGACTCTCCAAGTTTGCTGCTACAGAATACTTAACAAAAACCTACTACTTGCAGAAAACTAAGGTCAATACAATTTCAGAGAAGAAGACATAAAGGCAATCAATATGCACAAACAGCTGCTCAACCTCACTAGTAATGAGAAAACAGACAGAAGCTACAGGAGATGGTGTATATCTATTTGTGGGAAGATTTAAGTCCCACAGTAGTACTATAAATGAAGTAATAGCACAATAAATGTTTTCTCACACTTATTGGCTTGTAAATCTGCACAAGTATGTTGGAAAGTAGTTCAGTAATAATGTAACTAGAAAAGTGGAACATAATCTTGCAGTATAGGCTGTACGTGCTTGTAAAATGTCTCTCTCTGTGTATATGTGTGTGTGTGTGTGTGTGTGTGTGTGTGTGTGTGTGTATGCGTTCCTGTCAATATGTATAATGCTCAACAGCAGCACTGTTTGCATCAGATAAACAACATGTGGCATTTAACTTTCAGGATATGAGAATCAACTGCAGTGGATTCATATGACTCATCAACGACAAAGAATAAGCTAAAAAGACAAGATTCAGCAAGCTACACCACTCTAGCCTCAGCTACTGTGACAAGTTGCCCCCTCCTCTCATGTGTCAAATCCCCCTTCCCATATTTTTTATAGAAATAAAAACAGTAATATTGGAATTTAGTGATCTCTTGAAAAATTTATAATATTATGCTGTCTCAAGATTGCTTAATCACATCTACAATTTTTATAATACAGTGAAACCCTCACAGATGATCAGAATGGGAACACACACACACACACACACACACACACACACACACACACATATATATATAATATATATATAATATAAAATATATATATAATATAAAAATTATTTCCCAATATATATATATATATATATGGAAATAATTTTTCAGCCTGGCACAAACATCTAACCCTTTCAAACCACATTTTTAACCACTACTTCTTCCTTATGCCATACTCAGAAAGATGGGAGTATATGGTTTAATATCTTAGGTGTATATGTGACCTATTGAATCTTCCATAATAAGCTGCTTTCCCTAATGATGCTAATCATATGCTCAGAGTGTCTGGGCTAAGAATTGGCTCCAATATGAATTAAGCATATGACCTTAGAAAGTTTGTAGTTCTTGCTGCTAGAACTTCCTCATTTATCAATTTTTTAAAAAGCAATTATTTCATAACATTGAATGTGGATTAAGATAAATCACACATGCAAAGTGCATGCAGCTGGACAGTGAAATATAGATCCTATCATGTTGCTATGGTGTTATATGTAGAGCTGTATGTGGGTCACATTTTAATTAGTAACAGAAAAACATTACCAACAGAGATTTTGACCTTCATTTTATGATCATTGATAACAAAGGGGAAAAAAGCAGGGTGAGCTTTGATAGATCTGTGTGGAAGCCCCTGTGGCCCTGGCTCTTATTTTTAGCTCATTAGAAGACAGAAAATTCAGTTAAAATATAGAAGCTAATACATTTGATAAAAGACAAATATTGTTCATGAGCTCATAAAAACAATTCATGTGTTGCACCAAAACATTAACAGTTACATTTATAAAAATGTAATCTGCATAAGTAAAATTTATGTTTGAAATACAAAATGAAGACATCTTGAAATTTTCATCTACATATTAATATTATAGTGGCATATAATGGTATAGTGGGAATTATAAATGCCATCTTGATATCATAATGAAATTTTATCCTTATACACACACACACACACACACACACACACACACACACACACACACACACACTTGAATCAAGCTCCATCTCTAAGAATGGCTTCTAAGGTATTTATTTACCGGCCACACTTGTTGAATGTGCTGGCTGTTCTTCAGGAGTGAGGTAATCATAGGGTGCAAAGATGACTATACCACACATTGAACACTAAGTTATGATTGTTGTATTAAGACTTCCACACTTCTCAATGGGTTGCTACATAAACTTGGGTGTTTGATCTTCGCAATCACCAAATGGT
This sequence comes from Peromyscus maniculatus bairdii, assembly GCF_049852395.1. Classification (NCBI taxonomy): domain Eukaryota; kingdom Metazoa; phylum Chordata; class Mammalia; order Rodentia; family Cricetidae; genus Peromyscus; species Peromyscus maniculatus. Next base: position 79,703,360 of record NC_134858.1, read on the forward strand.
TTGGCTATGGCTTCACTGCTGGGTTCTAAAAGCTGAAGAAAATGAACCTCCAATCATGACTCTAACTTATACTCCTGGCTTCTTATGTCTCTCTCCTCAAGCTTCATAAAACAAAAAGTACAAAGGCTAAAACAGAGATGTTCATCACCATATGCAATTGCAGAAGAAGGTTCATTGAGAGGGCTGAAATCAAACAATTTTGATACATAAGTACTAAAGTTATAGACAGTACTTTGGGTATAATCAGAGAAATATCAACCACAATTTTGGGGAAGAAAATAATTGTATATGATGGAACTAGGAAATAAAAATCAGAAAATAAAATCCCCTTAACGGAATATAATAAATAAGACAGACATCAAATTATGGAAAGATTATTTAAAGAATAAGAGGAAAAGATTATACTAGAAAAATAATAGCGAATTAAATAATTCAACAGAAAACTAAGATACAGGTACTGCAGTAGCAGTGGACTGGAATCAGAGTGAATGGTCATTGCTGTAGCTCCAGTGAGTAGAGACCTTTGCTTACCTGACTCTCAGTATACAGAAAAAGTCATGCTGGTTGAAAACTGAAAACAATTTGGTCTTATGCTAGATGAAAATGATGGTGGTTATTTCTACAGTATTTAATGTTTTAGGATGTATTGAGTTGGAGATATCAATGTTTATTAAAATTTAAATACTTTTCTATGTGTTAAGCAGAACTGTATGTTTTAATTAATTACATGATTTTTACTAGTGCACAATTTAAGAAAGAAGGAAACTAAGACTCACTTATTAAAGTAATGTTAAACAAAATCAAAATGAGTCAAAATAAAAATATTAATTCATACCATATGATACAAGGCAAAGGGAAAAATAATAGTTCAAAATCTAAGCCATTATTATTCCCCTCTAATTAACTTACAGAATAATGAGTTTCATTGTGACAGTTCAGTATGTGGTGTGCTAGTACACAGTGCATTTACTCACCATTACCTTTTCTCTTTTCCCTCAGCATTTGTTTTCTCATTCTCCTCTGAAATAGTCCCTCTTCTGCCTCCATGTAGGATATGGGTATCTATTTTCTGCATGAGAGAAAACATGTGATATCTGTTATTCGTATATTTCCCTCCATTATCTCCCTTTCTCTCCACCCATCTCAGAAGCCCACTCCCATGCTGTCTCTCTTGAAACAGAGCACTCCGGCTTTTCTAGCCTACCTACATGTAGTAGTAATCAATGGATGTTACATTGCTCACTTCTCTTTGAAGAACGACGTAAGTATGGAGTTCATTATGGCTCCTTTGTGGGCTTTCTCTTCATGTCTTTTCACAAACACTTCTGATCACTGACCCATAGGAATTAACTACATATTGATATTTACTTAGAAATGTGCTGTGGGACGGTCTGTATGTCAAATTGCTCTGATTGGTCAATAAATAAAACACTGATTGGCCAGTGGCCAGGCAGGAAGTAGGTGGGACAAGGAAAGAGGAGAATTATGGGAAGCAGAAGGCTGAGGCGGAGAGACACTGCAGCCGCCGCCATGACCAGCAGCATGTGAAGACGCCGGTAAGCCACCAGCCATGTGACAAGGTATAGATTTATGGAAATGGTTAATTTAAGATAAAAGAACAGTTAGCAAAAAGCCTGCCACGGCCATACAGTTTGCAAGCAATATAAGTCTCTGTGTTTACTTGGTTGGGTCTGAGCGGCTCTGGGACTGGCAAGTGACAAAGATTTGTCCTGACTGTGGGCCAGGCAGGAAAACTCTAGCAACAGAAATGCTTTTTTGGAAATAATCTTAGGAATTTTTTAGATTGTACATTATTTCCTTAACCATGTGTCTCAAACGCTAGATCTAAGTTGTCAAATTTATGGAAGTAGATTTGTAGTGTTCACTTTCTCATTATTGGTTGACAGCTCCACAGTGATGGCTTCTCTTTTAGAAATGACTCTGGATTGGTGCGTTTACACTCTCCTTTTCTGATCATCTGAGAGGCTTTTCCAATTTTACAGTCTTTACAAATACACTTAGTTTCCTTGAATTTTCTATATTGTTTGCTTTTACTTTCACCAATTTATGCTTTGATCATTATTATTTTAGTCATTTATCTTTGGATGTAATTTACCTGTTTTACAGCTTTCTAAGGTGTATACACCTTAGAAAGCTGAATACAGTACATTTTAATTATTTATTTTATGGACAGGGGAATCCGTGGCTGATATGTAAAATTAAACTAATTATAAAATAAACATATTTTTAAAAGAAATGATGCACTTCTAAAGCTTACATTTTTGTCAAAAAAATTCATTTTTTCCTTGGTAGTTTTAAAATTTCAATTAAAGTAGATTTTTCTTTCATGACTTTTAGTATTGTACTTAGGACTTTTAGCATGAGCACACCCACATGCACACACACAAGGAATATGAAATATTCCTTATTTTTTAACAAGTTAAATCACCATATTACTGAACATAAAGCCAGCTATCATATCATGTCAGTGCTTTCACAAAAAAAAAAGAAGTCTTGGATTTTTCCTGAAAAGTTCAATCTTCTATTAATATATGAGCTAGAGGACCTGATACTTTGGATCAGATGTATTTGTAGCTTATGAGCAGGGGGCCCCGTTGGCTCTGATGCCAAGATCCATTCCCATCATCTCTTAAGTTTATTCTTCAATTTACAGAAATATAAAGTGGTTCAGACACTGCATGATTATTCCTTTGTGAATCTTCCAAATAAGCAGTCCCTGTGAGGACATTGCAGGGCCTGGGGAGAGCCCCACTGACAGTGGTACCCCTGCTGAGATGAGGAAAGAAGTGACTCTTCTACTTGAAAGGGCCAGGCAAATATCATGACAACCTGCCCTAATAACTCAGTTAATAACTAGGCCTTGGTCCCTGCTTTTTGGAACGGAGCAAGTAAATTTTGAGGAAGAGCCAGGAGAAAAAAAAAAAAAAAGAACCATCAATGTCCAGTACCCCCGACAGCAAGGACAAGGAGGCCTGGTTGTCTAAGCCATAAACAACTCAAGATGATAATCAAATAAGGACAAAGCCTGGGACTTGTCCAGGCCTGCCCCAAAATACAAAACTGTAGCCTTTACCAGTCCCTGACTAGCCCTGGCCAATTAAAATATATTAATATGATTGCCAGATGCTTGAGCCAAATCCTACCTAAGATGATCTAACTGCCTTAGGACCTCCCCTTGGCTGTGCTTAAGAGGATCCCACTTCCCTCACAAGGTCTTCGCCATTTTGCCTTTGTGTGGGGTGGCAGGCCCCAGCATGCTAGAATAAAAAATGTTCTTGCTGATTGCCTACATGAATGATGGTCTTTGGTGGGACTTCTCCAGGACCCTCACACTACTCAGCACCATTATGTGAGGCACTCACTTAACAGGAGCCAGCTTGCAGCCATCTACAGAGGAGGCAGAATTAGACATCAGAAGCACAGTAGGAAGCCCAACTGCTGGCAAACCAATTCTTTCAAAGAATGTTCTGGAAACATGCATACAACAAACTAAACAAATGTTCTAAATAAATGCTCTGAAACAAAGCAGAATGTCAAAACAACTAGTTTAGAATGAACCACCAGACCATCAAGCAAAGCAAAGGAGAGTCAGGCTTCATAACCCACCAACAGTAACTGAGAATGTTGAACACTAAAGACCCAAGCTGGAACTTGGTGCTGATCCGGGTGACACCTCTGCTGAAAATGTCTCCTCCTTGGAGCTGTAACACAGCCAACACGAAAAGCAGTCTCACCTCAAAAGGAATAAGAGATAATTTATTATTTGCCAAATATGTGACCATGCCATAAGGACATTGGTTCTGTTTCTTCCCAACAATATATTCCAACTTGGAAGTGCTTGCACAAACTTGCATAGTTAAAGAACAAAGGAAAAAAACAAATCAGGACGTTTTCCAATTTTATTGGCAGGAACAATAAGCAAGCAAGAGGGTTATAGAAAAAAAAAATATCTCTGTCATTAGTCTCAGATGTTGTCTGATCACATTCTTAGCTTTTGGATTGGTGGGAGTTAGTATTCTACAAAGCTTATCTCTGAAATGTTTATCTCATAGTCAAAACCATGTTAGGCAATACACAGAGGTGAGCATTGAATTGAAACTCTTTCCGCCCCAGAAGGAAGAGATTCTGAAAGTAAACAAACACGACCAGTCTGGAAATGCTGATACTGGTAAGATCCGCTAAGATCCGTGGGCCTCCTCCATAAATGACAGAAACTGTAAGCAGTGGCTGAGAAAAGTCACCCACTAGTTCACTTCCTAGAAATGGTTCAGGAAGCTCAAGGACTGCTGCCTTGAAGTGAGCCATCATCTAGGGTAGAACGGGATTGGGAGTAATGCAAATGCCTTTGAACTGTCCCCGCCTCTCTCACTAACTCACCTATACCTCTGCATGCAACACCAATAAACTCATTGGTTCACCAAATTATACTTCAGTCTGTTATTAGTTGCCTATATGGAGCTAGCAGATACTTGTTCATCTTCTCCGCAGGAAAAGTATCACAGAGTAGCAATTCATAGTTATTTAAGTGATTAAAGACCGTCCGAGGAAATTTGGCTATGGGCTGGTAGTGTTTCCACTGTACACAAACAGAAAGTTCTAATCAGCTAATTAGCCTTGCAAAATCCTCCCTGCAAACTCCTGCCCTGCCCAGTAAGAAGCATGAGCACCACCCTTCTCTCACTACCACAAATTCTGAATCTGGGTTTCCCATATGTAGGATGCTGTAGGTGTTAGCAAAGCCAAGGTGTAAAGGACAATCCTTACCTTGGAAAAACTACCTTGGATCAGGGTGTCTGTCCTCCCAGCTAAAAATAACACTTGCGGAACCCTGTGGGGAATTTTGTTCTAGGAATTTCAGTTTACACACCACATTCTCTTTATCTACTCATTTCATCTTCAACTGGTAATTTTTAATAGTTTTTAATTATGTTTTTTTTCTACTGAGTTTTACTGATCCTGTTATAGAAAACACTCACCTTTCTAAACCATAAACTCAGAAATCTTTCTAAGGTGTCTTCTGATAGTTTTACCTGCTTTTTGTTTTCTGCATCACTGCTGGCTGGTTTTATTTATCATGTTGATCCTGGTGGACTCTTCTCTTTGTCCATGGATTGACAATTTAAGGATTGATTAGAATTTATATATAGCTTACTTTGAACTTGTCTTAAAATCTCAATATGAGCCCCAAGTTATATCCATGATCCTCTCAAGCTGTGCACACTTTTAAAGTGCACAAATGAGTGTCACATGGACCAATTCTCTCTCAAAGGCAGGCACTCTTTAATTTCTGTGTATTTGTGTGGGGTGCTTCCTGAGGTGTCTCATAAATGAACCGTATTTTCTCTCATCAGCTCTACCATCCTCCTCTTCAACCAATGAGGTTGCATAGTATCACTGTCTAAATGAGAGAAGGGGCACCCTCTGGTAAGAAGCCATGCATTTTAAGTTCTTAGCTCATACAGCAGTTTTCTCAAACATAAACATTTTACAGTTTCTCATTCTTCTATTTTCAAATGCTCACTAATCCTTATTTTTAAATATTATGTTATAGTCTCTAATGACAATTGTTACCTGTGGTTGGAATCACTTCTACACAAAGCCACTTACGGGAAGAGCTTGCTCTGTCTGCTGTACAAAAGTACCTTCTGCTTAAGTGGACCTCAAAAGAACTTAGTTGAGTGCTATTAAAAACGGTGTTACATTTGTGAAGGTAAATCCCAATATGCAATGCATCATCCAAATTTAAGTGCTCATTTAATACATGAACTACATAATAATGATACATGAATCACATGTCATGAAGAAAATGTCTCTGAAACTGGACATGGATAATCAAATGTTACTCTCAATGGTGACTTTTAGGGAGAGGAACCAACTCATGCTGAAATAAAACAGATGTGATCCTGCAGAGTGTGTGTGCTCTTCCAGCGCTCATTTCATGGTTCATCGGATAAAATACAGTTATCTGCTTTATGAATTCAAAATAATTTTTGAAGACATTCATTGTGTTTCCAAGATGACTAAAAATTCACTTTAATACAGGCAAGAAAGATTAGAGAGACAAAAAATGAGACACCTTATATTTTTACCCATTTCCCACATTTTTTTCAGGGAAATTTAAACTAAATTTAATTTGCTCTTATTTTGCTTCTTTTTTTTTGTATTTGAATTCTTTTTAGATCAGACTTGACCTTAATGCAAAATTACTGTACTTGGCAAAGTAGCACTTCCTATTTACTTGATGAAGTGTATGATTGGCTTGATCTGTTTGGGAGGCATCTAGGCAGTGGCACCAGGCCCTGGGCTCATTGCATGAGTAAGCTGTTTGAAACCTGGGACTTATGCAGGGATGCTTGGCTCAATCTGGGAGGAGGGGACTGGACCTGCCTGGACTGAGTCTACCAGGTGGATCTCAGTCCTCGGGGGAGGCCTTGATCTAGAGGAGGTGGGAATGGGAGGTGGACTGGGGGGGAAGGGGAGGGGGCAGGAAGGGGAAGAACAAGGGAATCTGTGGCTGTTATGTAGAACTGAATAGTATTGTAAAATAAAATAAAATTAAATTAAAAAAAGAACTTCAATAGGCTTCTAATATTATCTCAGTGTCTATATAAGACAGTTATCTCTTCAAATGATGTAGAATATAATAAGTTAATCCTTTTTCTTGGCTTATCTGTTAGTTTGATTTTATAGGGAGATATAAAAAATGGGGGAGAATGAAAGGGGAAAGAAATAATATAATTTCATTACAAAGTTAAAATCGTATTATTTTACTCACTTTTCTTGGACGTTCCTTTTTGTAAATTTGACTGAAGTAATTAGAAGACACATAGTTGATATTTATGCACCTGTACTAAGAACTATATTTTCTTCACCCAAGGGCTGGAAGCATCATGAATTTAAAGAGGTCTACAGACACCCTTAGATCTCTCAGAGAATACCACAATGTCTGACTCACCGTAAGCAATAATCTTTTCATGAAACTAATGAATAAATTTTGAGTTTCATTTTTTTAACTCTCTTATCTTCTTTAACACTTATTTCCAGGTAAGCTGAACAGTTCCCTAGCCTCGGTAGAAGAGAAAATCAGGTCATAGCTCAGCAAGAAAACTGACAGGCATTCAACCGTTCAAGCGTAGAGAAGACTTTCCTACTGACCTTTCAGACATAATCAAACTTGTATTCATGTAGCAAAAACCTCGAGGCAAAGAGTTTTTGTTTTTCTCTGGCTGACTCTCAGTATGTTTATATGTTACATTGATTCCAACATACTTAAGGTTGTATAGCAGAGAATTAGATGATATACAAAGAGGACTGGCAACAAAGTCCTTCATCTTTCTTCCAGCTATGCCTGCAGCAATCTATAACATAGACTTCTGAAGAAGTCTTTATAGTATCCCTCATGCTGCACCACTTGGTTCAGGAAACCTGACTGGGATGATGAGGGAACAAAGAAAGAATAGACACAAGGACAAGTACACAGAAAAGCTGGGATCGTGCACACTCTGATGGAGCTCCACTTACTATACCACGACCTGGAACCTCAGGGCATTTATTGTGTACAGCACAGAGGAAAGGAGTTAGCTGGTCTTGGTAGGAGGTGTTTGTAGTTGAGCAGCCTCTGACTGTAAACATCTGAGAGCAGGGTGGGAGCTGCAGATGCTAGTTTTTACACACACAAAGCCAACATTTGCACTCAGACCAGAAGAAGGCTTTGCCATCCCTCTGAGCCTTACTCTAGGGTTGGGAAGGCTTTACCATTGCCATGAACCTGATCATTGCATCCTTGACATGGTTGTGCCCATGTCAGATGAGATTCCCAGGACTTTATCTGCTCTTTACACATACACCAAGGGCTTTCTCAGCTCTCTACCTTAACATTTCTCCAAAAATCTTGTGAGTAGTAAGCCAGGTGCATTTGAAAATAAAATAATAAAACTTGTGTGAGAAAAATGTGGTCAGTTTTGTGTAAATGAGTATTTTTAATTGTGCTATATATTTATTATCTTTTCTTATTGCGTACTTTAACAAAATGGTATTGTAGATAATCTTTTTGTACACTATGAAGACGTATCTTTGCCAAGGCGCCTTATGATTGGTTTAATAAAGAGCTGAAATGGCAAGAGCTAGGCAGGAAGAAATTAGGCAGGTCTTCCAGGCAGAGAGAGAGAGGAAAAGAAGATGAATCCAGGCACAGGGGAGTCACCAACAGATGGATAGGAAACAGGAGATTCAAGATGAAAGAGAGGTAATGCCACATGATAGAACATCGATTAATATAAATGTGTTAATTTAAGTTATAAGAGCTAGTTAGAAACAAGTCTAAGCAACAGGCCAAACTTACATAATTAATAAGAAGTCTCCATGTCACATTTTTGGGAGGTGACTGGTAAGACAGGAAAAGGTTTATACAAGATGGTATGCTAACAATATTAACAAAAAGTTCTAGAAATAAAAATGGGTAGCTATCCTTATGAGCATTCATTAATTGATAGAAATTATGCTAATTTGTGAGGTAGAGTGAAAAATTTAATACATATATTTTTTTAATGATCAAACCAGAGTAAATAGTGATTTATTACACTAAAACCATGCATTATTTGTCTGATTGCACATTCAAAATACATAAACTACACAACATGTATAGTTAGTCATCTTACTAAGAACTAGAAAAACTAGTTTTTTATAGAACAAAAGCTGTGCCTTCTTATGATTGTTACTTAATTCAGTCAATCAACACCCTTCCATGGTTACTCCCACCCTATCCCCAATCTCATTTATGAGATCACTTTTTTAAATTCCACATGTAAGTAAATTCCTGCTGTATTTTATGTCTGGCCTAGTTTATTTAGCACAAAGTATTCTTTGTCTGTCAATTTTATTGCAAATCAAAGAATTTTTTTCAACTTATTTCCAAACCATGTTCTGTTTTGTAGCTAGTATGAGCATTTTTCCTACATTACTGGAACACAAAGTAATGTATATGCATGTATAAACTTAAGATTGATTAGAAATTGATATTTTTGTGTTAAAGTGCTTTAAATAAGAACAAATTAAATGTTCTCTCACGTATTAGTAGGAATTGATGTATGTACTGTTTTTCAATTACTGTGATAAAACACCATAGCCATATAAGTAACATGTGGAAGTAACATATTGAAGAGTTTATTTTGGCTTATTATTCCAGAGGGAAAGAGTTCATCGTTTCAGGGAAGCACAGCTACAGAAGTAGTAAGATGAAAGATCATATTCTAAACTCAAACATGAAGCAGAGAGAGCCAACTGGAAGCAGGGTAAGGCTACAAACTAGCAGTTCTCCATCTGTAGGTCATGACTCTTTCAGCAAACTTCCATCTCCAAATATATCTATATTATGATTCATAACAGTAACAAAATTACAATTGTGAAGTAACAGCAAAAATAATTTTATGGTTGGGGGTCACCACAACATGAGGAACTGTATTCAAGGGTCAAAGCAGTAGGAAGGTTGAGAACCACTGGTGTAAACTCTCACAGCCTCCTCTGAGTGGCACTTCCTTCCTAGTCCACAAGTGATGAGTGTGCTCTTGGAGATGTGTGAATCACCATGGCATAGATGGTATTGATACATTCAAGGCTGTACACTTGTTTCCAAACTTGTGAAATTATGCAAACTATTATATACTTAATAGATTTTAATATGTAAATCAAGCCTCAGTCAAATAATTTTTAAAGAACACTGAAGAACATCAATAGCAGTAGTAATGACAGATGTCAGTGAAGTGAATCGTGACCTGAAAAGTCTCTGCTGTGTTTAGCCATGAAGGCACTGAGAGCCTACAGGGAACCCAGTGTGAACATTGTGCTTACTGATGAAATGCTTAAAACATTCCCTTTACAAGAGAGAAATTATGAGAGTGTCCATTGCTAGTATTTTTATTTAATATTTATGGTTTGTTTTAAAATATACAGTGAGTAAAGAGAAAGAAATAATCCTATATGCATTGGAAATAAGTATTAACCACTGGTATGTTACACATTCATAATAAAAATTACAGATAAATTTTTAGAAGTAAGTACCTAGATTAGCCTATTTCTGAATATCTAAGAAGAATGTTTTTGTTCTTATTGTGCATGTTCAATATCTGTGCTTTCTTATTTTGATGTATATAGCAGATTTATTTGCCTTTAGCTTTATTCTATGAAGGTACAGCCACAGATTGCACAACAGACGGAAGTGAGAGACCTATTTGAAGCAGCCCCTGTGGGTGCAACTAAAACCCTCCTTCCATCCTCCACTGTCAGTCACCCAGATCTATGCACTGTATGTACCTATACAGTCCAGCTTCTGTGTGGCAGATGTGTTCCCAGGCTCTAGTAACACCATGTCTTCCATTTTAATTTCAAGCCCTACATTCCCATTGTGGAGATTTCCTGAGTTACCTCATGTTTGGTTTTTCTATCCTCATAATATGCAAGTGATCAATTTCTTATGTTTTGAATATATACAGTGATTTCCATTTTCTAGCCAGATTCTTATTGACAGTACTTGGTACTGAGACTTGGTATGGCATTTGGGATTGACTTGTTCAGTTCAACAACTGCATTTAAATCTATTTTATTAATTTCATTAAACATTTGCATGATAATTTTTCTGGTGAAATGGAGTTGTGATGTGTGGCTTTATAGCTTGATAAACTATCAATACTTGGATTTAAGTCTTCATTTGGGTATAAAAACAATTACAAACAATGTAATAATGACTATAAAATCATGATATTGAAAGGAATATTTGCAACTGTGACAGTTTACAGAAAAATCACTGAATTTGTTACTCACATATTAAACCATTACCAGCCTTATGGAATATGTAATATAATTTATATAAATCTAAAATAATCATTTTTTTCTAACAGAGTGTTTGAAAACCTATTTTCCTATAAAGTATCAGATAATAAATGAAAGAGGACCTACAGGCTATATACTTCCTCATCATATATACTCCTTTTTAATTTTTCTTCATTTGAACTATTTTAATGTCTAACTGTTCTTTAGTGGTCCATCTGAAATTTTGTGGTTTAAGATTATATTTTTTAATATTTAATATACACAATTGGCAATTAAAACTGAACCTATTTTTCCTGAATTCAGGACAATATTTGTAATGAATGAAACTTTGAGTTTTGTAATCAATATTTTACAGATGATGGTGAAATTTGAACCTCTTAAGGAGTCTGAGCTCTCTTGCCCACAGAGGATTCTCCTCTTTGGTATAAATGGTCAGACTCTCCATTCTGAAAGCCCTGTCTTCAGTGTCTTTACCTGAGCCAAATGCATTAGCCTATTCTCTTAGCATCCCACTGGTTAGTGTGTTCCAGGGGGAGAAGTTCGTAATCTAATCTTGAAAGAGATAAACCGAATGTTTTTTGATATTTTCTGATTTGTAGAAGCTGGAATGTAAAAAGTTGGTGCAGTCAGACTGTTATACCAAAGGAAAAGATTAAATTTTTCAATATAGTTACAATTCTTGATTTGATATATTAATATGCATGGCTGAATGTGACTTTACATGTTTTTACGTTAGTAGGATGAAACTTGGTTTCAATAGTGACTTTCATTAAATGCAATTTAGATTATTGAACACACTTGCTATGGTTTATAGGAAACTGAAGGTTGAGAAGAGAGAGAGAGAGAGAGAGAGAGAGAGAGAGAGAGAGAGAGAGAGAGAGAGAAAATGTAGCTATTTTGTAAAAATGCATGCTCCAATATTTGACTATCGCCATCAAGGTGACCTAACTGAAACTTCCTTCTCAAGAATTAAGAAAAATAAATGATAAAAGATGGATAAATTTCTATGAAGTCTTCACAATGAATACCATTTGTAAGTGAGGAAAAATGGTTAGATATTCTGCTTTTAAGATTGGGCTCCCTGAATTGAATAGAAATGATAACATTTTGGAGTGAAGAAATATAGATGACAAGTGACCAATCATCAGAGATTGTTAAATAAATTACAGCACCACAGCAAGTGTCTCAGATGGAACGGAAATCAGAGCAATTGAACTATGGAGTTGGGGAGAATACTTTTATAGCGAGAGAAGGAATTAATCATATGATCTCTTATTTCTTCCTTTTGTTCCAACAAAATATTTTTTTGACTAATTGGGAATTTCACATAATGTACTATGATCATACTTGCTTCCCATTCATCCCAGGTCCAGCCTCCCAACCCTTGTACCCTCCCCCAAAAAGCTTAGGAAAAATACACCAAGTCCAATTCCTGTTGTCATTATACTCATGGGAGTATGGTCAAACTCCCAGTGGCCACCCCCTTAAAGATAACTGAGCCATTTCCCACCCCAGTCCTCTGACAGAAGCCACTGGCTGTGGAGAGCTACACTTGAGCATCCCTATCACAAGTTTTAAGGGTTCTCTGCAATGACTTCCGATCTAGACTGTTTCTTTTTGGGGGGAGGGGAAGGTTGTCACAGAAGCCTTCAATGTCTCTCATTCTCAGCTGTGAGTCTGCAGTTACCAATACCACTGCTAAAGAAGCTTTCTTGGTCATAACAAGAAGCAGCAGCACAGATCATAAACTTCCACATGATTTCCTGTGGGGCAGCAAAGACCATGGATATTTACAAGGCCTCCAGAGGCAGCATAGAACATAGACTACAACATGATCCCCAACGGCAGGACAGATCTTGGACCTCAACATGGCCTCTAGCAGGAGCACAGATCACAGACATCCATATGTCCTCCTGTGGTAATACAGACTACAGACCTCAACACAGCCTCAGGCAGCAGCACTCAACATGGACATCAACATGGACTGAGGTGGCAGTATGGATCACAAACATCTACGTGGCCCCTGGTGGCAACATGGACCACAGGCACCAATGTGGTCTCTGGTGGTAATATGGACCAGGAACATCAACATGACCTCCAGCAGCAGCATGAACCAGGGACATAGACACAGCCTCTGGTGGACCATAGAGGAATTTTGAGAAGGCCTGATCCAGATAATAAACCATTCTCCATCTTGGATATCTTGTTGTTCAGATCCAGGATAATCGCCCAACTAGGCAGCATGTTCAGGGGCAGAGCCTGCTTGAGCTCCAGGCTGCTGCACACCACCATCTGGCCCTATTCAGCAAAGACATGCTCCCCTGTCCACTCTATCTGTGCTCTCACACCTGTCTCAGCTGTTGTGTCTCTAGTTCCACCCTTCTCTGCTTCACTCCATTCTTCCAGCCATCTTTCCCACCTCTCCATTGCACATTTATTCATTGAAGTGGCAAGGCAAACCACAGTGTGTCATACAGTATACAGACAGACAGACAGACAGATAGATAGATGTAGATATAGATGATATATATAGATATATATAGGTAGAGATATATATTGACCAAATAGCTTTACATGCAAACACTTATTGCACTGAGTCATTGGTCGGGTTCAAGGTTTCTGGTTTTTGAAGCACTGCAAATACTGGACTATTGCTGAGATTCCTCTAGGATATCCTGTTGTTGCCCAGAGTCAGAGTGATCTTGGGGCTGCACAGGGCATATGGAAACAGGATCCTTGCTAGCTCCGGGCTACACAGCTCCCTGCCCTTTGTTCAGGCTGCCTGATTGTGCTTGCAGCATGGACCGCACTGTGGGTCAGGGCTCTTCTCCTCCAAGCAGGGGGAGCAGGGCAGACTGCAGCAGCAATGGCTTCATGCTTCAGGCTGGGCCCCACTGGCCTAGTGGGCTGAGGACTGGTCCAGTTCAGCAATGACATTCTTTATCCTCATCCACTGTGGCTGCACTCCCATCCCTTACCCTTCTCTGCTGTCCCTCTAATTTCACCATTCTCCACTCTGCTATACCATCTTTCCTGCCAAATTCATGAGTCCACTTTTTAAAAGCATCTTTCCATAAGACCTGCTTTTTTTTCAGTTGTTCTGGAGATATTCAATGTTCTGCAGACTCCTCCTCAGCCTCCATGTCTCCCCTCAAAGTCTCCATGGGTCTCTGTGCTCTGCTGCCACTGTCTACTGCCATCTTCAACATATGATCTCTTTACTAAAATGTGGCATCACCTGTATAACTCTAAACTCCTAGGCATGAGCTGCCACATTATCTGAATTGTTAACATCAAGTCACAGCATCTGATGTAGATATTCCTCCTTTATTGGAGGTGAATGTACCTTCCTGCAATGCTCTGCACTGAGGTCATGCTACTAAATGGCTTTCCTCCAACATGTCCTTGTTCTAGGCTATGAGACCTGGGTTCAGTTACATGACAAAAATAAAATTAAGATTATAGATGGGATTACAGTGGCTCATTGGCTGACCTTAAAGCAAGAACACGTTTCTGCTTGTGTTTTCATTAATTTATTTATTCTTTTCAATAATTCATACTCTACAGGAATTGAATAGAAATATAAGACCCCATAAAGTTGAAGAGAAGACAGACTATAGAGTCATAAAGTGAAATAGATATTATTAGGAGAAGCAATCTCACAAGAAACTCTATGATCCTCTCTCTCTTAAACTCTTTCCACCCCTTCTTCGGAAGTGCTCCCTGAGTCTTAGGTGCAAAGAGTGGTTTGTAGATGTGTCTTCTAGGGCTAGACTCCACAATTCTGCATTTTGATTGGTTGTAGTTTTCTGTAATGCAGAGTTGTGAAGCCTAGATTCCGCATAAGGGCTCACCAACATGACTGACCAAATGTAGGCTAAAGAGTGATATCAATGAACATGCCCAACTGGATTGGGAAAAGCCCATTAGATCTCAACCCTACACAAACAGCTACAGGCAAATGAGGAAAGCTGAGAGTGGGAAAGGTGGCCTTGCCTATGGAAAAGTATACCAATTGGTTATCCAGTGGCAGTCAGCCTGAAAACATACATACGGGTAGCACTATATAGACTTTACAGATTATATTTAAGAATATATATGCATAGGGCTAGAGAGAAGGCTTAGCCATTAAAAGCTTGGCTCACAACCCAAAATAAAATAATATATGTATAAACACATACTTTACTGGATACAGTAACACTCATTAAAAACAGGAGACCTGTGGTGGTAATCTAATTGTACTGAATTATTATTTTGATTGTATGTTAATAAATAAAGTTGTCTGGGAGTCAGAGCTATTAGAGCCATAGCAAGAGTGTGGCGGTGGTGGCACACGCCTTTAATCCCATCAGATCTCTGTGTGTTCAGGGATACAGTCAGCATTGGAGACATATGCCTTTAAGACCTAGGGGGCTGTACATTCAGACAGTGACGAGGCAGTCATGTGTTTGGGTTTACAACCAATGAGAAGGCAGAACAACATACTATAAAAAAACGAACCGACAGGAAGTAGGTCTCTTTTTTCACGAAGCTGGGACAGCAGGAGGAAGGGTGAGATTTTAGCTCTGAGCTCTGACTTCTCGGCTCTCTCTTTTACATTGTTTCTGTGTTTCTTATTTAATAAGACGGTTGGTTACATCTACATCTGGCGCCCAACGTGACAAGAATCCATTAAAAACTGTTTGGCTTGGCGGCAGGTCTGCTTTCCCGCGAGGGCGGCAGGCGGCCCGCGGCGGCGGCGGCGGCGGCGGCGGCGGCACGCGGCGGCCGGCGGCGATCGGCTTCTTAGTCCGAGCAGCGGCTTCTTAGCCTGGGTCTAGTTCTGCTTGACCTCAGGCTGGACTATCGGTGAGCTGCTTGCTTAAATCCTGCTTGCTTAAAGCCGGTGCTACAAACAACTCAGACCTGCCCTGCCGAACAGGGCCCTGCCTGTAAAGCCAATGCACGTGGTCGGAGCTTAAGGAAGTCAGACCCAAGCCTTGACTCGGCACAAGAGGGAACACGTGGCTGCATTTAAACTTTAGCCAGCTACGCTTTCTTGTTCTCTCTCTCTCTCTCTCTCTCTCTCTCTCTCTCTCTCTCTCTCCCTTTCTCTTTGGATTTACACCTGGGACACTAGGTGGCTGCTTTGAAAATCCCCTCGAATTTCTACTGTTCTACGCAGATTTGGTAAGTCATAGTATATCAGATATTTTAAAGGAAACTATCTAAAAGAGAATTTTTTTCCACATTAAAAAACAAATGGGTTTTATGTGTACATTGGAAGAAAATTGGTTTTTGTTCGAAATTTTAGGCAGTCTGGCAATGGAACAACTATATAATATTAGTATTGGTGGAATTATGCACCTTATCACTATAATAATCCACATTTTAATATTTAAAAAGATAGTCAATTTAAGTGCCAGGATAACAGCTTTAGAAGAACTTGTTAAACCTGTAAAAATTCAGACAGAAGAAATTAACAGTGAAGTTGTTTCAAGTCGGGATCATAAGGTTGCAGAAAGAAAGCCTGTTTTTACGCAGTCACCCTTAATTTATCCTGTAACCGTACAGCAGATGCCTGATCAAATGGCTACACAAAATACTTGGGCTCCAATTGAAATGTTGGATTTAAAAAGGTTTAAGGAGGCAATAGTATCTTATGGCATGCATTCCCCATATGTAAAGCAAATGTTAAACACTTGGTCAACATATAATAGGATAGTACCACAGGACTGGCGGGACCTTGCACAAGGTGTTCTGGAACCCAGCCAGAGACTTCAATTTCTGACTTGGTTTAAGGAGGAGGCTAAAAACATAGAAAAACAATGGAGGGATAAAGGAATACAAGTTTGCCAGGATCAGCTTATGGGCGAAGGCCAATATGCTTCAGCACAAACACAATGTTTATATGATGTCCAAACCCTAATTTTATGTCGAACGGCAGCCTTGAATGCATGGGACAGAGTTGAGGAACCAGGAAAAAAATCTGAGTCATTTACAAAGGTGATGCAAGGCCCAAAAGAGTCTTTTACAGATTTTTTACAAAGACTGGCTTCAGCAGTAAAGAGAATGGTCTCGGATTCAGAAGCTAGTAAGGCAATAATTGAATCTTTGGCCTTTGAGAATGCGAATGCAGCATGCAAAAGAATAATCAGGCCATTAAGGGCAAGATCTGCACCTATGGAAGATTGGATTAGAGAAACAATTAATGTTGAAGCTGATGAGCATGATGATACATGGGTAGGAGAAGTAATTTCAAAAGGTTTGAGGAGTGTTAGATGTTTTGGATGTGGAAAGCAAGGACATTTGAAAAGGGACTATAGACAGGTCATTCCCAGAAACAATGTTTCTTCAAGGAACAATGGCAACAGAATGCCCCTTCCTTCTGGAGTATGCAGAAGGTGTGGTAAGGGAAAACACTGGACCAACGAATGTAGATCAACAAAGGACAGACAGGGTAATCCTTTGCCTCAGTCTTCGGGAAACTCCCAGAGGGGCCTCAGGCAGGCCCCCAGTGCAAATCCAGTTCAAACCTTTCCTGCAGCCATAGAGGAAATGCCTGCTCTGGAGAGCGATTAAATAACCAAATGCCTATTGGAATAAATCATGCTGGTCAGGATGATGAAACAGAGAGAATAGAAAATTCAGGAGAAAACATAAAGAAAATTTTTTGGCAAACTTCTATTAATGAACAAAGACCAAAATTAACAATAAAAATAAATGGTGTTTTGTTGTCTGGTCTGGTAGACACAGGTGCGGACGTTACCATAATTGCACCAGAATTTTGGCATCCAACTTGGCCTCTTCAGGAGGTAAATGTTCAACTGTTAGGAATTGGGACATTATCTCAGGTGAAACAGAGTGCAAGATGGCTGGAATGTATAGGTCCAGAAGGACAGAGAGGAAAATTAAAACCATATGTGGCTAACATAACTATGAACCTGTGGGGTCGAGACTTGTTGCAACAATGGAATACTCAGATTAACATCCCTCCAATCTCAGAAACAAATCATAAACTAGCACATGTTACTGAGAGAAATATTAGAAGATATTGTTCTAATGAGTGGTCACCAGCCATCCATATTATACAAGAACAGGGCACAATAACTGATGATCTTCCGAAGACACCAACAGCTCTACCTTTAAAATGGTTAACAGACAAGCCTGTATGGGTCCAGCAATGGCCTTTAACAACAGAGAAACTCCAGGCTTTAGAAGAGCTGGTAGAAGAACAGTTAAATGCTCAGCATATTGAAGAATCAACCAGCCCTTGGGATTCTCCTGTATTTGTTATTAAAAAGAAATCTGGTAAATGGAGAATGGTAACAGACCTTAGGGCAATTAACAAAGTAATTCAGCCAATGGGTTCTCTACAATCTGGGATGCCTTTGCCTACTCTGTTACCAAAAGGATGGCCTCTCATAGTTATTGATTTAAAAGACTGTTTCTTTTCAATACCCTTACAAGAAAAAGACAGAGAAAGATTTGCTTTTACAGTGCCTACTTATAATAATTCTCAACCGGTTAAAAGATTTCAATGGAGGATCCTCCCACAGGGAATGTTGAATAGCCCAACTCTGTGCCAATATTTTGTACAGCAACCATTGGAAGTGATACGTAAAAAATTTCCTAAATCTATAATTTATCATTATATGGATGATATTTTACTAGCTGACTCAAATGCAGATACTTTAGAAATAATATTTGAAGAAGTAAAGAAAATTTTGCCTTGCTGGGGATTACAAATTGCTCCTGAAAAGATACAAAGAGGAGATTCTATTAATTATTTAGGATATAAAATAGAGCTACAAAAAATTAGACCCCAAAAGGTTCAAATTCGGAGAGATAGACTACAGACTCTTAATGACTTTCAAAGATTATTTGGAGATATTTCTCATCTACGAACTATTGTTGGGGTAAAAAATGATGAACTGACTAATTTGTTCAAAACCTTAGAAGGTGACAAGGACTTAAATAGTCCAAGAGAATTATCACCTGAAGCTGAGAAAGAATTAGCCTTGGTAGAAAAGAAAGTGCATGAAGGACACATGAATCGTATTGATCCAAAGCTGGATTGCATTTTGGTTATTTTACCTTCTAGGCGTTCTCCTACTGGAATATTAATGCAGAGGGAAGATATTATATTGGAATGGATATTTTTACCAAATAAACCAAATAAAAATTAAAAACTTATGTGGAAAAAATCTCTGACTTGATTTACAAAGGAAAACTGAGACTTCGTCAATTAGCAGGCATAGACCCAGCAGAAATTGTCGTACCATTAACTAAGGAGGACATTGAAAAATTATGGACAGAAAGTGAACCTTGGCAAAGAGCTTGCAGTAATTTTTTGGGAGAAATTAACAGCAAATATCCCAAAAGCAATAGAATTGATCTTATAAAGAGAGCTGATTGGATCTTGCCTCGAATTGTACGGCAAAAACCCATATCTGGAGTTCGTACATTTTATACAGATGCCAACAAAGAAGGAAAGGCAGGTTACAAATCAGAAAATTTAAGTAAAGTGGTTCAAAGTCCGTATAATTCAGTTCAAAAATCAGAATTGTATGCTATTCTGTTGGTATTAATGGATTTTTTAGAACCTCTCAACATAGTAACTGACTCTCAGTATGCTGAAAGAGTGGTGTTACATATTGAGACTGCAGAATTTATCCCTGATGCTTCAGAATTAACTTCACTATTTATTCAATTACAAGATACAATCAGGAAAAGGAATCATCCTTTATATATAACTCACATTCGATCCCATACTGGTCTGCCAGGCCCTCTAGCACAAGGCAATGATGAGATTGATAAATTATTGATAGGAAATGTGCTGGAGGCCTCAGAATTTCATAAAAAACATCACGTCAATAGTAAAGGTTTAAAAAAGGATTTTTCCATAACCTGGCAACAAGCCAAAGAAATAATAAAGAAATGTCCTACTTGTTCCTTCTACAATCAAATGCCATTACCAGCAGGATGTAACCCAAAGGGTACTCAGAGAAATGAAATCTGGCAGATGGACGTGTTTCACTTTGCAGAATTTGGAAAATTGAAATATGTACACCACACTATCGATACTTATTCAGGATTTCAATGGGCAACTGCTTTGAGTTCTGAAAAAGCTGATTCTGTAATCACTCATTTGCTAGAAGTTATGGCCATCATGGGTATACCTGCACAAATCAAAACTGACAATGCTCCATCATATGTCTCTGTTAAAATGAAACAGTTTTTTGCTTATTACAATATAAAGCATATTACAGGCATACCACATAATCCTACAGGTCAAACAGTTATAGAAAGATCAAACAGAACTCTAAAGGATATGCTAAATAAACAGAAATGGGTAACATAAACCCCCAGAAATAGACTGCATAATGCTCTTCTAACTTTGAATTTTCTGAATGCCAATGAGAAAGGAACAACAGCTGCAGAGAGACATTGGATAATAGAAAAAACTACAGAATTAAATCAGCCTATATACTTTAAGGATGTGCTGACCTCAGAATGGAAACCAGGGTATGTATTACATTGGGGACGAGGTTTTGCTTTTGTTTCTACAGGAGAAGATAAGCTGTGGGTACCGTCAAAATTGATAAAGGTTCGATTTGAACAAGAGAGACCTCTTAATTGAGGAGGTGATAGTTCATTAACCAGCATGAACATCCAATTTAAACTAACTTGTATCAATAACACATGCCTTTTCATTTAATCAGATAATAACTTGTCAAAAGGAAACATCCCCAAAATTAGTCTTGGGGAAAGGTTTTTGTTTTTGTCTTTTAGGAGAATGAAGGTTAAGGAATCTGAAGAACACTGGACAAATGAGACAACTGAAGAAAAGTGACAAATCATCTATCCCAAGTAACAGAGTGAAACGGTGTATGGGTATATATTATCTAAAAAATTTTATGTCTTCCTAAATGTTTGTTTCTGCTTTTCTCTAAAGATTTAACACTATTGGTTTTCTAATAGTCCCAGTTCAATTAAAATTTAAAGCTGACTTTGGAGTTGGAGAATGGCTCTCTCCTTCTTTAAACTCAAGCATGTTGTTAAAAGGAAAATGCAAACTCCCTGTATCATGCCAGAATAAGAGCCATCTTCTGCTATGGTACAGGACAAAAGCAAAATTAATTAAGGGACTATTCTATTACTAATCTCAACTCTTTGATTCTATTCTGATTCTTTAAACTTTTCTCAAAGTATAAATTTTATATCAAAATTTACAAGATTAATATATATATACATTTTAAACTTTGTTAAGATATATATGGTCACATAGAGTACTAACTAATTCTAGAAAAAAGGCTAGCTGCATTTATATGTTTTTGTGTTCGAGTCTCTTATCAGTTTTCTGCAGGAAATCATGGCCAGGCCTAACATCAACTGAAGTCTCCAGAAAGAAGATGGGGCCCCACAACAACAACAATTCCACTTGGACAATAATAATATCATTAAGCTGACAAACATCATCCATAGATCAGCTTTGAACTACAAGGTGCTCAGAGCAATTTTGAGATGACTAGCTGAGATGATCCAGTCTCAAAGACTACTTGAATAAGGACTTGAGATAAACCCTGAACTTTGGCATTATACACAGACTGGATAATGAAGGATATAGTTACCTCTCCTAGAATTTGACAATTAACCTAAAATTTTTCTTTCAGGATAAAGAAAACTTCGCCCATACCCAGCAGGAAGCAATTTTAAGAATACGACGCCCACATTCCCAAAGAGGTGGTGTGGGGCGGGTGGTTTTTTGGTCTTTTTAATGGGTTTTGGGTCTGGGATAATTTTCAGTGTTTAGGGGGGTTGGTTACAAGTTATTGTCAAGGGTTAGGAAAAAGGCTAAGCAAAGGAGATTAGATTTAAGGTTCTTGTTTAAAAAAAAGAAAGAAAAAGAAAGAAAGAAAAGAAAAAGACAATTACTAATTTTAAATACTTTACATTGGATTGGATTGTTTTATATTGTATACAAATTTGAAATTGATATTGTTAGAAAATGCTATATGTATATTTCTAATTGTATTTATACCATTCATTTAACAATGTAATGCAAATTTCTGATCCTTGAATGTTATTATTATCAACTATTAGGATATAAAGAAATGAAAGTTAATAGTTAGACATTACAATAGAACTTGTAGTCATATTAGATATGTTTTAAAAATTGAGCAGAGATGTTTTAGACAGGTCATCTTCAAACCCTTCAGAGATCTACAGAATATGGCATTTACAATGTTTTAATAACTTAGAAAATTTTCCTTTTTGAGACATGTCGGCTCCTGGCAGTACCAATCTACTTTAGAGAAAATATGGGCATTGAAGAAACTGCATATGGAGTCAACTTTCATTCTGGCAAAAGTTAGCCACTGGACAACAAAGTATCCTCGAATCAACAGGACAAAATGGACAGACAGATCACGAAACAAGGGACTACTGATTCTTGCCAAAACAAGTGTGGTTATGGCTTTATCAAAAGGCATCTTCTGAGGCCAGGACAATATGGCCCCATCCCTGAAGTGGCCTTCGCATCCGGAAAAGGTACGGTGCCCTTTTCTTCCAAGGCAGCTTAACAGGCAGAGGGCCGATGGATTCTGTTGTACAATGGAACAGCAGCTGAAAGCTCATGCCTCTCAAAAGTAGACTGGCATTTAATAGAGGGATGTGGAGAAGAAGGGGATGCTGAGATGAAGCCATATATACACAGCCAAGAAGAATGGACAGCTGAATTAAAAAACTGTCAACAATTTCCAGAATTTAAAATCCTGAATCATGACAGGACACTAGTGGAATTCAGGTGTTTCTGGTACGTGGACTGCTCTCACCCAATGTGAGGTTAAACTGTTGACCTTGTGTACATCCTACTTCACAAATGAGTCTGTCAGATACACTAAGCCTATAGGCTGAAGATGATGCCCCAACACTGCGGAGAAACCTCAGGTGACTGCCCAGGCAGCTGGCTGTTTCTGTCAACTCACAAAAATTTTTTGGAAGTTGCTTGCATGCACTTCCTGTTTTTATTTTTGTTAGCTAATATTATTCCCTTCTTGGGTCTCTGAGGGAGTTGAAGATTAGTTAGTTATGGTTGAAGATTAGTTAGTTATAGTTGAAAATTAATTAGGATAGAAAGTGCATTAGATACATCTTGGATTTACCAAAATAGGATAGATAATGGAATTATTTTCTCTGATTTGTCAAATACCTGTTTAGGTATTTATTACTTGTATATATTGTATATAGTTATTGTACTTTTGTATATAGTTTTTCTTTTGTTAGTTATAACCTTTTGCTTTTTTTCTTTTTATTAAAATAGAAAAGGGGAAATGTGGTGGTAATCTAATTGTACTGAATTATTATTTTGATTGTATGTTAATAAATAAAGTTGTCTGGGAGTCAGAGCTATTAGAGCCATAGCAAGAGTGTGGCGGTGGTGGCACACGCCTTTAATCCCATCAGATCTCTGTGTGTTCAGGGATACAGTCAGCATTGGAGACATATGCCTTTAAGACCTAGGGGGCTGTACATTCAGACAGTGACGAGGCAGTCATGTGTTTGGGTTTACAACCAATGAGAAGGCAGAACAACATACTATAAAAAAACGAACCGACAGGAAGTAGGTCTCTTTTTTCACGAAGCTGGGACAGCAGGAGGAAGGGTGAGATTTTAGCTCTGAGCTCTGACTTCTCGGCTCTCTCTTTTACATTGTTTCTGTGTTTCTTATTTAATGAGACGGTTGGTTACATCTACAGAGACCATGAATTTGAAGGAGAGAAAGAAGGGATATATGGGAGGGCTTGCAGGGAGGAAAGAGAAAGGAGAGGGAAGAGAGAATTGTAATTAAACTACGTTCTCAAAAATAATCTAGTGAAAACAAAGCTGACTAGAGGAAGCTCAGCCACCTCTAGGAAAGGAAAGAAAGAAGAGAAAAAGAGAGGAAGGGAGAGGGGAGGAAGAAATGGAATGGGAAATTGGTCAAAAAATAAAGGTCATAGAGATACAATGTTGCTGTCTCCATAGTCCAGGGAGGGAGTCTAGGGATGATAGTGTCCTGTAGAACCAGAAAAGACAAGGGAAAATATTCCCCTTAAAAAACAAAAACAAAACAAAACAAACAAAAAACAGCTTCATGTACACCTTGGCTTGAGCCTAGTGTATAAGACTTCTAATCTCCAGAAATATAAGACAGTACATTGACGTTGGTTTAAATCGTTAGGTGTGTGGAGATTTGCCTCACCAACAAGAGAAAAAAAAATAGCATAAATATGTCTACAACATGTTCCTGTAAGGTACGATGCCTATTTTAAAGACAATAACTAGGGCTAAGGGCATTTGCTCCTTTTATATGTACAAGTTTTAAAATAATATTTTATTAGTTCTTTGAGAATTTCATGCAATGTATTTTGGTCCTAGTCACACAAACACAGCTTCTTTCATGTCCACCCTCAACTGAGTACCCAAACCACTTTGAGTTTTCTTTACAACCCATGCCTCTAGTTTGTGTTCCCTATATACTCTTGGGAGTAGGGCCTGTCTTGGAGTGTAGTGCAGCTACCAGGGATCATATCATTAAAGAAAATGGACTCTCCCTGTAAATGGTTCCACAGCTAGTTGTGACATTTCATGCCTACTCCCCCAATCCTGGCATTATGTCTAGCTTGAGCTAGGCATCTGAATTGGCACATGTCAACACACAGGTATCCAGCCTTGGTCTGACTGGTGTAACATGAATCTTAAAAGGTCTTATTAATAAAAAATAAAATAAAATAAAAACCCAGAGCCAGATATTGGGGTGAAAGTTCAAAGATCAGAGGCATAGAACAAACCAGCCACAAGTTCTTACCACTAGGAAATCCTCAGCCCAAGAGAGAGCTCCTTCCTGTATACTCATGCCTTATATACCCTTCTATGCCCTGCCATCTTACTTCCTCTCTCTGCCCAGCTACATAACTTCCTCTTTCTGCCCAGCTCTATCACTTCCTGTCTGTCTACAGACCTACAGACCTCTGTGGTTAACTAGTGCTATGATTAAAGGTGTGTGCCACCATACCTGGCTCTGTTCCCAGTGTGGCCTCGAACTCACAGAGATCGAGATGAATCTCTGCCTCCTGAGTGATAGGATTAAAGGTGTATGTCACCACCATCTTGCCTCTATGACTAATCTAATGGCTGGCTCTGTCCTGTGATCCCCAGGTAAGTTTTATTTGTTAGAGCACAAATAAAATATCACCACAGGCAAGTAAACTTTTTTTCCATTAGTAGGGCTTACTTGAAGCAATTGAGTTTACCTGGCAGGAAAACCAATATACCTTTATTGTCCTACCCCAGGGCTAGGTTACTTTTGCTGTATATCATAAAAAGGTTCACAGAAACTCTACTTGTCTGAGATGTGATGAACCACAGCACTGAAAGTATATGATTCTGCCTGAGACTAGTAAGTTCCAGATACCTACATGTTTTATGCCAGAGAGATATTAGCACTTATGTGAAATTGAAGAGATTTGATGGTCTGAGATAAATAATCACTCTAAAGAATAATCTGGTTTCTGCATACAATATCTACCAGAATGTGTGCAACATATGGTGGACCTCTTTAAACTTGGAAAGCAACACAACCTACATTTTGATGATATGGTCTTACTTAACATAAAAGTTAGAACATTTTAAGTTGTCCCCAGAACAGGGGATGTCTTTGCAAAATGTTTAACTTATGATGTGATTAGTTTTCACACCTATGTTTTGCAGTCTGGTAGAACTAATCAAGATTCCTATAGTAAGCAAAGTTACTTGCTCATAAAACCTTTGTTGAAGAATCAGTACAAATCTCAAAGTATATGCAATGAAGCTATTTTCTTTTATATGAGTAAGTTCTGTCCTTGGGGAAGTCACTGGGTTTTTTTGCTACTAAACTCTTGTAGACACTGAAAACATGATGGAAAATCACTATGTGGCTACATAAATTGAACTTCTTACACTAAAGTGAGGGTTAGTGGATCTAAGATGCCATGAGACTGAATTCACATTTTGAGTTCCTTAATGTGTGGAAATGACATATAATATTATATTTTATTGGTCAAAAGGCACAATATGTTATTTAAGCATGTATTGATATTCTTATAAAACTACACTTACAGTGTTGATGACTTTTCATGAGCTCACAAACTAAACCTTCATATGGAGTTATATATGATTACAGGAATTAAAAATACTTTCTCTAAATGAATCTGGACATGACATAATGGCTACATTACAGGTTATCTACTTAAGGGTGAATGTGAAACTTCATGGTGAAGGGAAGTTCTATTTAGATAGAATTTAAATCAAGTAGCACATGTGGTTGTCCATTCTAAATAGAAAAATAAGTGGCATGATGTAGCATGAATCTTAGAAGGTCTTATTAATTAAATCAAACCCAGAGCCAGGTATTGGGGTGAACACTGGAAGATCAGAGAGACAGAACAAGCCACAGCTAACCTCACCTGGCCAACTTCTCAGCTGATCTTGTTTCCTCAGACTGGAAGCCTCTGTGTCCTCATCTCCGAATGACTCTCAGCTGAACTGTGCTGCTCAAAACCTAAAAGCTTAACCAGCCAAATGCTTAACCAGCCAAATGCTTCTAGTTTCGGGTCTCCCCGCCTTATATATCTTTCTGCTTTCTACTATCACTCTCTGGGATTAAAGGTTCACTCCCTGGGATTAAAGGCATGTGTCACCATGTCTGGCTGTATCCTTGAACAGATGGATTCCTGCCTCTGGAATGCTAAGATTAAAGGTGTGAGTACCACCATTTTCTAGCCTTTGTATCTAGTAGCTGTTCTGTCTCTGACCCCAGATAAGTTTATTAGGGTGCACAATATTTTGGGGAACACAATACCACCACAGCATGATTTAGGGTTAGAAAACACTGATGAGTTGTTCGATTGGTGTGGTATGTGGAAAGAAAAGGAAGAAAATAATTTTATATCTGGGAAGAGTAATACAAATAGAACACATCTTCAGGTAATTTTGTCATTGTGCAAATATCGTAGAACATATGCACATGAATATTAGTGGAACAGACCACCACACATCTAGGCTGTATGGTCTAGCCTATTGCAACTATGCTATAATCTAAATAGCATGTGACCTTATATAATACTTTGGGAAATTTAATATAAAATTAATGTTACTTTGTATAGGTAAACAAGTCTAATATACAAAAGGGACAATAATAGTGTATTATAAATGATTTATGAAGTAGTGTATCTGAAGATACAGTACCAAGAAGGAAGCTTATAGGACTGGCAGTTAATTACTCCATGGTATTAGTAAAGTAGAAAGCAAGTAAGGGCCTTATTGTTTATTTCTGTATTCTTTATAAATAATATATACTTAAGCCACGCACAATTTATAGGAAGATATTTTGTTTCCTTAATAATGAATTAATCTTAGGTCAATGCAGCTTTTACTTTACAAACTTTTGAAAGTATATTTTTAAACTTTTTACTATTGCAATAGCACTTAGCTTAAAAGATTAACACCATAAACTATCTTCTTTTTCATTTTATTCTATGACCTCTTCTGCATTTTTAATTGTTTTTATTTTACACATTTCAAATAGATGATTAAAACATGTTTCAAATTGTTTATTAAAAACTAATACACAAACAAACATTGGCATAGCCCTGCACAGGCCAAGGTTCATCACTATCCCTGTCTTCTTCCTCCAAATCTTACTCTGTTGGAAAGCCTGCAGGGCCATGATGTCCACGTGGCTGTGCCGTACGGCAACAGGTCCATCTTCTACAATTCATCCTAAAGGGAAAAGCACAAAACAAAGACTGAAAGAAATCTTTACACAGAGACTTTGGAATTCTGACAAAAGGCTAAGATCTAGAAACAGATATCATTCAGGAGTCCATGACTACCTGCACATAACATAACATCTACCTAACTGACTAGATGGCAAACAAGACCTCCTGAGGTACAGAGATTCTGAAGTTTCTGTGGTTTGCAAAGCAAATGTAGTCACTGTAACATTGGTAAGGATCTTACTGTTCTCACAGTAGGCATCATCAGCAATGCCAAGGGGAGACTTCAAATTTAGAGTCAACAAGCTCTGGAGGCAGAGGTGGCAAATATGACAGATACTGCATACTGTTGGTCGGAAAACCTCCAAGCAAAGTCCACCAAATACCTGTGGAGTAAAATAAAATGTGAGTGTTCTGCTAAAGGGTGTGGTTGTTATAGAAATAAATTTTAAACATGCAATTTTTTCCATTTTATAAGTGGTACAAATGATATATACAATCTTCATGTATTTCTTTATGAATAGCAAGGAAACAAATCTTTTACAGATATTTTGATCTCAGTTCCATTCATGAAAAACATGAAAAATATTACATACATTTGTCAAGTTTAAAAGAAAGTTCTCCCTTACAATTTTCTTCAATTCAAGTGGAATTATTATATAAAACTTGAAATCACTAATAATATGTGGTTAAAAAATATTGAATTTTTTAAATAAAAAATTACATTAAAAATACTTTAAATCTCATTTTAGTCTCTAAATACAATTTATATTAGTAACAGCTTTCCTTTTAACTGGTGTGCATTTTTATTGTTCTCATAACAAGAAAATTTTAATTGCAAAGAAACAAAATAAATTTCCTTAGGAAAAAATGAATCACCCTTTGAGGAAACAGAGTTAATGACATGCTCAGACAAGTGGCATCTGATAGAGTCTCGTCTTAACTAACAGATTTGCAAGTCATGATATCAAAGAATGATTTTTAGAGGTATTATGAAACAAGAGGCTTGGTCACAGAATTTTAAAATGTAAGTTAGCTATTTAAAAAATCTGTACCTTTATCCTGAAGCTCCACCAGATATGTGTAATAGATTATTTGCTTATAAAGAAACATTAAACTAGACCACAAGTGTAACAGATGAGTTTGGATGGAATCATTTATACATAAGCTATATGGACTGGGTAATCAAATCAGTGTACTGAGTTGTAAATAGAAATACACACCATATAAGAAACACAGGAGCTGTCTGAAGACAAATGTAAAAGACAATCCAGCTGGACAGAAATAATTAGTGGTAAAATAATTTTTCATTAACAAAGGGAAATTCTCAAGCTACAACATCTAATCAAGATCTCAAAGTCTTAAGATAACAAATTAAACTTCTTTTAAAATGTATAAGTCATGGGGCTAGAGAGGTAGCTCAGCAGTTCAGAGCACTTGTGGCTCTTCCAGAGGGTCTGGGTTCAGTTCTCAGCTGTCACACAGTTCACATCAATTTTAGTCTCTTGGGATCCAGTGCCCTCTTCTGGCCTCCATTAGAACCAGATATGCATATGGCACACATACATAACCACAAGCAAGACACATAAACACGAAATAAAATAAATAATGTGTGAATCAAATGTATACACATATGTGTGTATTTATGTATAAAGCAAACTGATAAATTACAATATTACTCTGTGCAAAGAATTTTAGGCTAATGGGTGAAAAAGGTGAATAAAAAAGAAATATAATAGGGAATAAGGGAATAAAACCATTACATTCTGGAATATTAGGCAGAATATGTTAACATATAATAGTCTCCCTTTATCCACGGCATATATATTCCAAGACCCCTAGTGATGTATGAAATGCAAGTAGTGTTAAACCTTCTATATATAGTAATTAGGGTTTTCTTATACATATATAACTCTGGCACATTTGAGAAGAGGTTAGTAACAATAACAAAAAAATGAAAAGATATAACAGTGTTCTGTAACAAAGTTATAAAATATACTTTATCCCTTTAATTTTTTTTATATTTATCATCTCACCTAAAGAAAACTCTATGGCTTCTTCTAGTACAACTGAATGGCCAGCCTCACTCTTGAGCGATATTAAGTGGGGTATCTTGGACAGAGGCACTGTGACACCATGGCAATGGCTCTGAGAACCAAAATGGGTATTAGGTGATTAATGGCCAGGAAGAATACAGAGTGGATGCATTGGACAAAAGGATGATTCATGTCCTGCGCAAGATGGAGTGGCCAGTGTAAGATTTCATTAAGCTAGTCACAACAGCCTGCAATGTCAAATTTATGAATAAATTATGTATTTCTGGAATTTTCCATTTAATATTTTTGACTGTGGTTGAATGAGAGTAAATAAGAGTTCAGAGAGTAAAACTGTGGATAAAGAAAGCATACTATGATTACAGAAATATGGTGGTATTTTATTTGTACTGAAATGTGATTTTAATTGTATGTTAATAAATAAAGTTCCCCGGGGGTCAGAGCTATTAGAGCCATAGCAAGAGCATGGTGGTGGTGGCACACACCTTTAATCCCAGCACTTGGTAGAAGAGCTAGGTATATCTCTGTATATTCAGGGATACGACCAGCATTGGAGACACACGCCTTTAAGACCTGGAGGGTTGTACATACAGGCAGTGACGAGGCAGTCACGTGTTTGGGTTTACAACCAATGAGAAGGCAGAACAGAAAGACTATGTAAAGACATACACACAGGAAGTAGGTCTCTTTCGGAGAGGAAGGACCACCGCAGGAGGAAGGATAAGGTTTTAGCTCTGAGCTCTGACCTCTTGGCTTTCTCTTTTACAGTGGTTCTGTGTTTCTTATTTAATAAGACAGTTGGCTACATATACACAGAAAGACAAAAATTTCATTCATCCAAGGCAGAATGAAATCCTATGTTGCTTTTGATCAGGTGATAGTCCTCACAGAAGAGACATTTGCCTGCTTCATATCTGAAAGCAAATCCCATTTAATTTCTAAGCCTGCAAATAATTTGCATAAATACACCAAACTCCTTCTTAGATTCTAACTGTCTAGTTAAGAGTTTCAAAAATAGCTGACTACCTTGGTCACAATGCATCAAAACAATAGAAACTTAAAACATGATATTTAAAATCTCCAAGTATCCTAATACATTCTTCCTGACTTTTGCTTCCAAGTTTATTTAGAATCACTATATGGTTTGAGTAGATGGCTCACCTCTGACTATCTATTTGTTAAGTATACGCAGAACAATGACAATTAAAGCAATATATAAGAATGAAGAGAATCCTGTTCAGATTCAGCATAAAAATGCATAGATATAAAATTAAATGTCAAAAGAGCAAAATGAAAACATGAGTTTAATGAGTATGAGGTAGCATATTATACAAAGAACAGTTCCAGACAACTCTAAAAGAACTATCTGGTACTTAGGGTATGGATATTATGGAATATAGTGGACATAGATTTCCAAGAGATACAGTTCAAAATTCTAGAAACAATCTTTGGTAGAAATGTTAATGTTATCAGTGCATCATATATAGAACTCCACAGAGCCAGTTTTCTAAAAATTATCCCTTGAATAGTTAATGGTAGTCATTTTTAGAAAACAATATTTGAGTTAAATTGTGAAAGTAGTCTAACTTGAAGATCTCTACTTTCAGTAGGTGTTCACCCGCCATGCTTCTACTCAGGTTGGTTTTGATAGAGTGATGAAATGGATGAGTTTTGATTCATTGACCCTGGCTTTGAAAGAAGTCTATAGAATATATCAGACTTGGGAAATACAGACCTATAGATATAAGCTGCATGGACAAGACTCATAAAACAGCCTGCAGCAGAGTATCCTTGTTGAAAAGAGGTAGGAAGGGCATCCCAGGCAAGATATTGGAAGAAGGTCAAAATACGGGGATGGAAGTAAGAAGTGATGATGACAGAGATTTTTCAGGCAGAGGTGGAAGGATAGGAGGGGCCCTGCTCGCCTCTCATTCTTCAGAGTGTATTTCATGGCATCCTGTTTGAGAGTTCGTTCCTTTAGTTGTTCTTTCACTCCTAAATTATGTCTGAGTAATCTCTCTACTCTGGGTTTTGAGAATTAATCATAGGCATTTCCTCCCCATTTGTATTGAATTCTGTCAACTACCTGAACCTCATTTTTTTTCTTTTTAGATGAGAACACTGTCTGAAGAAATCAGATGAATTACTCAAGGCAACACAATTGATTATTGACACCCATTCAATTAAAACTTGAGCCTCCAGCCTTGTCAACCTAATGTGCCCATCATTTCACAAGCACCTTGCCTGTAATAGACTGAGTCCCATAGTCAGCACCTGGGTTGTCAAGAACTTGTGAAGAGAGAACCAGAAAGCAGATTTTGGAGGGAGATGGAAAAGATGAAAGTGCTTAGAAATATAACTTAGCATGCAGCTGATATAGAGGTGTCAATTTTAGCTGTAGTATTTAGTGTGTTGTTATTCTTGATTGCTTAGATCTGGAATCAACTAAGTGACCAGCCTCTTGGTGAATCTGTGAACAAATTTCTAGGAAAGATCAACAGAGCAGAGAACAGAAGACCCTCCACCAGAATGGGTAGCACCTGTGGTAACCCATCTAGAAAGATGTCAGAGGAAAAAGCTATTCAGGTCGCCTGCCCACCTTCACTTCTTGCTGAATATATCAACTCAGTGTTGCTCTTGTTCTTATCATTCACTGAAAACAGAGTCCACCTCCTTCAGCCTTCTGAGATTCACCAATGGATCTCCAGTCATCCTCCAGGCCTTCAGCACCAGTTTAGGGCTGCTAAGGCATACAGCTTTGTGGACTGAGCAGCTACTGCGTTTTCAGGCTTTCTAATGTACAGGTAACCATTGTTGGACTAGTCAGCTATATTGCATAAGCTCATCTAATAAATCCCTTTCCATATCACTTCTGCACTCTGTAAGTTCAGTTCCTCAAGAAAATTCTGACTAATATTCTCATGCCCATTTGATGGAATATGATGTGATCATTACCAAGTCACCACAATGATAAGCACTTATGTTAGAAATGTTGTGAAAGCAAGTACATCATCCTGATGACACACCTGTACTTTAAGAGTCTCATGAAATGTATATTCAGTTGTTCTTTAACAAAACAAAAAAAAAGCAAAATCCATCAGTATTAATCTTGTAGCAACTAGTTACACTCATCACATATATCGTGTCTGTGTTGGGTCCATAGACTGGCAAGTGCAGCTGCATAATCCATAGGTTAGAATAGATAATTGCAGCCTATCAGCTCAAACTACATCCAGCAAGATCTCCTCTCATGGACTCAAACAGTAGTGAAATCTGGTGCCATCACAGTAATATCTGCTGCTACAACAGTACTTTGGTTTTCCTTACTCTGATAGATTCAAGTTAGACTCAATGAGTACAACAGTACCCTTCTCCTTCCTTTAACTAAAAAAAAGCAGACAGGCTGAAAAGAGGTACATGCCCAAAGCTTAACTGAAGGGAGGAGGGTTTAGTCATCTATACAGGGAGGCATTCTATATTTAAACTAAAGCAAGCCTGGCATGCCACTCCACAGTTCAGTCAGCAAGCTCTGTGGGAGGTGGCATCAGTAGCTGCTGCCTAAAGCAGAACTTCCAGTAGTGAAGGTTTATTGGAAATGACTGAATGTATAAACACTGAAGTAGCTACTAGTAGTCAGTGACTGCTCCCTTTGCATGGATATTGCTGTATCCCAAATGTATATATTCTATGAGAGTGGCAAAGAACCAGGACAAACTAGAGAACTCACCATGTCACTGCCTCATTGTAAATCCTGGGCTTTTGCCATTGCAATGCACTTTTTGTGACACAGAGAAAATTACTAAGCACACAATTTATAAAAATGTAAAGGGGAAGCCACAAGTATCCTGCATATGCAACAAAGAAACAAATGAAATGTCTATCAGAAGGATTACTACAAATAGACACTCACGAAGCTGTGGTGAACTTTGGCTTTGATTATCATCAAAGTTTTTCAAGATTCTTGGAGTCCAGTCACAGAGACATTATTTACTCTTCTTTTTTATAATCTTCCTCTAAAAATTAGAATAAATCATAAATCATGACTCTAAAAATAATAATAAAACCACAGCTTATTGGATGTCTTTCTCTTTGGGAGGTAAACACTGCTAAAACACAGGGACTAGGGCTCTGTTCTCAGTTATCGAAATGAGGTGTTCGAAATTTGAGAGAGGGGCGAGAGAGATGGTTCAGCAAACAAAAGCACTCTCAGCTCTTCTACAGGGATTTGGTTCAGTTCCCAGCATCAACTTAGCAGCTAACAATTGTCTATGAATAGTCCCAAGCGATAAAATGCCCTCTTCTGGCCCCTGTGTGTACTACATGCATGAGTGCACAAATAGACCTTCAGGCACTCATACACATAAAAAGATGAAGAGATCCACAGCCAAGTACCAGACACGAACTCCAGGAGTCCAATCGAAAAGAGGGAAGAGGGATTGTATGAGCAAGGGGCGTCAAGATCATGAAGAAATGTACAGAGACAGCTGTGGAACCTATATGTGCCCGAACTAGGTCCCTCTGCATTTGGGAGACAGTTGTGTACCTTGGTCTGTTTGAGGGGCCCTGGCAGTGGGATCAGGATCTATCCCTGGTACATGAGCTGGCTTTCTGGAGCCCATTACCTATGGTGGGATGCCTTGTTCAGCCTTGATGCAGGGGGGAGGGGCTTGGTCCTGACTCAACTTAATGTACCAGGCTTTGCTGACTCCCCATGGGAGCCCTTACACTTTTGGAGGCTGGGATAGGGGTAGGGGAGAGCCTGGTAGAAGAGGGAGGAGGGATAAGAGGTAGATCTGTGGTTGGTATGTAAAATGACTAAAAAATTTTCTTAAATAAATAAATAAATTTTAAAAAAAATCTTCTAAGAAAGTTTAAATTCAAGAGAAAGTGAATGAATTCAATTATTGGGAAATAATATAACTACCAGTGAAACTGTGACACTTAAATATTATAATTCTTTGAGTTGCATAGTCCAGTTTTTAAAAAGTAACAGACTTAGAATTAACACTCTAGTAAGCTACAGTACTTGAATTTGGAGTAGTAACAACTTAGAACAAAAAACAGATATATACCACTCCTAACTCCTCTGTGTGTAAGAGAGATAGAGAAATAAAGGGATGAGACAGATACATAGATAAATATGTAGGTAGGTAGATAGATAGATAGATAGATAGATAGATAGATAGATAGCCATCTTGACTCTAACAAATTTGCCAACAAGTTTATGAACAGTGAGGAGATAGAAACCATCATAATACAGTATTCTAAGCTGCTGTTCTGCAATGCTTTTCGAGTAATTTCAGGTTCTGAGGTACAACACTCACAGCATTGTAAATGAAAACCTAGAAAGATAACAACATTTATTTCTCACCCCTGCCCCCTTCTCAAAAATCCTATTTTGCAAACTACTCTATAAAAATTTAACTAGAAAGGTTGTAAGGACTAGAATGTCTTTATTTTCTATGTGGTATTGTTCATAACATAAATACCCAGTAGGATTCCTCCAAAGTATACATGCAGCTCATCTCTCTCAATGGATAGAAATAAATCAATTGTTATATAAGATAAGTAGAGAAAATAAAAATGTGCTTACAAATTTACAGCCTAAATTTTTAACCTAACAGCTTTACCCATTGTTTACAGTTCTATCATCTTTTGCAAGTATAAATAAAAAGCATAAAACTAAAAATGTCTTTGCAGTACATGACTTATTTATCTCTTTCATTATTATACCCAGAATAAGCAAGTTATATTTGACTTGTTTCTTTATAAAAACAAATCTGGTCACCTGGTGTACATAGGCCCAAAGAAGCTTTTCAGCTTTATATGGAGGCATCTACCCCTTCTACTTTGGAGACATTTTGAAAACAACCCGTGCAATGGGGGAAGACATTTACTTTCTCCAGCATTGAGTTGTCTCTGGGCATGTAAACTCTCTAATCCAATAGTGAGGCATAACCACTTTCAGCAGTTAACTCAGCAAAGCAGAGATTTCTCATAAAAACCCATTATCATCTCAGTGAGAAAACTGTCGTACTGATTCTGATAGTCTCATCTCTAAACATCGTGGCTTGCATTTACTTATTAATGAAAGTTTAAACATATGAACAGCAAAGTAATCTAGAAAATGCCTGTGAAATATAAGTGTTGCCTAATTTTGTTTAACTAGGCAAAGATGTGTTACAGTTGTTTATGCTGCATTTGTTTGTTTAATTATTTAAAGATGTGATGCTGTTTGACCTTGCCTGCCTAAGGCAACTGATTGGTCTAATAAAAAGCTGAATGGCCAATAGCTAGGCAGAGGAGGGGTAGGTGGGGCTGGTGGGCAGAGAGAATAAGGAGAAGGAGAAATCTCAGTGAGGGAGAGAGAGTTAGAGACATAGAGAGAGAGAAAAAAAGAAAGGGAGATGCCCAGGGCCAGCCAGGCAAACACTAATCAGACGTGGAGTAAGACATACAGAATGAAAGAAAGGTAAAAAGCCATGAGGCAAAATATAGATGAAGAGAAACTGGTTAAATTAAGTTAGAAGAGCTAGTGGGACAAACATAAGATAAGGTTGAGCATTCATAACTAGTAATTAGTCTCTGTGTCATGATTTGGGGTCTGGCTGTCCAAGAAAGCCTGCTATATTTGGTGTTCCAACGTGAGGCCCTTATTTCCATATAGAGCCTAAGAAAGCTGGAAAAAAAAAAAGAAAGTGGATATGACTCCTTCAAGAGTCTCTGCCATACAGCAAGCACTGGGGCAGATGACACATTAAGTAGAAACAGCAAGCTAAGTAAAAATGCCTGCCATAACTGTAGCTTGGTCCTCTTGTGGAACTCCTAACAGTGGGAACAAGGGCTCTCTCCAACTCTTCTGTGTTCTTTGTGAGACCCTTCTGGCTTTGGGGACCCTACTCATCATACTGGGTCACCTTCCACTTCCTTAATATATGGGGAGGTGCTTAGTTTTACTACAACTTGATGTGCCATGTTTTATTGATACTCCTAAGAGACCTGCCCTGGATGCAGACAAAGGAAGAAGGGATTTGTGGTGGGAGTAGGGGAAGAATGAGGGAGAAGGACTGGGAGGGGAGGATGTAGGGGAAGCCATAGCCAAGATGTAAAATAAATTGACAAAACAACAACAACAACAAGAACACCTGCCACAGTAGGGGCACTAACTCCCTAGAGCTGGTGTGGTTGAATGCAGCTCCTGGTTATATACAGCTCCCAGCTGAATGCAGCTCTTGGCCAGGCTCTCAGGGTGTAGAGCTCAGCTCTCTATGTATAGGCACTTAAGAAAGAAAAGAAAATGTATACAGACAGTCATAGGAAAATATAAATAGCTTAAAAATAATAAAGTCTTTAAAGAGAGAGTAAAGTAATATAAAGGGAAAAGCCACATAAAGATGGGAAATACACAAGAAGTCTGGATCCTGTATGGTGTTGTGCTGACTTTGAATGTTTTGAATGCTGAGGAATGACAGGTGCTGTGACACATGGGATTGTAAGAGGAACTGCTGAATTCAGCCAGCCTAGATACTTTAAGAATGTCTTAACTTTAAAATGGAATGCTTATTTTGTTGAAAGAGAGGTTATACTTTTCATTCCATGGGAAATGAAAGACTGTGGGTTCCTTCAAGGCTAACAGAGATCAGGTGTGATTTGAGGATACCACCTGAAAATTTTGGCTACAGACATAAATAAAAAAACAAATAAAACTACAAGACATATGATATATATATACTGGTCTCTCTACATGGAAACAATTCTGAGACCAGGCAAAAAATGTTACAACTGGTTTTCTCAGAACTTGACCATTATATCAATTTTCTCATGATCTCATAAATAT
Source organism: Peromyscus maniculatus bairdii (assembly GCF_049852395.1). NCBI lineage: Eukaryota > Metazoa > Chordata > Mammalia > Rodentia > Cricetidae > Peromyscus > Peromyscus maniculatus. The sequence goes on from NC_134858.1 coordinate 79,740,874, forward strand.
GCCATCACCCCCAGACAACAAGAAGTAGTCTAGAGAACACAACACCCACATTCCCAAGAGGTGGGGTGAGTAGTGTTTGGTCATTCAGTGGGTTATATATGTTTGCTATCATTTAGTGGGGATATAGGAATGTAGGATAATAAGACAACTATTAATGTCAAATATTTTATATTGGTATGGATTTTGATATATTGATACAGATTTAAAGTTATTTTTGTTATGCTGCATGTATGTTTCTACTCTTGTTTAAGGTATTATATCTATGCAGCTCATTTAAAAGTAAGATGTATAATTAAGAAATACAGGTTAGTAGTTAGTCATCTATTATAGTCAAACTTATAGTTATGTCAGGCTTGTTTTCAAGGTTAAGCACAGATATATTTTAGATAGATAGATGGTCTTAAGATACTTCAAAGACCTACAGAATATGGCATTTAAAATATTTTGTTAACATAGGGCTTTTCATGACAGTGAGACACATCTGCTCTTGGCAGCACCAATCTACCTCATAAAAGGATGATGGGCATTGAAAAACCTCCATATGGAGTTTGCTTTCATTATGGCGAAACTAGCCATTTGGGCAAGGAACTGTCGTTGCCTCAACTGCTGACAGTATGCTGTCCAAACTGGACCAGCAGGACACAAAGAAAACAACTGCCAAACACTTTGCCAAAACAAGGCAGAACAGTCCTTCAAAATCCCTTCTTCATAGAAAAGTCTGCCAGATATTCTAGGCCTGTGGACTGAAGATAGATGCCCAACCCTGCAGAGGAACTTTGGGTAACTATCCAGGCAGTCAAATGTCTCTGTCATGTCTATAATTTCAGAAGTTGCTTGCTCTGCTCTTCCTATTTAGTCAGGTAATATTATATCCTTCTGGGGTCTTTAATGGAGTCAAATATTAAATAGTTTTGTTACAGTTTTCCTTAGTTGTGATAAAAGGTAAATTAGGTACAGAGCTTTAGAGTCATCAGGATTAGACAGAAAATATAGCAATTTCTCAGAATTTGCCAAATGCACTGGACTGGATATTGTAAATGTAATTTTTATTTGATAACAGTTCTTATTGTATATAGTTTAACTATGTTAAAGTTAAAACCTTTCTTTTTATTTAGACAAAAAGGGGAAATATTGTGGAATATTTGTTTTATTAGGCAAAGATGTGTTACATTTGTTTATGCTGCATTTGTTTAATTATGTAAAGATGTGTTACTGTTTTACCTTGCCTGCCTAAGGCACCTGATTGGTCTAATAAAAAGCTGATTGACCAATAGCTAGGGAGAGGATGTGTACGCAGGGCTAGCAGGCAGACATAATAAGTAAGAGGAGGAATCTAGGTGAGAGAGAGAAAAAAAAGTGAAGGAGAAAAAAAAGGGAGACACCCAGGGCCAGGCAGCCAGGCAGCCACCAGCCAGACATGGAGCGGGACATATACAAAGGTAAAAAGGCCCAAGGCAAAACATAGATAAAGAGAAACAGGTTAAATTAAATTATAGGAGCTAGTGGGATAAGAGTAAGATAAGGATGAGCATTGATAACTAATGATAAGTCTCTGTGTCTTTATTTGGGAGCTGGTTGGTGGCCAAAAGAAAGTCTGCTAAATATAAAAGGGGCTTATGCGGAGCAAGCACCACAAAGAGATGATGAGTTCATTCCAAATATCAAAATGCTATGCCTACGGCTCTTACATGAAGGGTTGCTGTTTTCTGACTCACCTGTTTGCTAAAGTTCATGGTTATCAGTGACATAATTGTCTATAGAGTTCATGATGATACAAAATGTCTCTAATTTTAAGCAAAAAAAAAAAAAAAAAGACGTTACTGAATCTGAGCTGGTCATGATGACACAAGCCGATAATCCCAGCACTCTATCACTCTGGTGGATCTGGTGGAGATAGGAGACACAGGGCTTCAAAGCCAGCCTGAACTACATAGTTCAAGTGAGATCAGTCTGTGCTTCATGAGTTCCTGTCCCACAAAGGTAGAAAATAACAAAAAGAAAAAGGAAAACAGAAAAGAAGAAAAGAATATGTTGAATCAGACTCATTATAAAAGAAAAAATGAGAAATGAGATGTAGAAGGATTCATGTCTGTCCTGTCTTGTTAGATATAATAAAATTCTTGGACATAAAAATATTGAACACGGTATTAGGGGAAAATGCACTAGTGTATATTAAAACACATGGTTGTACTTTAAGATTAAAAAAAAATTCCCTCTAGTTAATCATCAGAAAAACCGTAAGAGTGAAGTCATTAGTTACATGTTATAGATGAACAATCTGAAGAATAAAGGTGATTAATTTTTCTAAACACATATAGCTAACAAATATTAAAGTTAGGATCTGCTTCCAATGTTCTTCCCTCAACACTTCACAATTCAGGAATTGTGAAATTCAGTAATGTCCAAATGCAGAACGAGGTGAGTGTATAAGCATTTCCCTTGAAATCAGATGCATAAGAGTGTGTGTGTGTGTGTGTGTGTGTGTGTGTGTGTGTGTGTGTGTGTATTATATCAGTTTGAGAGGGAGTTGAGATGGTACATGAAAGATATGGATGGAGGGGGCATAGAAGGGGTTGTAGAAAGGACAAGAGAAGGAGGAAGTTATACAAGATTTTAATTGAAAATAACTTACGGTGCAGCTGAGGATGATCAGGAATAATTTGTTTTCCTGCCTCCATCTTCTAATTGCTAGGATTATAAGCAAGTGTTACTGTATTTGGCTCTAGATGTCTCAATTTCTTAAGACATACTTAGACAAAAATTAAGCAACATTCAGAAATTTAACCATGAATTTTACCAATAAAATATAATTACATTACCAATATAATTATATAATTTATCTCCTTTCTATTCTCTCCTTTCAAACCTTCCCATACACTCTTCTTTGTTCTCTTTCAAATTCATGTCCTTTATCTTTATTAAATTTATAAATTTCCAACAATTCGATGTACAAATAGTTTAATTATATAAACAATTAAATAATTAATATATGCTTGTAACTATATATATGTAGATGTAATTCTGAACGGTTTTATTAAATAAGAAACACAGAGCCAAATGCAGAGTTAAAAGCCCAAGAGGTCAGAGCAGCAGCCAAGAGCTAAGACTTATGCTGTCGTCCTTCCCCTCAGAAAGAGACCTACTCTGTGTGTCTGTCTTTTTATTGACTTTCTGTTCTGCCTTCTCATTGGTTGTAAACCCAACCACATGACCTCCTTGTCACTGTTCAAACAGACCTCCAGGTCTCTATGGTTGGTATTGAATTTAAGGGCATGTGTCTCCAAGCTGGCTATGTCCTTAAACACACAGATTCTGCCTGCCATGTGATTGGATTAAGGGCATGTGCTACCACTGCCAGACTTCTGCTAAATGGCTTGGGTTTACTATTAGCTCTGACCTCCAGGTAACTTTATTTATTAACATGCAAATAAAATCACATGTCAGCACAAATAAAATATCTATATATCTGTATCTATAGGTAGATAGATAGATAGATAGATAGATAGATAGATAGATAGATATTCCTAAATGCAAAATACAACCTGCTCACCCTGTATATTGTTACTTCTTCTTTGTCTGTTTTCATGGCTGATTGTGTCGTATTGGATAAACAATTTGTGTTCTCTTCCCTGAGGAAGACATTTTCTATCTTTCTCAGCATTCCTTTGTCCCATGTAGTTTTTGTGTAGGGTTGAGGCCTTGTGGACTTCTCTCTCAATCCTATCTACATTATCCTGTCTAAGGTTGTTCTTGTTCATCTCTCATCTATGCAGCCATGTTGGTGGGACTTTATGGGCGTAGCATCTGACATTACTAGAAGACACAATCTCACGACAATCTCCTCTGTCCTCTGGTTCCTGCAATCTTTCCTCCCCCTCTTCTGCAATGTCCTCTGAGCCTTAGGTTCAGGAGTTGTGTTGTAGTTGGATATATCCATTGGAACTGGACTCCATAGCTGCATTTTGTTTGCTTGTTGTTTTAGTTAATTGTCTCCATCTATTATAAAGGTAATTTTTCTGTATAAGGGGTAAGTACACCTATCTGTGGGTATAAGGACAAATATTTAGAATGTATTTATGAATGATGCTGATTTAGTAAAGTAGCCTTTGTAGGTTATCCAAGAGTCATGACTTAACTAGCCTGGATACTTGGCTAAGTTTCCAGTACCAAATATGATTTCCCTCTTATTGAATTGGTCTTAAGTCCAGTTAAAGAGCAGCTGGTTACAGCTAAGGTATACACGCCACTAATGCTCCATAAGTGTTCAGGTGGTCATTGCTGTGGTTCATAGGCATCACAGCTCTGTAGGACTGTCGGCTGTTTCCCTTCTTTTGGAGCTTGCATGACACCATCTGGTACAATGAATGTTAGTCCTCAGGAAGGAGGAAATATAAAATTAGATCAAGCCTTTAATCCTAGCACTCAGGAGGCATTGGCAGAAAGATCTCCTTGAGTTCAAGGCAAGCCAGTCAAGGGCTACCCAGTGAGATGCTGTCTCAAAAATACCAAGCAAACAAAAAATGACACTATTTTAGAAGAAATATAATTCTGGTATCAATAAATTGTCTTCATATTTAAAAATATCTTAGATCCTTTAAAGACTGAACTGCAAACTCAATTCCTGAATAAAATTTTTATTCTAAATAATAGAAAGAGATTAAAATTGTTGTGTAAAATGATACAGTGGGTATTAAATACCTATCTGTGTGTCATATACAATATATTTTCTGCTTTTTCTATGTATACTTAAAGTAACCAGAGTTTGAGGAGAATGAACTGCTAAGCTGGCCACACACTCCATGTCTTCTGCCTTAGACACCTATCTGAAACACAAAAGTGGCTTCATAAATCTTTCTCAAATCAAATAAATAATAGTTTCTTTTTCTCTCAAATACAGTGCTTTAGTTGTATGTGGTGGCAAAAAATATGCAAATTTTGTCCAAATACACTTATGAGGTTTTTTTTCCTTAGTATCTACCATAGTTTTAGGTTTTGGAGCAAAATACGCTCAAAAAGAATCAAAACTAGTCTGTGAGCTATTGCCTTATTTTTTCACTTCTGTGCATTTATTTTTTTTTTGAAATTTTAAAATTCAGACTCTCTTCTCTTCTTGTTGGAATGACACCACTGTCTGCTTACCAGACACTGCCGATGATATCCAGGAGTTACCATCTATGGTGAGGGACCACACGACGCCCATGGGAATGACCACCTCTTGTGAGGGACTGCTTCCTGTTCTTAATTTCCATACTTAACATAAAAACTCAGTATCCTCAATGAAAGCAATTATAGCTCCAAAGCAATAGGAATGTGCAAATTTCAGCCAAATATTTGCATCATAGGTAGTAAATAATTCTAGAAGTATTTAAATAGAGGACTATGTACATATCTAGAAAGCCACCTAGCTTAGCCTACTGCTGTTATCTTGAATTGTCATGGTCTATCTGAAGAGATGTCAGCCTGACAGCCAAGAGTTCGGGCAAATATGTCAGCCTTTGTCAGTTGCACTTAGTTTTCATTCCTTTTTTTTTTTACAAGCTTTAAAATGCAAAAGACTTTAAAAAGTTCTACATACAACTACATGAATGATCATGTGACACCTTATCATGATTACTAATTGTTGTTGTGTTTGTTTATTTGTTCTTTTGGGGGCCCACAACCCAGCTCCCAAATAAATCACACACAGAGGCTTATTCTTAATTATAAATGCCCAACCTTAGCTTGGCTTGTTTCTAGCCAGCTTTTCTTAACTTTAAATTATTCCTTCTACTGTTTGCTTCTGGGCTTTTTCCTTCTCTTACTTCTGTGATCTTACTTTCACTCTTATTCCATGGCTGGCTATTTAGCTGGGTGGCTGGCCCCCTGATGTCTTCCTACTTCCTCTCTTATTCCTTCCACCTCTTTTTTTCCTCCAGACTTCTCCTTCTATGTATTCTCTCTGCCTGTCAGCCCTACCGATCCTTTGTCCTGGCTTGCCATTGTCATTTAGCTCTTTATTGGACCATCATGTGTTCTAGACAGGTAAAGTATCACAGTTGCACAGAGTTAAACAAGTGCAACATAAACAAAAGCAACACACTTTAAAATAATATTCCCCAACAACTAATCATCCGTTTACCCCAATCTGAGAGCTTTGTACCAAACACACAGCAAAGACAACTGTCCTTTAGCTCCTTCTTGAGAATCACTGTTTGTACACATTCGCAGGACTTACTTATAATGCACTTATCCCAGTGCTTAGCACCATCCTTTAACAAGTGTCACTTGTTAATACGTAACATTTTTGTTTGTGTCTAGTTCCTATTCAGTGTGTTGTTTAATGAGACAAATGCCCATTTTGTTTTTGTGTATCAAATTTTGCTTAGAGCTGTCATTAAAGTTAATAATTAGACTATTTGTTAATGCTTAAAATTAAAAAAAAAGAAGCAAGCAACTGTTCATTGACCTGTACTAATTTAATGCAGAAGTATTAAGTTCTGAAACAGTTCAGTCATAATGTGTAGAAGCACCTATTCAGTTTTTTTTTTAATTTCTAGATAAGAATTTTTAAAGTCATTAAGTCTACATTTTTTGCTACAGTTTTGACCCATGAAGCTCCATAATTCCACAGCAACATTTTGCAAAACATTGGTTTCTGGTTTTATTTAATATGTTCAAATCAGATTTAGCAGAATTCAGGCTTGTTCCAGCACATCAGGCACAAACAGTCTCTTTGATCTTTTTGCCACTTTCAAGAAACATCTGCATCTTTGTAGTAGACCTGGCAGGATGGACCAAACATTTGTGAAAGGACACCGCCATGCACAAGATGATAGAAAGTTCTGACTGGAGAGCCAAGTGCTCTTGTTAGATCCTGGAGACCTCAAGAAGGATAGCAGGATGTAAGGCTGATAAAGATGGAGTTATTTTCAAGACTTGACCTTCAAAGGGGACCTAGTCATTCCAGCTTCTGATTGAACAGACACAAAAGGATCAGCTTTGTTTCTAGGGCTATCCAAACACTTGACAAATAAGGAAACTCACAACCAATTCATACTCGTGGGGTTTTTTTTGTTGCTTGTTTGTTTGTTGTTTTTTTTTAAAGGTGATGCTTAAAACTTTCTTTGTCTCCAGGTGGTGGTGGCGCACACCTTTAATCCCAGCACTCAGGAGGCAGAGCCAGGCAGATCTCTGTGAGTTAGAGGCCAGCCTGGGATACCAAGTGAGTTCCAGGAAAAGGCACAAAGCTACACAGAGAAACCCTGTCTCGAAAAACCAAAAAAAAAAAAAAAAAAGGAGAAAAACAACTTTCTTTGTCAAAATTTCTTTGTTGTTTTGCATCATTTGTTCTGACAGTGAGAGATAAGAATTTACTCTGTGAATATTCAACATATATTAATATGTTGGTGCATGTAGTGATAATGGTCAAGTCCTACATCTGCCCTCCGCACCCCATCAATGTTCACTAGTCCTCAGCAACTTCCACTGCTCCTGTTGCATGCTTGAACTGGATTGAACTCATTCTGTACTAGCTGAATGCTAGAGTGTGCCAAGTAAAATAGCATTCAAACACTTTTCCTTCTTAGTGGTGTTGCAAAGGACAAGATGGCAATTCTGAGAGCAGCATGCTGATTACCAGGAAGGCAGTGAGCACCAACATGGACAGATGGATAAATTGAGCTTCACTTACCATTTCTTCTGATGCTCAATGGTTTACTTTCCCAAGCAGGTGGAAATGCACTACTGAATGAAAGAGAAAGCAGAGGGGCAGATGACAGACAGCAGAAGTTTTCAATCTCAGTGCCGTCCAGCTTTCTAGCACATGTTGTAGATTGAGTGTTCTGTGAAGCCCAAAAAGCATGAACTGAACAGGAGTTTGAGCCAAAACTCCTGATGGCTTATTGAAAACATTTCCAGGCCTTGGAAATATATCCGAATAGGAATTCCTATCATTTCTGGAAAAGCCAGGCAAACCAAGATGTTCTGAGAACCCAACTCCCTTTCTAGCATGAGAGACAAAACAGACAGTTTAGGCAGCCTTGTTAAAAAAATAAGTCAGTTTCAGAACTTAAAATATTAGAGCAGAAAAAGTGTTATAGAAAATCTCACAAAATTCCGAATTCTCCCTTAAACTTGAATAGTTGCATCTGGATGTGTATGTGCATGTATACATCAATGTAGTTGTGTTTGCTACTTAAAACATAGAATAGAAGCCGGGCGGTGGTGGCGCACGCCTTTAATCCCAGCACTCGGGAGGCAGAGCCAGGCGAATCGCTGTGAGTTCGAGGCCAGCCTGGGCTACCAAGTGAGCTCCAGGAAAGGCGCAAAACTACACAGAGAAACCCTGTCTCGAAAAACCAAAAAAAAAAAAAAAAAAAAAAAAAAAAAAAAAAAAAAAAAAAAAAAAAAAAAAAAAACATAGAATAGAAAGTAAAATAATTAACCCAGATTCTAACTTGTCTCTCTTTCTTCTTTAGATGCAGAAACTGTTTACAGTTTCGGGACAAATCACACCAGATCACTATGTGATCTCTAAGGTAATTTCTATCTTGATGGACACACTACATTCTATTTTATCAAGTACATTAAAGTGTAGTTAATGTATAACAAAGTAAATGTATTTGAGAACACAGTTATATGAGTTTTGATTGGTGCACACACCGTGAAAGCAGCAATGTAATCCAAGGGCAGAGCATTTTCTTCACCTCCAGCGGATGCCTGAGGTGCCTCTGCAGCCATTCCTTTCCTCTGTTTCCACTCCAGACGACTCTTGGTCTGTTTTCTGTCAACATAAAGGAGTGTGTATTTGTGCAAACAGATTACACGGCACATCCTCTTTCATGTCTGCTCTTACTCATTTGAAATAATAACTTTGGCGACTCATGTATGCGGTTGCACGCATCAGTAGTTCCTTCATTCCAAGTGGTAATGATTTTGTTTTTAATCTGGCACCTGCTGATGGACATCAGGGTTATTTCTAGTTTTAATTTATTGCAATTAAATCTGCTGTGAACATGCACGTACAAGTTTTTCAGATATCTATTTTCATTATTCTTAGGTAAATACTTAAGAGTAGAAAACAGGTTAGGTCAGTCATATATCTAACATTTTAACATTGCAAATTACTTCCCCAAACTGGCTATCAGTGTACAAGAACTCCTCTTCATCTTCACAAATTTGTTCCTTTTAGTATTTTCAATTTCAGACAGCCAAATGCATGTATAGTAGTGTATGCATAGTTTACATTTTTGTACATTCCTTGAAGATGTGGAGTCAAAATATTTTCTTGGTCCATAGTCATTACTTTATCTTTTTGTGTAAAGTCAGTAAAAATTATCATTTCTGTATTTTATTCTATTTTTTTGGACTGTGCATAAAAACCCTTTGGCAGATAGACATATTACAAATATTTGTTATATGTTTTTGACATGTTTCTGTTTTCCTTACTAATTTCCTTTTGAATTAGCATATAAAACAACAGGTTTCCATATGATCTTTTTACATAATCATAGTTGTGTATGATCCTTTCCACATGCACACTCTTCTTTCCCATCTCCCCATACCTCTAATATAATATTTTCAAATTCCACCCATTGTCCTGGAAATCTTACAACTTCATTTTTCTTATCAGCTGAATAAAATCCTCTTATGTGTATATATCACATTTTCTTTGCATTTGTGTATGCACATTCATGTGAATGAATGTATATGTGGTTGTGTATCCATATGGAGCCCAGAGTTCAACCTCATTCCTCAGTACCCATCCATCTTATTTTATAAGACAGAGTCACTCCATGGGACCTGGTACTCACCAATTCAGTTAGGCCAGATAGCCAAGGAGTTCCATGGTTCTGCTTGTCTGTGCCTACAAAGGATTACAAGTGTTTCCCACTGTGTCTAAATTTTATGGGTGCTAGTAATCGAATGAGGGTGCAGGTCCTCATACTTGTATTATAAGCAGTTTATTAACTGAACCTTCCTCCTAGCTCTATACCATATTTCATTATTCTTTCGTCTACTCAAGGCATGTACACTAATCCTATTGTGATACTATTGTAAATACAGCAGCAATAAGCATGAATGGGTGAGTATCTCTGTGGTAGGATAAAGGTCTTTTGGGCACATGTTCAGGAGTAGCATAGCTATATCATCTGGTAGTTCTACCTTCAATTTTTTTAGACTCTTCCATACTGTTTTCCATAGTGGCTGCACATGTTTACAATCCTGCCACATAAAGAGTGAGATAGCATCTCATCTACAGAACTGTTTTTTTTTTCCTTACAAATTGATGGCACTCTATGTGCAGCTGGGTTAGCTCAATTGATGGCTTTCCTCTGTTACCAGCACCAAGTAAGCCACATCCCAGATTGTGTTTTATATGAATGCTTGACAGCAAGAACAGAAGGCACTAAGTATTCAGTCTTGAGACACTGTTAGATCTCATTGTTTTCGGGACCTTGCTGCAAGCATTGAGCTGACTTTGGAACAGACCGTGCAGGAAAAAAAATAGTGCATAAAACTTGCTAGAGTCTTAGCGCAATTCAAAGTGATGGCTCCTAGGTACAGCAGCAACTATTTATTTTCCACAGAAATGTATTTTCAAGAAAAAGAAAGCCAGTTTCCATTAGGAGTAACTGACCTCTCCACCCTCTCTGAGCATCAAAGACAGTGAGTAGAGTTGTGTTCTTTCTTGCTGGAATACTCAGTGAGGGCCTGAATGACTGAAGCTCAGCCATGGTTTTTGTGTCCCCAACTACAATGTTAATCTATATTACATGGAAATTGGAGAGAGGATTCAGGAATGAATGAGCATGCACCTATCTTCCTTGAATTCTTTATATTTACTTGGCAAAAGCCTAGTAATTAAGTTTATTAGTGTTTTCCTAAGTGTTCAATTTAGTAAATGATTTCCAAACAGAACTCTGTGTTTCTTACTGCAGTACACTGTGCTTTTATTGAATTATTGATTGACTTTCTACTTGTTTTATTTTATTTTTCTCTCCTTCACTTTTCTCTAATATGTCTCAGGAAATTGAGCCATGTATCTATGTTTCATTTGTCTACACTGTTGACTAAAACAATGACAGGCAGGTAGTTGACTCTCAATTATAAGATTGGATGCTTAGGATTGTTATGCATAACTTCATTACTTTTCTGATTTCTGAACTTTTATTTTTACTTATGATTCAAATAAGTCATTCTTATTTTTTGTGAAAATGTATCAAATTATTTCTTCCTTTATTTATAAAGAAAAATTCTTTTCAAGTTTTCTGCTACAGTATTATTCTCTTCTAAAATGAACTGTATTCCATTAAAACAGTGATCACTCATTGTCCAGTTACTTCTAGATTACATTTTGATGATTGCCTTTTTAGTTCCACATAATTACTTAATAATAAATATGTCTTTAAATATATCTCTGCCTAATGTCTCAAAATAATCCTAATTCTCCCTTTTAGGATAGGTAAAAGCACTGATACTTGTAAATCTCATTGTACTTGTTGGTAACTAGCATTTTCTGATGATCCCCTTCTGTAATTCTCAAGACATTAAAACTAGCTGCAGCTGCACCCTGCTTACCTATCCAACTGAGACAGTGGAACTGATTAAAAGTCCTTTATTCCTGAGAGAGTCAGAGGAGCTCATCCAAACCTTAAGCTTCCAGTGTCACTAGCATTCATATGCTTCTTATTGTGCACATGCAAAAACGTCAGAAAAAGACCAAGCCTTCCTGATGTGCTCACTTCTATAGCCTCTGGAGCATCTGTGTGTGCCTCGCTAGAATTTCTTTTTTCTTTTGTTTGTTCTTTGTTTTGTTTTCGAGACAGGGTTTCTCTGTGTAGCTTTGGAGCCTGTCCTGGAACTCACTTTGTAGACCAGGCTGGCCTCAAACACACAGAGATCCGCCTGCCTCTGCCTCCCTGCAATTAAAGGCATGAGCCACCACTGCCTGGCCTCACTAGAATTTCTTGATGGAGCTGAAGACAGGTTTTATTTATTTTTATTTCACATGCATTGATGTTTTGCCTGCAAGAATGTCTGTGTGAGGCTGTCAGAGTCCCTGAAACTGGAGTTACAGACAGTTGTGGGCTGCCATATGGGTGCTAGAAACAGTCTATGCTCTTCTCTCTTAGCCACTGAGCCATCTCTGCAGCCCAAGACTGGTTTTGAATAACTCCATCACTAAAAGAAGTCATTTCTCTTTTTGCTTTGTATCATCTCCATTCTTTGTCCTTAAATAGGGCTCTCTCCTGTTTCATTTCATATATGTCTTTGGAGCCACATTTTATACATTTATCATCATCCCAGTATAAAAATGTTTGTGTCCAATTGTACATACAAAATCACAGAACACTGAATGATGTCACTCATTACAACATGGACTTCTTGGAGAGGGTCAATTTGGACAGGTGATCATTTTCTCTAAGCTCCACACTCCTTAGTCTTTTAACACAGCACATAATACTGCATGAGTATGATTAGAATCCAGTTATCTTTTGTTATTCTTACCATCACATTCATTTCTTTCTTTGTATTATGAACACAGTACATATTTTATTAACCCAAATGCTTCAGAATTTACCAAATCCAACATTGTTTTCCAACTCACCAAATGTGTCTTCATTTTAATGATTGGAAATATGACAATCAGAATAAGAAAGTACTTTTTCTAATGGCTCACTGTGTCTCATTGATGGAGCTGGTAATAAAACTCGAGTTATCTGTATCTCTGATGCAGTGCTCAAATGAAATTACATGCTTCAAGCCGGACGGTGATGGCGCATGCATTTAATCCCAGCAATCAGGAGGCAGAGGCAGGCAGATCTTTGTGAGTTTGAGGTCAGCCTGGTCTACAGAGTGAGTTCCAGGAAAGACGCAAAGCTACACAGAGAAATCCTGTCTCAAAAAACTAAAATAGAAAAAAAAAGAAATTGCATTCTTCATTTAATGGAAGCTACATGAGAAATTAAAACTTACACATTGATTCTCCATTGTATGCTACAACAGACTGTCACCCATCTACTCCTTCCAACTTAAGTCTGTTTCAAATACTATTTCGTAGATGATCCAGAAGGCATTTTCTACAACAGTCAAACTTGAAAATTGTTAGAACTCATGCTAATAATATTGGTGAAATATATTTCTGTGGCCTCCTCTTCTTATTCATAAAATAACCATAACCAATTCACTACTCTATTATATTATAAATGTTATTAGAAATTATTCAGGTTATACATGGTAAGTAAGGAACTAAGTGGTGATGAAAAATTTAAAAATTTATCTATCATTTATCAAGAAATAGACACAAAAATTTAATATGTTTATCATATTGGAATGCCTTACACTCCACTGAGATTGCTATTAGTATTATTCTACTTATTAAGATAATTCTTCCATATTTAAGTCATGCAATTAAATAGCATAATGAAGTTGCAGCCTATAAAGTAACATATCCTAATAATAAAACATTATTCTGTGAGTCCCTTATTTCACATCTAGTGATGAATAGGAAACAATTACAATTCTGAAGAAAGAAACCAAAAGGACACTACAAGATGGAAAGGCCTCACATGTTCATAGGTTGGAAGTAAGAACACTTTGAAAATGGCCATCCTAGAAAAATAAATTTACAGATTCAATGCAATCCCAACCAAAATCCCGTGATATTTCTTACAGAAGTATAATTAAAGAAAAAAAAGGTGTCTTATTAATGCATACAAAAGGCTCCCGACAGCCAAAGCAATCTGAAGCAAAAATCAAAACTGGCAGTGCTGGAGGGATTTTCATACCTAATCTCAACTTATACTACAAAGCCATAGTAAATAAAAACATGATATTGTCACAAAACAGACAGGAATAGAAGATTTGAAGTAAAGTTAGTGAATTTATAGCCAACCTGTTTTCTTTTTTAAGCATTTCAATTAAATATAATTGCATCTCTTCCCCCTTCCCTTTCTTCCCTCCTTCCCCTTCCAAGTACCTGTCTTCAATTCCATGTACCCCCATTCTCACATTAACAGCCTTTTTTCCCTTCCTTATTATTATTACATATGTGTATATGCATAAATGTATTCATACAACTGTTTGAGTCTGCTTTTCTTGTTTGTGTGTATATGACTGATTTGTTTGTATTGGATAACCAGTTAAAGGGCCCCACCTTGGGAGAGGCTAATTCTTCCTCTCTCTACAATTATTAGTGGCATGAAATTTTTTTCCCTCATCAACATGTCTATCGGTATTGTCATTGTTTAGGTCATGTTTATGCAGCCATTTCTGTGAGAGGCTGTTTGACAGCAGGCATCTATGATATTCTGGTTTTGACAGTCTTTCTGTCATCTCTTTTGAAATGTTCTATGACCGATGGATATAGAAATGTTATTCAACTATAAAAAAATTGTTATGAAAATTTTAGGTAAGTAAAAAAACTAAAAAAATATATTGAGTGAAGTAACCAAGGTATGGAGAAACAAACTCTACATGTGCCCACTCATGTATATATCCTAACTTTAAATCTTGAATTTTGTGTATTCAAAATGAATTATCAGTAGAGGACAGGGAACAAGAAAGAAGACATTTGTAAGGGAATACCTTAAGAGAGAAGTAGTAGAATGAAGGAACTGTGCGAGTCAAGAAGAATACCCAGAGTGGAAAGTTTTCAGCAAGGGAACCATTGAGGAATCAGGGAAGTGTGAGGACATGGGATGTGAGGGTTGAACAAAGTCAAGGGCTTATGAAAAAGTCATATGGAAATGTATTATGTTATAACCAAATTCAAAAATGTATAATTTATTTTTACAAAGGAGTTTGAAGGGAGATGCCTTATATGGCTACACAAAAATCCTCTGGTTATTCAACAGAACCCCACAGCAAAAGGTGATATGGTTCCTAAAGAGTTAATTATTACTCAAGGAGACTCTAGAAACTTCCTAAGCAATAGAAGTCCTTTCCATTCCTCTTTTTTGACCACCATAATTAGATAATAAGACCTAATTGTTGAAGATACCATGCACCTTGGATGAATGATATTGATCAATTAACTAATGGTCAATGGAACTGAGCTGGAAGTTTCTTCTCTAGAGGAAAAGAAAAAGGTATCAGTGATCTTCAAAGCTGTGAATGCTACATATGTGATCAACATACCAGACAAGATGCTTCCTTATCCCCACTTGTTTAATAGTGGCATTAGTGTTATGGAAGCAACGAATTGCTCTTCAATTGAATTTGAGGCCAGCTCCACCAAAGAAAATCCATGCCAGGTATTGTACCTTGTCAAGAACTCATGATAGGAACCTATGTTCAAATATATTTGTAAAAATAAAAGTCATACATCTGAACTGAGATCATTTTTCCCTTTGGATAACTTTCCTAGTACTGAAGGTGCTACACACAGTGCTGATGGAGAAGACATGAGCTGTTTTACCCACTGCTAGGCACTGTTTGCTCTAACATCAGCCTTCTAAGCACAATAAGCCCACCAGTGCAATAGTGGTAGAAGTGGTTATTGGGGTAACCAACCACTTTAATGAGATTTGAGGTTTGCTCCACAGGAAAGAATCCATGCCTGGTACTGTGCTCAAAAACTTTGGTTAGGGAGGACATAGGCTATATGGGGGAATTGCTCTTATTCTACTAAATAGTTTTTGCCAAAATTGCCTTCCAAAGAGTTATGTTTATATACTTAAGTTTGTTTTGGTCTTAACATTGTCAACATCTGTATCAACCATCTCCTACCCCCAAGGCTTAAGGAGTATTGCCAAACAGAGCCCTCAAGAACATAAAAGCCAGAGAATGTGAGAAAAGCTGTGAAATGCTGTCTTCTGGACATGACATAGTTATTGCATACATGAACTCATAGCAACTGTGGTTACCTACAGGAGACCCACAAAATATCAAGCTCCTTAAAGCTATAATCATGAATAGAGTAGGAGCTACCTAGACCTACCCCTAGGGGGAGCATATGGCAGTTGATAGCTGCTAGAGAAGGGGCAGTTACTTTCCTTTGATGGGTGGTAGGTGCTGGTAGATTGTCAATGCCCCAGTAGATGATCATATACCCATGTTCATACAAGGAGAACTAATTGGACTCTGTGGGTTGCAATAATAAAAATAAAGAGGACATATACTGAGGATTTCCAAGAGGGGAATTTGAAAGGGAGAATCAGGAATGTAGATGATCAAGATACATTATATATATATGTATATATATATATATATGTGTGTGTGTGTGTGTGTGTAAATCTTCAGAGAATAAACAAAAGTAATACTCTTAAAAATAGAAAAGTTATCATAATTTTAAAAATATAATCATTGGTAGTAGAAGTATAGATTTCAGAAGAGAATGACTACTCTACTATAAACTGGGTTAGAAATCCTTTAGGTCATTGTGGTGTGTAGTGGAAATGGCCCCAATAGACTCAGGGAGTAACACATTAAGAGATGTGGCCTTGTTGGAGCAGGTATGGCTGGAGAACGTGTGTCTTGGTTCACTTCCTGCTATCTGTAGATCAAGATGTAGAACTCTCTGTTGTGGGATAATCTTTTTGTACACTGTGAAGATGTATCTCTGCCCAGGTACCTTCTGATTGGTTTAATAAAGAGCTGAAGGGTCTCCGGGTGGTGGTGGTGGTGGTGGCGGCGGCGGCACAAGCCTTTAATCCCAGCACTCGGGAGGCAGAGGCAGGCGGATCTCTGTGAGTTTAAGGCCAGCCTGGGCTACCAAGTGAGTTCCAGGAAAGGCGCAAAGCTACACAAAGAAACCCTGTCTCGAAAAACCAAAGAGCTGAAGGGTCAATAGCCAGGCAAGAGAGAATAGGCAGGACTTTAGGGCAGAGATAGAAACTTGGGGAATAATCTGAAGTGCATGAATTTCACCAGCCAGACATGGAAGAGTAGGATATACAATATGGAAGAGAGGTAGGAAGCTATGTGACAGAACATAGATTAACACAAACAGGTGAATTTAAGTTATAAAATTGAATTGTAAACAAGCCTAAGCCAAGGCCAGGCTCTCATAATTAATAAGAAGTATCAGTGTCATTATTTGGGAACTTGTCATCCAAAGAAAGTCTGACTACAACTCTCAGCTCCTTCTCCAGCACCATGTCTACCTGCATGTAGTCATGCTTCCCTATCCTACATGATGATGACAAACTAAACCTCTGAAACTGTAAGCCAGCTCCAGTTAGGGGATGTGTGGTTGATATGTAAAATGAATAAAAAAAATTTAATAAAAAAAATAAAATAAAATGTTTTCCTTACAAGAGTTGCCATGGCCATGTTATCTCTTCACAGGATAAAAACCTTAACTAAGACAAAAGTTGGTACCAGAGACTGGGGTATTGCTGTGATAGGCCAGGCCATGTTTTTGTTTAGGGGAATATGGACTTTGGGACTATGGATTAGAAAAGCAGCTGATTTCCAAACTGGTTTTACAAGCTTGCATTCCCACCAGCAGTGGAGGAGAATTCCCCTAGCTCCACATCCTCTCCAGCATAAGGTGTCTTCAGTGTTTTTGATCTTAGGCATTCTGACAGGGGTAAGGTGGTATCTCAGAATTGTTTTGATTTGCATTTCCCTGATAATTAGGGGTGTTGAGCAATTCCTTAAATGTCTTTCAGCCATTTGAGTTTCTTCTGTTGAGAATTCTCTGTTTAGTTCTATAGCCCATTTCTTAATTGGACTGTTGGGCATTTTGATGTCTAATTTCTTGAATTCAATATGGCGCTTTCTTAGAAAATTGGGAACAAATCTCCCTCAAGATCCAGCTATACCACTCTTGGGCATATACCCAAGGAATGCTCAATCATACCACAAGGATACATAAAATGTGGTACATATACACAATGGAATACTACTCAGCAGAGAAAAACAATGACATCATGAGGTTTGCAGGCAAATGGATGGATCTAGAAAAAATCATCCTGAGTGAGTTAACCCAGACTCAGAAAGACAAACATGGTATGTACTCACTCATAGAAGGATACTAGATGTGGAACAAGGATGACTGGACTGCTACTTACAACACCAAGGAGGCTACCAGGACAGGACCCCAAGAAAGACACAGGGATCACACAATGATGGAGAAATGGATGAGATTACATGAACAGCCTGGACGTGAGTGGGGGTAATGAAGGGCGAGGGTAGAGGGAAAGAGAGCTTGGGGGAGTGGGAGATCCCAGCTGGATCAAGAACAGAGAGGGAGAACAAGGAATAGAAGATCATGGTAAATGAAGACCACATGAGAATAGGAAGAAGCAAAGTTCTAGAGAGGCCCACAGAAATCCACAAAGATGCCCCCACAATAGACTGCTAGCAATGGTCAAGAGACAGCCTACTGAACTGACCTACTCTGGTGATGGGATGGTCAAACACCCTAATAGTCGTGCTAGAAACCCCATCCAAGGACTGAGGTATCTGGATGCCAGAGATCCATGGCTAGGCCCCGGGTGGAGCTCTGGGAGTCCAATTGGCGAGAAAGAGGAGGGTTTATATGAGTGAGAATTGTTGAGACCAAGGTTGGATAAAGCACAGGGACAAATGGCCAAAAGAATGGAAACACATGAACTATGAACCAATGGCTGAGGGACCCCCAACTGGATCAGGCCCTCTGAATAGGTGAGACAGTTGATTGGCTTGATCTGTTTGGGAGGCATCCAGGCAGTGAGACTGGGTCCTGTGCTCAGTGCATGAGTTGGCTGTTTGAATCCTGGGGCTTATGCAGGGATGCTTGGCTCAGCCTGACAGGAGGGGACTGGACCTGCCTGGATTGAATCTACCAGGTTGATTTCAATCCTCAGGGGAGGCTTTTCTCTGGAGGAGGTGGGAATGGGGGGTGGGCTGGGTGGAAGTGAAGGGGGACGGGAAGGGGGAGAACAAGGGAATCCGTGGCTGAAATGTAGAATTAAATTATATTGTAAAATAAAATTAAATTAAATTAAAAAAAAAAGAAAAACAGTTGAATGTTTTAAGTGGGGCTTAATGAATCATTCAAGTAGAAAGATGGAAGATAGCAGTGATGAGGACGGTTCGAAGTGTTGGAGGGCCTGGCTCAATAGGCTTCAGAGGAGAAGCATGTTAGTATGTGGCCTAGAGACTGGTCCTGTGATATTTTGTTGAAGAATGTGGCTGCTTTTTGCCCTTGTCTGCAAAGTCTGCCTGAGGCTAAAGCGAAGAGTTTTAGATTAATTCTGTTGGCAGGGGAAATCTTGAAACAGCCTTGTATAGACTCATGTGGTGACTACAATGAAGATTTATAACAAAATGGAGCAAGCTGAGCAAGAAAAAATACAAGATGTAGAACAATTTGAGGAGAAAAGGAGCACCAGGAAGTGGAATAGAGCTAAATCCTTTGTTCAAGGAGATAAACAGATTAAGAAACAGAATAAATGGAGTGGTGACTTCAGGGCAAGATCCCAACCAGCTGTGTTTCCAACTTGTGAAAATGAACAAAAGAACAGCTTAACTCCAGGCATGGTTATACTGCCTCTCACTGCCAAGCACTCTGGAGACAGAGGCTGGTGGATCTCTGAGTTTGAGGCCAGCCTGGTCCACAGATCCAGTTTCAGGACAGCCAAGCTGATGTGGTGAAGGAAACCATGGAAAACAGAGAGCCAGTGATGATGTAATTGGACACGGGGGCCCTGTTCTTGCCACAGCAAGCAGCAGAAGTTGGCAGCTTCAGCCACATGGTTCTGGCTCCAAAGTAAAAAAAAAAAAAAAAAAAAATAGCTGGGTTCATCCATATGCGTTCCTGGGAATTTCTCTAGCACCAGGTTTCTCCCTAACCCCATAATGGCTCCCTCTATGAAGATAGCTCTTTCCCTACCCTCCCTCTCTGTCCCTCCCCCAGCGCCACCATGCTGTTCCCTCATGTTCTCTTGCCACCTCCCTTAACTCCTCCCCACCCCCCATGCTCCCAATTTACTCAGGAGATCTTGTCTATTTGGAGCCTATTTCCTATGAAGGGACACCTTGCTCAGCCTCAAGATACAGGGGGAGCTCCACCCGGGGCCTAGCCATGATACAGATACAGACTGAAAGGGTCCTGCCTCAACTTGATATGCCAGACTTAGTTGATTTCCCATGGGAGGCCTTACACTCTCTGAGGAGTAGATGGGGGGTGGGGAGGGAGAGATGAGAGTGAGCCTGAGGAGGAGAGGAAGGGGCAACTGTGGTTGGTATGTAAAATGGGGGAAAAAAACCTTTTAAATAAAAATTTTAAAAAAAAAGTAAAAAGGTCAAAGAATAGAAGAATGGGGTTATGGAATCTCCCTCTGCAACTAAGGAAAGCTGCTGAGACCAAGTGTATGGCAGGTGTGTTCTTGCATGGAATCCCAGAGAGGCCACTGTGTGAAGCTGTGAAGGTGAAGCCTGAATTGCCTTGGGGAACCAAATTGTTGGAAATTCCTGAGTCATGGGATACCTGCCAAGGAAAGCTGCTAACAGGGAGTAAAACCAGCCCAAGAGAAAGAAGTGTGTTTCAACAAAGTTGAAAGGAGTGGAAGATCTGAAGCGTACTTTGACATCAGACATGAAGATGCAGAGTTTGGAGTTTGCCCAGCTGATTTTCAGTCTTGCTTTGGTCCAGTATTTCCTCACTATGTTCCCTTCCCTATGCTTTGAAACAGTAATGTGTATCCTGTGCCATTATATGCTGGATGTATGTGATCTGCTTTTTAGTTTTGATTTTACAGGGGATTACAGTGAAGAGATTGCATGAGTCTCAGAAAAGACTTTGAACTTTAGACTTTTAAACAAGTTTGAGACTGTTAATAGACTATGGGGACTTTTGAAGTAGGACTGAATGCATTTCTGAATTATGGTATTGCCACAAGCCTATGGGGGCCAGGGAATGGAATGTGGTGGCTTGAATAGAAATGGTCCCCATAGACTCAGGGAGTGAGACACTAGAGGTGTGGCCTTGTTGAAGTAGTTGTGGTGTTCTTGGAGGAAGTGTGTCTCAGTTCACTTCCTGCTGCCTGTGGATCAAGATATAGAACTCTCAGCTCCTTCTTCAGCACCATGTATGCCTACATGCTGTTATTTTTCCCACCATTAGGATAATGGACTAAACCTCTGAAACTATAAAGCAGCCCAAATTAAATGTTTTCCTTATAAGAAAAAAAGGTGTAGATTAAAAAAAAAAAGAAATACAGTTTACAAAGACAAATTTGCTAACTCTGACATGTCTTAGTTGTGCCTTTTGACTTCTCTGTAATATGGTTGTTTTATCTTTAAAATATGGATAACAACAGAGACGTTGTGAGGAGGAATTGAATCACTACATGTTGGAATACTTCCTGACATGTAGTGGATGCTGTGTGTTGTGTATTATTACTGTCATCTTACCTCTTCATTAACTTATCTAAAGATAAGAAAATTGTGATGTAAAGTGAGCATGTGTTTATAAATCACAGTCTTTCTTCTCCATTAACTTCTCAGCAAACTATAATTTAGTAATAGTGTAATTCAGATTAATATTGCCTTTTGTGTTTGAAGTTCTAACTCTACCCATTCTGATGAAAAGGAAGTGTTTTTTCCAGGCCCTAGAGAAAATAATCTTCCTACCTTCCAGCAAGAAAAGATTAGACAATTAAGACAGTAAAAAATGAAAGAAAGTCATTTTCTTTAGTTAATAATGCTATGTCTGGTTGTAATGGATCATTGAAAGACCATGAAATACTATCGTGTGAGCCAATAAGAGAGAAGAACTTTTATGTGCACAGAAAAACTGGTAGAGACTGAAAGGTTAGAGACTTAAAGAAAAAAGAATGATCAGAGACAAAGGAAGGTATGGAAAAACCTAAGAAAACAATCTTGAAGTCCTTATTTGGAAGCAATAAGTAAATAAAAAGAGAAAGAAAGACAGAAAAATGATATTTCAGGATTGTTCAGCCATGTTGGAAAAAATTGATCAGTGGTTTATTCTTTCCATGAACTGTAAGGAACTTTTATCAGAGTCCTCCAGACTTTAGTGTGAGGTATCTACTTCCTAGATCAAGAAGAGGGTGACAGGAAATAAATATCAGCAAAGTGTATCAGCTGCACATGTGAAAATGTCACAGTGAATCCATCATGCCATACACTAATCAGAAAAAGGGAAATATTAACTGAAAGGAAAATATGACAATGGAAAAAAAAGCTAGACTTCTTTTCTTTGAAGAAAGAGTGTGTTCATCTACATGATATGGCAACTGTGATGTGTGGGTGGGCAGGAGCAGACTGACTCCAAGAAATTCACTTTATCTTCATTGCATTGTTCACTAAGGCTGACTCCTGCTCTAGTCAGCTTATAGCCCACTGAGATGTAGTCTTTTTTCATATATATGAACTAATAAAATTAAAGCTGGTGCAGAGTGTTGTCATCATAAAAGAATACAGGTTTGGTGAGAGAGTTTAATAGGTAAAGTCATGTGCCACCAAGCAAGACTGAAGACCTGAGTTTGATCATCAGATCCCACATAGTAGAAGGACAGAACTGTGTGGTGGTATTCTAATTGTACTGAAATGTGATTTTGATTGTATGTTAATAAATAAAGTTGCCTGGGGGTCAGAGCTATTAGAGCCATAGACAGAGTGTGGCGGTGGTGGCACACGCCTTTAATCCCATAGATCTCTGTGTGTTCAGGGATACAGCCAGCATTGGAGACATATGCCTTTAAGACCTAGGGGGCTGTACATTCAGACAGTGACGAGGTAGTCATGTGTTTGGGTTTACAACCAATGAGAAGGCAGAACAATAATACTATAAAAAAGACGTACAGACAGGATATAGCTCTTTTTCAAGAAGCTGGGACACCGCAGGCAGAAGGGTGAGATTTTAGCTCTGAGCTCTGACCTCTCGGCTTTCTCTTTTACATTGTTTCTGTGTTTCTTATTTAATAAGACTGTTGGATACATCTACAGAACTGATTTATCCTCTGAGTTGTTCTCAGACCCTTACTTTGTACTCTGTGACATTTGTGGATGTATGTGTATGTCTGTGCATATATGCACATGTTTGCTTAAGTATATGGGTCTGAAGACAATTTTATGGTGTCAATTCTTTTTGTTTGTTTGTTTGTTTGAGACAGGGTTTCTCTGTGTAGCTTTGCACCTTTCCTGGATCTCACTCTGTAGACCAGGTTGGCCTCAAACTCACAAAGATCTGCCTGATTCTGCCTCCTGAGTGCTGTGATTAAAGGCATGCACCACCACTGCCCTGCCATCAATTCTTGCTTTCTTGCTTTTCAACTGTTGAACTGTTCGAGGCAGCATCTTGCATTGTTTTTACTGTGCTGTTTACTCCAGGCAAGCTGTACTGAGAGCTTCTGGGTGATTCTCCTGTTTCTATCTGCCACTTTGAGGGAGGAGTATTAGGATTACAGATGCTTACCAGTAGTTTTAAATTTTATTCTATGAGAATTTCATAACATGCATGAAAGGCATACTAATAATGTTCACCACCACCCTCTAGGATGAACCCTCAATCCCCTCCTAACATAATCTCCTTTTTTATTTTTAATTTAATAACTAATTGAATTGAATTAGTCCTCTGGGGCCATTGAGTGAAGTATGGTCAACTTATGAGAGACTACACTCCTAATGAAAATTGACTCACCTTCCTCTGGCAGCCATTGACTGTCAAAAGCCCCTCAGTGAGGGCTGGAGTGTGTCCCTCTTGAGCACTGTGCAGGTTTTGTGTAGCCAGGCACATGTGCTGTGAGTTCTTAAAGACAAAGGTCTTATCATGTCCAGATGATAATGAAAGGGCAGGACGCAAAGATTGTAAGCACCTGCTTTTTTAAAATTAATTATTTTTTATTATTTTTATACATTATCTATATATTGTCAAGTTGTATGTCTCAGTGTTAATTAACATTTATTACTAGAAGAAGTTTCTCTTATTACAATTGAGCAATGCTTTGAACTATGGGTATAGCAAAGGTCATTAGGAGTCATTTTATTGCTATGTCCTTTTAGCAGACTAATAGTAGGTTTTCCATTAGGGCCTCACGTTTCCATATCAAGCCTCAGGTTCTTGGTCACTTTGGCAACATCAGTTATAGGTTCTTTCTCTCAGAGTTGTCCTTAAATCCAATCAAAAAGTGATTGGCTATAAACATAACATTTGTGCCACTGTTACATCAGCATATTTTGTAGGCATATTTTGCTGCTGTAGTTTATATGTTTCTAGCTGGGTGATACTGTTTATTACTTTTCTCCACTGGTAGTATACAGAGTACCTTCCGGCACCATGAATAGCATAGGTGAAGCTTCTAGTTGGATACTAGCTCTATTTCTCCATGTTTGAAGACATAAGTTCAACAGTGTCTTTGACATAGGAGCATTACCATCAGATTATGAAGTTCAACCAGTAGATTTGGTAATAGCCTGTGATATTTGGGGGTGAGAAAAATCTATGAGACCCATTTGACAAATGGCTCAGTGAGATGTAACCCATTCCTGACAATGGAGGTTTTATTTGATGGCATAAGATGTCTACTTGGGGTATTGTCTCCCCCAGTAAATGGCGACTCCTTTTAAATTACTTTCATGTATGTCTATATTTTAAGAAACATCTGCAGTAGTATATTTCTGGATGGCTTTATAAAGGCCTTCAGTGTTAACTGTCCTCCCCCTATTTCTTCCTTTAGCCTGTTCTTCTATCCCCTTCCCCATTTAATCCTCCAATTCTAGTTTTCCCTGATGACTAAGGATATTGAAGATTTGTTGAAGTGTTTTTCAGCAAACCACTTGAGAACTCTCTGTTCAGTTCTTTATCCCATTGTAATCAAATTATTTGTTTTCATGATGTTCTGTTTTTCAATTCTTTGTGTATTCTACATACTAACCCTCTATCAGAAGCATAACTGGTACGGATGTTTCTCCTATTCTGTAGGCTGCCACTTTGCTGGGATGGTGATGCACTTTGCTGTACAGAAGCTGTAAAACTTTAAGAGATCCCAGTTGTCAATTACTTGTTTTGAGGCAAGTGCTATCGGTGTCCTGTTTAGAAATTTCTTTCCTGTATCTATGAGTTCAATATTATTCCCTACTTTCTCTTTATCAGATACAGACTTTTTGGTCCTATGTTGTGGTTTTGGATCCGTTTGAAGTTTTGTGTAGGATGATAGATGTGGATCTATTTTCATTCTTCTGAATGTGGGTATTGCATGCAGTTTGACTAGCACCTTTTGTTTATCTTTTCTTTAATACATATTTTTTACTTCCTTGTCAAATTTCAAGTAGCTGTAGGTGTGTGGAAATATTCCTGGGTTTTCAGATCTATTCAGTTGATCATTGTCCCTGTTTATATACCAATATCATGCTCTTTTTATTACTATACTGCTGTAATACAACTTGAAATTTGTGATGGTAACACCTCCTACATACTTCCTGGGGTTTGTTGTTTGTTTGCATGTGATGTTGAACTTTTTTATTTCTATGAAGATCTATGTTTGAATTTTGATAGAGGAATGCATTGAGCCTATAGCTAACTTTTAGTAAAATAACAATTTTCACACTATTAAGCCTACCTATCTAGGAGCATGAAAAATTATTCCCTCTGCTGATGTCTTCTCCAGTTACTTTCTTCAATATCTTAAAATTTTAATTATGAAAGTATTCCTCTTGCTTGGTTAGAGTTATCCCTCAAAGTTTTTGAAGCTCTTGTAGAATGTGAAGCTTTCCTGAATTCTTTCTCATCATGGTTGTCATTTTTATATGGGGAGATTTCTGCTGTTAATTTTGTATTCTGTTACCTTGCTGAAGGTGTTTATCAGCTGTAGACATTTCCTGGTGGAGTCTTTAGGGTCTTTTACATATAATATCATATCACCTGTAAATAAATATATTTTGGCTACTTCCATTTGTATTTGTATCCCTTTGATCTTCTTCAGTTGTATTAAGAACTTAATTCAAGAACACATCAAAAAGATTATAAACCATGATTACATAGGCTTTATACTTAGAAAAATAGTTACCATAGATAAATAGTTACCCAGAGATAAATAGTTCAACATACGTATGCAATGAATATAATCCACTACATAACAGACTAAAAGATAAAAAAGCACATGATCATCTCATTAGATTGCTGTCAGATATCTTTCTGTATGCTGTGAATATGTGTCCTTGAATCAAGTTCTTAAGTATTTTATTGAGTTTTTTCATGTATGTTCATGAGGGATATTGGTCCTCTATAATTTTCTTTTTCTTTCTTTCTTTTTTTTTTTTGTTTTTGTTAGATCTCTGTGTGGTTTTGATGTCGGGGCAATGGTAGCATCATAAAAAAGAATCAGGAAATGGCACTTTTAGAAGTATTGGTGCTAGCTCCTCTTTGAAGGTCTGATAGAATGCTATACTGATTCCATAAGGCTTGGGTTTGTTTTCTATCTTTCTTTCTTTCTTTCTTTCTTTTTTTCTTTCTTTCTTTCTTTCTTTCTTTTCTTTCTTTCTTTTTCTGGTTGAGAGGTTTTCATCTAAAGTTTCTATTTCACTAGGAGTTATAGGCCTGTTTAAATTATTTATTTTATCTTGATTTAAATTTGTTTATTTGATCATATATGCTTCTAAATTTCCTGTATTTAAAATTCTTAACTAAATAAGTCTTAGTACAAGAGGTTTTTAAGTTATTGTTAAGAATATCTCTGGTGAGTTATGTGGCAACTTCTAAATCTAACTTAATATGGAAAACCCATAGGATTTTCTGTGAGATTAAAGGCTAGAAGATCAACACTGGTATAGGAGCATGGACAAGTGAGACAAATACATCATTTGGCAGTTGATAGTCACAGCAAACTCTGTTCTCAGTTAAGATAGCACCCAATAGGTCACATGTGCATGTATGAGTGTCATATGTAGTGTCATGTCAATAATTAAATATGTGTTTTACTCAAAGTTTATGAATAAATCAAAGACACTCGTGGTCAAAGTCATATCATTCTTTCTCCAATGTTATTTGGAAGAAAAATCACATTTCCTCCCAGAATAACAGGAAAAACTGATGTCAGTAGCAAAATTCCCATCTGTTTGGCTATGTGAGGTCCATTAACTCACAAGATAACCTCTCCCAAAGGACTCATTCATATTTTAAGACATAAATTAGAAATTTGTTATTGAAGGTTCTAAATTATTTTCTTAAAATTTGAAGAATCAAGTATGGTTGGTAATATGCCACATGTCTCTTAAGTAGGTAGATTCAAGACCTCATAAACTCTCATGCTCTTTCTTCTCAATGATTTGGTATTGACAAAAAAAAATGGATCACCTCATGACACTCAAAACACTCTGCAAATCATAATAGAAAAATAATATTGAATATTTTAAAAGGTTTTATGATATTTACAATATTAGGAAGTGTAAAATGTAAAATTATAGTAAGAATCAATCTTGTATTTTCTGATAAGACACCTTAACATTTAAGAAGCACAAGAATTCCCAGTTTTAAATTGTTTATTTGATCATGTGCTATGGTCCTGTTGCTTCTTATGATTCATAACTGTTTTGTCTTTTAGTCTGGAAGCCAGTGAAAGGCAGAAATAATTTCTTTTTGAATGTATAAATTAATGAGTAAAAATAAACAAGGAAACACATAAGTAAATGAACTAGGGTCACTGAACAATATATGTTTATAGAAATGATAAGATAAAAGGTAGACTTTTGCGTCTACTCAGAAAAGAAAAAAGAAAGTATATGGATATGATAAGATAAAAAGGGAGGCCGGGCGGTGGTGGCGCACGCCTTTAATCCCAGCACTCAGGAGGCAGAGCCAGGCAGATCTCTGTGAGTTCGAGGCCAGCCTGGGCTACCAAGTGAGCTCCAGGAAAGGCGCAAAGCCACGCAGAGAAACCCTGTCTCCAAAAACCAAAAAAAAAAAGATAAAAAGGGAGACTATTGAAGACTATTGAATCTACTTTTAAAAAGGAACTACTTGTTTTACATAGGATAATTAATGAAAATTTTTGTCTGAATTTGTCAAATGTTAATGGACTAGACATTGTTAATGCAATTATTGACTGTAGCCTTCTTTTATTATTTTAGAGAAAAGGGAAAATGTGGTGATATATTGTGTCCCCCAATATATTGTGCATTCTAATAAACTTATCTGGGGTCAGAGGACAGAACAGCCACTAGATAGACATAGAGGCCAGACAATGGTGGCACATACACCTTTAATTCTAGCACTCCAGAGGCATAGATCCGTCTGGATCTCTGTGAGTTCAAAGCCACACTGGAAACAGCCAGGCATAGCGACTCACACCTTTAATCACAGGAAGTGATGTCAGGAAGCAGAAAGGTATATAAGGCATGAGGACCAGGAACTAGATAGAAGTCTTGTTAAGCTTTCAACTTTTAGCAGCAGTTCAGCTGAGATCCATTTGGGTGAGGACTCAGAGGATTCCAGTTTGAGAAAACAGGACTGACTGGGAAGTTGGTGAGTTGAGGTTAGCTGTGGCATATTCTGTCTCTCTAATCTTTCAGCTTTTACCCCAATACCTAACTGCAGGTTTGTTTTTATTAATAAGACCTTTTAAGATTCATACTACATACATTGACTTAACAATGACAGCAAATTCTGCTTGAGTATGTGTTTAATTATATCCCTATTTAATGTTTTGTTCTATTTATCTTCCCAGTATTTAAAAACAGTTATGCCATCTAACAAAAAGAATAAATAACATGCATACATTATACAAAATGATATGCTCTCTGCCAATGTCTGGTCCTCTGAAAGATCAGTAGGCTGGACAAACATCATATTAATAGGCAGACAATTATACATAAACAAGTAAACAGTGCCAAACAAAAGTTATTGCATAATGTATTCTATTATATAATTATAATAATGCTGTATTTATCATATTCATAATATTATATAGCTTTTGTTTGGCTCTGTTTACTTTTTTTTAGGTTCTTATGAGGTAGTGGGAAAGTCCCAGAAAATATTAAGAAGTAGATTGACCAGTGTGTTTCAGTCATCTATTGACTTTTCTTTTAAAAAAGAGTTTAAATGCCTACAGCAACTATTAAATAAAGGTACTTTTTTTTCTTGATCACATAGAAGAAGGAAGGCTTATAGGTCCTTGACGAAAGTATTCCTGGTTTATAAAGCTGTTAGTGGTTAAAACAGATTTATAATATTTTTTAAATGACAGAGAAAAAAATATAATGAAACAATTCAACAAAGTTAGCATAAGTCAAAGTTCAGGAGGGCTTTATAGTAAGATAGGAACCTACTAAAATAAGTCAAACTGAGGAGGATTGTCAGGCCATCAAACTTAGTCCCAGGCAATCTGTGATGAGTGAGCCACCTACTAGATATTAGACATTTCATGAATAGTCATGAAAAAATTTATAACTGATATTTGGGATAGTCATAGGAAACAAATTTTCATATATATTCAGTCATTCATATAACATGTTTCAATAAAATCTACCCTCCATTTCTTCCCTTCCCTTTTTTCTCTTATCTCCCTCACCACTATTCCATTCCAATTTCATATGATTTATTTATTTTCCAGAATATTATCAAGTTTAGTATGTAATCAATAATATCTAATATTATCAAAGTGATTTTTTGTTTATTTTTGAGGTTATAATTTGAGGTTATAAATTACAAATTTCTCCCTTCCGTTTTCTCCCTCCTAGCCCTCCCACATGCCCTTCCCTGCAATCCTTCATATTCATTTAACACACTGAGTCCACTCTGTCCTGTTTGTATGGGCCTGTGTCTCTGGCTATATACTGAAGCCTGGGTAGCTTTTCTGGGGCCACATTCTTAAGCAAAACTGACTCACCCTCTGCTGGCACCCATCAACTACCCACATATCCTCTGCTGCAGCTTGGAGTGGGGTGGTGGTGGCAGGAGTCAGAAGTATTATTTTTATTCTTGCAAAATAGTTTTATAGAAGCACATTTTTTCAGGAGCTTTTCTTCTGTGATGCTGAAATGGATGTCTCTCATCGAAGGCTGTTTTTAACATTACTATAGGAATTGTTCATAGGCTGGGTCTCAGTTCCATGAGATGACTGCTGTGTAGTGAACATATCAGTCATCCCACAGGAGTCTTTCATTTACAGCCACACATTCCATTCTCTCAACATAAATATCTTAGACATCAGGTAAAATCACAACTCTGAAATTAACTTCTCCTGAAAATTGAAATTACAAGAATGTGCCACACAATGAACTTGGATGGTATCAACTCCTATGACCAGGATTAGTCATTCGAATGTTGCTTTAAAGATCTGTTAATAGGAGAACTTCTGATGTAATAAAAAATTAGATCTCTAAATTGGTGAGCTGAAACTGGCTATTACTTAATGTAATAACTCACTATATTGTGCATTTCCTATGTATTTTTTGGTCTTGGGAAAACTGTAGGCTCATATGGTTAAGAAGTTAAATTCTAGAAACTCACGTAAGTAAACTCAGTGTTAGAGACTGAAAGGAAAACCCCTTTCCATTCTCTGTGGCCAACTCATTGTCAGCTTGAGCCAAAGAAAGTGAATCTGAAAAGTCAAGATTGTTGTGAGGAAACAAATAATACATTCTTGCAGTCATGATGAGGTCAACAATCTTCAGTGATTGTCATGTCCTGAGAAGTACCATCACATCAGCAACAGCTTAAGGTTCTGGTAATTGTTCATAGTGAGTAAAATAATGAGTTGACAGTTTCAAGAGGATATTTTTTCCTGATAATTCCAGGAAATCTGTTTCCCTAAGAGTCGTGTGTGTGTGTGTGTGTGTGTGTGTGTGTGTGTGTGTGTGTGTGTGTGACAACAACAGCTTTAAAAGTAATTGAGAATAAGGAAAAACAAATTTAAAATTCATAAGTGAGATTTATAACTTATGAATGAGAGAAAATGATAAACTGGTAATTAACATGCAGAGAAGATCCAGTAAATATGCATGGTCATTCTATTTTAAGTAACAAAATATTTAGAAAGGTAAATCACAATTCTTAGAGCACATTTTAAAGTTATATGCTAGGCCAAGGATTATAGCAGTTCAGCTGTGTTTTTGCTTAGTGTGCAAAAGATTCTAAGTTCAAGTCCCAGTGCCACTAAAACAAACAATGTATTCAATGCCTCATCTAGAAATCAATTTTAAAGCAAATTTTAGAGCATTTTTATTTATTTTGAGTGGCTCATATATGCTATGTTGTGTGTGGAGAGAGGAGCGGACAACCTCCAGGAGTTGTTTTGTTTGTTTGTTTTTTCTTTCCTGTAGGTCTCAGAGATTGAATTGACAGCAAAGTTTGGTGTCAATACAAGCCACCCTCTATATCATATTTCATATTTAAACTAAAAGAGGCTACACTATTTTAGCATGTGCCTTCTGAAATCACACTAGGCTCTGTCTCCATTCTAGATAACTATAAAAAATAAAAATCAGGGCCAGTGGAGGATACAAGGGACTTTGTTTGAGTTTGGGAAATGTCCCGAGTCACTTCAACTCATTTCCCATTAGATAGTACTGATCATCCCACTTTAATGCATGAAGATATGAGAAATTTGATTCTCATTGAAAACTATACATCACATGGGGAAGCATGCATGTTTGCATGATGGTTACCTGTGTCTTCTGTACTCTACCTGCCTTACTACCAAATATGTCCCATTCAAGCCCCAGGGAAACCATGCAAAGTCTAATTCCATCACTGCATTCAAAGGGAATCCTAACAGATCAAGAAGATATGAGGTCCTCTCCATCAAATCCAGAAATGATTTCTCTTAATGTAATGACTCTCATACAATCGGGGCTCTGTTTTCACACCCCCATTTACAAAAATTCCAAGGAAAGCAACGTAACAAATATAGAAGTCTACAATATGAATGTCAGCATCTGGAGCAACTATAAAAATTTTAATGACCCTCCTTTTAAAGGAATCGTTTTTGGAGATTTTCCTTCCTGTATTCTGAAATTTTAATGCATTAAGTACACAGTACGTTGTGGAGGTTTATTTTCTGGTCTTGTCTGTTTGATGTTCTATGGGTCTCTTGAGCCAGGGATTCCAGAAATGACAAAATTGAAAGACCCTAGCCCTTCAGGCTTACACCCCCAAGCTTCGGGAAAAGAGAAACTTCAAGCACCAGGAAATGAAAAACTAAAAATCTAGTTCCAAGGGCAACCTGACTTAGCCATTGTTCAATCTCCCTGCAACCATATAACAATGTAAAAAGATTTCTGTTAAGAGATGTGCTCAACAGGACTGGGATAGTTGCAGGTGTTCCAGGAAGGACCACTGTGACCTTTGTGTAAACTCCACTCCCGCCCTGATATCCCCTCTTCAGGTTTCAGGAAGAATGTACCTGTTGACGTAAATGTACCCCCTCTGTGATCACTCTGTGATCAGACCATGATCTTGTGAAACGAAATTGTATGGGAATTGTAATCTTATGGGTTTTGTGGGTTTTTCCTTTATAAGCCCTTATGGGGCTGCAGTAAGATGCGGCTCTTGCTCTCAGGACAAGAGTTTGCCTTTCTATATAGAAGCTTCAATAAAAACCTCTTGCTATTGCATCAACTGGACTGGAGTCTGGGTTCTTGAGGTGCCCACTTGAGACCCCCAGATTTTGGGGTCCAACAAAAATAATCTGAGAAATGTTGAAGTAGAAAGATTTTGATTTCATACTGTGCTTTGTTTAAAAGATGGCTACTATATGTGGCTAAACGGTGGAATCAACTAGAGAAATCATTCTTTGAAATTCAGGAAATAAGCATTTTAAAACCAAGATCTTCAACTGTAACCCAATGAAAAGTTTCAAATAAAGGGTAGCATTTGGGCCACTAATACACTTATATGATTTTTTTCATTATTTCCCCACATAAACAATGTACTTCTGTACAACAAATCATAAAAGGTCTTATTAATAGAAAACCTGGAGCCAGATATTGGGGTGAAAGCTGAAAGATCAAAGAAACAGAATAAGACAGCCACGTTCTTACCTCTACAAAATCTTCAGCCTCAAAATCATGAGTTCCTGTTCCTCATGCCTTATGTACCTTTCTGTGTCCTTATATTACTTCCTGGACTTAAAGCAAAGACATGAGATCTCAGGTGCTGGGATTAAAGGTGTGTGCCACCATGCCTGGCTCTGTTCCCAGTGTGGCCTTGAACTCACAGAACCAGATGGATCTCTGCCTCCTAAATGCTAGGATTAAAGGCATGTGCTACCACTGCCTGACCTCTATGTCTAATGTAGTGGCTAGCTTTGTCTTCTGATTCCCCAGACAAGTTTATTAGGGTACACAATATACTACCACATACATCTTCCTTTTCAATACTCTCTGTTTATTATTCTTAAGGAATAGGGATGTTTTTCTTAACTGGAATGTCTATATACAAGGATTAGGTATTTCATGGTTGGTGTAAGGGAGTGGATGTTTTCATGTTTCTGCATGGCTAGGACTTCCAGAGACAATAAGGAGATCTTGAATTAAAGATGCATGGCTGAATAGTGAGAGGAGTGAGGGGTATTCCAACCTGTTAAAAATTTCTTTTATATATATTTTAAATGTTTTCATTTCGAGTAAAAGTGCCATCTCTTTTCCTTAGGGAGTGTTTAAAGTATTAAGAAGTAAAGGATTCCTCTCAGGTTCAGGATCAGGGGGTATTAAGTAAATTACACGAAGTTCCACATTCCTAGTATGGTGCTTCCTTGCATGAAGTAAAGAAAAAAATAGAAAGAAATATTTTTGCACATATTTGATCAGTCCACAAGAGGTTAAATGAGACTCTAAAATGAATATGGTCATTGTTTTAAATGATAATTTTATGCCCTGAGAATGTGTCCATTTTCTAGAAGCCCGATGTTGCTTTCTACACAATTTATAATAATATAGGTATTTAAAATACATCAGGTTAAACAAAAGTAATCTTTCAAATTATATGAACTAAAGATGGATGAAAAAATTTTCCAGAGGTGAATGAAAAATTAAGATTGCAATGCACCTTAAGATCAGCATCCACAAAAGTGATTCTCAGAATAATCCAAGATACAAAAACTAAAAGAAAAAGATAATATAGGGAAATGCTTATGTAGTCATAAACTGATGTACAGTAAACATAAAGAGGGTGTAATATGAAGAAAATAGAGACTGTGGTGTATTTAGAAGGAAAAAGTAAGGATATTTCATTAAAATAGACTATAATAGAGCATATTACTATTTCATTAAGGTAATAAATGTTATGTTTGGTCAGTTAGTGGCAAGTTTCTTGAAGAAATTTGTTAATCTACTAAAATTAAATCATTGTTAGATTTATTCTAGATTCTAAAGTTTTATATTACACTGAGGACAGACTAAGAGTATCTTAGCTGGGTGTAGAAGCTCTCACTTGTAATCTCTACAATTTGAAGACTGGCAGGAGGATTCCCTCAAGTTCTAGGCCATCAGGGATTGCAGAATGAGGTCTTGTCTCAAAATAAAACCCCCTATAAAGAGTATCTTGTAGATCAGAGAAAACACTAGTTCCCCCTATTTTATGTTTTTTTTTTTTCTGATTGATTATAAATATATATTTAGTCAAACAATGGTATTATAAGTCAGAACTGTGCCAGATAGTTTTATTTAAAAAGAAATAGAGGACTGAACATAATTGGTACTTCTCATTTGGGCTCAGAAAACTAGTTACAGAATAGGGGGACAGGATTCACCACATATTTCGTCTCCATGACAAATAGCTGACAAGAACCATGTAAATCTGGGGTGTGGTTATTTAGTTGACAACTTCAGATGTTTTGCTCAGTGGTTGGTTGGTTGATTACACTATTTTCAGACCCATGACAGGCAGAAACATCAGGGAAGAATGAGAAGACAAAAGAAACCTGTAAGTAGGAATCAAAGAGGTGAGAGACTTGAAAGGGCCAGGGTAAGACAGATCTCCTAAGGATGTGCCTTTGCTGACATACTTCCCCCAGCTAAGCCTCACCTTTTAAAAGTTTCTAGCACTTCTGGAAACTGTACCACAAACCTGGCACCACACCTTCAACAGATGAGTCTGGTAACATTCCGTATTTAGACAACAGAAACCCTTACTTATCAGCAGTTTGTTTGAACCCATGTTTAAAATTGGAAGCCAGTTTCATCGTGAAAGCTAAACTCAGCTGAAATGATGCTACAGGCCCGGCAGTAGCATTCAACATTTGGAAGCTGGAGAGGAAGACATGCAGTTGTATCAAATCGAGAGAATTTCAAATCTGAGTTTTGCTATTACCATTCTATCTTTATAACATGAAGTTTGGTTTGATATTCAAATGCCTCTTTGCAACAGATACTGAGGGATAAGAGGGAATTCTTAAGGAATAAGAGCAATATGGGGGGCAGAGCAGGACACCAAAATGAAGTCATGGAGCTCCTTTGAGAACTAAGGACTTCTAACTAAAGTACAGATGACTGACCAGGCTACGGCATCTACACACAGCAGTATTATGCTGTTGCCACAAAGGAAACCTTCCCACCCTTGTCTTTCACTTCTCCTCCAGCCCCATGCCTCACACTTCCACCAGATAGCCAAGGTTAGTGATGCTTCACACAAGGTTAGTCCTTACTGGTCTAAGGAGTGTCCTATATGTCACCCTCATGGTGAAGGCTTCCCATAGCTCCCAACTCAAATCAAGCTCTCTTTCCCCTCCTCATCATTCTTTCTATATCTGTCACTGATTGAAATTATTCTTTTACTGTTTTCTTCGAAGGTTTATTTCAGAGACACTTTCTGGGACTGGGAGAGTGTCAACAGTAAAGCGCTTGCCTTGTATGTGAAAGGTACTGGCTTGATT
Organism: Peromyscus maniculatus bairdii; assembly: GCF_049852395.1. Taxonomy (NCBI): domain Eukaryota; kingdom Metazoa; phylum Chordata; class Mammalia; order Rodentia; family Cricetidae; genus Peromyscus; species Peromyscus maniculatus. Next base: position 79,776,618 of record NC_134858.1, read on the forward strand.
CTGATACAGAAGAAAAGAAAAGAAAAGAAAAGAAAAGAAAAGAAAAGAAAGAAAGAAAAAAGCAGCAAAACAAAAACACAAAGGCAGAGTGTATGAATATAAAAAAAGAAAACAAAATTTAAATGGTATATAATACTTTATTGTATTATTTTGCAGGGAAAAAGTGACACAGAATAGGCAACTATTATAGAAACAAGTATTCAAATCATTTCTATTATTTACAAAGCTATTTGAATTAACATGGAAATTTAAAAGTCTGCCTTATGATCAATCAGTTTTTGTAAGAGAAAGTCAAAATTTACTAAGGCCAGAAGGTCAATTTTATTACTAAGGGGGCATGATTTAGAACAATACAAGAAAAATATTTTCAACTTGCAAAGAATTCCCTGAGAAAATAGAGAAAGCCAAGTCCCTGGAAGTGCTCAGGCTAAGGCTGGAAAAACATCTCACTGGAGGAGGGATTCCCGTAAGATAACCTCCCAGACCTTTTCCAGATGCACTCCATTAATTTACTAGTGATGTGTGCCCATGTGAAGTAAAGGTCAGAAACACAGAAATAGCCAAATGCTATTTCATGAACTCTTGTAAATTTTGTAAAGGCCAGTGTTAGAGTAGGATCTGGAATCATGTCTCTGGGAACATTTTCAGGAATGCAAGAATCAATGGACTCTTAATGAATTCTGAAACAAAGTCACTGGAGCCTGGAATATAAAAACTATCTGAAAAGTGAAATTCCAACTTTAGTTCTTCCCCAGCCTGACTACAATTTATACTCCAAATTTTCCGAATCATAAATATATCTAGAGTTTTCACATTTTATCATATCACTGAGACTAACACAGACCTGCTTGTAAAGTTCATTACTACTATCTGTCCATCTATAAGTTACATGCCCATTTGGAAACAGTTAGGGTTCTCTCATGGGATGAGTCAGAAAAAATAAGTAGCATCAAGAATTATCTCATTGCCGGGTAGTGTTGCATGCCTTTAATCCCAGCACTCGGGAGGCAGAGGTAGGCAGATCTCTGTGAGTTCGAAGCCAGCCTGATCTACAAAGAGAGTTCCAGAACAACCAGAGATACACAGAAAAACCTTGTCTCAAAAACTAGAAAAAAAAAAAAAAAGAATCATCTCATCATAATGGTTTGCCCTTGTAATTATAATACTTGGCAGGCAGAATCAGGTGGATTTCTGTGAATCTTAGCCTAGCCTAGTCTAGAGTATACATAGAGAATTCCAAGCCAACCAGAGTATGTAGAGAGACAATCAAATCAACATGCAAACTAGGTGAAATAGAATTGTCCTACTTTGTCTAGTAAAATTTCATATTTATTTGATACTATACTATATTTTACAACAGTCTTTCTTTAGTTACTTTGCACATATAAGGGTTTTTTTTTTAATCTTCATAAGTTATTTACATAGGCCTAAGGTGTACAACCATGCTTGTTTTTAGTGGGTTTCATTCATTTACTCATTCAGTAAATATATTTTCCATTTTAAAAGTTCTTTCATTTTTGTAATTAAATTATTTTTTATTGAAAAGGTTATTTTTCATACAATATATTCTGATTACAGTTTCCCCTCTCCTTACTCATCCCAGTTCCTCCCATCACCCCTCGCATCTGGCTCTACATCCTTTCTGTCTCTCATTAGAAAATAAATAGGCATCACAGAAATAATAATAAAATTAAATATACTAAGATAAAAACAAATCAGAATGGAAAAAATACAACCAAATATGAAAAAAGAGCCAAAGAAAGGGCACAAGAAATGCATATAGACCCGGAGACACATATGTTCACCCGCAGAGAAATCACATAAAAACACAAAAACAGAAACCATAATACATAAGCAAAGGACTTGCAACATTAAAAAGAGAAAAAGGCCCTGACACAACTGTCATGAAATAAAGAAACTTCAATGATGCCTATGAGTTTGTTTAATGTTGGTCTTCTACTACTTAACATGGTCCTACAAAATAAGAATAGTTTGTTTCTTTGGTGAGACTCTCTTGAAGAAAACTAAGTTTTAATTGACAAATGGCCATCAATTGGAGGTAGCTTTTGAGCTAGGGATTGCCACGTATCTCTACTTCTCCTCTCAACTCTAACACCTGTCTGGTGCAGACCTTTCCAGGCCCTGTGTATGATGCCACAAACTATGTGAGTTTATATGTGCACCAGCCCTGTTGTTTCTTGAAGGCCTTGATTCCTTAATGTCCTCAGTCCCCTCTGGGTCTTACCCTCTTCCTGCCTTCTCTTCCACAGAGTTCCATGAACCCTGAGGGGAGGTATTTGATGGGGACATTCCTTTTGGTGATGGTGTTCCAAGGTCTCCTACTCTCTGCATAATATCTACTGTGGGTCTCTGTTTTAGTTCCCATCTGCTTCAGGAACAGGCTTCTCTTAATGATGGCTGTCATGGTACTGATCTATGAGTATAATAGAATGTCATCAGAAGTCATTTTACTACTACATTCCTTTAGCAGAATGGTAGTCTTTGGTTTTCCCCTAGGTCCCTGGTCTATCCAGTCTCAAGTTTCTGGCTACCCAGGCAGTATTTGGGTATGACTTGACTCATGGAGTTGTCCTTAACACCAACCAGATCTTGGTTGGTTATTTCCACAAGCTTTTGCCACTACTGCACCAGTGTATTTAAAAGCATGACACCACTGTAGATATACCGGGTTGTAGTTGGATTGGTATTTGCATTTCTCCTTTGATAGCATGAAGAGTACTTTCCAGTACCATAGAGGTGAATGCACTAGGTAGACACCAGCTTGACTTCTCTGTGTTCAATGGATTGTGTGTAATTTGTCTTCAGCAAATGGATCTTACTGTGAGTTTTGTAGAGAGCAACCCAAAGCTTAGATAATCGTCTGGGTTGTTTGGGGATTCCTGTGGGGCCCGTTTGGTCAACAATTTAATTTGATGTAACCCATTTCTTGTACTAAAAGGTTCATTTGATGAAAAAAGATTTCCAGTTGGGGCTGTTTCCACTATTGTTTGGTGATTTCACATAGAATGCCTTCTTATATACTTTAGGAAGCTTCTACTGTGTTAGGCCTCCATACTACCCCACAAAAGACCCTCAATTTTAGCCTTCCCTCCCAATATTCCTTCTGTTAATGCCTTCTTCCTTCTCCCTCCCTGTTTGATCCTCTTGTTCCAGTGCCTGTTCTGATCCCAGCCAACCCTGCTGCATCCATAAATATCTATTCTATTTCCTCTTCTTAGAAAATCCATCCCTCCACCCTAATCTTTACCCTCTATCTAGCCTCCGTAGTTCTTCAGATTGTAGCCTGCTTATCAGTGACTTAACAGATAACATCCACACATAAGCAAATACCATATTTGTCTCTTGAGGTCTATGTTACCTCCCTGGATTATTTTCCTAGTTCCACCCATTTATCTGAAAATTGTATGATTTCTTTTAACAGTAATATTCCATTGCATAAATGTTCCACATTTTTTTTAGTTCAGCCATTGAGGGACATCAAATTTGTTTCCATTTTCTGGCTATTGTGAATAGAGCAGCAAGGAACATGGTTGAGCAAGTGTCCTTGTGGTAGGATGGAGAGTCCTTTGGGTATGCCAAGAGTGGAATAGCTGGATCTTGAAGCAAATTGATTCCAATCTTTCTGAGAAACTGCCATACTCATTTCCATAGTGACTGCACAAGTCCCATCAGCAATGGATGAGTGTTGCCCTTTCCCTACAATGTTTCCAGCATGAGCTGTTATTTGTGTTATTGATCTTAGCCATTCTGATGGGTGTAAGATGGAATCACAAAGTCATTTGGATTTTCATTTCCCTGATGCTAAGGATGTTGGACTTTAAGCGCTTTTCAACCATTTGAGTTTGCGCTTTTGAGTATTCTCCATTTAGAACTCTACCAATTGTTCTAAGTTTTCTTCATGCTCAGGTTTTTGAGTTCTTTATATATTTTAGATATTATCCCTCTATCAGATGTGTAGTTGGTGAAATCTTTTATCATTCTATAGCTGCTGCTTTGTCTGAATGATGGTGTCCTTTGCCTTCCAGAAGCATTTCAGCTTTATGAGGTCCGATTAATAAATTGTTGATCTTTGTGCTATTTTCTGTTCAGAAAGTCTTCTCTTATGCCAGTGAATTCGAGGCTATCCTCCATTTTCTCTTTATCAGGTTCAGTGTTTGTGGTCTTATGTTGAATTTTTTGATCCATTTGGAATTTAGTTTTATGCAGGATGATAAATATGGATATATTTCTGTTCTCCTCATGCAGCCATCCAATTTGACCAGTACCATTTGATGAAGATGCTGTCTTTTTATATTATGTATTTCTGGCTTCTTTGTCAAAAGTCAGATGTTCATAAGTATGTGGAATTAAGTCTCAGTCTTCAGTTCTATTCCATTAATCAAGGTATCTGTTTTTGTGCCAATATCATGCTGTTTTTCATTACTATAGTTCTGTAATACAATATGATATCAAAAATGGTATACTCTCAGCAGTTCTTTTATCATTCAAGAGTGTTTTAGATATCCTGGTGGAATTTTTAGGGTCACTTATATATACTGTTATATGATCTGCAAATAAAGATGCTTGGACTTCTTTCATTCCTATTTATATCCCCTTGATCTCTTTGTTTATTGCTTTAGCTAGGACTTCAAATACTATGTTGAATAAATATTGAGAGAGTGGACAACATGTCTTGTTCCCGATTTTAGTGGAAATGATTTGGTATCTCCCAATTTAAGTTGATGTGCTTTACTTTGATGAAAAACTTCAGTTACTGACAAGTCTTGTGGTCATTTTCAACCTGTTTAGATGTCCTGATCATGATTCATCCTTAGTAATTAACTATGTCTTGGAATTCATTTCTTTCTTCTTGGTTATCCTATTTTGAACCATAATTGTTCATAGTGGTCTCTTACAATGCTGTTACTGTATTAACATCTATAATAAATCAACTTCTGAAATTATTCATTCAATTACTTTTCTCCCATCTTTTCTAATAGTCAGTTTGCTAGAAATTGGAAGTAAGCAGCTCAACTCATCAAAGAAGAAAAGAGGTTAAGCAAAGATTTCTAGCAAAGTAGAGATGACATTTAAAGGCTTGAGAAATGTGGATTCAGTGTATCAGATAATAATAGAAAGCCAGTCACATACATAATGTAGGCCTGGAAATGACTTCATGTGTTACAGAGCTCAAGTGGTCATCTTCTAATTAACACACCTGTTCTTTATCAGCCACAAGAAAAGTTCCTTGATACTTCCTTCTGCTGGAATGTAGGGTGCAATTTTCATTGGTCTCTGTTTATGAAATCTGTGGTATGAAACTTAGAGAGCAGAGAGGTCATCAGATTTAGCTGGCCAAAAATATTTCATGAACCAACTTTAGTTGTCAAGGAAAAGCATTGGTGTGGGATGTAAAAACCTGGAATTCACTAGAATAAATTAATTGACATCATTTAAAAGGTTCAATTTACTCTCATCAAGGAAAATGTTAGTTCCTTGAAAATGAGGCTATGTTTTAAGAGAAACGTGTATTTTAACCTTGGCATTGGATTTGAAAAGACATTTCATGGTTTATGTAATTTAATGAACTTGGCCTGTTTGTCAGTAATTACCCCTTATTTCTCATCTCCAAGAAAATCTGAAACCTGAACCTCCAAGAAAAAGTTTCCAGAAAATAAAACATTGACATTTGCAGATTCAGATATTGAAGGATCCTACACACTTCCTATTAACTGGAGAGGTAGCACAGGACCCAGATTCTACACCACCTGCCCAGCAGCATTGAGATCAGGGCTTATTTAAGTGTCTAAACTAAATGAGCTTTAGTGTGAAAAGTAGTCTTTATCATTGGGTCGATAATGGAATGCAAGGTAGATACTTTTCTCTTACGTGATCTTATAAACTTTTGCTTTGAATTTTAAAAAGTGTGTGTGTGTGTGTGTGTGTGTGTGTGTGTGTGTGTGTGTGTGTGTGTGTGTGTGAAGTCATTGGAAAACCACAAAATAGCTGTGGTTATGACCTCAGGTCACATGTTATTTGGTTATGTTAATGACCTCAGGATTCACTTAAGCTGGTATAGATCTCAGCATTCACTTAAGCTGATCTACTAACACAAAACTCTCTTCTCCCACACACAGTGTCAGCTAATTGTATATCTTCTAGCCTCTTCATACCTATACACACATTTGAGAGAGAGAGAGAGAGAGAGAGAGAGAGAGAGAGAGAGAGAGAGGAGAGAGAGAGAGAGGGAGAGAGAGAGAGAGGTTCTCTCTTATTTAGATTGTAAATTACTCAAGGGAAGGCACCAAAGACTTCCTTCCATTCTATCCTTCATTCTGCTTAGCCTATGTCTGAACATGTACTAGGGGATAATAAATAAATGTTTATAGATTGCTTTACTCCAAGTTAGAAAGGGAAAATTCATTAGTTCTACCATATTTTCCATTTTCCACTTCTGTTTCAGCTTATGGGGATGGACAAGAAACCCCTCACCTAGGGAAATCTTCTAGTAGGTTGAGCAATTCTTCATATGAGTCAGTGCAGTGAATGGTGCAAGAAGAAAAGCAAGTGCATAGACTGACCCCAGGTCTACGAGCCTCTGTGTCTCAGAGACCTCAGCAAAGGAGTAAACAGGGTCTTAATGCATTCTGCAGATGATACTAAAGTGGGAAATGCTGGAATAGTAAAATGGGCCCTAGTAAAGAAAATAAAGTAAGGTTCAACTTGGAAAAAAGTAATAACACATCGAGGGGAAAAATAATTCAAAACACAGATTCAGCAGGAGGGATAAACTTGGATTGCAGCGCTCACAGCAGGCTGTCTTGTACAGTCCAGCATCAGAGGTGACATGTCACAGTGTTCCTTCCTGAAAGTCTCAAATGTTAAGTTTAGGAGTGAAAGGTCCATTTTGACCTAGGCATGCAAATATAACTAAGTTCAAATGTTATTACTAAAAATGTAAATAACAAAGCCAACAAAGGGAATTCCACATATTCATAAATATAGTTTTATAGAACTGAGATACTCAGGACAAAAATCAGATGGCAAAGCACGTTTTATAGGATGAAAAAACTGAATGTTAACACTCTACTACTCAACAGGCCTAATTATTTTTGGTCAACTCAGTTCTTACTTTAGAAAAATGTGAATTTCAAATGCTCTTCTATGGTTTCAGTATTCTGGTAATTTTATTCCTCCATTGTTCTTACAGGGCAACTTATTTACCATATCCTCACAAGACCATTGATGTCTATCTTCTTCAAGTGTCAGTCAGCCAACTATTTCTAATTCCACCAAGGAAGAGTGAGTGGACTTACATTTCTGTTTGAGATATACTGGCCATTCTAATAAATAACACATTCTACAATATAAAATATTTTAATCCGGTTCCATAAGTCACCCCTGAAAACTGATCACAGCTTCACACATCTATTTCACCCCCATCAGCTGGTACTTAGTATAACCACATACCTTCAATCTCATCCACATAGAGAACTTTAAAAGAGCATAAGTGCCTCTCTACACCAAGTAGATTAGCATGAAAACCAGACAAAGGGGAAAAACAGACTAAATATATTATGATTTTCATCATTACACTGTTGCTCAACTCTCATTTGCCCCACCCTGATTTTTTTTATGCCAAGAATATGAAACAAGAATATGAAGCAATTATATTCAAGGTTTCTAAGAAAAATCTGTTTTCTCTCCACGTCTTAATAAATAACAACTCATATTTTTGTGTGTGTGATTTAATATATGCTTTTATTCTGTTCAGTAATATTCAGACTGCAACTGATTTGCCAAGTGAGATGTCTTCTTGAACTTCAGCAACTGCCTAGGAGGTAGTTTGAGTGACACGTTTGTCTAAAACAAACTGAACTGAATAAATATATGAGATATAGTATATGTGATAGTACATCAGGCAAGAAATAATGCTCAAGAACATTCATAGCAATTCATAAATATTCAACATCCAAGCAAAATTCACAATTTCATCCAATAAAAAATTACCATGAATAAAAAAAATCAGAAAAATGTGATTCACAATAAGGTATAAACTTAAGTCAGTACAGATAGATAAGGATATTGAAGCAAATGTTGCACATGTAATGCATAGATTTTAAATTTTAAAGAAATTTGAAAATGTATTTTCAAATTAAACTTCCACAGCTGAAAATTGTAATATATGAAGTGGACAATACACAAGATATGATCAGTGGTTGAAGAAGAAAAATTAGAAAACTGAAACATAGAGCTGCAGGAACTATTTAGAATGAAACCTAAAGCCAGGAAGAATAAGAACCAGTGAGACACGAGAAAAAATACAAATTTCATGTGCTTATAATTCAAGTCTTAGAAGAATTTAAAGATAAAAGGAAAAAAAAGTTGAAAAGCAGCTAAAGTCTTCCAATTTGAAACATCTCTGAATCTGTGGATTTATTATTACTGAATCCTAAACATAACTGTTCATAAGGACAAAGAGGACACACAACAGACATTGGAATGAATCTATTATTCATTACTGAGAATTTCAAGGGTAACTCAGAATTTAGACTGGTTTGGAAGGCTTTGGAAGCACACCATGTCTGAATCTAGTCTTCACCTATTTTGATTGTACCATTTGGGGTTCAGCCTATGGCACTTATATTTTTAAAGCTCCTCAAAAATTTATCTGTGTACCATGTGAATAAAAAAAAACCTTTTATTTTCTTATTTCAAATGGTCGATGTTTTTAGAAAAATGATGGTCAATGCCTACTGTTGTGATTTTAATGAAGGTGAACATGACTCCTTATTAAATGGCAAGTTGAACTGACAGATTAGTATCTTACTAAATACAGAAAAGGAAGAGGAAGAAGGAGGAGGAGAAGAAGAACAAGAACAAGAAAAAGAAGTAGCATACAGCTATAGTGAGGTTCAGTGGAATTAAGTTCTTTAGAACCAGTGAAAAGCTCGTCGTAAATTCATGGTATGAGATATTAGTGTGAAGATTACAAAATACACTTCCTAATTTTATTTAGTTTTTCTTTACTAAGAAATTTTTTATTCATTTTACATTTTACATCCCAACCACAGATACCCCTCTTCTCTCCTCCCACCCCCACCAGCCTTCCCCCCACCAAAACCACCCCCCATTCCCTCCTCCAAAAAGGTAAGGCCTCCCATGGGGAGTTAGCAAAGCCTGGTACATTCAGTTGAGGCAGGTACAAGCCCCTCCCCCTGCATCAAGGCTGTGTAACATGCAATGGGCTCCAAAAAGCCAGATCATGCACCAAGGATGGATCCTGATCCTACTACCAGGGGGCCCTTTAAGCAGACCAAGCTACACAACTATCTTGCTTATGCAGAAGACCTAGTCCAGTCCCATGCAGGCTCCACAGCTATTGGGCCATACCACAGTTCATAAGTTCTTACTAGATTGGTTTGGTTGTTTTCCCCATCATGATCTTGATGCCCCTTGCTCATAGAATCCCTCTTCCCTCTCTTTCTACTGGACTCATGGAGTTCAGCCTGGTGCTTAGCTGTAGATCTCTGTATCTACTTCCATCGGTTACTGGATGAGGGCTTTATGACGACAGTTAGGCTATTCACCAATCTGATTCCTGGGGTAAGCCATCTCAGGCACCCTCTCCACTATTGCTACTAGTCTAAGCTGGGGTTATCCTTGTGGATTCCTAGGAACTTCCTAGCACCAGGTTTCTCCCTATCCCCACAATATCTCCCTCTATCAAGGTATCTCTTTCATTACTCTCTCACCCTGTCCCTGTTCCAGCAATATTTTTTTTATTTATTTTACAATACTATTCAGTTCTACATAATAGCCACAGATTCCCCTGTTCTCTCCCTTCCTGCCTCCTTCCCCTTCCCCCCATCCCACCCCCCATTTCCACCTCCTCCAGATCAAGGTCTCCCCCGAGGACTGGGATCGACCTGATAGACTCAGTCCAGGCAGGTCCAGTCCCCTCCTCCCAGATTGAGCCAAGCATCTCGGCATGAGTCCCAGGTTTCAAACAGCTAACTCATGCAACGAGCGTCACAATCCCTGACTTCAAGCTCTACTATAGAGCTACAGTAATAAAAACAGCTTGATATTGGCATAAAAACCGACACGTGGACCAATGGAATTGAGTTGAAGACCCTTACATTAACCCACACACCTATGAACATATAATTTTTGACAAAGAAGCCAAAAGTGTACAATGGAAAAAAGAAAGCATCTTCAACAAATGGTGCTGGCATAACTGGATATCAATGTGTAGAAGGCTGCATATAGATCCATATCTGTCACCGTGCACAAAACTTACGTCCAAGTGGATCAAGGACCTCAACATAAATCCAGCTACTCTGAACCTGCTAGAAGAGAAAGTAGGAAGTAGTCTTGAATGCATTGGCACAGGAGATCACTTCCTAAATATAACACCAGTAGCACAGACACTGAGACAATCAATCAATCAATGGGACCTCTTGAAACTGAGAAGCTTTTGTAGAGCAAAGGATACAGTCAACAAGGCAAAGCGACAGCCTACAGAATGGGAAAAGATCTTCACCAACCCCACATCTGACAGAGGACTGATATCCAGAATATATAAGGAACTCAAGAAATTAGACATCAAAACGACCAGCAATAATTTTAAAAGATAGAGTTGAGAATGGACCTTTTTAATTTCATAGAGGGCACATCTGAGAAAACTGCTAATCTTACACTCAGTCGTCAAAGACTGACTACTTTTCCAACGTTAGCAGCAAGGAAATCTAATACAGTAGAAACTTCCTACAGTATATACATATATATGAAGTCTATCTAAATGAAATAATGAAATAACAGTGGAGAAAAAGCCACAACTGGATATCTTTCATTACCAAACGAAGCTTTCAGTACTGGGAATGAGTTACATTTAATTAGCCAAAAGGTTCACATGGAAAACCTCCAACCAACCCAGGCGATTGCCAAGGCTACTTGTGACTCTCTACAAACTGATGGCAAGGCCTTATTGCTGAAAACAACAACAACCACTTACACAACTCACTGATCATGGAGAAGTTGAGCTAGTGTCTGCCTAGATCATTCGCCACTTTAGGTTAGTGTTAATGGTACTGGAAGGTACTCTGCATACTATCAAAGGAAAACAGTAAACACTGACCTAGCAACAAACCGTTCAATCTACAATAGTGATCTGCTTTCAAGATACACTGATGTACCAGTTAAACAAGTTTGTGGGAGTAACAAACTGAGATCTGATTTGAATTATTGCATACTCTATGAGACTGTACCTGTACCCATACTGCTTGCATGGCCAAGAAACAGAGAATAGATAGGCCAGGGACCTAAGGAGAAAAAACAAAGACTACTACTGTTCTACTAAAGCAACATAGCCATAAAATGATTCCCAATGACATCTGCTATATTAATAGATCTGTACCTTGATCCATCATCATCAGAGAAACTTCCTGCTGTAGCAGATGGGAACAAATATAGAAACACACAGCCAAACAATGTACAGAGAGTGAGAGACCTTTGAACATCCAGCCATAAATATAATATACCCATCAAATCCCTCCCCTTTGGTGCTCGTGGAATTCTATAAAAGGGGAGGCAGACAGAGTGTAAGAGCCAGAGGGGATGGAGAACACCAAGGAATCAAGGCTTTGGAAACACAACACAACTAACACACATTTGAACTCATAGGCACTGAAGCAGTATGCACAGGGCATGGGTCTGTATCAGAAAGGGTCCTAGAGCTTAGAGAAGTGGACACAAGCCCCCATTCCTAACCCAGAAGGTATTTCCAATTGATCACCACTTGCAAATGAAAACTTAGTTTTCTCCAACGGAATCTCACTGGGGAAACAAAGGATTCCTAGGGGTAGGTCTCATGTTAAGTAGTAGATGATCAACAATACACAAAAGCAAAGGCATCTTTGGAGGTTCCATGTCTCATAATGTTGTATTAGGATATTTTTTTTGTTTTGTCTTACAGTTCCTTTGCCTATATGTTACAGCTTCCCATTTTGTGTTCTTATGGGATTCCTATGTGTGAACATGTGTGTCTCTGCCTCTGCATTTTTCATTGGCTCTTTTTCTTCTGTTTGCACTTTTGTACTATTTTAACTTGTTTGTTTTTATTTTATCTTATTCTATTTTATTATTATCTATTGGATGTCTGTTTATTTTCTTTCATTTTTTTAAAAAACATCTATTTTTTATTTATTTTACACCCTGGCCACAGTTTCTCCTCCCTCTTTTCCTCCTAGTCCCTCCCCTCCCACCTCCCCTCTGCCTCCCTTTATCCCATCCACTCCTCTGTTTCTATTCAGAAAAGTGTAGTCCTCCCATCATATCAACAATACATGACATATCAAGTTGCAGTAAGACTAAGAACCTCCCCTAGTATTGAAGCTGAACAAGGCAACCTATTATGAGGAGTAGGGTCCCAAAAGCCAGTAAAAGAGTTGGAGACAGCCCCCATTCCCTCTGTTAGGAGTTCCACAAGAAGACCAAGCTACACAACTGTCACATATATGCAGAATGTTTTCTTTTTTTAATTTATTCTTCTCTCATACATTACATCCTGACCACAGTTTCCCCTCTCTCCACTCCTCCACGTTCCCCCATCTCTCTTCTCCCCAGATCCTCTCCTCCTCTGTTCCCCTTCAGAAAAGAGCAAGCCTTAGAGGGGTAGCAACTGAACATGGCATAACAAGTTATAATAAGACTAGACACAAATTCTTATATTAAGACTGGACGAGGCAATCCAGTAGGAGGAAAAGGGTCCCAAGAGCAGACAAAGCATCAGAAATACCCCCAGTCCCACTGTTAGGAGTCCCACAAGAACACCAACCTACATAATCATAACACATATGCAGAGAACCTATCTCAGATCCATACAGGCTTTGTGATTGTTGTTTCTGTCTCTGTGAGCCCCTATGAGCCCTGCTTAGTTGATTCTGTCGGTCTTGTCCTCGTGATGTCCCTGGCTCCTACAATCCTTATTCCCCTCCTTATTACTTAACCTCTCTCGATCTGAGGGGCTCAAAGTGGGATGGATGGACCTCCATGGAAAGGGGAAATAGAATAGATTTTGCCTATTTGTTTTCTAAGAAGAGACAGATAAGGTGTAAATCTAGATGGAGAGAACTGGGGAGGTATTGGGACAAACTGGGGGAGGGGAAGCTAATCAGAACATTTTTTAAAAAAATCTATTTTCAATAAAAGAAAAACATAAAATAAATATGAAATGTCAAGGAACTATCCTGACATATACCTCTTAAGCTCCATGCAGTGAAAATTCAAAACTATTGCTTAGATGAATCAGATAATGAACAGAAAAACAAGACCAGAATGTAGAAGAGTTGGTATTTTTCAGATGCTAGTTCCACTTAAATTGGTCTCAGATTCAATACAATCAATCAAAACCCCAGATGATTTTTAATGTAAATCAGCAAACTAACTCTAAAACTCATATAGTAGCACAGAAAAGAATTAAAACGAACTCAAGAAAGACCCCAAATTACCTCATCTGAAATACTATGAAAGCAGCTCCATTTATGCAGCACCATGTTGGTATTAAGATAGACAAATGATTTACCAGAACAGAAGAGAATGCAAGAGTATATCAGACTTGAGGGAAGAGAACTCAAGAATATGTCAACGCTTCAGGGAAGAGAATTCAAGAGTCAAGTATCAACGGTTTAGGGAAAAGCTAATTTTTTCAAAGATGCAGAGAAATTCATTGAAGGATGGTTAGACTTATCAATGAATCACATCATAAAACTTATTCACTTTTGAAACATAATTTCTAAGCTAAGAATTTACTCAAAATGGATCTCAGAAATAAATGCAAATTGCAAGTATCAGAAAAATCAAAGAAATTAGTGTAATGTTAGCTCAGCCACTTCTTTATGCATATCTGCTTTGAGTGACATCATCATGCATGAGGTACCTAAGTTTTGTCATGCCATTCACTTTTACGAAAATAATCCCATAAACTTATTCTATTTCTCTTGTATGGGAATGAGGACATACAGATTCTTACTACAGTGTCTAGGCTCCCTTCCCAATCCACCTTCCTCATTCTCTCAGGCCCTGTGAATACATATGTGCCTCACTTATAATTCTGATTGATAGCTAATAAAGTTTTCTGAAAAAGTTAAGCAATTTTCCCAAAGATATAGTGCTGGTTAAATACACTGTGTGAGCTTTGAACTCAATCATCTAATGCTAGAATCTCTGTATAATTGCTGTGTAATTCATTCCAACACTGTGAACTTAGGGTTGAGATTTTTCTTTTAAATACTTTGGCCTGAGTTATAGAAACATGTTAAAAAATTCTTCAGAATAGAAGGTACATCCGTGGCCTATTCCTTTCTCAATAGCAAAGGAAAAACTGTCATTATTTCTTATTGTGATAAATTTCCAGTTAAAATGGACAACATTTATAGTTAGAATCATACAATTGACTTTGGTTATTAATATTATTGCAAACAAATTATGGAAATCCAGTTTCTTGACTTTCCTAATGAGTCAGATGTTTTTTTCACAAGAGCAAACTTAAACTGAGCTCTGTAAGTTGCACTAAGCTCTTCCATATTACATATAAAGCTACATCCTTATCATCACAATTTGAGAACATTTAATCCAAGAGTAATCGAACCTTAAGGAGTTTTGCTATGGTATTTTCTATGCTATTCACTACAGCATAGAAGCTACTTTAATTGTGTTCATTGCCTTTATTATTGCCTCTTACCTCCTTTTCCCTTTCTTCATCCATAGCAACTTACAATCTGATTTACATAAAAGAAAACAGATGCAACTTAAATTGGTGACTAATTTCAATTAACTTGGTAAGATATAAAGTATGCAGCCTCTATGGAGACTCTTTTTAAAAAACTTAAAATATCACGTCTTTACAATCTAACCATACCACTCTTAGGTACGCACCCCAAAGACTATAAATCAGCTCACTATGAGGACACCTGCATGTTCATGCTTATTACTGTACTGCTCACAGTGATGAAATGACAAGGTCAGTGTGTGCATGAGCATCACTGCATGGATGGATTCAGAAAATGTCATCTGTGTACACAGTGGAGTGATAGGGAGTAAACAGAACAGATTTAATATTAGAAGAATCATACCTCACATAACCATTTGGAGCAGAATGATATAACAGTTATGCTCTGGCTAGGAAGCTGTATCAGAGTTCAAAGCCAGCCTCCACTGCTGAAAACTTTGACACTGTGAATGGTTCTCCAGGCTTCAAATTTTGTAATTTTAAAAGAAAAGAATTATGATAGAAGGTAGCAATAAAGGCTATGATTTACCTGATCATGAGATAGATTAGGCTTTTAAAAATGAAACATAAAACTCAATCTTTCCTGAAAGTTTAATAGTCACGAACAAAGGTAGAATTGTGATTTTATAGATTGAACTGGCACCTAGCCAACCTCAATATGCAACCTTCATGCATGAGTGTATCTCACATCTGAGCAGCAAAGCAGAAGACCTAATGCTATTAATTTAAAACATTGATAATTCATTCATCAAAGCTCTGACACATTAAAGAAACATGATAGAATCAATTCTATTCTTGATGTCAAAAGTCAACTAAGATATCATAAATTAAATAAGATATGACTGTTAATTAATGGCTGTTAATTAATAGATAACTACTTTTAGAACATAGCACTGAAGACATTAACTGACTGGCAACAAATGGCAAAGGTTACTGGTCTGGCTGTCAGGCACGGTAAGTGTCATCCAGCTCCTTTTTTTTACAGCTGTGTAGTGTATAAATAGAATAAATTTTGTATTCATGGGATTCCACCTGAGGTTACAAAACTGGAGAAATTAATGTCCTGCCTCAAAAAGAAAACAAGAGATGCAAACTGGCAACCGAAAAGCTAACGTTTCGAGGTCCGCTCTTGTGCTTGATCCCTGCTTTGTGTGTTCTGGCCTTGCAGACATTTCAGTAGCATCTCCTGGGTACAATAAAGGACCTTGATTTAGAGTGCACAGACTCTCCTCCCCATTAGATGCTTGCTCAATTGCTCCTGTGAGGATATTATATGACATCAAAACTTCACTGCAGCGATGTAACTGGGAGAAAGTGGAAGTGAAAAGGAAGGAGCAAATTAAAAAGAGAATTTTGCTTATGCTTAAAGTTCAGGTGTAGAGGTTTAGTATCTAATTTTTTGAAACAAATTTCATTGGCTTTGTTAGGAGAATAACTAAATGACTTAATAAAATTTTAATGTGGTAATCCAACAATTTGCACATATTAAACCACTTCTAATTAGTATGAGTAACTACTGAAAAATCATGAAAGAATTGCTCTAAGGTAAGCATATAGAAATTAAATTATAAAGCTCACAACTATTATTATATAGCCAAGAAGAGACATTTTCCACCACAATATCCTTCCCCCTTCTGATATTAATTCTGGTTTCATTTGCATACTTACCAATCGTGTGACTATCCATTCATTTTACAAAGATCATGTTAATGATCATATTTCCAGCTGCTCTATAGATGAGCAATTCATATGTACTCCAGGAGCACAAAGACATGCAGATCTCCACATGAAAACTTCTTTATGAATAGAATTACATAGACTGGTTTGCCAAATACATCTTAAGCAGCTAAAGACAAGAAACCATTCTTGTAAAAATTGTACTTTTACTAATCAAATCATTTAATTTTTTTCTTATGAGATACACATTTTAGTATTATTTGTTTGGGGAGCTTCTTGTCTAATCAAATAGAACACTGTGCATTATACCTGGTTCTTCACATTTCCCCCCTAAATTACTAGAAAGGTAAGTGAACACTAATTTTATGAGGCTAAAATGTATGTGAGATTAAAACCTGAAACAGCTCGTGTCCAGTCACTAGGATTACTATTTTAAGTACCACTAAATGACTTATTTTCACAATAGGGTTACACTGCCCTATAGTTCTGGAAGCTGGTAGCACACAATCAAGGCTCTGCATAGTCTTTTCCTTCTGAGTAGAGCCCAAAGTGTTTGCATGTAGATGATATCCCCCAGTGCCTTCAAGTCACCCTCCCTTGTCTGTACATTCCTATGCTGAAATTTCCTTTTATTATGAGAACTCCACTTATGTTTGACTGGGGTTCCACATTATTCCCATTTTAGATAATTAACTAACTACAATTAGAGGACTCCTGCAGATTATAGTCTTAGGTTAGTGTGGTGATATTTTGTGTACCCTGATAAAATTTGGCTGAAGATCAGAGACAAAGGAACAAGCCACAGCTACTTCTCACCTCACTAACTCCACGAATCCTCTGACTGAATGTCTCTGAGTCCTCAGCCAAACGGGGCCCAGTCGAAAAGGCCCTAGTTTCTGTCTCCTCATGTCTTATATACTTTTCTCCACCCAGCCATATCACTTTCTTCCTAGTACTGGGATTAAAGGCATGTGATTCACAAGTACTAGAATTAAAGGTGTGTGCCACCACTGCCTAGCTCTGTTTTCTCTCTTAGACTGAATCAATCTCATGTACTCCAGGGTGGCTTTGAACTCATAGAGGTCTGGACTGATCTCTGCCTCCTGAGTGCTAGGATTAAAGGTGTATCCCACCACTGCCTGGTGGTCTCTTGTGGGAGCCTGTTCTCGGGTTCCTTGTGGCTTTACCCAGCAGGTCCGAATAGAGGATGATCAGGACCTCGGGCCTGAGTGCAGGTGTCTGAGATGATCTGCACTTGGCTGTGCTGGGGAAGGAGGTCTTTTGCTCCACCCCTTGGCGTCTCTATAAAAACCCTGGGGCAGAGACAGTCGGGGCTCATTGGAATAGGTTCCAGGCCCTCTCGAAGATATCCTTTATTTTCTATCTGTTTATCTCCACAAGATTCTCTGCTATAAATCCTTCTATCTAATATTTCCTGCTGCTCACACTCAAGAAAACTCTGGGGAGCTGTGGGGTTGGTGGGTAAACGCCCCACAGCCTCTGATCTTTAGGCAAATTTTGTTAGGGTACACAAACTACCACCACTATTAGAACTTCAGGTAAGGATTCATAGTATGACTGTGAGAGACATAATTCAACATGCCTAGAAAATAGAGAGGTGCTTAAAAACATTGTAACATGAGGCTGACGAGATGGCTCAGGGATTAAGAGAACTTGTTCTTCCTGTGTGCTGCAGTCAGTGTGGGGCATGGCCAGCTCTCCAATTCTTGTGATCCCATGGCCATCTCTCAGGCCTGCAGTGGGTGTTAGGGGGCAAGGGAGGTAAGGTATCCCTCACCCATGCCACCACATGGCAGGTGAAGGGGTGGGGTCAGCTCTCCAGCTCTCATGCCCTCAGGGCCAGCTCACCTGCACCCCTGAGAAGAGAGTTGGCTCCACTGTGCTTTCCAGGGCGAGTTGCAGTATCAATTCTCTCACTCTCATGAAGTCAGGGCCAGCTCTCCCACCTGCCACAGGGAGAGGGAAGGTCTTCTCTCCCTCGCCCACTCCACAGTAGGGAAGACAGATGAGGGGATCACCTTTGCACCATCAACAGTGTCAGCTCTACTGTGCTGCCCAGGCAAGATGCAGATCTCCCTCTTCCGAGTGCTGCAGCAGATGAGGGCCAGGGGGCAGATCTCCCACTTTCGTGACCCTGGGACCAGCTTTTTCCACCTGCAGTAGGGGGCAATGGATGAGGGGTGAAGAGGGTATTTCTCCCTTGCCTATATCACTATGTGACAGACAGTGAGGCTAGCTCTCCCACTCTCACATCTTTAGGGCCAGCTCATCTGTACCCCTACCACTGTGGGCAACTCTACTGTGCCACCCAGGTGGGGTGCAGGGCCTGCCCTCCCAAGTGTTTCAGCTGGTGAGAGGCAGGACAAGTTCTCCCCAGTGCTATAGCCAGTGAAGGGTAGAGCCAACTCTGTGCATGCCTATCCTCACTACTTTCAGTGGTAACAGAAGTCATGGACCTCAACAGTGACCTCAGCTGCAGCAGGTCCAAGAACTCAGACATGGCCCCTGGCAGCAGCCCAGGTCTGGATGGCACCATGGCTCCAGGTGGCAGCTCAGGTCACCTAAATCTGTATGGCCCAGCAGAGGCTCAGCTCTTGGATACTAATAAAGCCCTAGGTGGCCCCCTGTGGCAACATAGGACAGGAACATCCACACAGATCCCAGCTGGTTGGACATGTACCCAGATACGGTCCCTGGAAGCAGCTTGTGCCCAGACATCATCATAACCCTAGCTGGCATTGCAAATTGCTCAGATTGGTATGGCCGCAGTAGTGGCATGGCATTTGAATGCCAACGTGTCATCGGGTGGCAGCCCAGACATCAGGCATCTGCTTGACCTTCGATGGTAACAGGAGCCATGGACATCAATAGAGATCCTCGCTGTGACAGGGTCATGGACTCTGACATGGCCTTTGGCTGAAGTACAAGTCCAGATGACACCTGGGCCCATGTTTAAGCACAGGTCACCCAAGTCTGCATGGTCCTGACAGCAGCTTGACACTCAAAGACTTACATGGCATCAGGAAGCAGCCCAGGCCTCTGCATGGCCCTTGGTGGCAGCAGGAGCTACGGAGGTCAATTCTGAGCCAGGGCGCTGCAGGGTCATAGACCCAGATATGGGTCCCAGCAGCATTCCAGGCTTAGATGTCACCATGAACCTAGGTAGCAGCGCAGGCCTCCTGGATTGGCATGACCCCTTGGTCCTGGGTGGCAGAGCAGGGCTCCTAGATTAACATGGGCCCTGTGCTGCCCTCTGGGGACATCACCTGTGGTGGCCCAGACTCCAGGTACCCGAAGGACTCTCATTGGCAACAGAAGTCACAGACATAAACACAGACTTCCACTGCTGTGTCAGCACCACAGACCAAGACATGGTTCTTGGCAACAGCCCAGGCCTGAGCATCACCATGGCCCCAGGTGGCAAGCAGTCCACCCACATCAGCCTGTTCCTCAGGGCCCTCACCTCTTCAGATCTGTCTCTCTCCCCAGCACGTGAAACATTCTGCCTCTCTCTTTTTCCCATCCCCCCCCCCCATGCACTCATTCATCATAATGATGCCTAACCTGAAGGCCTGGGGGTAGGGACGAGGCTATCCAGATAAAGTATGTTAATGTTTTCATTTAATGGTTTTCAGTGGTTTATTAATACTAGCTTACCGAAAGCCTTTAATGAGATCCCAGACTGTAAGAAATGGCACGCAATAATGATAAAAGCCCCGGACTTGGCTCAAATAGGATGTACATTTGATCATTACTTCTGCCAATGATCATTACTTTTCACTTGTCATTATAGCACTAGATAACTCCAATGAGTTCTCCATAAAGACCAGGAGCTATTATAACTTCTTTGAATAGATTTTCTCTCTTAAGACCACTCTGCAAACAATGACAGTCCTCACTAATTTGATGCGACAAGGATTGTTTTAAATGACTCACCCAAGAACACACAACTTCATCAAAGGCCTGTAAAATTAAATTATCACCATATGATAGAGATTACATTGTTTTAGAGAAAACTAGAAATTATTTCCTAATTTTTGTCTAAAGTGTTCTCATTTTTCTCTAGAACTTCCTTCTATTTCTTGATTGAGAAAAATGATGCAACATTAATTCTTCAGATTACAATATTACATTAATAAATTTTCTGAACATAACAGGCAAAGACTTGGACAAATTAATTCCCCCCTAAGCTGCAAATCTTATTCCTATTTCAAAGTAAGTTACGAAACAACCAGAATTTACACTACTCATCCAAGTGATAAATCAGATTGTGCAATGTGAGATTTCAAAAGGTAACAGATATTAAAAAGACAAACTTTTAAACACAGAGGAGCTGGGAGCTGTAATGGAGATTACCCGTACTCACTTACATTCAGCTGTCCTGCCAGTCCTTGCCTTCCTGCTTTTGGATGTTCAGTGGGACTTTAGTGACTGGACAAATGTACACTTGCATTTATGAAGCCTCTGTATGTGAAAAGTGTTTCTCACCGGACAGCAGTGTAATCTACCCTAATACAGACTTCAGGTTTGAGACAATATTTGTGTAGCTGGAGTTTTCCTATGTCCACCTGGCTCCTGCAGCCACTCAGACCCAAGTAAACACACAGTGACTTATATTACTTACAAACTATATGGCCATGGCAAGCTTCTTGCTATCTAATTCTTATATCTTAAATTAACCCATTTCTATTCATCTATAAGTTGCCACGTGGCTTGTGGCTTACTGGTACTTTTGCATCTTGCTTCTTCTGTGTCCGGCTGGTGTCTCCTGACTCAGCCTTCCTCTTCCCTTAATTCTCCTCTCTGCTTATCCCACCTATACTATACTTCCTGCCTGGCTACTGGCCAATCAGCATTTTATTATTTATCAGTCAATCAGAGCAACACATTCACAGCATACAGAGGATATCCACAGCATATTTGTCCACCTGTCACTTTTGAGCTATTTCAGACTTGTCCAAGGACTTACCCATTCCATGTGAGCAATCACAGAAGCCCAGCATACAGGTGACTTCTACTTGGAAAAATCATACTGGCAACACACAAAATGAAAGGCCTGCTTGCACCATAAAATCTCCATTCTTCACAAAAGTCTAAATGTATGGGGCAGATGGAGAAACAAATTGCCATCACAAAATTGCCAGCTTTGACATTCCTCAGACAAAAAACAAATGCTTCCAAAAGGGCACAACTCCACGAGCCTTCAAAGTCTGGAGGACTAATTCACTTCATCGCCCTCATCAAATGGTTAGCAATAGTACAATGTCCAGTGGCCTAAAACTAATGGGGAAAACAGGAAATTTCCTGGGGCCTTTGTGCAAATTAGGCATTTTATTTTAGCATTAGAGTTTTGCACAAACCACCCCAAATATTTTGAATTTAGGAAACTGTGAACCAATCCAATTGCTCAAAAGGTATGTGTTTCGTTATATAACTGTCTACAGCAACTATAAAATTTCAGACAGTGTCCTTGGAAAGGGCATCCTTGTTTTATTTGCTGAACCATTTTAACTGTGCCATCAGCTCTCCTTTCGGAATCTGCATCTCACTGCATTTGATGCTGAGCTTCTCTGCTTAACAGAAGCAGCTTTGGACAAATACATTACTTTTGCTTCCTTTCGAGTATAGGTTATATTTATATAGTAAGACACTTATCACTAGTCTGTATCACAAAAGTGGGTATGGTATTTGTCTACTAATAAATATTATTAAAGTGAATATGCATGATCACAGAAGATAGATAAGAATTATGAGCAACCTGCAATCTTTAGTTTGGGGTAATTATTCAATGTCCTCTGAAGTGGTCTTCTTTGTTCACTGAAATAAATCATGCAGTCCAACTCAGAGGCATGAGGATGGTTCATTGGTCAAGAGCTTTTGCTGTACTTCCAAAGGATTCATTGTGTGTAACTCCAGCTCCATGGGATCTAATGTCCTCTTCTGGCCTCCAGAGTTACCAGCACATGTGGCATGGAGACACGTGTATATATAAAAGTAAAAAACGGTTATAACAGAATCAGGGCTTTAGAAATTTTATTGGAAAGCACTATATGATGTAAGAAACACTAAAAGATCATATGTAGAAAGAAAGCTAGTATTTTATAAATAAATATACACACATATATACATATAAATAATAAAATAAATTTATAGTATTTATGAATAAATATAATAAAGACTACAATATTTTGTATGTAAATTATCAGTTGGATCCAATGGAATCTGTTTATGCTAAAACACTTATTGAATGCATTGTTGAACTTTGAGTGCTTGAGACAATGATTAAATTAAAAACAATGGTTTTTTTCATTGTTTACTACTTTAAATGATTTTAGAATAGTAATCAGATAGTACATATAGTTGTAATACACTACTTTAGCTATAAAAGGGATTTTTGAAAAATTGAGTTAAACATGCAAGTACCTATCAAAGCAAGGAAACTAAAAAGAGACTGTTTAGGGGAGCAGAAAAATCTTAAAGGATAGAGAACATAGTTCAACACAGAGAATATGAGGGTGGAAAGGGGAACAATAGAGGGAGGTTTAAAAGAGAGAGGGGTGAGAACATAAGGCAGAAGAGAAGAAGGGAATGGTTAACTTAAATAAGCTATATGGAAGCCTAAAACCTTGTAAATTTTGTATATATCCAAATATGTATTTAAATATATATGTGTATTCTACATATAGAAAGAATTTGTATATATTTACACTTTATTATTATTGTATATATATACATATATATGTTCAAAAATAATAGTTTAATTTGATTTGCCCTTCCCAGTGGATAGACAAGTGTGGGATACCTCCCCTCAAGCTGTTGACAGGTATCTTGGAGATCATTGCTTTCAGTTTCCCACTAGAACCGATTGGTATGACCCTCTTGCTGAAGACAGAACTTTTGTCATATGACTTAGAAAACACTCGCTGCTACAGACATAGAAGCTTTGGAACCATTGACTTTTAACCAGACTTACAGTGACAAGAATGAAATCCCTCCTGTGAAACAGGCCTCAAGCACAATCAGAAGGAAACTGATTATTATTGTACCAGTCACGACACTCTTGTACGAGTGGGCACATCTACCCTGGAAGGTTGGAATTACAGCATGCAGCATCCAGCCCTGGGTAAGGCCATGGATATCCTTTCTCTCTCACACATCAGTCCACACATCACCTTTGGCACTATAAAAGTGAACTAGCAGAGAAGAAGTTCCAAACCCAGACTGGCCTCTCTCTGTCTTATAATCAAAATGTGTGATGTCATCAGCTAAAGGGTTTAGCTTCTAGTTATGGTGGCTTTAGAATAACCCATCTTGCTTTGAGGGCCTCTGGGGCCTCCATGGAATATTACAATTAAGAAGTAAAAGAGGGGGCTAATTATGAGATAAATAAGAAAAGAATTAGGCATGAGGGAGAAGGATATGCGAGATAGCTGAAGAGCCCAGTTAAAAAAAAAAAATATCGCTGATAGTAACCTGGGTAGAGAGATGTCAGCAGCATTGCTCACTCCTAACTGAGCAAAAATAAAACAAAAACAAAGCCATTATGCCACAGGTATGCCAGAGTGGAAATTAAATCATACAAAATAAGAAAGGAAAAGAATACTTAAGGAGTGAGTTTCTGGAACAGTTGTGCTGAGTGGAGAGATGAGTTCACAAATTCTTCTTGTTCCATATGGTGCTATTTTCTTCAGCTTTGTAATTATTCCGTGCCTTTCAACATTAGAGGTTAATCTTTGAATTATACACACTGAAGTCTTATGGTAATGAAAAGCTAAATGTAAATATGAAATGTAAATATTCTTGGTAACTGAATACAATCAAATCAGAGAGGTGGACTGCCGTATTTGAAGTCCTTTATTTCCTACCTTAATAAGATGGATTCTTGGTTTATTTAAAAAAAAAATCAAGATTGACTTGTAGTCTAAAACAAATTGTCATCCAATAGTCAATTAACGAGATAAATTAGTCAATGTATTCATCTCTCTTTTTTTTTTCTTTTTTTTCAGAGCTGAGGACCGAACCCAGGGCCTTGCACTTGCTAGGCAAGTGCTCTACCACTGAGCTAAATCCCCAACCCTGAATTCATATCTCAATGAAAGAGGAAATAGCAAAAAAAATATTTTTCAAAATGTGGTAAGCCAAGCATAAAAATGACTCACTTAGCCTGGAGTACTTGGTGTGAGATACAAGGATTTCATCTTTTGCTCTCAAAGCTTCCATGGAGGAACAGTTGAACACTTGGGGCTCTTCAGTCTGCCTTCTCCTTTCTCATCCTTGTTCATGTCACATTCTGGAATCACCAGAGATGTTTCTGTCCAACACTTTTCTTCTTTCTCTTTATTGTGAAAACATGGAAGTAGTCAAAACTCCAGTGAAAGCGAGTGTTTTTTTTTTTTTTCTCTATTGTCAACTCAGAACTTCAAGTCTGCCTTCTGTGACAGGAAGAATGCTGTCTCTTCCTCAAAATGTGATGGTGACTTCAGTGCATACCTCAGGTGGCTGCTGTGTTCTGGTGTGAACACTTCCACATGTCTCAGCCCATGAGTAAGTCAGCTTCAGAAACGTCAGCGAAGATGGTCTCTTTTTCCTCCTCCCTTCTTCTTTCCCTCCTGGTCCTCTCCCACGTCCTTTACTTTCTTCCCTGTCTCAGCCCTGTCTGTTGGAAGGATTCATTACCCAGCTGTGCCCTCACGGTGATTTCTCATGTACAAAGTGGGCCATTCATACATCAAGGCGGGAGCAGGCACAACAGGCACTCCACTGCAGCTGTGCGTTCTGCAGATATTTAGCTTTTAGGTCCTCAAAACTCACACTAGTCAGAAGTCAAATTTCTAATCTAAATATTCTGATAATAACCACCTATATTAATTTCTACTGCGTTGTGGAAGTATAACTTTTTATAAGATAAAATATTTAAAACTATTTTAAAATTATAGTCAGATTCCCTCACAGTACAGCAAACAGGAAAATGGAGAACATACTAAACTTAAATGTAGAAAATTCATTTCGAAATGAAAGCATTTTCATTTATTTCTAATTGTCCCTGATAGGGTCACGTAAATGACCCCCAAGCTAGCTTTTGGCAAGAAGAAAGGGAAGGTATCATAAATCACATTCCAGGCACTAGAAAACATGCATCCTGGGGAAAAGAAGGAAAGGCCATTTAGTAAGTTACCAGAGAGCCAAGCCATTGTGAGTAAATCTAAAGTTGAGCACACGAGTAGTTCAATCATGTGATAGAAAGCCAGATTTACTGGATCCAAATGATATAGAATGCTGCACATCAAAATCTATAGTTGTTGTTATTGTTGTTTTAATTGCCAGTATGAAGATATTTTGTGCTGAAAATCTTCTTGCTTTGTTTGTTTTTTAGTTTTCCTTTGGTTTTGGTCTCTTTTCACAGAGAAAATAAATTGCAGTAGCTGAAGTGTGTAAACCGGATGAGAGACTGATTGCTGAACAAACTAGCAGGTTCCCTAAGTAGATGTAATGGTGGCTTAATTTAGAATATGACTAACAGACACAGTAGAAAATTGACTCAATTTGCATTGCAGAAGAGCTCTTCCGGTGAAGAATGTGGAAATTTGATGATGAGTACAGAGGAGAATCCAACAGTGACGTGAAGTTTGTGGCTTGGCTCCCTGGGAAAATAGCACTTCCCCCAAAGGGTATAACTGGAGACAAGTGGTGTGTCTGAGGAAAATGATGAGCACACTTCCATCAGGCTTGAAACAGCAAAGCACCCTTTAGGCCAGTTGTTTTAGCAAAATTATGACCATAAGAGTCAGGCTGGCTAGGTAGGCTAATCAAACTAGCCAAGTCAGTAGGCCCTGCATTATTCAGAGGCCCTACCTTAGTTAATGAAGTGGAAAGATCAATGATAACTCATGATGTCACGTTCCAGCCTACACACACACACACACACACACACACACACACACACACACACACACGTACGTACGTACGCACTCACGCACACACGCACGCACACACGCACGCACGTACATTAAACACACACTCACAAAACAAGAACAATGAAAACAGACCATATACTGGTACACAGTGATATGACATTACATGACTCAATTATTGATTCAGATCAGGTCTCTAACCTAATAACCCAGGCGACAAATGCAAGGACAAGTTAAAAGTCATGCAAGTCTAGCATTACATTTCTATATTGCATATTAAAAAAGATGTATTGGAATGAGATAATTAAAGAATTGTATGTAAGGGGGCCCATGAGAAGGCTCAGTATGAAAAGTCAATTTCCCCTCAAGCTGACACACTGAGCTCAGTCCCTGGGACCCACATCCTGAAAGAAGAGAATCAACTCTCACAAGTTGCGCCCTGACCTCTACACACATATCATGGCACACAAGAACCCACACAACACACATACACACACATAATTAAGTACATGTAATAAAAAAGTATTGTATATTTTTTAAAAAAGGTCTGGTTTAGTTTTTTTACGCTCTGCTTTTGAGGATAGAATATAAATTTTGGATTTTTCTAGTTGAGAAAAATAGAAAGGTCTGGATAATTTTAGCAGATGTATTCTGGCAAGGATTCTTTTATTTTCCTATTACCTTTAAACTCTGTTTAAAGAAGTAATGAATATCAATCAGGTATTTTAAGTGCCCTTTGGCAACATGGTTCCAATACATTTAGTAACTTACAAAAGAAAAAGAATTCAATGAATTTCAAATGAGTCTTTATTTTCAAATTGTAAAAGAGCTGAGATTTTGTTAATGAACTTTAAAAAGAAGGACTTCATAGTTTTATTGCTGAAGAAAAATGTCAATTACTAATGAGAAAATCATACTCAAACCTTTGGAGAATTAATCTATACTGACATAGACAAATGTAATAATTATGGTGGAATGAAAGAGTTGCTTCATATTTTAAATAAATCTTTACATATAAATTTGATGTCTATGAAATAAAGCTTTTTTAATAAAAATTAAATGTAACTATGTTTAAATTTTCATTGTCCTTCTGTAATATCTACCTCTACATTTTTTTCATAGCTAAAATACATGAAAATATTCTTTAAAACTTTTACAAAATAGTGAGAATGACTAAAGGTTTAACAGAGGAGGACAGATTCTAAAAGACATTGCAATTAATTATGATAAATTTTCTATCCAATTGCTACCTTCATAATAAGTTTTTATTTTAAATATAAAGTAAAATAAGTGATTCTATGGCTGCCTAATAGAGTAACCCCACAGCCCATTCTCTTTCTGAGCACTTGACGTGTATATGTGTAGTACATAAGCATGTACGTACTTTTAGAATTCATCTTTTTTAGATTATCATTATAAATGCTGGGACATATGACAGAGACCTAGCTAGGTCTCTAGATGTTTCTAGACTAGCAGAGTTATTCTAGGATAGCAGAGTCACCTGAGGAGAAACTGACATAATGGAAAGATTCACCAACAACCAGGAAACACAGAAGTATGCCAAAGTCACCCAAAGAAAAGTTTTTTTTTTTCTGTAATAGTGTAAGGTGGTACCAAGACTTCGGGGCAATTATTCTTTCTTATTGTGCTTATGTATACATTGTGTACATGTATAATTAAATAGTAAAACATAATTTCAACCCACATGTTCATATTCTTTAACAAACAAGTCTGAATACTTACTCTTCAAGTCAATCAATAAATATTTGATAATTTACAGTTTGTCAATAATATGAAAGTTCTACTTTATTATTTCTAATTATTCCTAATGCACAGTTAGCTCTTATTTTGGCATTATACTTGATTAATCAGTCTTTATTATTAAAATGCAATGCATTCCCAGCTCAGAGGAAGATTTCAACATTTGTTAAATTGAACCAAATTACACTCTCCATGAATAATGCATTAGAAACAGCACACTGGTGGTGAATTTCTATATTAGTTTCAACTTGTACTTGAAGATCTTCACCATCAGCTTACTCTTATATCTCAGTTAAGTATAGACCTTGTATTATACCTAATTAGTACATGATTAACAATGGCTCCCTGGTTTATATTTCTAAATAAAGTTCTGAAGTTTCCACTGGAAATGTTTCCCACAACTCTTCACTCTCCAGTGATATAGGAACCACCTGGGGGATTCTTATCATAGGAGTAACAGAGTCTAGAAAGGCAGTCAAAGAAAAAGAGTGCTCACAGTGTTGATCACTTTCCTGCAATTATGATATCTACTGCACAGATTGCATGCTATTCACCTACACCCATGGTAAATTAAACTCACTTTTAGTGTTTTAAAACTGAAGAAGCTAGTTCATTTCTTTTACACTATTTACTTCACTATAAAGGTTGTTCTCTTCTATTCATCCATCTTTGAAAGCTAAAATAATTAAATAGATTTTTCAAATTTGTGTTAACATGCTACATCACCCCCATCAAAAGAAAAGCCCTTCAATATCAGTTTAACACAGGTAATTGATCATTTGAGTGTAACAGAAGTGTCATTTTTTTTTCAAAACTGATGTGGTTGATTTTTGAAAGGACCATCAAACAATCTTGGTCATTGATTAAGTCTAGCTTCATCGTCAAGTGCAGAGCCTCAGATTTTGCATTTTGGCTATGCCCTTTGCTGGAGCCACTGGAACACACCAGCCTTGTGATAGCAGTTGTTACCTTGTGCTGAGGGAGTATTTGTGCTTATCATGCCAGTGCATAAGACCATGTTTTCAATCTGGCAGTGGTAACCACAGAGAACAGAGAAAAATGATACAATGGCTCCTAAGATTCCCCTGCCAAAGTTTTTAAAATGCTGGAGTCAAGGACATTCAGATTTGTACGAAAAGTTGGAAAATGAAACAAGTAAATACTAGAAGTAAGCAATTGTAATGTTTGACACTACACTTAGAATCTCATATTCTTTTACTTTTCACAGTGTATGTTACCAACCTAGTGTTTAGCATTCCATTAATCAAGAAAGAAACATCTGGAACAATACATGATTTTGACCTATATTAATGAAGAAAGACTGTTAGAGATCAATTTAGGGAAATATGCATTTGACCCTTAGTAATACTAGACTCCATAAACAGCAAAATGAAATAGTATTTCAGGAAAGCTTCAATGTGCCACAGACTAAGTGCCTCCCATGAAGAGCCAATGTAGGCAATGTCTATGGTAAGGCTAAGATTTTATATTACCCAGCAGGTTTTTCCCCATTGAGGACATTTTTTGTCATACTATATGCCTCAGTAGGAAAAAGAAACTGTGAAATCAATTTGATAAGGAGAGCCCACATCTCATAAATTCCCCTATGATAGCAATTTAATAATTTCCAATTGGATATCTGAGTAACTGATTCTATTTATATACATAAGATGGTAGTTATTATAATGAATGCTTTCTAATTTTATCCTCATACATAGAACTTGATGGATCCATTTAAAAATTGCTTCAAAACAAAGTGTCACCTAATTTGCTGGCATAAGTGGAAGAATACGTGAGGATAACCATATCATTACAGGATATTAATAAAACATATAAAAGAAAAATGTTGGTATTCTTCCCTAAATTGTGTTT